>NC_058515.1:10987222-11587222 GCF_020382885.2 Scatophagus argus | reverse complement strand
GCCACCATGCTGTGACCAGTTCTGCTGCAACCTCAGTTTCTTTGTATTTTGGTAGACATTTCTTTCTTTTTTCCTGACCCCCCCCCCCCCCTCCCCTCTCTCTGTCCAGCTGACAAAGGCCCATCGACAGGGCCACATGGTGAAGGTTGATTGGCTGGACCGTCTGACCTTCAGAGAGATTGAGATGATCAACGAGGTGAGTTTATTTGGCTGGACTGAGTCAGCATTTTTTATTCCTGTAGTGGAAAAGCCCACTTTGTTCCAGGCTGGAATAACTGAACAAATGGCAAATGGATTGCTGTGAAGTTTGATGCAGACATTCATGGTCCCCTGATGATGAAGCCTACTTGCTTTTCCTTTTGACTTTTACTCCGGTGCCACCATGAGGTTAACATTTGTGGTTTTGAGTTAAATCTTTTGACCAACTACTGGATGTATTGCCTTAATTTATTAACTTAATTCCTCTCAGCATAGCCTCTAATAACTTCAGTAAACATTATTAACATTTCATCTCAAAATTTTTTCAGCCACAGAAAGCCATTTGAATTAATTTATATTCACCAGGGGCCACAGACATGACTCCAAATGAAAAATAATGTTGCTCCGTAACTACTGGAAGTGCAAAATAGCATCTGTTTGCTTAAAAGTTCTCCTCAAGTACGTCAATGTTTGGTTATTGCAGGCTTAAAGGTTTTGCATTTGTCACCTGCCCATTCTTTGTAGTAGTCTTTTACTAAATATTTGTTGTCTTCTGAATTCAATGTAAAAATTCTTTTCGTGTGTGTCACTGCAGAGTGAGAAACGTAGCTCTAACTTCATGTACCTCATGGTGGAGTTTCCGCGTGTCAAGACAAACGACAAGGAGTACAGTATTGTCTATTATGAAAAGGTATTGTCATCTTTACAACATCTAAGGAGAGAAGTTTGACATGTAATATCCATAAAGATGCAGCTGTCTGCGTTACAACTGACTGGTCTATTTCCTCTTTCTCCACTCAGGATGGTGATGACGCTTCACCCGTCCTTACCAGCTGTGACATTGTCAAAGTTCCTGACCCACAGATGGGGATGGTGAGAAGACACACACACACACCCCTACAAACACACTTAAAATGTGGAAAAGACTTTTGCTCTATTTTCCAATTCACGGTCTCTCTACAGGAGAACCTGGTTGAGAGCAAACATCACAAACTGGCTCGTAGCCTCCGCAGCGGACCCTCGGATCATGACCTGAAGCCTAACGCTGCCACACGTGACCAACTTAATGTAAGTCTAGTTTTTATTTAGGGCCCATATATATAATCACATCCAAATCCAAAAAAAGGAGTAAAAAGGCAAAGTGGTGCAGTTATTTATATAGTGTTAAGTGAATGTACTTCTGCTAAATGATAGAAAAAACATATTTCATGAAAATGAAATTTAGAGAAACTACACAGTTATTAAACAACAAATAAGCACTGTTGCAATATAGGTAATATTTATTTGGTAAATTCAGGAGCACTGGCATTACACTCATGGGCCTCTTGACAATTTTACAGATGCTTTGAATGTAACTCAGCTCAGTTCAGCTGAAAACAAAAAAGCTCCAGAAAGGTTACACTCTACAGGTCTACAGTCAATTTGCCATGAACGTTTCTGCATTTGTAGTGACTGTAAATCACTGAAACTGAATTGATATCTGTGTGTGGGTCTGTATGAACCAACAGATCATCGTAAGCTACCCTCCAACAAAGCAGCTGAGCTCTGAAGAACAGGACCTGGTGTGGAAGTTCAGGTACTACCTCACCACACAGGAGAAGGTGGGTATCTTTGTTATGTTCTGCTCCGCTATACCCAAGGCTACTCGGGTTTTTATTCCAATCCTCAAGATTCAAATGGTGTGTGCAATCTTGCACATGTCAACTGCTTCCTCTTCTTCCTCCTCCGCATCTTGCTGCAGGCCCTGACAAAGTTTCTCAAGTGTGTGAACTGGGATCTGCCCCAGGAGGCCAAGCAGGCTCTGGAGCTGCTGGGGAAGTGGAGGCCGATGGACGTGGAGGACTCCCTGGAGCTGTTGTCTTCACAGTTCACCAACCCCACGGTCAGACGCTACGCTGTGGCACGTCTGCAGCAGGCGGATGATGAGGTAGGTGTAGGAGGATGCAGGGAGAGTCAGGAGGAGTGTGGGTGGAGGATGATCACTCTCTGTGTATGAACTTGTAGAAAAGTTTTCAATGTCCTATTCCAAAGTCCTATAAACGGCATTAAGAAGTAAAGTAATATTAAGCACACATTAACAGAAAAGCGGATAAATCTAAGCTTTAAATCCAAAATATGACTTAATTGCAAAGAAACTCTGGTTGTACCATCAACATAATTATTGCCATCTCCTCTCTCTCTTTAGGACCTGCTGATGTATCTCCTCCAGCTGGTCCAGGCGCTCAAGTATGAGAACTTCAGTGATATCCAGGGAGGCCTGGAGCCAGGCAGCAAGAGAGAAAGCCAGGGGCTTTCAGATGACTCCGCACTGGACAGGTCAGCACTTGGATGAGAAATTAAAACAGCGTCCCTGGCTGTCGATCATAAATAAATCAACAGTACTAGCAGCTTTGACAGAAGCGAGGCAGCACATATGGAGGCTCTCTTGTGGTCTGTTGATGACTTGTAACTAGATCTAAATTCATGTACTTGCTGCTTTGCGGAATTTGATTATTTTTCTTTCACGTGCCGTAATGAACTCTTAGGGTGTTATGATTTTACTGGCCTTCGCTCTGTACAGCTCGGGCCAGAACCTCGGGCTGTCAGCTGGAGAAGGAGCACGGATTAAATCTTGCTGAACATAACAGCTCTTCAGTTTAAAGGACAGGCCCGTAATTTTTTGTATATTTGAGGGTTTTAGCTTTCCATTGCCGTCCGCAACATATTCCGATTCAAACATTTACTTTGATTACAAACGGTAAGCTACAGATCCTGAAATGAAGGCTTAATAATAATAAAATCATCTCCCACCTCTAAGCTTAAAGACTTAAGTCAGTTTTAATTGCTATGTTCTCTAATGATTTTTGTGTATTGTTTTTTTTTTTGTTTGTTTTGTTTTGTTTTTAACTCTTCCTGTAGTTCTCAGATCCTGTCTGGCACATCTGGACCTCCCACTGCTCCACAGAAAGGCAAGGAAGGAGCTGACAATGAAAACCTTGAGGTACAAAACGCAAAATGTCACTGGAAAGAAAACTACTTTAAACACCAGCAGGGAGTCAGAAACACACAGTGTGTTTGTTTCAGCCTGGCACTGATGTATTTACTGTGTTTTTGTCTCTTTGTAGCAGGACTTGTGCACATTTCTCATCTCCCGCGCTTGTAAGAACTCTACACTTGCCAATTATTTGTATTGGTGAGTACAATTCAAGACAGCTTCGTCAATGAAAATGTCTATGAGCTTATCTGTCAGTGAAACTTCTGTGTGTGTGTCTTCTTCAGGTACGTGATTGTGGAGTGTGAGGATCAGGACACCCAGCAGAGAGATCCTAAGACCCACGAGATGTACCTCAATGTCATGAGGAGGTTCAGTCAGGCTTTACTCAAGGTCAGGACTAAACATAAACTGTACTGTACACTTGGGTTAAAAAAAGTTACTGACAGAACCAGACACACGACAGTGGTATGTACCAGCTGAACTACTTTGTCCCTTCCCTTTGTAACACAAACACGTCTTCCCTCCAGGGTGATAAGAGTGTGAGGGTGATGCGGTCGCTGTTGGCCGCCCAGCAGACGTTTGTAGACAGACTGGTGCAGCTGATGAAAGCTGTGCAAAGAGAGAGCGGAAATCGCAAGAAGAAGGTAAGAACAGAGTTACCCGCACGTGAAAAAACCTGCTAAACCTCTACGATATTTTCTCTGAGTTTACGTGTTGAAATTATGACGAATGTGTTTCTGCATTTTATTGTACGAATATCTCTAAATCTACATTGATTCTGGTGGTTTATTTTAACTGCAACAGCACCTGACTGCACTAATCCTGGTGAGTTGTGTAAACAGCAGCATCCCTCCTCATTTGTTTGCAGACAGAGCGGCTGCAGGCTCTGCTGGCTGACAATGAGAAGGTCAATCTTTCAGAGATAGAGCCGATTCCTCTTCCCCTGGAGCCTCAGATCAGGATCCGAGGCATCGTCCCTGAGACCGCCACTCTCTTTAAGGTATAGAAAAAGTAACTTTAATCTGCATAAATGATTTTTTTTTAAAACCAGTACCTGTGTGATGCATTGTGTACAATTCTGTTCCCTGTGTGTGTGTCTCAGAGTGCTCTGATGCCAGCCAAGCTGATCTTCAAGGCTGAGGATGGAGCCATGTACCCAGTTATCTTCAAACATGGAGACGACCTGAGACAGGATCAGCTCATCCTTCAGATCATCTCGCTCATGGACAAAGTAAGCATACTCTTCTGTTAGCTGATTTAAGCATTTGCTGATAGGCCCTGTTTAATCTGATTGGACTGCCTGACATTTAAACCGACAGCCAAGCTATAACCTTTTAAGCCACCATTTACCTAATTAATTAAAATGTTTGCATTTTGTTTTGGGGCATATAGCTATTGAGAAAGGAGAATTTGGACCTGAAGTTGACGCCTTATAAAGTCTTGGCCACCAGCACCAAGCACGGTGAGAAGTCTTGACCACTCATTGCTCTGTTTGGTAGAAAACAGGGTGAATAAATACAGACACTGAGCATTTGTTTACTAGTTCCAGTTTAATAATGAATTTCCTTGTGAATGTTATCTTGTGAAAACAGCAGCAGCTCATTTAGCTGCTGAAAGAACAATGAAAAAAAAAAAGTAACAGAATTGTGTTGTTGTTCCAGGTTTTATGCAGTTTGTTCAGTCCGTTCCTGTTGCTGAAGTCCTCGCTACGGAAGGCAACATCCAGGTGAGCAGAAACAGCCACTTATACTCAGTTCTAGCTGATCACACAACGTAACCTGCCCTTCTAATCACATCATTTATTTCAACAGAGCTTCTTCAGGAAACACGCACCAAGTGAAAAAGGACCCTACGGCATCAGCTCAGAGGTGATGGACACCTACGTCAAGAGCTGCGGTGAGTCTCAGAGGTTGTCTCAGATTTACCCGAGGAACACAGCAGGTGATCCTATCAGTCTAATCGGTATTTGTCTCCCTGCATCCTTCCAGCTGGTTACTGCGTCATCACATACATCCTAGGAGTAGGAGACAGACACTTGGACAATCTGCTACTGACAAAGACCGGTGAGGCAGACATCTTCTTTCAGATGCTAATTAATTAACATCCTGGTTTATGGAACGGTTTCACAACATCGTCTCTTCATGCAGGGAAGCTCTTCCACATCGACTTTGGGTACATCCTGGGTCGGGACCCCAAACCGCTGCCTCCGCCCATGAAGCTGAGCAAAGAGATGGTGGAGGGGATGGGGGGCATGCAGAGCGAGCAGTACCAGGAGTTCAGGAAGCAGTGCTACACAGCCTTCCTGCACCTTAGGAGGTAAGAGATGGGACACAAATATACAAGCATCAGATATGACTCTTTGTTGTGTAAGCAATCATTCCATCAAAGCATATCTGTTTATCCGAAGGCAACTGGACTCACCGCAGGTTCTCAGAGACGTTTCACTTTGGGTGTCCCAGGTATTTAAATGGTGTCGTAGGCCACCTCCTCTGATCAGAGATGGCTTCCTTCACCCCTCTTTCAAACCCCTCATTCAAAGAGGGGACAAGGGACACTTTGTGATCCTTTCTGTCCCTTTTACACCATGACTCATGTGACCCTAATGACTCACATGATGACCCCACAAGAGCTTAAATATCTGGGACTCCCCAACAGTTGGTCAGAACTGAAGAGGTTTCTTGGATGAGAGGTGAAATGTCTCAAAGAACCTCCAGAAAGTCCAGCTGCCTTTGCAAAACTTTTAATTTATGTACATATCAATCGTATATACCATCTGTAAAATAAATAAATAAATAAATAATAATATCCATAGCAATAACCTTACACTGTACATACATGTAACTGTAGATATTGTATCTCTGCACTTCTGCTTATTGCATTTATGTTTAGATGCTAACTGCATTTTGTTGCCTTGTACTTGTTACATGTGAAATGACAACGTTGAATCTAATCTAATCTAATCTAACCTAGTCAGACCTTTCCAGCAGTTTTGCATGTTTTCATCTACAAATCATGTCTATTTTACATTATCGCCGACCATTTTCCAAAGCTTTCAAATGATTTCCTACCTTTGTGGCAGCTGCTGGTATCAAATTATATCAGCAAAGCATGAAAATAAAAAAGTGCAGCAACTTTAAACTTCAGTCATGCCAAGTATCCTTCTGCCCATTTCTTCAGATACTCCAACCTGATCCTGAATCTGTTCTCTCTCATGGTGGATGCCAATATTCCTGACATTGCGCTGGAGCCCGATAAAACAGTTAAGAAGGTAAGTTTGTGGTTCCTGGAAAGCAACCTCGCATGAACGATAGTTAATATTTAACTGATGAGAGTTTAATTAATCAGGGCTCTTTAAATGCAGTCAAGCAATAATACGGGCAAATCTTAAATTATGTTCCTCCAGGTGCAGGACAAGTTCAGATTGGACCTTTCGGATGAGGAGGCTGTGCATTACATGCAGAGTCTAATTGACGAGAGTGTGGGCGCTCTGTTTGCTGCTGTGGTTGAGCAGATTCACAAGTTTGCTCAGGTATGTGTACTCGAACACACCACATACCTAAAAAAGAAAACTGACAGCTGTATCCGGGGAACCACAGCATAAGGACCATACAAACTTTGCTCGATAAATGATGTACTTTCTGCTATCAATTGTGTACACTCACATCACTGCTGCACATTTTACATGCTATCAGTCTTAAGACGATTATTAAGATTGGAAAGAAAGGCAGATTTCTTTCTGACAAGGAGACACAAATAGCCATGTAACATGTTTCACATTTCTTTGATTTACTATCTGTCTAAAGCAGGCTTAGTCCCCAACAGGTGATTTTAATTCTGCTGTAAATGTAACTGAAACCAGTGCCATTTAACTGGGTAAAAAACAGTCAGCTCTAACGTTCGGACAGTTTGGAATAAGCAAGCTGAAACACGCAATACCTGCTTTGGCAACGTGTTTAAAAGTTCATTTCTATTATTTAATCTTTCCAACTCTGTTCAGTACTGGCGCAGGTGAGCACAACAGAAGAGACGGTTGAGATGAAGCTGAACTGGATCGACCTTGTGCGGCAGGAAGACGCGATGCTAAGGCTCTGACCTGACGACACCGTGAGCGTGTAAGAGGTGAAAGAAAGAAACCTAATGACACTGTTTAAAAAAGAAAAGAAAAGAAAAAAAAAGCCAAGAATGCACTGCCAACCTTTACTGCAAGATGGCTAAACAAAGACACTGACGTCTTAGTTTGCTTATGTATATATAATGTATATTAATAATTAAATGAATGAATGAAATGTATGGCCAAATTAAAGATTGTTGATACAAGTGAACATAATGCTGTGTTTTTGGTTTTTTTTAACTGAACTTCTAAAGCAGTGTGTCTTTTTCATCATGTTAGCCCAAAAAAGTGCTGCTATGCAGCGTTTATGGCGCGCAACATGTTTATTCATTTACCATTGCTGGCCATCTGTGGACGGTCATACGATCAACGCTGGGGGTAGAAACTACCCTCAGAGGGATGGTGAGTCACCGAGCGAGTGACTAAGCATTTCCTGCCAGACACAAAGAGACATTAAAGTCCAGTCAGTTCATGCTATTTAGAGCACAAACTACATCTCTAAAGGTAAGGTCTTTTATTCTGTAACGTTACTCTGGAGTCATGCGCAGCCACTGATTAGTGTAAACTAAGAAACACTCAATTGATGATTTTACGTTTGGTAGAACAAAAGACAACAGCATCTAAAAGTGACACCTGTGAATGCAGTTTTGCACCTGCAGCAGACAGAAGACTTCATTATAACAACAGCTATAACGACTACGGCAGATGACTTAGCTCTAGTTTTAGTCTGGATGTGATAACCACACAGGAAAAACAGTAAGACAGAAGCTGGGAAGTCATATACAGATTATAGTTCAAAGCTGACAAAATATGTAGGCAAGTTACTGTGACTAGGTCAGCAGGGTTTGCTAACTTTGCACTCTTACAATTCTGTAGTGAGATAATGAGGTTTTGGTTTTATACATGATTGGTTATCAGCTTTGAAGTTAGTAGTTACACAGAACATTGGAGTAGACCCCCTCCTCCTCCTCCTCCTCCTCCTCCTCCCAATCATCAGTGAGTTTTAAGTGCACAAATGTGATCCGAGAGAATCAAAACAGAAATTAAAATGAGAAACGAGCATAACAAGGTCACCGCAGGAGTCGGTGAGCCAAAGCCACAAGACAGCACATGCCAAAACACACACACAACCAGAGGATATTTTCAGAAAAATTACTGCAAATAGCAGAATATTAAAAACAAAAAAGGGTCATGTGTAGGTCTGCCACTTCTGCACACTGGAGAGAACAGCAGCCCGACTGTTGTGTTGTCAGGTGCTCATTCGCACGAGCCAGCTTATTGCTTCACAATGTGAGCACTGTGCTTGTTAATAAAAGCCTTGCACAGAGCTTGTATATGGAGGGTTCAACAGCCCCCCCATGTCACTGCTGACTCTGGAAAAGGTAGAAAAGGAAACAAACAATGCTGGACGGCCAAACCCCCAAGGCTCCCCAATGTTGCGGAAAGAATGCAACACCAGCAAAACAGAAGGCAGAAAAGCGAAATGTCAAGATGTTCCTTGTTTTCATGCAAGAGGCAAAAAGAGGCGTCAGTCACGGGGAAAAGGCAGCGATGGGGCAACTGTGAGTCAGAGCAATGAGTGAAAGCAAAAACTACCCTGTGTTATCATTTTCGGGTAGAAAAAAATGCAGGATGACGGCGCTGCTGGCTGCATGTAGGTGGGGGGTCAGATGTTTTCTTTCTTATGAAGCTTATGGTTTGGACTGAAGTCTTGACCGTCACTGGACCTCAGCACAAAAAGGCAGAGGGGGAAGAGCTACAACCAGGTTTAGATTTTTCACTGAATCGGTGGCACACACACACACACACACACAGAAAACAGCTCAGTTTGGACTCGTAGGATAAACTATTTCTGCTTCACCGGCGATTCTCCCTCTTCAAGCAGATCTCCGACTCATATCAGACTGACAAGCAGAGCCAGACGAATGTGCTTACATGTTTATCACATTTCCAACACTTGATGACAGATTTACACGTTAGACGTCATCTGATGGCCTCCAATACGGAATTCAATTTTGCGTGACCTTTATTGCACATTGTTTTCATTCATCTTCCTAATAATGGACTCCATTCAAGTCCAAGGTCTTGGAGAAATGACAGTCAGAGGTCAGAGATCTTTCTCAGAGAGATTTCAGCACACATTGCTGTCATGGAGTTTGAACCTCCCTGCAATACATTATAGCTTATTGACCTTTAGTCATTATTTATAATTATCGATTAGGCTGCAGATTATCTTCTCAAATAATCGAGCAAATGTTGCTACAGTTTCCAAAAACCCAAGTCTTCAAACAGTCCAAAACACAAAGATATTACATTTTCTGTCACATAAGACAGCTGGCCAACTTCATATAACTTCAGACCTCGCACAGCAGTCATTATGAATTTATTTCCCACTCTGGTTTGAAAACCAAATGGAAAGACAAGAATAAAAGTAAAGTAAACAAGCACGTCATGCAGACCAGATTCAGCAGGTGCTGGTTGAATTTAATTACGGTATACCTTCATTAAAATCGGGCAGTGCTCCATCATTCTTTAGGGAGGCAAACGAGAAGCATTTGAATTATCTGCCTGAACCCTCCCAACTGGCTCCTTTCAGCGCAAAGAAAACTCATTTCCAGCTTGAGCTGCTAACAATATATTCACATTTGTCAGTTTCTTGCATAAATGAATCGTGTAAACAAATGATTTTGATAAGAACAAGATCTTAATTTTGGCAATTTAAAAATATGCTCGTTATGTCTAAGATATATTTGGGCTGTTTTACATTTTAAGTAATGGCTCTTGCTTCTAAAGTATTGCAAACATGGTATTGGTATTTCTGTACCGTATTTCAAGTACGTATTGAGTAATCCTAGAACAGAACCACTGCAGCACACTGATGATGTGAAGCTTGGCCCTACAGACCCCTGCTGACATCAGTCTTTATAGAGCAACACTCACAGTGAGATGCAGTCTCCCTTTGTCCCACATGTCTCGTCAGCTGAGTGAGATGCAGACAGGATGCTGATTCCAGAGCCCAGGCCTCGCTCCAACTCCATCCCACCGCTGTCCCAATGCGCCACACCTGAGCTGGAGAGAGGACCACTGGAGTTTCCCAGGGTCGAGGTCTGGTCCTGGTTGGAGGGAAGACTGGAGGAGGAGTCGATGGAGATTTGATCATCGGCGATCTCCACATGGATGTCACCAGGATCGACAGGTACCAGGGACAGAGGTACCAAAGAGACGGGATCGTGAACAGACACCTTAATGAAAGAAATACGGGTTCAATTGTCTATGTGTGAATACTGAAAAAAAAGGCAGAGAAATAAAGTGAAGGAAAAGTACCGGCGTCTTGGGTTCACTTTCAGCGGTTGGCGCGGCTCGTCTTGGTCTTCGCAGAAACATGGCGAGAAGTGGAGCGAGGAGCATAAAAGTCAGCCCAATTCCCAAAGAAATCAAGGGCAGCAGCCCTGAGGAGAGAACACACGGGTTAAACAAATCACGGCCCCAGCAAACAGACAAACTGTATAATTTCATGGACAATGTAGAATAGATTAAGGTAAACAAAAAGAGTCTGTGCAAATTCCTGAAAGTTTCTTAGCATCAAATTCACCTTTGAACTGGGACAAAAGCTTTTAACCCCAGCCTCCCAACCTTATTGCCTAACAATAAACTCTAAAGGTCATGGCATGATTTAACGGCCTGTAGCTGAAAAAGTTAATGTTTGACATATCTTCAGTCTTCCTCTCACCTGATCTGGGAACAGTTTCAACACACTGAGGGGCAGATTTCAAAGAAGCAGCCATGGAAAAGGTAGGGAAGGAGAAGTTGGCCACAGCACAGTAGTTCTGACCTGGAGCCAAGCCAGGGAAGGCCACATAGGTCACCACTTCCTGGCTCCAAACTGTACGGCTCTACAGTGGCAGTTTCAAATTAAAAGCACTGAAACAGTTAGCCGACATGGACAAATTTTAATAACTGACACTGATTTTAACAAGCAAAAAAGTGGATTACGATTTTATGCTCTCGGACTTGAAGTTGCATTATTTTGCACAGCGTTAAACTTCAGTTTTAATCTGGATGGAAACATCTGAATTAGCTTTCACTGTTCTACTGGAGTAGTCACTGGATGCACTGAGCCACATTCAAGTTTACTCAACATTTGTTTACTCAATGAGACTTTTGCAGGGAAAAACACTTCAAGCGTATAATGGATAACCAATTTTAAATAAAGTTTCCTTCTTTCCATCTAGTTTTATATATAAACACAAAAAACAGGGGAAAACATATTCCAGACCTGATATTCAGAGTGATTGAGCCTGTTGTATACAGTCACTGTAGTCCAGGGGTCAATCAGCTCAGAGATGGGACAGCACCTCTCCAGAGAGCACCTCCTGTTGGCAGCACATGGGAACTGCACCTTCACCAACAGCTGATCGTCTTGCAAAGAGACTGACACAGTGGGAGGGCTGAAGGCTGGAGTGAGCAGAGGAACAGTCATTAGTTATGTTAGTTATTCTTACGTATTACACTTTAAGGCAGGTTGTTGTACTTTTAAAGGCTTCAAAACAAATGCAGCATTGAGCCAAGATCATTACGGTTGTTTTTCCTAATCAGCACTCCTGAACCTAGACACAGGAAAACCTGCGGGCGATCTGAATCACAGTTTTGTTTTGTTTTTTTAAAGGTGGTGTATTACAGGGACTGCAGACTGTCACTGACTGAGGTCACTGTAGTCGAACTTGCGTGGTTCGTTCCACACGGTGGAGCTGGGGCTGAGGTGGACACCAAGACGGATCATGTTGTACAGTTCAAAGTTCCAAAAGATCTGAGAGACGTCACAGCTGCGGGACGAGACCCAGACACACCACGGCACGTCCTGCCAGGGGTCCCTGCAACATTACACAGTCACAGTATGGCACAGCATGTGCATGAGCAAAAACAGACGGTAGGAATTTAGGAATATCTTCAAATTACAGGCTTTTCACTGACAAAATCATGCCTCAGCAACTGAAAGCCTTCAGAAAACTGAAATTATGTAAGTTATTCCATGCTTTCCCTCATCAACACCAGTGACTTTTGTAAATATACGTTTATCCTGAATTTGATGCCAGCAGCACATTTTTAAACAAGTTAGGGCAGGGGAAACAAAAGGCTGAGAAAGTGTGAAATGCTCAAAAAATACCATGAGAAAATACCAGTAAGCATATGTATTAAGCAACAAACCACCACAAATGAAGAAGAAGAAGCAAGAAAGCTGCAATAACATTGAACACAAAAGTTGCACGTGAAAGGATAAAATGTCCCATGTCTGCAGATAATAAGTTATTGCAGCAAAAATAGAGTGTGAAGTTACAGCACAACACACACACACACACACATACACACACACACTGTCAGACCCAGACACAGACAGTAGGACTTACCCCTGAGTCTTTGTCTGCACAGTGTAGGTGGTATTAGGACTGGCATGGGGACAATCCCACTGCAGGAGGCAGCCTAAATCCAGTGATTCCACTGCAGTGTAGCAGACTAAACCAGTCGACCCTGGGAAGTTCACACGAATCCCGTACACCAAAATAGCACAGTCACACAGATGCTTATTGACCCCTTAAGTCTGACTGTCACAACTTTCTAAACACTTGCAAGCATGAGCTTCCACTGAGGACAGGATGGCTTACTGAGACACAGGAAATGGCTACTGAAAAATACAATAAAAGAAAGAAAAAACACAAATAAAAACTCTGAAATTAACTTCAGTACTTACCTTTAATAATCAGAGTGACTGTGAAACACACCTCCATCAACTGACTCACACTTACACCTGACGTCTCCATGGGAACTTGGTGACCTCTGGATCAAACCAGCGAGACTGAGATCGTCTTAACTGCAGCCTGTACCGTACGGGAGGTGACCGACTCCCTTTTAAAGCAAGACAAATGCACCCGTAGAGACACCCTGAGGAGGAGATGGCATACGCTGCAGGGGAGAACGACAGACTGGAGTCAGCGGGAGCATGAAAGGGGTGGAGAGATAAGGATTTAATTGAAGGCCAGTGATTTTGTAAGAGAGAGGAAAGGCTGTAATCTGCTTAGGAGGAGGATGAGAAGTTTGAGAGACTGAGACGCAGGCAGAATATTAACCTGTTTGATGAAAACGATATAAAACCGATGATCAGAAAATGTGCATCATCATCGCTGACATTAACAACAGATAGGTAAATAAATTCATTTCATGAAGTTGCATGGAAGGAATAAAACAAAAGCACTAAGCAAATTAAAACGCAGAGATGACCGATGGAACTAAATGAGAAGTTAAGGAGTCGCCAAAGTTATGAAAACCATCATCATGACCATAAATGTCGACCTCGTGTTGAGGAAAAGTAATGGGATCTTATTCCCCCCATGCACCATGACATCTGGTTTTATGAAAATCAATCTGATAGATGAAATCAAAGTGGTGAACCGAAAGTCAACATCATCCCTCATTTTCTGTGGCTAATTAAAAAAAAAAAAAAAGCAAATAATACCACCAGGAGCACATCTCTGCATTCTATATTTTTATTCAACGGCATCTTTAAATAATAAGAATCTGTACATCTCTTAAGGAGGTCTTTGACCATTCATTCCCAAAAGTAATAATGACATCAATAGCTTCCTTATTAACAGTAATACAGTTGAAGTGCTTAAACCAGGCAACCAGAAGAGCCAATAGAGATCATACAGCAACAAAAGAACGGTGTACAGCCCATGCTTTGACCACACACACACACACACACACACACACATCCAGCCTCTCACACTGAATCCACCACACACACACACACACACACACACACACACACACACACACACACACAGCCCTGCACTGCACCATACACCTCTTGATAATTGAAGACATTAAAGCAAAACTGTCTGTTCATTCAGAAACAGCACCAAACATCAAAAATCATTGCAGCAGTAATAATACTAAGCTTAACATTCCTCGTTTCAGCATCATCATCATCATCAATATCATCAGTCATGAGAATCTTTACAGCTGAGAATATACAAGATCTAACCAACGGGGCAGCAAACTGGAGTGTTTTCATGCTGAACAGTTCTGGACGCTGCAGATCATCAGTCAGATCCACGCAGGCACTGCTAACACCAAACTGTGTCACCCTCAGCCCAGCAGAGAGCGACAAGCCACAAGTCACCAGCAAAGACACCAGTTTGTTGTCCCACAGCTTTCAGGGACGAAGTCAACCTGGTGTGCATTTCAGTCAACCAATCGGGACACTCAGAAGCGGCTCAGCACCAAAACATACGTGTGGAAAATAAGCAGGGTATTGCTAAATTAAAATCTGTGCAAATTCTAAGAAGACCCACTTAATTTCCGGCAAACAGCTTTTGGTGAAGAGCTTCCACGTGTCTTTTCTGTGAGTATTTGGTGTTGAGAAGTGGTAGTTTATGTCTGCGCCCCCGGCAAGGACAGTCCCGGCTCCAGGCTGGTGGTCGTAGTTGTGGGGGTAGGAGAGGGAGGCAGGCCCTTGGGTCCCGGACAAAGCAGGCCACGTGAGGCTGCATGATCTCCGTTCAGGTTCTTATAGGGGTTCCTGCGTGGTGGAGCTCTGAGACACACCGAGGGGAAGCGAAGGCCAGCAAGGCAACAGCCAGGACAGGAGATCACCTCCTCCTGATCCAGAGAGTGTCCGCTGCCGGAGCCGAACGGGGACGAACCGGCAGGGTCGCCGGGAGGGGAGTGGTAGCCGTTGTTGTTGGTTGTGGTGGGAGCTGTGCTCCACCCCAAGGGTCGGCTCACGACCACATTTTTGTTGTCCAAATGAGAGAGAGGAGGAAGGGACGGGGGCCCGTTGGAGATGGCCGAGCCCCAACCGTTTGAGAAGGATGGGGTGGGAGACTGGAGGGGAGTTGACGACTGAGACGGAGGAGGGGAGAGTTTGGAGCAGGGAGATGAAGTGCTGTCTTGTGTGTCCGGGGAGCTGGTGCAGTCCATGGGCTCCTCCTCCCCCCCTTCCTCTTCCTCATGCTCCTTCTCTTGGTCCAGCAGGTCCAGCGACAGGGGTTCAAGGGACAGAGGAAGACCTGAATCACTCCCGTCCCTGGTCTCCTTTTCCTCTCCCAAGAGTCTCTCTTTTTCATTCATTCCATTTGTTTCATCATTTACAGTGTCTACATCAGACGGGGAGTCCTCCTCGGTAAGGACAGTGTTCGGTGCTGATGTGAGGTGTGGAGGAGGTGTACACGGCAGCGAGTGGCAGCGCCTGTGCCTCCTGGGTTGGTCAGCGGCGTCCGTGTCGCATGCAGAGGGGTCGTCGCAGTCCGGTGGAGGAGGCAGGGTGAAGGTCAGGGAGATGACAGACTTGCTGGGAGTGTCGAACAGCTTGATCTTGCCACCCTTGAGGTCCTCCCTCAGCGAGAAGGGGTTGACCCGAGCAGGAGTTGCCAAGGTAACAGAGGGGGGCGTGTCTGGGGGGTGGAGCATGTCGGATTTGCTGCGGGAGAGGCGAGGATCGGAAGGGAAGCCGAGGGATCGCCTTCGGAGAAAGTCAATCTCTGGACAGATGGCTTTAAAGAAAAGAAAAAAAAGAAGAGTGAAAGGTGCTTGATATGAATGTACAGGAACAAACAGGTCTGATGACAGAGCGTTTGATGACTCACCTTTCACTGCTGGCTTGTCCTTCTGCTTCCTCTCCTGTCTCCTCTCCAGCTCCATTACGATTTGGGAAAAGGATGGACGGACTTTTGCATTCATCTGGCAGGAGAGAGAAATCAAATAACATCAGATTAAAAGAGAAGAAATGAAGGAAAGATCGATTTGGTCATCCACAAACTCAAACAAAGCACAGCAGGTAGAAAACTGGCTTGGATTTCAGAAGGTTGATGGATACTTCCCAACTTATTCATCACACATTTCTGGCATGCCTTACACATGAAAGAGTGATCCCTCTCTCTTCTACACAGTGATGCATACAGCTTATTAAACACTGGTGTCAGGTCAGTACTTTGTATCACCGAATATCCAAATTCAGGAGCCGGATAGGAAAGGAAAAGGAAAAAAGTGGATGGTTGCATCCCTATCATCAAAATAGGTTAAAGTGACCCCGAGAGAGAACTGCAGACTAAACAGGGGAGGCAGGGAGGAAAGAAAGCAAATTAAACCAAGAACTGAGCATGTGTGTGAGTCAGATGAGTGTTTCTTACATTACAGCAGGCGATGGCCAGTTCCAGGAAGTCAGGAGGACAGTCTTCCACCATGTGCTGAAAGGTCTCCACATCCAGACCAAAGTCCTGTACAAAAACACAAATGAAATTACTCATTACATTTGTGCCTGTGCATTGATTTTCCCTCTGGACAAACAGACTTTTTTAAAAAAAAAAATATATATATTTATTGTAAGAGCCTTTTAAATGGCTTGATCTGGTCAGTTAAATGGCTTCAACTGCTGTACTGTTAAACGGCCACAAGGGGGAGTACTGCTCTCTTCAAAGGCTGTCCGCATGGGTTAAACACCAATGCTGTGTCCTAAATTCACGCACATGTGAATTAATATGAATACATGTATGTAGTGTATTTCATTATAGGTGTGCTGTTATTATAATAATTTTAACTGTTTTTTGGCAACAAGAAACAAGACAAAACTGACAGATTCTGACCTTGACTGCTCTGAAGATACTTTCTTTTGCTGCTTTTCCAGTTTGAACACATAGCATACTCAAAACCAGTTTAGAATATGTATGTAATGTAGAATAGGGGTAATGATCCTGGTCTCTGTGGTGAGCAGGAGATTCACAAAGCACATGCACACACATCCTAAAGGCACTGAAGTCATTGAAGCAATTCTTGCATGTATTTTGTTTGTTATTTCGAGCCCTTTAGCAACAGCAGTTTTGGGGACATGCAATCTTCTATGAAGTTAAGAAAACCAGCTTCCTGTCCAACATTACAGTCAGCAGTTTGATTCAAGCTGAGATATTCACCATATTTTTCTAAATCATCTCTGGCCTAATGAAACTGTTGCTTAAAGAGTCATTTTGACATTGCTTCTTGCCCAACAGTCATGAGCTGGAGGCACTTTTGAAATGCTGACGGAGTTACCTAACCTGCCCCAGAAGCCATCATATTATAAATAATATTTTAACATGAACATTTCCCCCCCTCCACAGTTCTCTCAAATATAGAGGTGATCTGAGATGTGATTCATGAGTGTGCGATGAAAATGTCTTTGGTACCTCAGTGCGCGGCAGGATGTCGGGGTCGGCCTGTATCCTCGCTATAATCTCACACAGGATGATCCCGTATGCAAACACGTCCACCTGCAGAGAGAAATTTTTAAGAAAACAAAAAAAAAAGAAAAATGTGAGCATTACCACATGCAGTTTATATCTTACTAGTGTCCATACTTTCTGGGCTGCTCAGGTAATTGGGTTTATCGACTTTTATTTAACCAAACTATATAAAGTTATTGTTCCTTTTTAATGAAATGACTTGACAAAACACTCATATTCATATTAAAAATTGGAATTATTTTCTCATTTATATGTTTTCTAGCTGGATAACAAACTTGGATAACAGGACAAGACGGGCTACTAATTCAGAACTCTCGTAGGTTACAACTGCATATGCCTTATAACCAACTTATGTAGTCACTTATTTTATCGTAGACACAAAGGTCTGAAAATCTGATTACCCTGGCCAAGAAGAACAACCTCTTACATAACCAAATACCCACTTGCCTTTGACACAACTGATTTATGAAATATTTATGCCTTTGCATCACTGCCTTGGTTTATTTAACTGGCCTTCATTACACCCACTGTGGACCTTGAACTCTACAATCTGCAGCTGACGGGTAACAAGTGCAGGGATCAGTCAGTACCTTCTCATTATACACCTCTCCTCGCAGAACCTCAGGGGCCATCCAGTAGGGGGAGCCGACGACAGCCAGAGGCTCCTGGTTCTCTTCCTCACTGCAGAGGGAAGAGGAAGGGATAAACATAGAGAAGAAGAGAGACAGAAGCTTCAGATAAACACTAAAAACCACTTAATTTCATTTCACAACACCCAAGTTTAAAGGACTTTAACGACTTTGTTGTTTGATTAAATTTTGGGTGAAATGTGTCTAATTATAAAGGCCTTTCTTGTGTGTAAAACATTTGATTTTTGATTTGACATTTGACATTTAAACACAACAAGCAATGTGAAAATTTCAACCTGTGCTTTAGGTAACTTTGATGGCCATGTTTTTTTTTTTTTTTTTTTATAAAATTACAAAGTAATCAGTAAATTAAGAAATAACTAAATCAGTAGTTTGCAGTAAAAAGTCACATCATCATCAGATACACAGATGTGTGTGTGCATTTGATAAAATGATGCCTGTTCACAGAGTAAAGTCCCAACAATGATGCATGAGAAATTATGAAAACATATTTTTTTCCATTCGGGGAATGTGGCAGACAAGCAAGCAGGCATCACGCTTCATTTCATTAACGCAGAACCCAATCAAGAGGGGTTTTATGGGGTGAAACCTGGCGTTGCGCTTGTGTTTATGCGCACTTCCTCCGTATCTAAGAAACTGCAGTGTTTTTCAGTTATGTTGAGATATCGTTGTGCAATTTTGGCTGAGTAAAAAAAGGAAGGAACACATGCATGTGCAAGGACAACGTGCTCACTCACACACACACGCTGCTGGCAGATACTTCCTCTCTGTGCTATTTCCATCTGCTACTGTGGCTATGATAGTGCAAAATATACAGTGAGGGAAGTCATGGCAGAGGTAGAAACGAGGAGCAGGGACGGCTGTGACTCCCCAACATTAACGGCATTTGGGGAAGTGAGCCGACAGGAATTGGAAAACAGAGAGCAGCTCATAAATGAAGAGACAGAGTTAAGTAGCCAAACCAGAGGGATGGTGGGGGAGTAAAGGACAAGAGCGACTTGTCATGAGGGGCAGCAGACATCCAGTAAGGCAGTGAGAGCAAACGGAGGAGGACTGGAATAGTTTGACCTTATTTGGAGTGCTTTTACCAAACCCCCCTCCATCTCCGCTCCTTCCCTCCATCCACGCATCCTCCCCTCCTCCTCCTCCTCCGTCATGCCACAAGCACAGTGGTAGCACTCCAACACAAACACACACACACACACACACACACTCGAGAAGGGTCCATTCTCTGGTAGTGCTCCACCACAGGATACAACGGTGTCTGACTCGAATATAAAGCAAACATGCCCTTGAAAAATGACACAATTGCAGTTCACCAGCTGCTATTGAATCAGAGGCTGGAGCAAACAGAGGCTGCATGTCCGATAGTGGCAGGTATGCAAAAAACACACAATGACGCATTCAGGTGGAGGCCACGCTCGTGTAAAATATCAACCTGTTATGATCCACATGGACACGTATTTTTCAGCTCATTCGATGGTTAGGTTAAAGTTAGAACAAAGCTGAGCCAAAACGCATGAAAACCACCAAAGTTGCAAGTTACACCCCCCACCCCTCCCCTCCCCGCGGGTAAACACAAAAAGTGACAGGGCACAAACAGAGCCAGCGGAAACACACACCACACGCAGAAAAGGCCAGGACAGGTTACAGTGGCAGCTGTGTCATCTCAGCAAGAGTCGAATGTTTGCTAAATGACTGCAGACGGAGCGAGCAGGGGAGGATGAGGAGCTAATGGGACTCCAGTGTGAGCCTGACATGCTGACTGCTCCCTCCTTCAGCCTCCAGATCCCACTCCCAACAGTCCAGCTGATGCCTTTTATCCTTATCAGTTCACTGACTGACTGTTTAGGGAGAAACGATAGTCTTGATGGAGGACAAATGATCTAATTTCAGTCGTGGATTAAACGGACGTCTAGAGAAGCGACGCCAAGTCTTGGGACAAGGGAAAGACAAAGACAAAGTACAATTACTCAAGTACTTAATAAGCATATTTGATCAGTACGTATAGTATATATCAGTAGTAGTAAGTGTATAAAGTCTAAAGTGCTGAATAAGAGTGCTGTGGATCTTTGCAGGGTTACTGCTTTTGCAAGAAAGCAATCAAAGGTGTGTTTCCAGATAAGACAAACTAATCCTTTAATATTTTTTTACACAGCTGTATTGATCTAATGCCTGTTAGTTCTGACTGTGCAGATTCGGGTTTTAAAGGTTTTCATGGATTTCAGCACTTCAAGGAGAGTTTAAACAAAACAGTTTCTCACCTGAGATGTAGCTCATAAACTGTCAGTTTCTTTATCATTTCCCAAAATTCATTACGAATTTTGGAGATTTTCAATTCACAACAGTTAAAACGAGTACTGTAACTTTTTATGCCTGGCATTGTTTCACAGCTAACACTTTCACCTTATACTCCCGCACTGTGGAATTACTACTTCTATCATGTGTCGTCACTGGAGAAGCAGCTGAAGAAAATAAAACTGCACAGCCATAACTTTGCTGGTCATTTATGCTCACTACAATTTATGGCAGTGAATAAATTATGCTGCATAAATGTCACTGCATATTAAAAACTACACAGCTGTGAACACAGAGGAGGAATTAACGACAGCAGCAGGTCTCAGATTTAAACGCGGAAACCATCGTTGTGAGGCCGCGTGCTGCATCACCACAACACTGCACTTTGACCCCTCTCGCTCATACATCCATCCTGTCATCCATCTGTGCTCTCTCGGCAGCTCAGTCAATGTGACAAACCTCACACAGCGCAGAGGATTGTGGGTCAGGATAACCTGAAAAGCACGCCGGCAAAACGCAAGCGAACACAAGAGGGACATCTTGATGTTTTTGGCACCCTGAACTTGACGCAGTATGTACTGGGGGATTGACCACAACGACCCGACCGGGCTTTGGGGTGAGTAACGGGCTCATTTCGTCTCCGAGACGAGAGAAAAGAAGATGTGGTGAAGAGAAGGCGTTTGCTCGGCATGAGAGATAAACAGGACAAAGAGAGAAGTGGAGGAACGTAATTTATTGAGTGTGACTTATCTAATCACAAAGCGTTGATAGAAGTTTTGATGAATGGACTGTTATGGGACCAACCTGTAATCTGGAATTTTCTCTGCCAGACCAAAGTCTCCCACGACAGCTGAGCACACGCTGCCTTCCCAGCGCACCAGGCAGTTCTGCACAGAGGGGTCAAAGGTCACACACACACGTCACGATTACAGCTGTTAAGTGTCCTGCGCGTGTGTGTGTGTGATGTAAGATTTTATTGTGCAGAGCTCTTCGTTCGTTATATAAGGGATTTTTGTTTTGTTTTTTTTAGGTCACCACGTAAAAGTCTGAATCTCTGGAGCCACAGCAGCTGAGAACTGCTGTTGTTAACAAGATTACATTTTGGCCATCTGGCCCAAAGTGAACAGAAACAGCTGATTTTGACTGATTATTTCACCTTGTCCCTTCTGATGCAGGTTCTTACATATTCATCTAAGACTTTACTAAGCTGATCTACGTCCAAAGCTCAATATTTCCCACAGATTCTTTCCAGGTTGCAGGATCTGCGACACACCTGCAAAGCCTCTTAATCTCCATCTGAATCTTTTACTGATTCCAAAATCTACATTAAAAACATCAAATGTCTGTGGTTACATGACTCTTCTGTTTGAACAACTATTTTCTTTTATTTCTTTTTCTCATGGAACATACACTATATAGACAAAAGTATTGGGGCATCTGATCATTACACCAACATGGGCTTTAATGATCTCTCATTCTTAACACACAGAGAGCTTTGCAGCTCTAACAGCTTCCACTCTTCTGTGAAGGCTTTCCACAACATGTTGGAGTGTTTCTGTGGGAATTTGAGCCTATTCATGCAGTAGAGCATTTGTGAGGTCACACACTGATGTCGGACCAAAGCATTGTCCAAAATGTCTTGTTATGCTGAAGTGTTAAGATTTCTCTTCATTGGAAGTCAGGGGCTGAGCCCAAACCCTGAGAAACAGCCTTGTCCCAATACTTTAGTCTATATTATGTGCATACGTTAACAGTAGTTTATGGAACATGTACTACACTTGTGTTGTTACCTCAGGTCACCCTGTCTGTGCTCATGCTGATGAGTGTGCTGTACGTGAGCACTGACGCGTGTGTGTTTGTGTCTGTCGTCACCTTGGAGGTGAGGTCCCTGTGGAAGATGCCTTTGCTGTGCAGGTACTGCAGTCCCCGGGCGATGTCCAGGGCCAGGCTGAGCCGCACACTCCACGACAGGTACATGTCGCTGCCCAACAGCTGCTCCAAGTTACCGCCGTTGATGTACTGGATCGACAAGCAACAAAAAGGAGTTAACAACAAATCAAAGTCACATTTTGAAATAGCCTGGATTTCAACATGAAAGCTGATTTCTTTATCATTTTGGGACGTTGTGCCTGTTAAACCTGGTGAATATTGCGACCAGTCTTTACATTACACATTAAATCAATAAATATTTAGCTTGTTATCAGTAAGGCTGTGAGAGTTGGTTTTTTCTCTTCTTTATTGCCCCGTTTCATTGATCAGTTCAAAGTTTATTCTACTGCTCTTCCTGAACGACTTTTCCACTTTGCTTTGAAAAGTACCACACAAATACACGATCCAGTCACCTGACACTGAAGTGGTTAGTCAGTCAGTGCTAAACATTTGTTGGTTGCAGCTTCTAAAATGTGCAGATCTACTGCTTTTCTCTGTAAACTGAATATCTCAGTGTGTTGGAGAGCTGCTGGGACGAAGCAAGCAACACGCAGAAGATGTCACCTTAAGTTATGGTCATCATTAAACCTAACAGCCCATTTATCACCTGTTCAGTATTTAAAAATCATATTCTTAAAATGTGTGAGTCTACAACCCACTGACCTTATCGATCAATACAACATATTGACATGTCACAGTACTGTTACACACGTCAGAGCACCAAATCCTCTCTAATCCACCCCTGACCTTCATTTCTTTTTTCCCCCCCTTTCTTCTCACTGTTGAGCAGCTCAGTTACCACGGCAACGTCAGGTACGCCCGTCACACGTAAGAAACAGGTGAAATGTCATGAACTGCGTGACCTCAGTCTGTGTAATGCAGTCAGCTGGGGCCTCACAGGTTGGAGGTGCTTTCACTTGTCATGTGTTTGTATTATGAAAACTGCTTTTCTCCGTGCAAAACGTCCCGTCCCAAATTTGAGAGCAAAGGTGCTGAGAAATGACAGACAAATGTTAGCTCATGTTTATCCCACTGAATGTTTAGGAAGAGCAGCTTCATCTGAATTCAATCATCAGTTTGGGTTTATTCTCGGTTTACGGTATAAAGAAGGGATGAACCATCTACTCATGGAAAAGCAGTCCTTTAGTGTGTCTTAACATGAAATAGGAGGGGAAAAGTTTAGTAGGTTTTGTCAGCTGGCTAGTATGACTAATGTAACAGCCAGATGAGGAACGAAGTGCAATTTTAGCTCCAAACTTGCTAAAATGTCCAAGAAACTGGTTTAAAAAAGAAACAGAACTGAGAGAGGAAATGACCTCAAGCAGAAATAACTGATTTAACTGATTATTATTGTTTGCACAGCATGAAGTCATCTGTTGAATCACGACACTACGTGCGCCTGATGTCCTGCTCTTGGGGAGCAAAGTGACTCTGACGCTTCAAAAGGCTGAAGTGCTCTTCTGGCTCAGCGGCGGGTTAATTAGCGTCTTACCTCCGTGAGAGCGTGGAGCTGCCCCTCGTGGACACACACTCCTATAAACCTGGAGGCAGAGCAGACAAACACACAACTGTCAGCAACAGAAGGGGAACAACCGTTTCTCAGCGACAAAATATGTCAGGCTCGGACCACACAAAGCAGATCCAGCACCAAGATAAACCAGGATCCAGGTGCAAGGTGTGGGCCAGTGTACACCAGGGAGAAGAAAAACAAAAACATCATATTGAGAGACAAAGGTTTCATTTACCTGAGTATGTTGGGGTGCGATAGTCGGTTCATGAGCTGGACCTCCCTGAGCATGTTGGCTCTGTTACTGGCCAGGATGTTCATCTTCAGAGCCATGATCTGACCCGACACGCGATGCTGCACCTGGATCAAAACGCACACACACAAAATGCTTTTATTTTCAACCACTTACACCAAAATTATTCTCAAACAGTCTGTGTATGAACGAGAAAGCCACAGAAATTATGCAAATTAACAACGGAGGAAACACAAAATGTGGCTGGGCAGACTAATGCTTGTTTCACTTCTCAAAGTGGCAGTTGGAAGTATTGAACACTTCACATATCTGTAGCTAAACAGAGCACGACTACGTTTTGCTGAGTCATACTAACACTTGAGTGCTCTTGGAAACTGGCCATGAAACGTTAGCAGATCACCTGAAGTTTCTTCATTTGTTTTGGCTGCCGCCCTGACGCAGCAGGCTGCCATGGCAGTGGCTGTGACTGGTATGGTAATCACGGTGATGTGACGCGCTCCCCTCCCTCAGGCTACATGTTAGTGCAGATCTGCTCAGACCTGACCTCCCAAAGAAATGCACACGAGCTGCAGACGAGCACCAAACGCCGTCTGATACCATAAAATCTATTCATATTTTATTCTTTTACGTTTATCATTGCTGCTGCCTTTCTGGTGAGAAACAATTTAAGACCGCAAGTGAAATTACAGGCCTGTTTGCAACCAATAATGCTTTAAACGAACCTTGTACGGTGTTAAGTAAACATTTAATTTTTATCTACATGTTGTGTGGGGCTACTATATGCATTACAAGTACAGCTGAGTATTATATGTCAGTACTTTTTGGGCTGTAATATCCAAAAACTGAACACTAAAGTCTACGGTCATGCCAGCAGCTCAGTGAGGCTCTACTGTGACGCTAAGCTAAATGCTAACATCAGCTCACACTGACATTAAATGTAATGCTTTCCTATAAAACAGCCATGTTAGCCACCTTAGCTTAGCACGTTACCTAACATTTGTTAATTTGAACTTAACACAAGTTTTTTAACATCTGACTGTAAACCAGACTTCCTTTGAGCTAATAATAAAGTTGAACTGGCGAGGGAGGACTTCAGGTTGTGTGTTCATGAGCAACATGAGTGTGTGATGAAAGACAGAGGGGAAGGGAGGAGAGGAGTGTGTGAGCGGTCAAAGTCCAGAGCTGAAGTCGGTGAGACACTATAGCCTGGATCTCAGCTGGTCTCTGGATCAGAGTGGTGATGGAAAAACCACAAAGCTTATTAAAGACCAGACTGAAGTGCAGCGAGTAATGCTATTAATACACACACACACGGCTAAGGCTGCCCTCTTCATCTTCACAGCCAGTCAGCGAGAGTCGATCTCCGCCACACTAAATCCTTCCTCCAGAGCCACTTGAGGACATGCACACATGTAAATCACACACATGTAAAGTTGTGTGCAGCAGCTGCTTCCTCGTCTGCAGAAAGCAAATCGGAGCAGAAATTTAAACATGCAGCAGGAGTGTGGAGGGAGTGCACGGCTGATCCCTCCCTCTCTTTATATTTATGGCACTCCGAGGATGAGGTAGACTCTTCAGGAGGTTTCTTTACAGACAGCAGCCGCCTCCTCCCCCTCCTCCTCCTCCTCCTCCTCCTTCCATTAGCACAGATTTGTCTGGCAAGCACGGCTGTGGGGCTTCTGCATGGCTGTAGCTTTACATCACACTTGTCCTCTCTTTCCCTGCACACATCTGCCTTCTCACTTATATGAAGAAATTCTTACATGCTCGTCTGGCACGCTGTGACTAACAGGCAGTGCGGACAAACACAAACACACACACACACACACACTCTGACTCACACAGGCAGGTTACAGTGCAAACGTGAGCCAACTGCTGATGCAGCAGTGGTTGGAACTGCAACGCTGCTTGACTATTTTGTCCCGACAGTTTTTAAGCCTCCAAATAAACAACCTCTCACTCATCATCATTACAGGCTGACTCACCACAGGGTAAACATTTTCTCAGGTGTGTGTGTCTGTGAGAAGCTTAACCCTATAAAAACCACTACGAGGTATGTGTGGCATTTTTTTCCCCAAATGGTTCGTGCCACTTTACTGGTCATCTCCATGGACCTGCAACTGGAATGCAGTTCTACGCCTACATCAAGATTACTACATAATATGGAGCAATTATATATACACACACACACTCTCACACAATTAAAGCAGACACACACACACCCACAACAGACATCTACTTACATGCACGCACCCTGACACACCCTAAAGCTGTCCAAAAACACACTCAGCCTTGTACAGTGCTGCTGTCGGCAGAGGAAAGGTCACGGGCACAGCTCTCGCTCCGTGCAGCCAACATGTGCAGCGATGTCTGTCATTAGCCAGCGGCCCGACAGGGCAGGCTGATGCACAGTGAGACGGAGAGGAGGAGGAGGAGGAAGAGGAGGAGGATGTGTCAGAGACTGCAGATGGAGGATGCACACAACGGCAAGAGAGATGTGTGACAGCTTTAAAAGTTAAAGCTTCTTAGAGAATATGAAGACAGCAATAGGAGAGAAAGTGCAGGAAAATGTGTTTAAAAGCAGTTTAAAGGGAATTCATTACACATTTCCTACAATCTAACTGCTTAAATGTTTATCTTGGCTCATTTCATCTTAAATGCTGCTCTAAAAGCATTTCTGACAAATTTCTGGTGGAGAAACACCAAATTCCTGCTATTTTCATGCTTGTTTTATAATATCAGAAGCAGGCTTTAGTAGAAATATAAACTCCCTATCAGGAGGTTAAAACACTGAAACAACACTGAAGGCCTGAGCTTAGTAGCCACAGTCCAGCATGTTCCACTCTGATTATTCTGTCTGCACTGCCAGGCCACAACTAGTTTTCAGCGTGTCCACCATGTAGTGCTTATTCTGACTGTAAGTGAAGAGAGAAAACTCGTGTGGGAATAAATGACATGTTGCAGAGGTGGAGTGTCGCTGGAGGAGTGTGAGCACACGACTGACTATATACACACACACACACGGCTGAATGCCTGCCTGTGGACATCAGCTCAGGTCTAAAGGCCTCTTATCCCTTGTGGATTTCAGGACTCCTTTCAGCCTTACCGGTCTGTAGCTGGCACATAAACAGAATCTGCTCGTCAAAAAAAAGTATGATCATCATGAAATTTGTAACTGCTGCAGATTTTTAGAGAAGAAGAACAGACAAAGCAAAATTTGGATTGGAATCAGCATTTCCACCCATCACGTCAAGACAAAAACAGGAAAGCTTCAACCAAATTTGACAAGTGAGCTTTGAGCTAAAGTGTGAAGGGACCGTGGATTAAAAATCCCAGAGCGGGTGGACTCCACTCACCCTGAATGTGCGTAGGAGAATAACAAACAAACAAACAAAAAAACATTAGCTTCTCCCACAAAACAACTTGACGCTCAAGCTGTCGCCTGAGGCTCTGCTCTCAGAAATGGAGCAAAGTAAAAGCGTTTGAGCGCCAGAGCGAGGATGCATGCGTGCAGGCGACTGGAACGAGGCACCCAGCCAAGCCTGGTCCGTCAGGGAGCGAGCGGGGAGGCCACCCCCACCCGCTGAGCCAAGCTCAGAAACACAACCTGATGCAGGAGGGCAATAAGCAGACAGCAGACAAGCCGACACACAGACGTTCACTCAGCCTGGTGCACACACATATAAAGACCACTGGCCTGATGCTCATTAACGGTCTGTTCTGTCATTGCTTTTAAAAATGAAAGGAAAAGTAAAGGATGAAGGGTAGTGATGAATATCATTTTACTCTTCTTGGGGAGAACCACAGTTTAACATCTTCTGAAGGGCTGATACTGGGGGGTCAGATGTTGACCATAACATGACTGTACCACGATAAATCAAATCAACGTAACTCTGGTGTTTCAGGTTTTGCCTACCTGACTCCATTTTACTCTGCATGAGACCGAGTCATGTTAATTAAAAAGCAGGGAGGTATGAGGCACTGGCATCGGATCAGGGCTCCATCTGAGGGAGGAATCCACGTTGGGAGAGGAAAAAGTTGAGAAAATAACTGATGATGCCATTGTGAGCCAAATTTGTAATTGTTGTAATCGGGGAGTACATTGAGTTGCATTTTGGGAAACGTGGGATACAGCGTTAAAACTCAATGGCAAATGAATGACAAATTTATATTTATAACTTATATTTACAAAGTGTCTCAGCGAGTTCTCTCAGCAGGAGTCGTACTGTGCTGCATGAGATGTCCGTCTTCAGTCGTTCACAGCCATCAGACACTTGGACACGCAGCTGGAGCTCGAATCACTGACCTTCCATAACTTAAGTGCAATGCTAAAATGTTGGAGTGCCCCTTTAATCTTCTGCCAACTCTGAACGGATTTAACAGAGAACATGACTTTGGTAGAAAGGAGTTGCAGTAAAAACT
Organism: Scatophagus argus; assembly: GCF_020382885.2. Classification (NCBI taxonomy): domain Eukaryota; kingdom Metazoa; phylum Chordata; class Actinopteri; family Scatophagidae; genus Scatophagus; species Scatophagus argus. Next base: position 11,558,609 of record NC_058515.1, on the reverse strand, counting down.
TTCGATGTGTGCAGGCTGAATGATCCAGAGGAACAGGCATGCGGTTTCTGGGAGGAGAAGGTCCTGGTGGTCCTGATCAATCTTTAAAATGACATTTCACAAAAAAAATTCATTCTTTTCACTCCTGCTGGCTCAGGGACGAGTCCGAGATTTAAGAGACAGATATCTAAAAAGCTGAGGAAAAAGAAAATAGACCTTGTGTGACCTCATACAACCAGAGATAAGAGAGCATGTTTTGTTATGTCAAGTGAAAATAAAAATAAAAAAAAATAATAATAAAAAACTAAAATGTTTTTGTGGTGCAGCAGAGCACCACAAAAACATTTCACCATTTCTGTGATACCGACTTTACATGCAAACACGGCCATTTGTTTACCTTCCTGCAGGGGAGTGGCCTTCCTCCAGGTTTAGCTGAAGACTACAGCAACGCTAACAAGTGGATGGGAGGAAACACCCATTGTGCTCCCATGTAAACACACACAGACTGCCTCTCGAATTGAATTTATACAAACACTCCTAACCAAAGGCCCAAAGGCGGGGGGATCTGGAAATAGATAATTGTGCAACTCTTGCCCAACACTTCTCTCTGGTCCAGTTTAAACACAGCGAGTTATAAACACGGCGGTTCAAGTGAAGACAGGCATATCACATGCTCAGCGCTTTCGTGTTTGTGTGGCTGTGCAGAACATAAACAAAAGCTAAATAGTTGTGCAGCGAGAGTCGGCGGAGCAGGTCCCGACTGGAGCGAGGGAGGAGAGGAATAATGAGGGGAAAAGTGCCACACTAAGCTGCCTGATGTTCAAGTCTGCACTGGCTCTCCCATACCAACAGCACCGTCCAATGGCAACGCGTGCACCCGCACACACATACCCCCTCCTAACACCAAACACTGAAACTGATCACAAGCACACAGATGACAGCTGATGACGGATCCTGGTTTGTGTGCGCGCTCGACTCTTTTTGCTCCTTTGTTTCCTTTGAACCTTCCAGCTAGGATTTCCTAAGAACTGGTCACATCCCAACACGTCCTGACGGGGCGGCGAGGGGGGAGTCCCACAATTATCATCTCTCTTTTTCAGGAAGAGTCGCGACTGAAGTGAACCCAAATGCAACAAGAAGAAGACAAGACTCTTCAGAAAGATCAGGTCTGCGATAACCAAAGGAAGATCTCTCTCGTCATTATTATTTTTACAATGAAGCAGTCAGGTGTTTAGTGAAATGATACCTCGATGGTCCACGGTTTGAGGTACAGACCAGGTACCGGTTTGTCTGTGGCATCAGTCCCAGCTCTGCCTCACTTCAGCATAAACACAACAGTCCAAAACTAAAAAAATATTCAGATTACACGGACATAGAAACTAAGAAGAGCAGCGATCAAACTTGCTTTTGCTTAATCAAACTTTCATCCATTTTCACACCTGCTGTGGATTAAATGTTCTTTGTTGAACTAATCCACAGATTATTTTTGAGCTAAAAGAGTTAAAGTTAGGACTGGGTTGAATGTTAGAAGTCAACAGGGGATCAATGAGATCATTTTTCTGATATCCATGCACAAGAGCTGAAACGATTAGATGATGGCAAGTGCAATAGAATAACTCATGCTAGGCGTTATAGACAAAACTCCCCACACACGTAAAACGGAAAGTCAAAAACGACCCGTTTTGTGGCGTCTGTGCGGTTTAAATCATCAATCTGTTGGTGGAAATTTGGCGCTTCTCGTACTGTGACATATCGTATCATCTCACACACAAGCAGAGGCACCACAGCAGTGTTTGTCAACCCATTTTCTTCACATTATCGCTGTCACAAGCACCTGCCACACACACACACACACACACACAGTATGCACAGACACATACAGTCATCAACCCCTCATTCAAGCTCAGTGTTTGTCCTTCAGAGACTCCAGGCTGTTGTACATCCCCTTGTTATCTAATTACTCTCCTTCAGCATATCATCATCATCATCATCATATCTCAAGAGTGAGCACATAACGAGCCTTCACAACCACACGCCTCCATCACTAGACTCTTAATCGAGCTAAATCACAGTCAGTACGATCATTATCATGATGACTAGTTTTGTTACAGCAAAATTCACACCACGTGAGTCACTGAAATACATTTGAATTTCAGTTTTACCTCCCACTTGCGCAACAATCACCAAGACAAACATCTGAACGAGCGCCGAAATGATCAAGATTCCAGAGCAACAGGACTTTGTGAGGGGGTCTACTTTCAACCCAAACCATAACCTTGTCCTAAACCCAACCAAGCAGGTTTGTTGCTTAAAGCCAACCCAACAGCGACAGAAAACTGATTTTTAAAAACCAAAAATATCAAGTCAACTAAGTCAAAAAGCTTCACAAAATATGAGGATAACTTTCACACAGGACACAAAGCCCGGTTTCATCCTTCCATCATCACCTGTTTGGACTTTATTTGCTCTTTGGGCTACGTCACCTGACTTCCTGAAGCCTTTTCTGACAGAAAACTTTTACTAATCACAACAACAAATGGGTCTCACATTTGCTCACTTGGATGAACGACAGTTTGCACTCATTAAATATTCACCACTTGCCTTTGCCCTCCGTACAGTAAATATGAAGCTACAGTTTGCAGCTGTTAGTTCACAGTTAGCCCGACTCAGGCTGGCTATGCTAACAACATCTGACACATAACCTGTAAAAAAACAAAAAAAAAAGAAAAAAAAAAAATCACAACAGTTTTAGTACAAATTAAGCAAATGAGATATCATTTATTAATTGGTTGTATTTTGGCTAAGCGACCAGACATGAAAGTGGTAAAACATAAGCAGTTAGTGCTGACTACCAGCTGCCTGTTTGACTTCTCCAGGAAATGTAAGCAATGGAGTCGCTTTCAAACAGACTGCGGATGCTGCAGAAGCTCCTGAAAACAATGCCATGAGATTTCCATGTCTCATGTAAATTACTGAAACGGGCCAAATGACAACCAAATCTGATAAGAAGCCTGGTCTGAGTTTCCTCTTTCTTAGACAGCAGCGTTTATCAGCACTAGCAAATGGACAAAATTATTATCAGCACAGAATCGGATGCAAAATGGAGGACTAACACAATACACTCATTAGAAGTCAATTCAAATTAAATTTTTAAAAAATGCAGCTTTGGAAGGTGAAGGTGCAATTTATTCGCAATTGAGGCGATTTATTCCTTTTGAGTCTTCGGATTTTCAGCTTGAGTTTGAGCACAAGGCCAAAGGTGGCGAGACACACACACAGAGAGTGAGAACGTTCCTTTGAAGAACATTAGAAGGGAAGATGAAAAACGGCACCTGAAGGATTTGTCGACACATGTGCTCCCTTGCTTTCTCCCCCTTTTATTTTTTTGTCTTTTTGTTGTTTTTTTTTTCCAGGTTGAACAATTGCACACCGGAGAGGTGAATGGCTGCCTGTCTGCCTGCTGCGAGCCTCCATTGATCTGCACTGAGGACTGAAGCTTAAAACAGCACACACACACACACACACACACACACACACACACACGGCAGGCAACCAAAGCCATTGAAGGCAGGAGCAGGACATCCATTCAAAAGCCTGAATGTAAGTAAACGCACCGCATACATTTTAATGCCAGTTAAACTTAATAAACAAAAACACCTGAGAGAATCTTTTCTGCAGAACAGTTGGGCCTTTCTTCCCCCTGAACTAAAAGCGCCGTTCAGCCGACCGTGTCAGCAGACTTTTTAAAACTGCGCCTGATAGCTGCAGTAACAATTTTGCATTTATATGACACAATCAAAAGGCCAAGCCGATCCAAACTGAAGTGCCAGTTTGACAAGCCGGCAATAAACACGGTGACATTTGCATGCTCATTGGCTAATCGAAAGGGCACAGCTGAGGGAGGAGTGAAGTCACAACACAAAGAGTTTTATCCAGCGAGCTGAGGGTCGACTTGGCCCGGGTGTTTTTAGGACCGGATTGTTCAGATGTCAAAATCTCAGGTGAGCTTTTCATTTCAGCTCTTGCTACTTACAAGGCTTAAATGTGGAAGAATGAGTCACTGCTGTCGTCTGAGAACTTTGACCCCACACTGCCGCCAGTTTTGCGCGTCATGACAAACGTTTGGCTCCCCCAAGACGGGATTAAAAGACACGGCGATGTTTCAAAAAACAAGACATCTTCTTGTCATGTACAAAGCAGAGCTGAAACAATTAGTCAATTTAGCCATTGGTAAAACATCAGATAACTTAAAGTTTAGGCGTAATTAAACACTAAAATATGAAATATTCCTGTGATCCCATGTTTTATATTGTAATAAAATTAATATTTAGCCAGATTTTAGCTCAGTTTGGACATAACAAAAGTTGCAAAGGACACATTTCACTATTTTCAGACATTTCATATGCCAAACCATCAACTATCAAAGCTGTCAGTTGATTAATCCACAGAAATCACAGTATTACGTGTACAAATATCACATGTTTCTGCACAACATGTTAAACTAGAAGCCAAATTTTTATCCTGATAAATGACTTTTTCCTCTCGTTTCCCACCTGTTTTTTTGGGGGGGTCACATGTACCAACATCATGCATTCAGAGCCAAAGACCACACAAGCACACAGAAAGAGGAAACAGGAAAGGTGAACACATACTTCTACTCCAGAGTGTGCTGGCAGCACTCCCACATCAGTACGAAAGAGCTCCTGATAATCTCTCATTAACCACACAGCATTATCGCAGGCACCTCCTCATTTTGTTTCATTTGGACTTCATTGTTGAACGTGAGGGGTGAGGCTTCCTTTCAGCCCGAACGCAAAAATTCTGCCCACTTACGGGAACGATCGCTCCAACAACAATGCAAGCAACTGAGAAAAGTGAACCAAGACAGATGGACTTTGGTTTTAATATGGAATTAAACCAACCTCTCACGTGAAGCGTTCACTTTGGAATTAAAAACCTGGTTTTTGTGGCGGTCTAAGAGTCCCAAAAAAGACCTTCTCACTGAACACACTGCCAGCTCAGGTTCCAGCAGGAGTGAGGAGAAAAATACAAGGCGGAGAAGCTACAAGTTCTAAAAGGTGGATGCACCTCCAACCGAGCAGCACAGAAGGTCAAAGTTGGCCTTCCACCATTTGGGTCATCACTTCATTTTACCCTGCGGGACATTTTGAAATTACACTCAAATTACTACAAGAATTCTTGAGTTGGGGCCAAAAAAGACAGAAGACAAAAACATGTTTTGTGTTGCCTAGTCAGTTCATGATGAGAAGCAGGAAATGATGAATGTTTAGCATTTGTCCCTGCCAAATGATTTTGCAATTAACCGATCATCAAACTGTTGATACATGTCCGTGACGTTCAGCGGTTCTGCCTTCATTACTGAAAAACAACATTTATGTACGTGCAAGTTTGATGAGCGCCAAATCCAAAAATTATTAAAGCGTTACAAATTTACAGAATCACACGACTACGTTCCAGCAACAAGAGGGAGGCAGAGCTATAAAATCACATCTTTATCTAAACTACCACAGTTTATCAAAGTACGGCTTGATAACTCATGATCAGAGAGAAATTCATTACGTCCCGGGGTTCATCCCATTAGGAAACGTGCTGCCTGCTTCGTATTCAGCAGGTCTGCATGTTGTTCAAACTGCGAGTCTCAATCTGCTTCACTGGTTTACACTTCCAGTCAAAGACGCCCTATGGAGCTGCAGTGATGAGCAGATCAGTCCATCAGCTTAATAAGAAACTGGTTTTTAATTATTTTTAATAATGCGAGTCAAAGCAAAAATTCCCAATTGTTCTCCACTTCTTCCCTCCCCAAAGGTGCTTTCTTTGTGAAACTGTGTGTCTCTGGATGTTGAACTGTGGGTCGGACAAAACAAGACATCTGAAGGAGTCGACCAAGTGAAATCATGTCCTTTTTCACTATTTTCTGCAGGCCAACAACGCTCAAGATAAAGCATGTCGAGCTCTTTCATCCTCAGACGCATCCCAGACAGGACACAGAAATTAAATTATTTTTCATTAAATGACCACTTAAAAAAAAAAATAAAATAAAATCATAACATATAACACATGTTCGCCTCCCAAAAACTCTTGCAATTGGCTCCCTGGCCAGCAGCTCTTTGTATTGTCCCATCTCTCACTGCATCACACTGGGCTGCAGTGTGGCAGAAGTAGTCTCTATGCAAGTGAGCAGCAGCGTGCCAGGTGAGGGGTGTAGGGTTACCTGCACGTGTGCCAAATCTACCTGATCTGCCTGAGTGCGTATCCACTTACACACCAAAACACACTGTGTCCACTTTACACAACATGTGGGTGGACAGCAGAGGACCAGTAGATGGGACAGTGAGGTGGAAGCGTCACAGTGAAAACATAATCTTCAACCGCCCCGGCATCTTTTCTTCTTGTTTGTTTAGGTTTAGGATGCATTTGTTGCCACTTGATGGCGAAGGGCCATCAAGTTAACAGAAGTCAACAACTCACTTGAGTTGAGCTCACTCTGTCCAATTATCCTAATGAGACCATTAAACACGAGCCTGTCCACACGCCAACTTGTGCATAACTTAGTGAGAAGAGGACTCATGGAGCCGGGCTGCTCAGACCACACACGCACACTTTCTCTCACCTTGAACACCTCGGAGAAGAAGCCTGCGCCGATTTTCTCGCAGCTGAAGTCGTCTAGGCGGGCCAGGCTGGACACGGCGCTGCGCAGCGCCCGGTAGGAGGACGGTCTGATCCGGTTGGTTCCGTGGACGCTGTGCATGGGCGGCTCTGCGTCTCCCCTCTGCTCCGACTCGACCCCAACCGTCTCCATCTCCATCTCGGACGCCCCGGGTGGAGGAGGAGGCGGCGGCGGCGGGAGGAGGAGGACGTGGGACGTGTGCGCAGTTTAAAATCCAGCCCGACTAACTGTTTACATTTCCCATGTCCGCTACAAGGCCACAGCGCAGGGCTCTCCGGAGGGGAGGGGAGGCGTGATCAAACCAAATGTCGCAGCTGTGGTCAGCGAGCAGTTAGGCCTAATTCCTCTGACAGATTCCTGCACAGGTCCGGGACACGCGTGGGTCTGTCTGTGTCTAACAAACTACGCAGCTGCAGCGTTGCATCCTGCAGAGTCAGAGTGCAGTTTGGGTGAAGTCCCTCATGCCGTGCAGCAGAGGAGGCTGTGCCGTTTTCGAAACTGCGCAGGCTTCTGCTGCTGCTGCTGCTGTCTTGGCAGCGGCGGCTCTTTCGGTTTCCTTAACTCTGCTCCTCCTGCTGTAGAAAAGGCCGGGGCTCCCCTCCTGGTTCTACCAATTGAATCCCGGATTTCCAGTGCGCACACTGATGCCTCACCGACGCTGCAGCCTATTAAAACTGAAGAGGGAGAGTGAAGAGAGGGGCGGAAACATGGGCGTTAATGCCACTGAATCATAAAGAGTGTGTGTCTGATGTGTCTGATCTGCAGCTGGAACTTACATGGACTTAATCTAAGCAGTTTAGAAGTCCGAGTGGACATCTCACAGTCTGGTCACTGTGGCAATTTATTACAAATCACACAAACTGCGCGCGAGGCTTCGATTAAACCCGATCGCGTCTCCCAAATTTCACGTTTTATGTGCGTTACCGCGAGGACAGACGGCACCAAACTAACGAGGGCACCATAAAAACACTAATGTCATTAAGCAGATCCATTGGTGCCGACTGTAAACTCGGCTGTTTGCGTGTAATCTGCTCTCCTGTGATAACAGCCGTGGACGCGGTGAGATATCGCCCCTCATTGTTCATGCGTGCACTTTGCACACACAGGCGCTGTTTGAAACTGATCCAATCACTCGGACGGCAATCATGGGTGCAAGTGATGGTCGCATCGGTCACACTGAGGGTCCGTAGGAGCGTCCTCGTGCTCTGCGGGGATCTGCGTGTCGCGGATCCCCGCACAGCTTGACTGCGGCTTGTAAATTATGGATGCCAAACTGAGCTGAGTTTGTGAGCTCGTCTGTCACGGGCTCAGGTCTCCTCCGGATACGCAAACGCACACAGACACTCACACGCACTAATATCGTGATTCAAACGGAAAAACGCTGACGCACAACCACGCCGAGAACGAGCTGGAAGGACGCGTGTTTGCCTGCCGGGCAGGACATGACTTACCTGGCCTTCCTGTAAAACATAACCTCCACATGCACCGGTGTCCTCTGAAGATCCCCGAGCCCAGATCCGCTGCGGCGTCCAGTTACCGAGAGCTTTATTTTACTAATTAATCATCTTTGGGGGGTTTTTGCGCCAGCGCGAACCGCCTTCACACACACACACACACAGGCTTCCGTGGTTTCGTTTTACGTCCCCTTCAGCCGCCGCCGCTCATCTGCGCCTTCCTCGCTGTGGGTTTGGTCGCACGAGGGAAGAGGAGCGCTGACTTTTGCTTTGCTTTAATGAAGGCGTCGAGGCGGGGCGGGTTCACATGTGATCACCGCAAAAATTCACCTGTGGGGGCGCTTGTACGGACCCAGCTCTCACCTGTGTGTCTGATTGTGCTGCAGGATCCAAACCCTCCCAATGCAAAGGGCCAAAAGTGTGTATTTAAGTTGGAAAAACATGTCTTATTTATAAAACCACTCTTTTAGAGCACCTCATCATGTCCTAATCAAGATTGGATCTAATCTGTGATTATGTTAAAATCTCGGCTGGATCAGGAGGAGGTAAATGATGTTTCTGGGTGACAAAGATTTGTCATTGAGTCCCTGTCGACATGCTCAGTTTTGCTTTAAAAATACATCTTCAGTCCCAGAGAAATCACTGGATGATGTACATGATGAATTAAATAAAAAAAATATTAAAGAAAAAGATTTCGCCTAGAAATCTACATGATTTTTTGCAACCAAATGTAGTCCAAAAACACAATTAAAGGCTCCTACTCACCACCTGACTGTCTATAAACCTGCTGAGTGGACAGTTAAATTATCCAGATGGGAAATATTTAAGTGCTTATTATTTGAGGGCATAACAAAGAAATGCCAAGTCCAGCTGAGCTGTGTTGGCTGGAATTAGTCCAAACTGGCCTCATCTGCAATTCTGCCTCTATAATATATTTAATTCAAACAGAGTTTAAAAAATGGACCACATTAAAATAACTCAAACCAATTCCAATAACAATAAAAAAAAAGAAATAAAGACAATTCACACAAGCCCCTGAGGTAAGATGATGTTTTCTTGAGGAGAGATTTAAGGAGCCCTCCTGGCTCTGACTGATATTAACGCTCTTGTGCCTGGGAGCCAAAAAAAAGCCATTAAAAGAAGTGTGTCATACAGCGTGGAGGGCGCTCACACCTCGCAGCCACATACTGACACACCGTTAACACGTCCAGCCGGAGCTGCTGAGCAGATCTGTGGCCTCTCTCTGCATTATTTATCGCTCAACTTATTGGCTCCAAAGCCAGAGGAAAGAAACACTGAAGTCACATCATTGTCACCGATTATAATGTGTACTATTTATTATTTAGTGCTGCTGATCACTAATTCATCACGCTGGCTGTTTTGGGTCTGTGCGAGTGTGTGTGTGGGGATTATGTGCAAGCATTCAAGCATGTGTGTGTGTGTGACTGGGGATTGTGTTGACCCCCGCCGACCTTTCAGACCCGTCTCAGAGTTATCTTATCACCTAGAGATGGATAATAATAACTTTTCAGCTTTAAGGCCATCTTTAAGCAGGTCAGACTTTTATTTTGAAATGTGAACGGCCTCACAGAGCTGCCAGCCCGGCTGCTGACTCTTTGTCTTGTCTTATTTCTGAAAGTGGAGCCTGCTTCCTGTTCACAGGCACTACAGAGTATTCAAAGTGGAACACTTGTTTGGACGTGAAGGCTTGAGGCTTGTGTCTCCAGGCAACATTAGCTGCAACACACCTGAAGCTGTGATCGAGTTGCATTGTGGGAAATGTAAGCAGCAGGTTTTGACAACAAATGTGAGTGTGAGGAGTAAAGAAAGACGATTTCTCTGGCTCCGCTGCAATGCTAAATCATCGCTGAACGGCCGTCTTCATGTTGATAAATGACACCAATGATGGACTCACTGACACACTGCAGCTAATCAATACATGAAAATGTGGTCAAACAAAACCAAAAACCCTCACAAAAACCAATTCATATTATTGACAGACACAAGTCAATGAATGAGTCTAACAGTCCAGTTTGTCTGCTACTTGCAGAATGCGAGTTTCAGTCTGTTTTGTTTTGTCTGTCTTCTAGTTTTATCTCTTTTAATTTGTTTAAACCTGTTTAAACCTAAGATATGATTATTTAATTTAAGCCAGTAGTCCCAGGCAACCAGTAGCTGTCAATCCTAACTACAAAATCCTCTATCCTTTTCTTCAGTGTAGTAAGACTACATACTGGGCCTCCAATCAATGAGACTCCGTCTTTCTTATGGTCTCACGAGGGACAAAAATTGTATTTTAATGAGGGTGGCTCATGGGGTTTGTTCTCAGATAGCCTGCTGAAAAGTTTTAACAACAGTCAGTAGGAAGGGGATCAATAGCTCAGTGCTGCTGCATTCAACCTTCCAACACCTGAGCTGCTCACGTGCCCTTCACGAGACAAATCAGTCAACAGAGCACATTAGGAAACGCAGGACTCAAACTGATCAGCAGGATTTTAGACGTAATTGAAAGGAAGCTTGTTCACTACATCTGCACTAAGTCTGTCTCGCTTAATCCCTAGTTTTTATTTATTTTCTATACGGAAAAAGAATCTGTGAAACAGAAAGCGTTTCTTTAACATGTCTGCATCTCACACCTGGAGGACCCCCCCTCCCCCTCCCGTCCACAGCACACAGGACTGCTGCTCTCAATAAGCTGCACCATGTAAATAAAACATTAAGTACAAGCCTCTTCTGGACCTGAAATTCCAATTTCCTCCCATGCATCCTGGGCAGGAGTGGACAAATCTATAACCTGAGCCTGCTGTGACGCCCATCTGACCGTGCCGGCGGTGGCCTGTCGTTAAGAGTCATCTGCGGGGCGCTAATGATCACACTGTCCCCTGCCCGGCCTTACGGGCAGCCAGGCGGGGGGCCAGGGGCCTCTATAATTGGTTTTTGGAGCACACCAGCTGTTTCATGTGCCCGCACGGCAGTCCCCAAAGGAGGAACAGAGGGGAGCTCCCCCGCCTCCCTCTTCACACTCTCCCCCCCTCCTCCTCCTCCTCCCAAGCTGGATGAAAAGACTGCTGACAAGCAGACGAATAGACGAGCGGAGCTGCTGCTGCTGGGGGAAGCCACATGTGACAAGAATATAACACATAATATGAGAATAATAATACAGCATGTGGTTTCTTCTTTAAAAGATGGACAAAAGAGACCCCAATAATCAATAAATCAGGCACGTGTGAAAAGCTGTTTCCAACTTCACCTCTCGTGCTTGTCTCCTTATGATATTCTCTTACTTTACAATCAAACATAATTAACATAAAGTAAAAGAAATAAATACATAAAAACATAGGGAAAGTACATTCATAATTTTTAAAGCAATAAGATGCAATAATTTCTTAAATGTCTGTGCAATGAAATCAAGTGGGGACATCGAAATTACAGAAATTGTTTGGTTTGTCTTCAGGCTGTCAGTAAACAATGTTTTTCATGTCCCAGTTTCAGAGTCAGACCTCATTTCATATATTAACAAAACTTATTTTTCTGGTGAAAACTGAATTTAACTTGAAAGGAGAAAAATTCAAAGGTCAAAGTGTCACTTTCACATCCAGAGGGAAGTGAAAATTTTCATGTTTACATATGAAAAAGAAAACCCACAAATCTCCACGTGAAACACAGCTGAGATTTTCTTTTATTCATTTTCCGGCAGGTTAAAAAGGTCGATTATTTTGGCAACAAAGGGCAGCGTTTTGATTGTTTGTGTGAATCAGAAAGTTAAGATCAATTAAATGAAACTACTGCAGTTTTCATCTGTTTCCAAGTGTTTGTTTCACAAAGCAGCTAAACGATAAACTAAAAAACTTAATTAAATGTGATTTTAGTGGAAAATCCCAGGATGTCTTAAAGGCTTCCCCACCCTGTGAACAACAATCTGACTAACACACTGAGTCCTTGTGATTTTAAGCAATGGAAAAGGTCACTTGAGCACACACACACACACACACACACACACACACACACACACACACTCAGGCAGCTTTTTAACCCTGAGGGGCAGACATATCAGCCTGCATGGGTCTCCAGGGCCGAGAGGAGGTGCTGGAAAGTGGATGAGAGTGAAGTGCTGCTCCATCCAAAGGGAGCAGTAAAGTAAATTAATATCCACTCAGAGATGACTGGAACCAGACGGGGTGAGGGGGGGGTCGTCTGTTACTTCATTAGGAGAATTAAATTGCCGGGACAACTGGGTAACTCCTCTTGGTTTTGAGCGTTTCCAGGGAAGAGCAGTGCATTTTGGGAGTCAAGCTAATGAGCTGTAGGTGGATGGCGTGTGGAGTATATCCCGTGACAACAAGAAAGAAGATGGAAATCTATACAAAAGTTGCCCTGAGCTGTCCTCTGTTGTTCGCTGACCCCGTATCGTTTTACCCTGAAGGCCTCCGTTCACGAAGGCTTTGCATGAAGTTTCCCATAAAGACACTACATAATCTCAAAATAACCGGCAGTTAATTGCAGTTACATCTGCTTTCTGCACTTTCCCAGACAGCTTCTCCTGCAGCTTCACACAGGAATACAGACACTGTCACTTGTGTTTTCCCTGGTTTTCCCTCTTGTCTCTACACGCCCGGCGGTTTTCTGAGCTTCAGGTTTCACCTTACAGGTAAGGAATGATCTGTTTTTCCTCCGCTCTGCTCGCATCGTGATACCTTTTGTATTGCTCCCCTTTCTGACAGAGTGTTTGTCTTTTAATTCTGTCGCTTCATTTTGACAACAGAAAATGCAGTTTATTTGCTCAAGGTGACGTATTGCCTCTCAGCTATGTGTTAATGGGTTAACAGGTTGGAGGTCAACGTCTGCGTGCAAGAGGTTGCAGCACCTCAGAGCGTGCAAAACATCCACTTCCTTCAGTCTGCAGCGCTTCAAGTAAACTGAATATTTCCTGCCTCGGAGTGTCATCTCAAAGCGGCAGCAGGGGTTTTGCTGCCATCCTGTGCATCTGATTGATTTCACATTTCTTTTACTCCTGCGTTCAGGCCCTAATATGACATCTCAGTTGGTACGGTGGAAGCACAGACCCCCTTATCATAATGTTCTTAAAGTGTCGGGAAAAAAAGCATCCATCATGCAGGAAAAGAACTCCTGAGGGTGTTGTATTGCTATATATTTTTAGGATTTATTGCAGCAACACAAAATAGCTTATAATTTGATTATTGTAACAGAAACTACAGCTGTCAGATAAATGTATTAGAGCGAGATGTGATGTACTGAAGTAATGTACTCAGTTACTTTACAGGAATGCGATTAACAGCACTAACGCTGATGTCATGAGAAGTTTCATCCATCACACACTCATGAGCAGTCCAAAGCTTAAACAACATGATGTGTGGAGGAGCCATACGAGCTGACTCTAACAGACAGTATGGATTCTCCACTAACCCACTGACCTGCATTGCAGAGGCTTTTTTCCCCTCTTTATGCTACGTGCTCTGTATTCTCAATTACAAATTAAAAACATCAGCAATGCTGCCACCTAGTGTTTACTGACGGTTACTTCAGTGGGAAAAATTACGGAGTTTTTCTTCTGACACAAACTAATGTGCATTACGATAATGTGAACATCATTTTAATGCTGCAGCTGGTGAAGGTGGAGTTAATTTTAATTACTTTATACAATCAAGTGAAGGTTTAGAATTCAAAATGGTCTCCTTTCACAGTGTTATATTGTGTTATACTCTCACAGAAATGGATATGTTTCTGATTTGATTACTAACAAACACATAAAAGAGCATTTTAATGCTGTAGTTTATCAATGGTTTGGATACTACAGAGCAGATTAGTACAATAGTACTGTATCGCATCATGTAATTTCTTATGTAAAAAAGTAAACAATTGAAAATGTTAAATAAATTCCCTCCAGTGTGCAACGCAGGTGAAATATAAAATAGGATAAAATGGAAATAACCAAGTAAAGTACAAATATAAGACTTGAGTAAATGTTGTTGGCTACTTTTACAATGGATTCAAACCATCAGAAGAAAACATATGATGATAAATATTATATAATGTAGTATTCCTAAAATCCTGGCTATAAAAAACCTGTTTGTGTTGGGTTTGTAGTGAGATATTTCTCGAAAGCTTATTTAACTGTACTTAACTGCACATTAACTGTATTTAACTGCACATGTAAAAACATACATTCCGCAGTAATCAAGCCTTAATAACAGGATCATTATCTTATTATAATGGATGTCTCTTAACTCAGGATGTCTCAGCGTGCAGTATTCCTTTTCATTGTAGAACCACTTGTATTTTTAAAGTTTAGTCCCTAAAAGTATCTTCATCTCTGTCGCAGTGCCTGTTTATGCAGTGACTATATGCTCAGGTGTCCTCTCTGTGCAGGCAAATGTTTTCAAACTGTGAATGGTTTTAATGTTAGCCCTCAATTTCCAATTCAAATTCAAGTGTAGCACGGACCATAAACCAATTGCAGTATGTTAAAATCACTGGTGAAACTTTGACCGGGGCTGATGCTCAGAGATCTTAAGACTTTGATAATGACAGGTTGTTAAAGTTTCAGCCTTTGAATGACGGGGACATATCGGCAAGGAGACTTTTGATGTTTCTAGTGGTCACTGGGGCAACCGGAAGTGAGCCTTGTGTGACATTCATGGTGCGTTCGCACTTGAACCTTAGATACAGTACAACGACTGAGCGCTCTCAGCGTCACGCAGTGGACACGCAGGAAGTGACAGTGAGCTTCATAATACGTCGTTTGCGCTTGTCGATTGGTCGTGAGGTCACCGCCATCCGTTCCACGGTAAATTTTAAGTGAAAAAAAAATAAAATCAAAATTAACATCTTAAATTTAGACAGCGGAAAACCTCAAATAACGTAAAAATATATTCGAATTATACTTCAACCACTGGCAATAGCTGTACTGAGTCTGATATTAATTTTTTCTAAACGCGGCCTAGTTAATGATTTTATTTTGAAGGTAAACATTAAACTTCCGGTCAGCCTCACTAACCTGTGCTCTCTGATTTATCACACTCACGTATAGAATCCGGATCCAGTTGCTGTATGTCAGGTGCCTTACAGTGCCGACCCTCCGTCCTCCCTCCGCGGCACAAACATGGCACTGAGCCCTGTGGAAAAGCTTCAGGTGTGGCTGTTCAAGGCGCTCACAGGAGCTCTCTTTGCGCTTTTCCGGCTCTTGTCTCCTCGGAGATCCGCCGTGTCCGGGAAGAAGCTCCCGCCCGTCAGCAACCCGCTGCTGGTCATGTCAGCGATGCAGCTGGCCAAGAAGATCCGGAGAAAGGAGGTGAGTGCCCGGCGAAGCCAAGAGCAGAGCTGACGGCCGAACTTCGGCTCCTTTACCTCTCAGACTAATCGTCACTTCTCACCTGTTTATAGGTTGTTTGTTTGTTTAGGATCACAAAAGTTATATAAGCAGGTAGTTTATTGTCTTTCATTAGCTGTGAAATCCTTTTTGTTTTCTTAACAACTTTTTGCAGTCACAACAGTCCACTCTCAGCGGGTCTTTTCCCCGCAGGTTTCTGCAATAAGACAGGTGCACCTGTGGAATAACAACCCGACACCTGTGTTAACATAAAGTGGACTCTGTAGAAGAAGGTCCCTTTCACAGCCTTTTATGTGACATGCAGTAGTCATGTTATTAAGTCAGAATGAGACAGGTGTGTGTTTTACAGCATTACTATAGCTTCTCAAAGACATTGCATTTAATGTAGGGACTATTGCATTGCATTTTACTGTGTGTCTGATCGATTCATTGGTTAGTGAAGATTTATTTTATTTTCCAGCAAGACATGCATCAGTTTGTGAGTATCTTCAGGTTTTCTCACACTTATATGACAGATAATCATTTGAGGATGTCAGCCAGAACACCCTTTCTTCCATGTTATAAAAGTGAATGATTAACAGGTGACCTGAGAAAACATTCAGAATATATTTACACATCCTTTAAGAGTAAGTTTTTTTATTTATTTATTTTTGCTTCGTCCCCCTCACCATTTTTAGGACAAGACTGTCTTCTAATGAACCTGAACGTCTGACTTGTTTTTCTGGTCTTTGCACATTTGTGTGGTGTGTAATAATATGCAGTCAAAATGTTGGGTTTCTGCAGGTGTCGAGTGTGGAGGTGGTGCAGGCTTACATTGACAGGATCCAGGAGGTCAACCCTCTTCTTAACGCTGTTGTAAAAGACAGGCAAGGACAACAAAATCATTTCTCCTCATCAGACGCTTTTGCTTTTATCTTATTTTATGTTTATTGTGCTCCAGAGCTGCAACCGATTGGGAGGTCAGAGAATTAATCCGAATCGTTTCACAATTTTTTTCGAAGCTGATAGCATCTTAGGTGTGATAATAAAATGCATTTCTGTGTTGCAGAACAAAGTGAACTGAATATCTTTGGGGTTTTGACCTTACTTTTGTACAAAACATACAGTATCCTGGTGTATTTGATCACATGTTTTACAAACTGAAACAGAAAATGTGAAAGTCGTCACTCGTTTCAACTGTGATGCATTACCTTAAAATCCAACCGTTCTAATCAGGGATTTTAACAGATTTGGGTCAAATACTTTATTTCTTTCTCCTCGTCCAGGTTTGAAGCTGCCCTCCAGGAGGCCGCCCAGGCCGACAAGTTAATTGAGGAGGAAAATGGTGGAGAGGAGGTGCTGGAGGACCGACTCCCTTTACTCGGAGTGCCGCTCTCCGTCAAAGAGTCCTTCGCCCTCCAAGGTAAAGTCCAGGAATCCAATCTCCTGTCAGTCACCTGAAACCAGGCACTTTAGGTTGAATACATACATCAAATAACAAGAGCTTGAGTCAACATTTGATACCCGTAACTTGTATCCACCCGCACCCAGTTACTGTTTAGTGGACACCTTCATCTTCCCAATGTGTTTTGTTGGGCTCAAGATAACCAGAAATAATCATGACTTTGCAAATGGGAATGACTTTGATGAAAGATGTCTTTACTTTTGTGCTTTCCATGCTGCAGCTGAGCATTTGACACATTTCCCTCTTCCAGGCATGCCCTTCACTACAGGTGTGGTCTCCCGGCGAGGAATCGTGTCCACTGTCGACGCGCCGCCTGTGGCCCTGCTGAAGAGAGCGGGCGCCATCCCGCTGGGCGTCACCAACACCCCTGAGCTGTGCATGTGGTTAGAGTCCCACAACCACCTCTACGGCATCACCAACAACCCCTACGACCTGGAGAGGATAGCAGGAGGAAGTTCAGGTTAGAGACTGTTGGCTTGACTTAAGCTTGGCGGGTTGAACCGGATGCTGTTGTTGAATTGAGGTTCAGAGTCAAGCGGTCGCAAAAAGTGCTTAGTGTTGGAGTGTCTTTGTCTCGAGGAACAGAGCCCTGGTTTTGCCTGATAATCATATTACACTGCAGACATACACACACACACACACACACTTTCAGGCTGCAGTCTTAGTTTCTTAAAGGGGAACTCAGGCAAAGGGAAGTCTGTTTACAGGTCTTGGGTAGTGCCACTGCAGACGTGAAAACCGTTGAGAAGAGAGAAGTGCTGAATCACAAGTATGCCAATTCTTACGTAATGTTGCATTAAACGAGACTGACTGTGAATGAAGCAGACCTGCCGGATCAACTGGCTCAGCTGTCTCTGTTTGTCTCCCCTGTCCTCTCAGGAGGGGAGGCTAGTATACTGGCAGCAGCGGGCGCGGTTATCGGCATCGGCTCAGACATCGGAGGCAGCATCCGTATGCCCTGTTTCTTCAACGGAATATTTGGCCATAAAACCACTCCTGGTAAGAGAAAATAAACGTTAATATATATTAATTCTGCAATATCTGTTGAACTTAAATACAGAATATGCACCAACTGAAGCAGAGTTAGCAACTAGATGGTGAACACAGTGGAGCATTTAGCAGCTAGGGGGGCAGGTATTCCCTTCAGGAGTTGGTGGAGACCAAAAATAGAGCTAGAAGAGCATTGATGTTAGACTTATATTCATCAGATGGACACAAACACAGTTCCAAATGAATGGTAAGGTCGATGTGTGACTGCTGAAAGTGCAAATTAAGTTGCCATGTAAAGTTAAAAGGTTAATAACATCAGTTCACAGTTTGTTTCCGCTGTTGTTGCAGGTACAAAGAACACATTCATATGCCAGACTTCACTGTAACTAAGATGTGTTTCTGCAGGTGTCATATCCATTGAGAACGAGTATCCTCCCTGCTCTGGCAGACAGGAAGAGTACCTCAGCAATGGTCCCATGTGCCGCTACGCCGAGGACCTGCTGCCCATGCTCAAGATCATGGTGGGACCCAACGCTCAGATGTAAGAGCTCTTCTAGTCCCAGTTCTAGTTAACCGTGTCCCGTAACAGGCAGAAATTGAACCAGAGCGTGTTACATGACCAAGAGTCAGGTCGGTTTTGTCTAATTCCTTCCAGGTTGTCCTTAGACACAAAGGTTGATTTAAAGAAGCTGCGGTTTTTCACTATCCCCCACAACGGTGAGTCTGTTGTGACGTACCCCGTCAGCAAAGAGCTCATCGAGATTCAGAGAAAGGTGTGTTGAAAACGTCGCTCAGATTGTCTGCAAATGACTGCAAAATGACTACTGGGAATGTTTTAAAATTAAAATGGCATTACGTCCTCCAGGTGGTGGAGCGTCTGGAGGCCGACCTGGGAGTCAAAGTCCAAGAAGTGCGTCTCCCCGAACTCCGTTATGGCTTCCAGATCTGGGACACCTACATGGGTCTTCCCGACAAGGAGGGCAAAGTGGGTCCAAGTGTTCCTGGAAGCATAATGAAGATAAACTGCGTCTAATAATGTTACACAGTGACAGAGAGCAGGCAGGGTCTTAGTCACAGCACCTATTGTGGTCTGCTGCTCAGAAATGGTTCACTAATCTGTTTAACTGCCATGGCACAGCATACCACACACACACACACACTCTCTCTCTCTTTAGTGACTCAAGTGGATTTTAAAACTAAAGACTGCACACCATTTCACAAAGACAGCATGTGTTTCTTGGGGCCTGTGCGGGTAACTTAATCACTAATAAATCATTTACATCCTTTTTTAAAATGAAAACCGGGTGTTGGTATAACACACTCATAGTGTTGTAAGGCCACTAACACAGGTTAGTGTTACCAGCATGACAGTGAGGTGTCTGGTGACAACAGGAAGCAAACTGCATGGGAACAGCAAAGCAGGGTGGTCACTGAAACATAACACACACACTTGGTTTGCTTTGTTTCTTCAGAAACAAATGAAAAATGTTTTCCTCTCTTAGCCTCCTCAGCCTTTTGGAGAGCTGATGGGGGAACCAGGACAACCGGCCTGGCCTCTGTGGGAGCTGCTGAAATGGATGGTTGGAAAATCTGATCACACCATAGCTGTAATTGGTAAGAGAGAAGACATTTATTATCGTTTATCTTAACTGTTTTTTTTTTTTTTTAAAAAAAAGGATTAAATAAAGGGGGAAAAAGACATTGAGAAATAATCATGTGTGCGTGTTTTCAGGTCTGGGACTGTTTGAGGAGTTCAACCCATCCAAGCCGTCAAACTTCATCATCCAGCAGAAAGAGAAGCTGCAGAAGGAGTTGGAGGAGCTGCTGGGGACCGACGGCGTGTTTCTTTACCCGTCGTACCCCAGAGTGGCTCCCAAACACCACCACCCACTCTTCAGACCCTTTGACTTTGCCTACACAGGTTAGACAACCACAGCCAGTCATACTTTGTAGAAGAACGCAAGGCATGAACATTTTCTACATGCTGCAACTTGACTCATTTGCATGAGTTTGCAGGGTTTAAGAAGCAGAATTCCTCCTAAGTTGCCGCTACAGGCAGCTTCATAAAGATGCCTTAAGAGTTTACTTATCTGCAGTTTTAGCACATTATTTAGCAATGTCCAGTCAATTCTGGAAGAATATTACTAATTTAACATCTGATATTATTTAAACCAACATCCCACGTGATGGCAGGATGTGGATCCTACGATCTGTGACCTGATCTAAAACACAAGGATAATTAAGGCTTCTTCACGCTATACAATATTTCCAGTTCCAGGACATCTCTTGATCTTCACTGAAGTTGACAAAAATTGCTCCAGACTTGTTTTAATATCCGCTTCCACTCTCCAGGTGTAATCAACATTCTCGGACTGCCGGTCACCCAGTGCCCTCTGGGTCTGAACGAGGAAGGCCTGCCCTTGGGCGTGCAGGTCGGTGCTGGGAAGCTGCAGGACCACCTTACCCTCGAGGTGGCTCTTTACCTGGAGAAGGCCTTTGGAGGCTGGAGGGACCCTGGAGCCAAATAAAACCTCATAAGCTAACAGCCTTTTCTGTCAGCTTAGAGACTGTCAGACTGACAGATGGCCTCGCTGCTTGCTGTTGTACACAAATACCAAGAGGTACAATCTTTAGATCATTGAATGTTCAAGTGGAAGAGTTTGATTTTTGAACTAATGCAGGAATCAGGTGACCTCGTGCACAAGTGATGACTTTTGTCCTGTTCAGTGACTGTTACATCATGAGCACAAGCTTTAAAAAGGATTGGTTTTTTTGTTAGATTAGAGGAAATATCTTAAATGAAGCACTCACATTATCACACAAAACAAGGCTTTAGTGCTGTTCATACCCACGTTTTTTACAGCACTTGTACAATTAATTCCACCTCGTTTTTGGACTTGCACAATGACGTGCGCATTCCTAAAAGCAGAGTTTCCGTTGCTAAATTAAATCTCCAAAGCTCAGTACACAGAGCGCCTTGGTAGCAGAGTGGTTATAGATGATGCCACATAATGCAGCATCTCCAGCTGGGATTCAACTGATGACCTTCGCCTGCTCAAATGCTCTAAAATACCTTTTAAAAACAGGCTCAGTAACAACAGGTTCAGGATTTTAAAATGTTTTTAAGTGTCCCCATAGGGGTCTTTTCTGTTGTTCTGACTAATTAAAACTCTTGTTCACATTCACATACGGTGGAGCTGAGCTGGGAGTTTGTCGTCACCGGACCCCCTCATACATTAAAGAATCATAAAGGTGGAACTTGACCTGCATGGAAAGGTGCAGCTAATCTACACAGATGACAGTTGAGTGTGGTCAGGGACACACTCACACCCACACAGTCAGAATAATGAAACACTTTGGTAGATCTGTGCTGTAAATGTATAGCGTTGGTGCACTCATTACCAGGTCTGAACTGGACATCCAGAAAATGTTTCACCACACTGACCAAAAATACACACAACCTTAGCTGCGCGGTAATGTGAATGTTGCGTAACTACAGTTAATGATTGTGGTGCCTGTTTTATGCTGCAACTGAATTGTTTCATTTAATTAAAAAAAATTAAAAAAAAACTTTTCCTCTGAATTCCAACTTCTTATAACTAAGTCCGTGACTTACTCTAGTCCTGTTGTTAGAGCCAGGTCACCAGTTCGTACTTGAATAATCAACCTGGTAATAGTTAATCACAAACTAAAGATGAAATGGTTCACTCACTGACAAAAGAAAGTAACTGAGTGCAAACCATTTAACATTAGTTGGACATTATACGTTTTCAAAACTTAGGAATAGTTTAACATTTTGGGAATTACACTTGTTAGCTTTCTGACAAAGGCTTAGACAAGCAGATTGAAACGCCTCAGGTTTGTGAGGTAAATAAGAAGCTACAGCCAGCAGTTGATTAACTCAGCACAAAGACTGAAAACAGGAAGTCACTATCTTGGTTCTGTCCACAGATAACAAATCCACCTACTAGTGCTTGAAAGGTTCACTAATTAACACACTCTATCTTGTGCATCTCTACAGGGTTGAGTCAAGTCTCATTTTGGACCAAAATGCTGAAAACCTGCTCAAAAGTCCTGCTTCATGTTAATGCACAGGAATTACAGAAACCCTCCTAAAATAGACTGGGTGACATGCGATTATTAGACAGCAGTGAAGGGGGAGAGGGGAAACAAAGACAAAAAGCCTAAACAGGAAACCCTGAATAAAAGCAAATTAAAAAAAAAAGTGAGTAAGACCTCCTTGGAGTCTGCCGTCACTTTATTTTCTTCCCTTCTTATGGAAAAAGGATGAAAAATTATTAAACATTTATCAGAGGTCTCCCAACAACTTGAGACACATTGAGAACTTTTCACCACTCATGTTTTGGTCATCACTACTGTATGATGACTGTCATTATTGTAATCTCTTTTTTTTTTTGTCACAAATCATAATTTTGTTCTCAGAGGTCAAAGATCACCTGTGAATGTCCCGTTCATACAGAAAAAATAAGGGCAGCTCGTCTTTTCTTTGCTCTAGCCACGATGACATGCTTGCACCTCAGAGTACAAGTGTTGAGAGGTGCCTGCCGTGAGAGTAAATCTTCTGCTCAGACTCTTAAATCAACTCTTCTCACTCCTCCTGACCACGGCGCCATTCAGGAACCGGAGGGGACTTTTAAAAACAGAAACAATAAAACGGCTGAGGGAAGATGACCAAACAAAAAGTACAGAAATGTTCTTCGAAGAGTCCTGCATCTTGGCGGCGCAGGAAAAGGGAGGACCTTTCTCTCCTTGACGATCTCTCACCCACCCAATGCTTGATTTGGCCCAAATGTGTATGCAAATACTTGTGTATGTGTAAACGTGTTTTCTTTCTTTCTTTCTTTTGTGGATAAAAAAATTTGGGTGTGTGATTTCAACCGAGCAAAGCGTCTCAGGAAGTATTGGTGATGGGTTTGTATTTCTTGAGGCGGGTCCACTGCCCTGTGGAGTAGTTCATTTCGAAGACTGTGTCCACCAGCATGGTGGTGCTGCCGGTGCCGTCGGCTTTTGGGAGGACCTCCGTGTGTTCGCTCAGCTTGATCTGGATGATGTCCCCCTGCTCCGGGCACGGGTTCTCTGCAAGACGAAGAGGAGGACGCACCCAGGTTATTATTGGTCCTACAAGATTTCTGTGTGTTGGCGTTTAGGAATTGACTGGGACACTTCCTGTAATACGTACAGTCCAATTATTCCACTGTTTTCCATTTAAATTCTGTGGATGAACTCCACAGAAAACATCATCACACCACACCTGACTGATTTGCAACCTTACCCTCACCACTAAGATTAAATAATGAGAATTCAGATCCTTGCATGTCCTGAAAAGCTTTGGAAAAATCTGGTTTTGTTTTCCAAAAAATTAAGAACTATTTAAGTGTTAGAAAATGTAAAATTACTGCTGTACCTCTGGATCCAGCCATGAAGCCCAGGATGAGGGCCTTCTCTGGTCTGGTGACCTTGTTGGCCGTCTTGAACATCTCCTGGGCAGCGTACATCTGGTCTCTCTAAGGAACAGAAACATGTGGCACAGAATTTAGTTGGCTAAGGAGAACACGGAGCTGACAGAAAGTCTTCGAAAGAGGATGTTTATGTGTCTTTCAATGACTCTACGCTCTACATCTCCACCTTACCGTGAGCGACAGATTCTTTTTGGGCTGGGGCTGTGGTGGCGTAGGGGTTGGTGTTGGGGTTGGCGTCTGAGGTGTGCTGGGTGTCTGGGTGGGGGTCTCTGGCTGGCTGGCAGTCGCAGCTGCCGGGGGTCCGTTGCTGGCAGGGGTGGAGACCGGCGTGCTGGGGGATGTGGGAGTGGCTGGATTTGCTGTGTTGCTTGCATTGTACATGGGCGTTCTCTGTTTGTACTGGCCTGGTAAGGTGGCAGCGGCGCCAGCGCCTGCTGTTGCTGACTCCTCCGGTTGGCGAGCCGACTGCAACGTGTCCCGTCCCGAACCACCAGCATTTGCTTTGAGGGAGGTTGGGGAAGAACAAGAAATAGTTAGTTTGACATGAAGTTGCTGCATGATGCCTGCAGGGAAGTTGTATTTGCCTCCTCAAACAAGTAAGTGTATGACAGCTCTGTATTGAGCCCTTTGAGTTAGCATCACAATGCTGTGTGTCTAACCTGGCTGTGCCTCGGAACTGGGAATGTAAGAGGAGGAGGGAACCATGCTGGGTGTGGCTGGTAGGTAGCTGGTTGACGGCAGAGGATTCTCATTCAACGCCCCCAGTTTCTGACAAAACAACAAAACATATTTTGTTAAGATAGTGACAGAAGAGCTAAGTGAAAGAAAATGGAGGGGGTAATATGAGACAAAACGGGAGAAATCAAGAACATTTCAGTGATGTGGCCATAAGCACCTGTGTAGAGACAAGGCCGGCAGCGTAGTCGGGTGTGGTGTTTTCAACCACTGCTTCTTCTTTGGCTGCCTTTTCTCCAGTTTCCGTTTCTGCAGAAGAAAACATGATGTAAGCATCTATACAATCACACATTTTCTTGACTAATAAGTTGAGGTGTGGATGTAAAACTTATTACTGACAGAGTGCTGAAAATATAATTACCCAAAGTCTTTCTTCTCCTCTTAGCTTCTCGTCCAGCTCCGACCATATCCAGCTCTGAAATATCTAACAGCTGAAAAGGAGAACAAATGTGAAAAAATGTGGGGGAAAAAATCGAACTCTCAAAACACAAATTTATGACAGTAAAGGACAATCACACAAACTTAAATTTTCCAGCAGCATCTTTGGAAACCCTACGTTACCTTGACCCCCCTCTCCTTACGCAGGGGTGTCCGTGCAGGGGCAATAGGTGTGCGATTACTGGGGGGGCTGAACATGCTGGGGGCAGTGGGACTGCGGAACGGTGCCTTGGGAATCCCCTTGAGAGGCGCTGCAAATATTAATACATGAATAAGCAACATAAGAGAAAGTTTCATTTGGAATAAGCAAAACTTTAATTTCTCAACTTTTTGACTGATAAAAATGAATGTTAGGATCGTTATTTGTTAAAACTTAAGACCCTGATTGGCAATATTCTAACACTATGAAGTGATCAATCATGAAAGTAAAGTATCAACCCAGAAAGAGCAGAGCATGTGGGGGGTAAATTAAACTCACTAGTAGTGTCAATCTTTTTGACCAATCCTCTCCCTTTGGCGTGAAAAGGCACTCCGGCTGTCTTTTTCAGCTGTTGGGCTGTCTCCGTGGCTGGAACAGAAACGAATTTACAAACGAATTTCAAAAACAAAACAAAATGCACAAGTTGAAGTTGAAGTTTGGTGTACTTTATCCCATGAGTCAGACAGTCTGGGACAGTAAAACCAAAAAGCAAATGATCAACAAAAACATTTCTAGGATCTCATATACAACTGCATCCTGTGTATAACAAACATACAAGCCAAGCAAGGCCCAGAAGATAAAAACAGTAAACGTTTCTCTACACATGCGCTGGCTTGGCTCGGTCTGAATCAGCATGTCAGCCCAGCACAGCAGGGAATTGCATTTCCATCACAACTGCGCTACCATACTTGAAGGTGTGTCTTTGTTTCCATGAACCTTTTCTAATGTGACACTTCAAAGTGCTCATCAGAATAAATTAATGGAAGGGCAGCTAGTGATACCTGGTGCAGAGAAAGGCAGTGAGTATTTGCTGATGTCTGAAGGAACCTACATTTCTGTAGCAGCTCTGCTCTCAGGGTTGCACTCTTGGGCTTCCTCTTCAGCTGGAAATGTTTAACGGGGGGTGTAAGAGGTCCCACCAGAGTGGTTAACGCACTCTTGTTCAGGTACTGGCACTCCAGAGGGAGCATGGCAGAGGCCTCGCACTCACTCACTGCGAAAGAGACGATCAGAGGAGATTCACTGGCAATTCCCCACGGGATAGATATGTGTACATTTCCTTCTGTGGCTTCTTTAAACATCCAATTCACTCATACGCAATTTAGAAGAAGTTCTAATTTGATAAATTCAATCATAGTTTGAAATCAACTCTGGTGTAAATACATGTAACGGTCAACAATGTTGTGTTGTTATATTTGCTTTTTTTTAACCTGTAGAGTCAATTTTCCAGTGGCAGTCAGTGAGAGGACACCACAGCGAAATGATGTGAAAAATAAAACACATCACACTCTCCATACCTTTCTCCCTGAGTTCTCCAAGAATATCCTGCACATTTGGATTCTGCTCCTCCAAGTCCAAATTGAGAGAGCCGGTTTCTGGGAAAGACTTGAGGATGTCAGCAACCATCAGCACCCAGGGCTCTGAATCCACTGTGGCCAGCTGTATGATCTCAGACAGGGCCTCCTTCATCTGGAAAAAGAGAAAGGCACTGTTAGTAAGGCCTGGACACCTGAAAAGTTCATGATCACTTAATAACTGATTACTGCTTCAAAAAGTACAAACATGAACAGGAAGACACAAAGGTTAATTTTGCACCCCGGATCAGCATCTGGCTTGCTCTACCTCATGAGCCACAGCCACCGCAAATAGTACTGACTTGTAAAAGTACATGAGAGCCACCTGCTGGCTGTGAGAAACACTTCATATACTTCACAAAATACAAGAGACACTCTTGAGTGATGGGCGAGCATTTTCCTATAACTTATTGCTATTGGCAAGACAGAACTGAAACCAGAGCTGGAGTTCAGTAACTTTGTATTATTAAAGTTTTATTTTTCATTCATTCTTTTTCGCTGAAATTTAACAGACAGAATGATTGAGAAAATAATTTGCAGGTTAATGGATAATGGAAAGAAGGAGGTCTAGCGGATACACGTCGATAACATTTATTGTGTTGTTAAAACTTGTATAACCTTTACTTGTATTGTTGCATGTTTACATTAAGCTACTTAAACATTTAAATATGTCTACTTAACAAACTACCCGACAAGCCATACTGATGACGGGTACCTAACGTTTGAGCGGCGAAACAAGTGATGTCAGGCTAGATGCTGGTACCGCCCTCCAGCGCAGTCTAATAGCTCTCTTGAGCCCATCCCACCATAATGTCTGTCCGCGAACCGCTAGGCTAATGTTTCCCGTTGTAGCTGGTAAACGACTGCTGAAAATACGCAAATATGTGTCAACGTCAAGTTAGTCGTGCAGCTGCCTGTAGCTGACGAAAATGCGTATAAGCGTTGTTCTCTGGAAATGGAGGTTAAAGCTACAGGATCAGTCGCGGGAATAACATCAACTTGCTGTTTCTTACGTTAGCTAACGTCGGCAATTGTTAAAGATAGCAAGCTAATGCTAACTAAATAGGTCAACAGCATGGTTAGACGTTTAACAGAAAGTCTGAAACACACACAGGAAAAGCTGCGTTTCCATGTATTGGAGACGGGGCTCCCTTTTGGCCGTGCATCGAATTTTATAGCTTACTTTACTTCACTGGCTAGCAGCGAGCTAACGCACAGCAGCTCACCTCGTCAACGGTCCGCCTGGGAAGATGCAGCATCCCGAGCAGGAGTTTCAGCTTCACTGGCGGGGATAAGCTCGAAAAGCACAACCGTATGTTGTCAATTACTGACACTGTGAGGAGAGAGGCGATGCTCGGTGGCGTCCAGAGCTCGTCCGTAGATCCCAGTTTGTTGTGAAGCCACAGGCCGGTGTCGCTGTCCTTCATCGACGCCATCTTGGAAAAAGAAGTGCTATGAGTTCGGGCATTTTAACGGGCTACCTAAAACAGTCAGGACCCCGCCCACACCGCTAGTAGAGTGGTGTGCATGGATCAACATGACCCATAATAAAACTGATGTATTTCAGCTTTTATACTTTGACTATATGTTCTGCTTTTTGTGGAATCATTTTTATTTGTCGAGGGGTTGTATGTGTTATTAATAAAGCTTAAAAAGCACATGTTATTTCACCAAAATGTAATTCTGCATGAGTGTTAATGACAAAAAGGTGGAAGTATTTAAATTTGGCTAACTTAATTGTTTTTTTAAATAATGGAGTAACCAATGATCTTTAATGAAACATTATATGCACAAGGTATTGTGTTGTATAGGATCAACCAATAACTACCTAAATCACTGTAAATACACCAAATATTAGCCTACTCACTTTTACTTCACAGCAGAAAAATTATCAGCCAGATGTAATTAAAGTAAAAGTAGAACGGCTGTGCTTTAACATATATTATATTATTATATGAACTGATTATTCTTATTTTTGCATTATCTTGTAAGCTGATTGAGATGGGGCTAATTTTACCTACTAATGTAGCGTAATTACAGCAAATGAAAATACTTCTACAAGGAACCTGAAAATTATTTTAAAATGTTGTCGTTTACATTACATCACTGATAATAGATCCATGGCTTAAATAATGTATATATAAATGTATGTAAGTCTCTACAGTCGTCGTGTTTTAAGGCATTTATTTTGAATGTTAACACCGGAAGTCTTGATTCTAGTGCTCGAAAGCAAATTTTATGAGGCACACGCATGCGCGTTCCCCAAATCTACATAAAACAATTCTAGGTCGGCATCTTACATTGATCTGGGTTTCTGCAAAATACCATCGACTGATTTGCGGTAGGTCAGCGTGCGGTTTGCTAAATTAACAGTAATTCTTCTTTGCAGACTGTATTTTCAAATATTTCCCGATGAAAACTGGACTATGCTCGAAACAAAGCCTGTCAGATTTTGTCATTTAATTGACGGCCGTGTAGGAAATTTCCAGTTGTGTTTCTGCGAGAAATACTAGTGTGAATTTTATTTCTAATTTCAAAGGTGACTGATCGACATCACCAATATGGCATCCAGTGGATATCTGCAGGCAGCGGTGCTCCTTCTGGCGGTCCAGCTTCTCGGTCTCGGTGTAGCTGATGCGGACCAGGAGGCTGGTACTGTCATCCCTGCCGAAAGTAGGTGGCTTTACATGAGACTGGGATTTTCATGCCTGTTCAGTACACTTAGATGTTTGTGAGGTGGAAAGCAGCCTGTCTCAGAGATAGTCATAGACTAATAATAGCAGGTCCTCCCAAAGGTTTTCTTAATGGGAATTTGTAGGTCACCCAATTTTATGTGTACATCCCAATATGAAAAATGGACCTGCGCTGCTACTTTCAGACCCAATTTATCATCTCGACTTGGATTAAACCCTGTAGAAGTCTGATGCCGTTTATTTTGCCCGCCGCTTGTGGAGATAATTGGAAATTTGCCCGTTTGCTTTAAAATAAACATGGGGGTCATGGAAAAGCTTCTAAAATAGCGTTTACCCCAAGAGGTAAAATTAGCCCTACATGAGAACAAAATGAGTGAAATCAACATAACTAATTCCGCACCTTAAAGAAGGATTCTGTACATTTTAAATGGAATACAACAGGCTTTGTGTCACAAACACGCTCTGCAGTGTTGCTGCTGCAGCCCTGCTTGTTCTGGTGTCAGCGGTGGTTTGTGGTGGCTAATGTTAGCTGATGTTATCACACCTGAAGTAAATGTTGCCATGCAGCTAACTGGCATCAGTCAGGTTGTGCCTCTGCTGCACATCATGTCTAATGTCTACCATTGCCCTGTGATGTTTACTTGTGGCCCCAGCCTAGTTTAAAATGAATTCCAGGTACAAAAATAATTCAGGAGATAGTTACATCCTTATGAGACAACAACCAGTGTATGAATTCTGCCCTTTTATTTCCAGGTCGTCCATGTGTGGATTGTCACGCATTTGAGTTCATGCAGAGGGCACTGCAAGATCTAAAGAAGACCGCGTTTAACCTTGATGCCAGGGTAGGTGAAGTCTGAGAAAATCCCTGTCAGCCCTGTTGTTTCCTCCTTTTTTCAAATGATTTTGTTTGACAAATCCTTCTTGTCCCCTGCTCCCCAAGTGTTAAAGGCTCATGATTCACCAGCTGATGAGTCTTTGATATAACAGTTAGTGTATGACCACGGTGACTTTGTCTTTGAATATCGGAATCCATGACGATAGCCGGAGGCTGAACTGGAGGGTTTATGATATGCTATCATTTCATGTTTAATGTGTTCTTTCTTATGGAGGTTTCAGTATGATTTATTTATGAAACTGTCGGGAAAAATATTATATATTATATGTAAATATTACTATTATAAGAACTTTGTGAAAAAGATCAAAGCTTTAGAATGCCTTTAAATAAAGATTTCTAGAAAAAGACAAAGAGATACGTCTTTTACTGCATTACTATTGACTGACGATTAGTTGCAGCACCCTTAGAAGAATTATCTGTTAATAAACAGTTTAATTATCTCTTTAGCCCAAAGAGCAGAGGGGTTGGAGGACTTTTTTCAGCCCTGACTAGTCTCTGCCACGTTCCTAATAAGCTGCATACACCCCCAACAATTTTAGAAGATAGAGCAGCTCGGATGTTGACCGACGGGCAAAAAAAAAAAAGGGGGGACTTTTAGCTAATTAATTAAACTAAAAATGTAAAACCAAGCCCCTGAGTTCAGCTGAGGTTTGTTTGCAGTGATGCGTTGTCTTGTCCATCGCAGACAGAGACGCTGGTGCTGAGGGCGGAGAGGAGGGCCCTGTGTGACTGTATGCCCACTAACTCACTGCGCTGAACTCCGCTCACCTGAGGACACCTGAGGACACCTGAGGACGCGTCCGTCTGCCGACACACTGAAAACAACCCTGTTCTACAACCTCTGCTCATGCACAGCGATCTCCATCCCAACTCACACGACAGGCACTTTATTTTCTTTTCTTTCATATCACCGTTGAGTGAAGCTTTTCGTTTGAAACCATACATCGCAAGGGAAGTGGCTTATTCGGGACGACTTTTATATCACTGATGTTTTACATGGTGAAACACATGCCTGTGAAATTAGATGGTCAGTTCTCATTCATCTCCTAATGAAGCATAAACTATTTTTTGTACTTTTTAGTATTTGACTGTATAATGTACAGTAAAATGTCAAAGTTACTCGTTGAATGTGTTGTGTGTGATCAACGTTTGCGATGATTGTACACGTTAAACTGTAGCATCATGTGACATTTATTTAACTGTTAACAGTTTTAACTAGTTAACTAACTAGCTGTCTTTAGGATGAGGTTAAACATCACTGATTAAAAAAGGTTGGGTAACTTAGTATTTTTTTTTTTTTGTATAGAAAGAAAAATTTCGGCTGATAGAAAATGTGACGTTTTACCAGAAGTCCAACAAGAATATTTTAAGACTTGTTTATTTAGGTGGAAAAAAAAGCATACTCGTAGGTCTTGATTTAGCACAGCACTGTAGCATGACACAGCACTTTTTTTTGTCAATCTACTGTTAAGATAGATTGTATGTATAGATTCTGTATATGTAAATGGGTACGTGTAAGGGAGGTGTCCACAGACTTTGTTGTCTCTGTCTGACAAAGATGTATGCAAGAATAGTGACGAGCAATGTAGTGTCAAATGAGCTGTCGTGTCGTCAGGGCAGGGAGGAGGGTCAGCTGCAGCAGGAGACAGACAGATGGAATAATATTAACTGTCTTAATGTTGCTTGTTTATGAACAGTGTACTTTGTTAGCATTATGTCACCAGATGCCCCATTTATCGTCTTAATGATGTACTTAACAATAAATTCAGTGGATGATCTTTACTGCTTTTATTACCATCTCCAACTAGTGGATTCTGTATTTCTTTCATTCGTTGCTCTGACTTTCACTCACAGCTGAGAGAGTGAGTTCTGTGAGCTAATCGATCGATCAAACGAATCTTCACATTTAAGTGACCATTGAAAAAGATAACCCGGTCTCATGCTGCGTTTAGTGCTGAATCAATTACCAGATGGACGGGAAATTAAGCACCACAAATTTCGACAACAAGCCAATCACCTAAGTAGTTTTTTAAGCAAAAAACGGCAAACATATTCTGGTTCTCAAAGAGGAAGAATAGCTGCCTAAGTGGAAAATCAAACCAAAACCAAAGATTTGAAGATGCCATCTCAGCAGAGGCCTGTCTACCTACCTGTCTGTCTACCTCTGACATTTAAGACTAAACAATTCATCCATTCATCAAGCCTGAAAGATGAATCGATCACAGAAACGCCATAGCGTCACAAAACAGTAAAAATGTAGATGTAGTTGTTGTCAAGTTTGAGAGTTATAGCAGTCTGTTAACATTTATACTGTGCTTTACAATTAATCTAACACTGATGACCTAAGACAACACCTTGAATCACAACAACACGTACTCCCTCTGTTATCGCAGCAGTCTGCAGAGCCTCAACCCTGCATGATTGTGTGTGTGTGTGTGTATGTGTGCTACCAGTAAAAGAGGTGATGTTACGAGGGTCCTGCTGTGTTTACTGACCTTATCTCCTCCCCTATACGCATTATTTACAACATAATGAGAAAAAATGCAATACACCCACTTTCACCAGTAGATGGCGCTGTAGGTAAAGGCAAGAAGCCAGCAGTGTCGCAGTGATGCAGCACTCTCCACACTCTTCTCCCACGGATGGAGATGCAGAGGGGGTGAAATACTGAGGCGGCCTTAAACTAGCAGACTTTTATTCAGAGGAGCGACTGAGAGGTTTGAACATGCAGGGAAGTACACACCGAGTCACTCTGTAAAATCCTCGTTGTCAAGCAACTCCCACTTGCCTCCTCACTCCCTCTCCCACTCATTCACTGGTTTGTTCTCTGCACAGAAGCCTTTCAACTTGTCTTTTATCTGCTCCTGGAAAAGCTGACTGAATCGTTCCAGCTGTTTGAAAGTCTCTGGCAGGGGGCAAAGCGAGCTAAATCCTTCATACTTCATCTGTCCTTTCATCTAAAGTTTGCTTATCTCACTCAGTCGTTGGACTTATTTAGCAAACCAGAAGGCGCCACAGCCAGGATGAGCTTGAAAAATGCACATTCATAATTAAGCTATGTGGTTTGGGTAAAGTCTGAGTGGAAAGGCTAGCTATTTAAACCTTTTTTATGCAAATCTGAACAAATTTGAACAGTCTATTCATGACTCTGGGGTTTTTAGCTCATGTACCTCAAACCATTCATCTAATGATTCAAGCTAAATATTTAGGTGACAGTAATTTGCTTTATCCTGTCTCTGCCTTGCACAACAATGTGATGGTAGACAGTTAAACAGAAGTGACAATAGTGTCATCAAACTTAACTCTAACCTGCAAAACTAATGACATTCCCTTTCCCCTCAGCTTCTCTTTAGTGGTAAGGAAAATTATACGAGTTAATGTTTTATTTGTTTTGTTACACTCAGATAAGCTAAAAGTTTATTAAGTACCTTTTGCAAGAATGTTTTGTACTCGAACTGGTCAAAAGAGTAATCGTTTGTGTAATAGCTTCACGTGGAGGACATGAACATGAGTACAAACACACTGAATATTCTGGTACTTCTGGTACTGATACTTCTTTAAAAAGCCAATGAAGTGCAGATGATCTTCGCTTTTACGCTCGTAACGCATAACAGCTGCAACTCCATGTGGGAGATATGAGAATGTGAAAAACAGCATAAAATCTTTCAGTGGTTATTCAGGGCATCTCTAACCTGCAGCTGTATAGCGGTGATGTGGTTAGTGGGCGGCCGCAGCAACAGCAGGAGGCTGGAGAGTTCGCCAGCGTTAGCAGGGCACCATGAATAAGTGATATACATGATAATGCATTAATTATACATTTGTATATTTTTTGCTGGGCCAACATAAATTACTCATGACACGACAATCTTGGAAAACACCTGACCAGCGCAGCAGAAAAGACGTCCCGGGACTCAGGGAAGAAAAGAGGTCATGAGATGTTTGGAATGAGGCAATTTGAACAATTTTAATATTAATTTATTAATATTTCAGCCTTGTTGTATGATTATGCATCAGTGCACTACAGGTGTCTGCACAGATATTTAATCAGAAGGAATTAATTAAATGTCATATTTGTATAAAGTGACTTTATTTTGTACATCTACTTTCCAAGCCAACCACTACAACACCAAGTCATCTCAGTGGGAGGTTCTCCGTTACTTTGTTATTACTCAGTGTTTTTTGGGGATGCTGGGGCAGACATTATCTTTAAGACAGAAACAACCTGCAGCTCAACATCCTATTTATTTCCAAACAGAAGGGACTGGTTTTTCGGAAAACATCCCAAAGGGTTGACTAAGTTTGTTTACTTACTGTGTGGCTCAGGAGAAAACAATTTAAATATGCTCAACAAAGACGGAAAAATGACTCAAACAACACTGAGTTAGATGCAGAATCACTTGTTGCCCTTAAAAAAAGCCAGTATGCACAAGTTTTAGTTCAGGAACATACAAATGTGACCGCCTTCACAGGAACATGAACACACTGAATCTATAAAATCATATGTCTCTTGTTAAGTTTAATTTGACAGTGCCAGAAACCTTTGCAGTTAATTTCAGTATCATTCAGAAAGTTCTTCAATAAAATAATAGGTGTGAATTTAGATTTCTCTTTTGTTACTTTATATCTTGGTAAAATACCAGAAACAGTCCTACGGAAGGATAAATACTTACTGAAGATACTCTTGGCAAGTAGTAGAAAAGCTATAACAAGATACAAGATGGGTTTATTTGTCACACACACAATCATACACTGTACAATGTGCAGTGAAATTCTTTATGTCCCTGCTACCAAACGCTTTTTTCAAACGCTTATAAAAAAAAAATAAAATTAAAAAAGTGAAAATGTGCAGTATTTACATGAATAGTATTTACATGTAGTGCAGGTGTGAGTAGGATTGTCCAGATTAACGCTCACTGTTGAGCAGACAGGGGGGAAGAAGCTTTTCCTCATCCTCTCCGTGTTGGTTCTCAGGCAGCGGAACCGACGGCCTGATGGCAACAGGGAGAAGAGTGAGTGTCCGGGGTGATGGGGCTGCCTGAGGATCTTCTCAGCTCTCGACCTGCGTCGTTTGATGTAAATGTCCTGCAGGTCGGGTAGAGTTGTTCTGATTGACTACCCTCCTAAAGGCCGAGAGGTCCTGCTTTGTGCAGCTGCCCATCCATGTGGTGATGCTCCTACTCAAGATGCTCTCAGTGGTGCAGGTGTAAAAGTTCCTGAGCACCTTGAGGGGGAGCCTGAAGTCTCTGAGGCGTCTGAGGTGGAACAGGCGCTGCCTGGCCTTCTTAACAGTCCTGTTAATGTGCAGTGACCAGGACAGGTCCCGTGTGATGGTCACACCGAGGTATTTAAGACTGTCCACCCTCTTCACCTCAGACCCGCCGATGCAGAGTGGACGGATGTCCTTCAGTTGCTGCTTCCTCCTGTAGTCCACAATCAGCTCCTTGGTTTTGCTGACGTTCAGCAGGAGGTTATTCTCCTGGCACCAGCTCTCCAGGTGGGTGACCTCCTTCCTGCAGGCCTCCTCCTTGTTGTGGGAGATTAACCCCACGATGGCTGTGTCGTCAGCAAACTTTATGATGTTGCTGTCTGATGTGGACACAGTCATGTGTGTACAGGGAGTACAGCAGGGGACTCAGCACACGTGTTGAGGGTGAGGGGGGGATGAGCTATAGGGGCCCACACGTACCACCTGTTGTCTGCTAGTAAGGAAGCTGTGGATCCACCTGCACAGGGAGGAGTTCAGTCCAAGATCACACAGCTTAGTGAGCAGCCTGGAGGGGACCATGGTATTGAATGCTAAGCTGTAGTCCACAAACAGCACTCTCACATAGTTCCCCATCCTAGTGTCTGCGTGGGAAAGTGTCTTGTGCAGCAGGAAGGTTATGGCGTCGTCTGTGGATCTGTCTGGGCGGTATGCAAACTGTAGGGGATTCAGGGTGGGGGGCAGAGGGGTGATGAATGTTTTGACCAGCTTCTCAAAACATTTCATCACCACAGATGTGAGGGCTATGGGGCGATAGGAAATGGTCATAACTAGATCCTCCAACATTGGTCCAGTGGCACGGGATCATCCAAGGAAGTTACTGTATGGAGACTTACGTTTGTTTTAAGACTTTGGTTGGAGAAATGTACTGATCGCTGGGAAAAATGGATTGTGTATGCACTGTGAATGGCATGACATTGTACCATGACGTAAACATGCGTATAAAAATACTTCGATCTTAACCGTAACACTCATGATGATCTCATGTTCTTAGTTAATGTCAATAAAGAAAAAAAAATTTTTAAAAGTAAAAAAAAAGAAAGCTCTTCTTCAGTAACTTCATGAGTCACAAACTGTAGCAACAAGCAAACCCAACACTTGCATTGCTTTTCTGGGATGTGCTGCGTTGTGTGTGTTTACAGTGTGTTTCCCAAATGCTGCACAAGTGTTGTCCAATTGATGAAGATATTTCTTAGTTTGCTTTGCTTTTTTGTTGTTGTTGTTGTTTTTAATTGTTTGTCTGTGGTTGTAACTTGAAGGAGAGCTAGAGATTGAGGAAGGAAGTTTTCAACATGAAGCTGTTAAACGATAAAGGTAACGGCTCGTATGATCCCACACGACTTACGTGTGGTTTAACTGAGGGGCCTCTAGCAAAGAAACCACATACTATAATAAAATAAAAGTAATAAAATGACTCAGTTGGTTTTGATGCTGAATTGTGGTTTATTGCATGCAGTAACAAGAGCATTAGAGGAAGAGCAGTTACAGATACAAGTGAAGATCCAGATGACAACATATGAGCTTAAATGTTGAATTACGTTTTCTCTGTGGGATGGTCTCTGTGGGATGGTCAGTCAGATACAGTGGCTTTAGCTACTAATTCTGTTTTCATTAACATTTGAGCACATAAACAGATGTTGCTCAGACAGGACAAGAGCCTATTATCACTGGAGAGAATATGACACATATGGCTCACTGATGTACCATGATGTACCTGTCCCCAAACATCTTTTTGAATAAATGTTGTGGCTTGGAGATAGTGTGCAGGCTTTTTTTCACAAATTAATTATTTGAAAAATATGAGAAGAAGTTAAGTATATTTGTGACATACTGGCAGGACTTCATGAGGGATTCAGCCTCCTCAGCTTATTCAGCATCAAGCTGCAGATCATCATCGTGCATCCCTGGATGTTCCTCTCCAGACCTGTCCATAAGCTGACCATCATCTCTGAAGGCGTCCATTTGCGTCTCATCATCTCTGAAGGCGTCCATTTGCGGCTCATCATCTCTGAAGGCGTCCATTTCAGGGTCTTCTTCATCTTCAGTATCCTCATAATTTGTGTCATCAGCGTTAGCGTCTGTGGGAGTAAGAAGGACATGTAATTGCATCCTTTAATAAAGAATGTGTACTCAAACAATCGTCCATTTAGACAAAGAACTCGGCAGGTTTTGTGGTCCTACATAAAAAATATTGGAAGCATTGATGACCTAACATGTTAAGACACTGCATCAATACATGAGGCACATCTGCAGCACATACCATGAAACTTCAAATATCATAAAAACCACATCCAACATCAGATTTTATCATCTATTACCATTGACTCCCACATCATCGTCTGAGCTTCGTCTGGCACTGATCACAGCCACAAAACCAAAGAGCAACAGCACAATCTGGATCTTCATTTTCTAAAACAAATCGGAAAAACTTCACAATCAAATGGTCTTGTGAATATTCAGCCCCTGATTCTGTGGGGTCTGGTGAGTCAAACAAAAATACTGTACTCACCTTCAACTTGTGGTAGCTCTGTGGAACAAAGGGCTTCAACTCGAACCAGGAGGATTCTGACTTTCTAACTGATGGACCTCAAATTTATATTTATTAGGGGCACGTTCACCAACAAAGCTCATCCAATGAAAACGTTCCACGGCTTGGTATTCAGTGGAAAAACACTCTGAAGCACAATGAAAACAGAAGATCTGGCCAAGTGTAATAATCATATTTAAATCCAAATTCTAGTTGGACTTGTTTTCAGTGTAAACGGAATATCTCCTGATTTCTAAGTGAGATCCTGTGAATAAATACTGAAGTTGGGTGAAGGTTTTGTTTTTACTCTGGTGACAGAAACCACATGCTGTCAGGATAATAAACATTCAAAACACACAAAGAGTAAAAAAACCTAAAAATGCTAAGTATAGCAAACCCATTTCTTTTGTTTTGTATTTGCTGTTTCTTGTTTTGTCCACCAGAAGGTGTGTGCATTGTTGATAGGTTAATCCCAAAATGAAATATCTGCTTTATATGCTTTTAACATGATATCCTTACATGTATAAATTTGATGAGTTGGGTTTCTTTTAATAATAAAAACTGTATGTAATAAATGTAATGATATGTTACGCCCGTTAATGCATTAATGGTTCCATTTTGTAAATAAGATGAAAGATGAAAGTGACATATTTTGTCATTGGAGGGAACTCACTCCAACGAAATTTGTGCTCTGCATTTAACCCACCCAAGTGACGTGCACACACACACAGCAAACCCGGGGCAGTGGGCGACCGCGTGCAGCGCCCGGGGAGCAGTGGGGGTTAGGTACCTTGCTCAAGGGTACCTCAGCCATGGACACCGGTACGGGGAATCGAACCAGCGATCCACCGGTTACGGGTCCGACACCCTAACTGCTGATCCACGACTGAATAGAGAGATTTTATTTTGAAATTCACTGATGCGCACTGGCTCCTTGTGTTGCGTTGCTGGGGAAACCAAAAGGCCGCTTGGATAGGAAGGAATTAATGGCAA
Organism: Scatophagus argus; assembly: GCF_020382885.2. Classification (NCBI taxonomy): domain Eukaryota; kingdom Metazoa; phylum Chordata; class Actinopteri; family Scatophagidae; genus Scatophagus; species Scatophagus argus. Next base: position 11,520,128 of record NC_058515.1, on the reverse strand, counting down.
ACGATTATGGCAACCCCCCGTGGAGGCACAAGGTTGGTGTGCGTTGTACTTATAATTATTACTGAATTAATTGATCATTTGTTATGCATGTATATACACTAAATATGTAAACTCTCTGATTGACAAGTACTGTGATTGTTAGCCGTTTATTGTGGACAGAGGTGGAAACGGAGATGTGATCGTTTTGTTTTTTGTTTGTTTTGTCAGTTCTCACGTTGGTTCATAGAGCTGGTTTATGGATCAGCAATAAACCTTAAAACCATCAGTCGAGTCTCTTACCATCTTTCGGAGGGTATGCTACACTAAGACTGCCTATTCTTATGCTGTCAAAAGCTTTTACTTGATCTGATCATTGCAAAACAACAACCCAGCTGGTTTGGATGCCAAAACACTATTTATTGTATACAGTATCATGATCATGTCAGCAGGAGAGCTAGAGAGGAAGAGCAGATACAGATACAAAGATACAGACGACAATATAAACAACATATAAGCTTAAATGTTGCCTTACATTTTTATTTTCTGAGATTTTCTGTGAGATGGTCAGTCAGATACAGTGGCTTTAGCTACTAATTCTGTCTTCTTTAACATTTGAGCCCACAAACATATGCTGCTCAAACAGGACAAGAGCCTATTATCACTCCAGAATATTGACAGAATATGACACTCACTGTAACATAAGGTAGGGTAGGGTCACATTGTATATACTAAAATCTTTTTGAATAAATGTTGTGGCTTGAGTCACTATGCAGGCTTTTTTTCACAAATTAATTATTTGAAAAATATGAGAAGACTTCCATAATCTATTCTTCTTTGAAAACGTATCTTACAGGCTCTCAACTTCAAGAGTGATACTATCTTCAACACCGTCCACCTCTGGCACATCATCTTCGGAAACGTCCAGCTCTGGCAAATCCTTTTCGGAAACATCCACCTCTGGCAAGTCTTCTTCAGAAACGTCCACCTCTGGCAAGTCTTCTTCAGAAACGTCCAGCTCTGGCACATCCTCTTCGGAAACGTCCACCTCTGGCAAGTCTTCTTCAGAAACGTCCAGCTCTGGCACATCATCTTCGGAAACGTCCACCTCTGGCAAGTCTTCTTCAGAAACGTCCAGCTCTGGCACATCATCTTCGGAAACGTCCACCTCTGGCAAGTCTTCTTCAGAAACGTCCAGCTCTGGCACATCCTCTTCGGAGACGTCCAGCTCTGGCACATCCTCTTCGGGAATTTCCAGCTCTGGCACATCCTTTTCGGAAACGTCCAGCTCTGGCACATCCTCTTCGGAAATGTCCAGCTCTGGCACATCCTCTTCAGAAACATCCATCTCTGGCACTTCCAAAGATTCTAGCTCTTTTTCTAGGGAAGAGGGCAACTCTTCAACTTTAACCTCTTCATTTTTGGTGGAATCTGAAATCATGGGAGTTAGAAGGACATATAATTGCATCCTTTAATAAAGAATATGTACTCAAACAATTGTCCATTTAGACAAAGTACTCGGCAGGTTTTGTGGTCCTACATAAAAATTATTGGAAGTATTGATGACCTAACATGTTAAGACACTGCATCAATACATGAGGCACATCAGCTGTACATACCACGAAACTTCAAATATTATAAAAACTACATACAACATCAGATTTTATCATCTATTACCTTTGTTTGGTGCTGGCGCAGCACTGATCACAGCCAAAAAAGCAAGGGCCAGAAGCACAATCTGGATCTTCATTTTCTGAAAGAAATCAGAAAAACTTTGAAAAAATGCAACCAAATGGTCTTGTGAATATTTAGCTCCTGATTCTGTGGGGTCTGGTGAGTCAAACAAAAGTACTGTACTCACCTTCAGCTTGTGGTAGCTCTGTGGAACAAAGGGCTTCAACTCGAACCAGGAGGATTCTGACTTTCTAACTGATGGACTTCAAATATATACTCTTTTGAGGGAAGAATATTTGTTCAGTTACAAAGCTCAACCAATGAGAAGTTTCCACACATTTTGTTGTTTGAAAAACAATGCTCCAAGGCAGATGATATAGGGCAATTTCAACGCAGAGACACACTGTTCCTGGGGCAAGCGGAAAAAGTAATCGGTTTTCAAGTAAATCAACATTCAACACGATTTTTAGACCGCAATTACTATCATATTACAAAATTCAACACCTTAAAGCAGTTAAAATCATTCTGTTTTGACCCATGCCCTGAGGCTTGGGCAAATTTGCTGATGAACTGAGTGACTCGCTAGCAAAGGTGTGACTGTGGCTTTGGAGGTAGAGCAGGTTGTCCACTAATCAGAAGGTTCGTTGGTCTCTGGTTACTGGGCAAGATACTCAATCCTAATTCAATTCAATCGAACCAATGGTTGCTCCATTAGTGTGTGAGTGAGTGGCTGAGCATTGAAAAGATTGTGTGTGTGGGACCACTAATTCTGTTTTCAATAACATTTGAGCACATAAACAGATGTTTCTTAGACAAGACAAAGCCTATTATCACTGGATAGAAGATGACACATATGCACCATGTTATGTACCTGTCCCCAAATATCTTTTTAAATAAATGTTGTGGCTTGGAGTCACTATGCAGGGTTTTCTCACAGGTAAATTATTTGAAAAACATGAGAAGAAGTTGAGTATATCTGTGACATACCACCAGGACTTCATGGGGGATTCAACCTCCTCAGCTTAATCAAAAGAAGAGAAGAAGGGAAATGGAAATTCTATGATATTTTCTAAGCTGCAGATCATCTCCATCTTCCAGAACCTCTTCTGCTTCAGAATTGTCCACCTCTGGCACTTGCTCTTCAGAAATGTCCGTCTCTGACTCTTCATCTTCCAAAGATTCCAGCTCTTCAGCTTTGGAGGCAGCAAATTCTCCATCTTCACCAACTTGAATCTCTTTCACTATAGAGCCATCAGCTTTATCCTCTTCGTTTTTGGTGAAATCTGACTTTCCTCCTTAGATACTGCCACTATGACTGTAAGGTACTGCTCTGGCATGGCACAATACTGATAAGGTTTGAGGTTTGATTTCAGATGGACAAAAGCAGACTGTTGATTACAACTTGCAAATTTTATTTAAAAGTAGGTCTTAAATATGAATTTTATGGCTACAAATGTCAGGCTAAGAAAATGACGCTAAAGCTGCATGGAAGTACAGCACTAATTATCTGATGCATGGTAGAGTTGGGGGGGCCTCATCTGACGTATATGATAGGGAAAGAGGTATAAGATCTAACTGCTTTTTCACCCTGACTTATTTCTTCCACAAAAATAGACTTTTAGGATGAGTACTCTCTCATGTGCCAATGTAAGGCTGTTGTGGGCAAGACTGCAATAGAGGCTAGAAATGACTGCTGAACCTAAGATTCAGGTGGAGCAAAGCATATTTTGGCCTGCTCATTACCTTTGCAGGTTTACTGGTGGAGCCATGGCATGTCTGGGACCATGTGGGTGGCATTGCAGGAGTATGTGTCCATATTGTCGACACAAAGTCAAACACGTTTTCATGTATATAATTCACTTATGTACTTGCTTGCCCACCACCTTTCTGAATTAATGTTGATCTATAGTGACATAATCTCAACAAGACAAGTGTTCTGACCTTTAGACACTCAAAGTGTAGCTTTTCACCTTGTTTTTAAAATATTTGTTTTTCAACCGTCAGTTTTTCTTTGCGGCCTGAGGGTATGGAAAATTGACTGATGTGTCACTCAGAAAGCATTTGGTTTTTGTTTCTGCTATGTATATTTGCACTGTGTTTGTGTTTGGATTACAGCACATTTGGAAGTCAATTAACAAACAATGCTCCAAGGCATCTGTCGCTGTGTGCCTTCACTTCCATACACGGGAACAATATGGATGATCAAGTATTTAACAGCCAAAAGTACTTTTTTTTTATACACTAACTTGGGGAGCAATTCCTCTTGGACACACCAAGACTGGCCTCAATTGTCTCTTGTTTTTAGAAGTGTAACAACACTTCTAAACTTTGAAAATGGTATTTATTGCCATTTACTGGCCATTGTATCGTATTGTAATGTATTAAACTCTACAGGTGAACATAATAAACTAAACAACTCTAATTAAAAACTTTTGCTGTTACTTGTCTTAGTGCATCTAGAACTGGTTGTAAATCTCACTACTGACTCTGACATCCAACTACACGCTGTATGTTACATAAGAGACGACGCCATAAGAGACGACGAGGTATCCATTACCGATTATGATTATGGACCCCTGGAAGGGCACTACCCCACTTACACCATGAAAGAAAAAAAAACATAAGATCATTAATATATATTTTAATACATTTTAAATTACTTGAAATTTTTAATTAAAGTTGAAGTTACAGTCAGAAGCTGTTTCCAGGGAAACACCTGAGGGTTTGACTAATACCTGGAACAATCACTCCCATCCCATAAGGTTCCTATGCAATGGAAACATTGTTTACTATTACAGTTTATAGGATTAACTTTAGTTACAACTTTGCAACAGGAGATATTTACAGTCCACTCGGCTGTTAGCCAGAAAGCTGATGTTATGCAAGCAAGATTCAAAGTCAATAATGTTGTGTACGGTTGACAAACAGTAAATACAATTTAACAGTATGTTTAGCATGAAGACTATCTGTCTATCCAGCCGGGCTCCTGGCCCCAAATCAACCTCAAGACTGTCACGTTCAAACGACACGTGTACTGCCGAAGTATAGAGTTAAAGAGTGAAGATGTGGCGTGAGATGACTGCTTCAGAGAGGCTGGGAAGGCTTTTGAAGCTTCTTTGTTTCAGTTGCCATCCTGTGGTGAGGATGAGGCACTGAAGGACTACGCTCTTTTTTTAAACTTTTGTAATTTATTTCAATTTATTTTTGTAATTTATTTCTCAATTTAGTAGTGCACAGCCAGTGCATTACATTAGAACAGCAAACAGGAACTTTCACTGGAACTACTTAGTAGCTGTCTATCATCAGTAATTAACTGATACCCCGCAGCCGGTCAGAATGGAGTATTCACTCAGGCCATGGCATAATGGGCTCTGCTTCAGCTTTCTCTTGGTGAATCACTCTTAATTATTTTTATACATCTAATGCGCCTTAATCATTTAAAAGCATTTTCAACAAAAACTACCCTGACTCTAAGATGATGTAAGTATTTCTTCTTAAATATCTCTTAAATATATATTTGCATCTGTTTCTTTTTGACAACCAAACCATGGGTACGTAGAATCTGTACATGTAAACACTGTGGAGAAGGTCAGGTTATTTTAGGCACAAAAACCACTGTTTGGAAAAGATAGTTAGGGTTAAAATAACCACTGTTGCAACCAAATACTCCAATACCTCACTAAATAACTACTGGTTTTGTTATCAGAAAAAAAGGCTGCAAAATGACCCAATGTCGCGGTATCATCTGTTGAAACGGGAAGAGAGCAAAAGGCTCAAGGCCCTCCAATTCATTCTTCTCCAAATAAATTATCAGCTCGTACAGATGTCATCTGAACTGGGTCACTTCACCTGTGTTGTAAAAATGTCGATATGGAGCACGGTCAAAGATATATTAGTAATGGAGAAACTCACACACAGATTAAGATTACAAGAAATGCAATTCTGTGATAAATGGGAAAAGTGGACTGATTACTGCAGAAAAGAGGAAGACACCACCACCAACACGGGACACTAAGAACAATATGTGAATTGTTTAGAAAGGAAAGATTGATGATCGCTGTGATGACTGTTTGATACTGTGAATGTTGACTTCAAAAAAAAATAAGTTAAAAAAAAAAAAATGTCGATATGACACATACTGAAATGTAGATATTTGCAGAGGCATGAAATGCCTACACTATATTTTGGTGACTGGGCTGCTTTTGGCTCAGTAAATCATAAACAGCTTCATTCAGTATCATAATGTTTACACTAGCCTATTCCAGATGTCACTGTGATGGTGCCCCAACTATTATACATTTGGTTTGTTCATGTTCACTGTAGTTGGCTTAGTCTGGTTTCGACTGGCAAAAAGCTCCATTTCCAGCAGAAAATAAATAAATTTCACAACCCTCAACTTAAAGCCTTGTTCATGAAACATCTTAAGGCTGACTAACCCTTCAGGGATAAATAAAGGAATTCTGATTCTGATCATCCATAGAAACAAAATTAAAGTGAGTTATTTTCTTTGCTTTAAATTAGTCAGAGTTGCTTTTGGCTATTTTAAGGGTGGGTCTCAAGAAGAAATGATTAGGCAGGTACCACTGAGCTTAGTGGGAGAATAACAAGCAGTAAATTCCATGTCTCTGAAAGCGGGTGTTGAGCCTGTCACATGTGACCACAAGAGGGAGACAGGCCCCTGGCATTCAGTCTGGACTCACTCACCGAAACCATCAAAACTCATGATGTAACTTCAAAGCCCTGAAAGAGGCCAGACTACTTCGTGCTGCCTTTACTCACATGTGGCAAAACGGAATAAAATATGAATTCATAATGACTTGTGGTGTCTAATATTTAGAAAATTCAACTGAATCCAAGAAGAGGAATTGCAGACACATCAATGAAATGCAGTCTAAAAACTAAGCCAGGCATACACGGTGTTTGCAAATAACCAGAAAGATCTGCTTTGTTATTTCTAATGTAGCAGCTTGTTGCTACAGTAAACCTACATTAAAATAAAAGATCACGTATATCTGCCTACAGAAAAGCTCTTCTTCAAGAAAACATAATTTACATTGCAGGTTTGCTTTGATTATTTTCTATAATACTTTAATAGTGTAGCATTTGTGGAGAGGAGTGTCAGTGTGGATCCAGAAGGAAACACTTTAGGTTCAACAGCAGAAGTTTTGAGGTCAGCTTAAGTTGCACAAAGACGAAGCAAAATGGCCGTGAGCGACTTGCAGGGTGGGGGTGGGGTGAGGATGCTCTGGTAGGCAGGAGGGGTTACATGCATGTATCCAGGCACCCAATGGTTTATCATGAGTGCATGTATGCTTCTGATCAATAATCATAAGTAGAAAATTACCAGTTGGAATATCTCAACGAAACGGGGGTGTATATAAAAACAAAACAAAACAAAGTGTATGTTGTGTTATGTTACAGCACCTTGAATTGCCTTATTGCTGAAGAGTGCTGCTCATATAAACTTGCCTTACCTTAGACAGCCGCTGAAGCATGGAGAAAAACTGAGAAGAACACACTGAAGTCTGAGGAGCAGAGTCGAGCCGGGCTGCACAGTCGCTGCAGAGAGTCAAGGGGTCACGGCTGGAGCGGAGGCAGGAGAGCCAGCAGTGGCAACATGTGACCTCTGGAGGAGGAGGGGGAGACAAAGAGATCAGGGGTCAGTTTGAAGGATATTAGAACAATATGTGGGGCTCTGCGTGTGGAAGAACGGCTCTGTTAATGTGGAAAGTTTAAATTTATAACCACATGTTTCACAACACAAGATTTGGTTAAGACATTCAGCTGTTTCAGAGAAACACAAACAAAGAATGATAATCATGCACATTAGTATAATTTAAACTATTACATGATCTGACCAAGCTGAAGCTGTGAATTTTAGTGCTGCTAACATGACCAGCAAGCAAGCTTCACATAACTGTGAACCCCGGAGATGTTGGTGTTGCTGAATGCTTTCCACATTTGAACGACGGCGTGGCGAAAATCCCACCCCACTCGTTTCTGGCGAGAACACAGCCTGAAGATGAAGAGCGTTTGTCTGTCACACCACCTAACATGTGACAAGCATCTTGTTCTGACCTCTCATTTGGCTGCTTTACATTTTTGTCCCTTTGATGAAAACACTGAAGCGCATTATTGTATTTGTACTGCTCTTTTGCATTGCGCTGTTTCCCGCAAACTAGTACAGTTTCAATGCATTTACAAGCTGTCAGAAATAATAACACCGGCTGATGTTTTGACACATAACAAAAAGGGTTTACAGTTGCTGCTGTGTAGATGTTACAAACCCTTATTTTTCAGCTGACATGTCGTACAACTGTAAGTGCTCTGATTGGCTGATCTTGTGCTGATGTGTCAGTCAAACACTAATTTAGTCACAAATACAGATTTAGTGATAAATGTGTTATTAAGGGACTCTTGTTAAGGGATTTTATGTCCTCTGCAATCCCCTCAGACTACTAAATGTAAACTTTAGCAGCGTGGGTTCATATTCCAGCAGCCTATAGGACAGAAGTTTGTTTTTAGAGGATACTGTATTATTTCCAAAATCGTGGCACAGACTTGCTACTGCAGTGGCAAAATATAGCAGCTAAAAGTTTCAGTTGGAAATATCATAAATATGTCTTTTTATTATGATTAAATGTTTTATTTTGGAGGTTGTCATTGAGTGGGTTTTCTATCATTTACCTCTTCATTCGTTTGTGCGCGCTTATTTACATTATCTACAGCGCTTCAAGGCAGCACTGCCAGGAGCCAACCAAAGAGAAGTACTGCGCATGCTCAGAGCATCTTCCGCCCGGTCGGCATGGTGAGAGCCGCTGCAGAGCAGATTCTGATGCGTATAAAACCTGCTCGCTACCGCATTTTTCGTACAGCAAATGTGCGCGATGGACAGAGTATGTGAGGGCTTTATTTTTTTCACTCTGCAGGTTATCTGTCTGCCCTCCTCCCCCGGCAGCTCCATGGTTGGAGGGGGGAGGGGGATACCTTAAGGAGGAGGGAGTGGGGGTGGATGCAGCCTTATCAATAGCAGGTTGCCTCTGATGATCCAGTTCAAACTAGTTCTGCTTTACATATGCGACTGTAGGTTCCGCACTTTCACAGACAGCTGCAGGTTCATACGGATTCATATGTTTCCTGGAATGCCAAAATAAACTTAGTTTCCTTAATTAAAGTGGAAAGTGAATATTTGTGTGCCAAGGATGCCCAAAATGGTGCTCTTTAGAGTGCTTATGTGCAGCCATTATTACCACTCTTTTTCTCATCTTTGATAGGTGCTGACACAACTCCCATAACTGCAAATGTCATCAAAGCATCCTTCATTCCCTACTTATTATTACCGAAGCTGCCAAAATAAAAGCACAAGCAAATCATGGCAGCACTTTAGTTCATGAAAGCTTGACTCAGAATAATAACAGTCACGGTTAATTATAGGGAGTGTCGGCCGACAACAAAGAGCCGACTCGAGCATCATCACCACGACCGCCGCCGCCGCCACAGACGTGCGCAAAGCCGGGTTTGTCGTCGCTGGTGTTTAGTGTAGGGTGCAAGTCGCCGACAGATAGGCTAATGGGGGGTTTCAGATGCGCAGTAAGGCGACATATAATCTCCATGCTGGGACTACTGACAGTAACAGTGTGACAAGGCGAAGGGAAGCCGTGGAGGAATCACTGCAGTGCAGCAGAGCTGTCAGTCAACAGGCAGAGGAGGCTGCACACAGCCCACTGTGAGCCTGCAGCCAGTGCCCACACATCAGGGCGACTAGCGGCTGGACTGAAGGCTTTATGGTGTCCTTTTCATGTCGATTCATGTCAGGATGTAAATCTGTATGTCTTATTTCAGGATCTTTCCCACCCACTCATCATCACAGAAGACTGTATCTGCGCAACAACCGAGATACTGCGTTTAGGAGCTCTGAGGCAAAATCTGAGTATTCTCACCTCGACTTGAATCACACACCTACATTATCAATTGTTAGAAGCCGCAATATTTAATCATAAAATGTGAGAATGTTCTCCTGCAGTCGCCCTGCTGCTATGGGGTTTCCTACTGTTTGACGCATCACCCCCGCTTTACCTTGCGCCTTTGTGTGCTGCGTGTCCTTTGCAGCCACGGTATCTCAACAAACAGGGGATCCTCCTCATTGAAAGACATAACGAACACAGCCCTGTTCAGAAACAACCTCTCGACGCAATCTCGCCACCACCCCACCACCCCCACCCGCCCCCGTCTCCTCAAAATGCACACACAAGCCTGATCAAATGCAGAGAGAGCGACTGTGTCTGTCTCTCTCTCCCTCCTCCCTCATCCATCAGCATTCAGCGGCGCACCGCTTCCACCAATCTGTGCAGCGAGAAGAGCACTCCAACCCCTGAACCTGAATCTACCCGCCCTGCCCGTTTATAAATACTGCTTGAATCACACCGGCAAGTCTTGGTCGTCAGAAACGCTCAGGGTTGCAGCAGAACATCCCCCTTCGTCTTATCCCCTTCATCGTTTCTCTGTTTTTTAAGAAAATCTCACGCATCATCCATTTTCACTTTCACTCTTTTCCTCCTTTTTTCAAAACTGTACTTGTGTTTTTGCGGCCAGTTGCATGCATTTTTCGTCTCCCAAAATGGTTTGCGAGACTAAAATTGTTGCGGACGAACACGATGCTATACCTGGGACCAAAAAAGAGTCGATCATGTGGAGCTCTCCTCCGTCCAGCGCGGCTCTGAACCCCGCCGAAGCCAAGGATGTGAGGAAAGATGCGGTTTTTATCCGCGAGTTTGAGCGCGCGGATCAGGAGGAGGTGCGGCGCATCTTTTACGAGGGTATTATGGAGAGGATACCCAACACGGCGTTTAGGGGGCTCAGGCAGCAGCCCAAGACTCAGTTTTTATATGCTCTTCTGACAGGTAAGTAGCGTCATTTCCTTGCATCATCCATCCTATGCGGTCTTATTTATTCTCACGTTGGGTTTCAGACCCACTTCCCGAATAGTATAGAAAACTTCAATATTATCCTCAACATTAATTGCGTATATAGGAGTTATTTCTAAGCTCACGACACACTAGAGGCTATTTGCATTTTTTTGGTGTCTGCATCCTGATGTGATTTATTTGAGGAGCCTCTCTTGAATCACAGACAGATCTGACGTTTCCATGCATGTCGGCGTTGTACCGCTGAAGCTGAAATCTGTTGCAGCGTCACACTGTGCCAACGCGGCTCTCTTTCCGCCGGCACACACCGGCATGTTGCTCATCAGGCAACAAAAGGCATGGCCGGGCGCATGGTGCACGTGTATAACCGGCGAGCCCGCTGCTGATGTGATGACATGCCGGTGCCATGAATGAATGAATGAATGCATCTGAGGACTGGCCCCACTGGGTACGCGCACGTACCCATAAAAAAAGCACTCCCTCGCGCATCTCCAACACACAAGCAGGGCACCCTAACACACAAGCACCCCCACCCCACGCAAACCCTCCCGCCCCCCCTCTGCCTCTGCACAGCAGCCAATGCACCAGTCATGCTCTGTTCTCGTTTGGCTTTTGTTGATGTTGCCGGCACAGACTGAAACCTCACGTTACGCACGTCACGATCAAACGAGCTGTCACATACTCGACATTTACAGAAAAAAAGTATCCCATTGTGTCATTTTGACATTAATTATACACGAGTCACAAAACCAGACAGCCCTGCCTAACCCCCCAGTTTCTATTTCAGCGTACAGATGGTTAAAATTCATGTTCATAGAATATCAAGTCTTTTTTTAAATGTCAGCGCTGATGTTTCATTAGAGTAAACTAACTACTATGTTCATGCATGCCACGCAACAACATGCTATGCAGCAGCAGCCGGCTTGTTTGTGTTCTCGTTTGCGCCCCCCAGCGTCACATCCGACTAATTACTCCATTATGGACTGAACTGGTCTGCTGAATTCAGTACTAATATGTCCTTTCTACTGAAAATCTACTCTTACTCAAATGTTGTGTTCCTGCAGCTGTACTAATGTGCCTTACTTCACAGATTGATGAAATGTTATTTTTGCCACCTTGTGTGACACTAATCCTCATCTCTCTTTTTAAACAAATGCTCATATTGTACCATGACAACAGAATTTGATGCAACTGTTTGACTTTCTGATGATTACAAATGCCTCTGCTTTCTTCTGTCTCTGTGTGTGGGGTCAAATTCCGCCAAAATCAAACATGTGATTCTCTTTTCTGACAGGTTTCGTTTATTTTTCTTCCATTTCTCCATAGTAATGTGCTTTTTCGTGACCAAATCCGTCACACTGACCTGCTGCACGCCCCTCATTCTCATGGGTGCGCGCTACTACTACAGCAGGAAAGTTATCCAGAGTTATCTGGACTGTGCTCTGCACACGGACATGGCTGACATAGAGGCTTATTACATGACACCCACAGGTAAGACGAAGGAGAAACTGTCACTGTTCTCAATGCGGTGTGACTAACTGGTTTGTCAGTCGGCAATGCTCCACCACCAGCATTGATTTTGAAAAGTCAGGGTCTGTGACTGCGTCACAGCAGGAGGGATAAAGAACCAGACGAAAGGACGAGTGACTTAGATGTAGTTTAAAGTGTTAAACTGCCTCAGTCCAAGGAGTCTTCAAGCAATCCAGAGGCAACACATCAAATATGCAGGGCGTCTCTCTCCTCCACCCTTCATTCCCACCCCTCCTCCCTGTCTCTTCCTCTACTCCTTCCCCCACTTGCTTCCTCTCTGAACTCCACTTGGTCACAGGCGGGGAGGGATTGGGGTCGGGAGGGGGTGTTGCTGCATCACCAGGCTTATTGATCGCATGGAGGAAACTGCTGATACACTTTCTGCAGTACACTGGGCAAGGCTCATTTCCTCCCCTAAAGCTTCTAATTGGAAAAATCAATCAACCTCGAGTGTCATCTTGAACTATTCATTCTCTTCAGGAGAGTGAGTGATGGCCAACCACAAACACCTGACACATTTTCAGACAAGCATACATACATGCTCCTGTAACTCCTTGGGCACATTTATCCCCTGTTAACCCAAACCACGTGGCCAATATAAAAAGCAGGTGTTAGTTAAGCCAGTCAATTGCCCCCCATTGTCTCTTTCTCACTGACACTGTGCCCTCTGGCCTGGTAATCCACTGCATACACAACTGCAATTTAGCATTCCCATTATTGCTGCAGGGCCGTGATGGTTTAGAGGGGGTCAGGCACCACTGCTCTTGGACAATGCTAATGATTATACCCATGCAAACAGAATGGGCCCATGGGGGATGAACACCTGGGCATCAGCATGCAGTCCCGATGGAGAGGCACCTCTCACGTCGCTGTCATTTGTTGTGGTGTGTGTGTGTGTGTGTGTACAAAGATGGCATGGCAGGCAGCACAAGGGAGAGTGCAATTATGTAGCAGTTGCGGGGGTGACAAAGCTCAGCATGGGGATGGAAATCAGTCCCATATTGTACTCACTAGAATCAGATATTAAGGGCTACTCAACAACTAAAAACCATTTCCTCTTTGTCTCTTTGTAAACTCACAAACACCACAGCATGTAGCTCACTTAGCTACTCTGCCGAGCCAGTGACGAGATGTTTTGACTGAATCTGGCACTGAAACAGTAAATGCTAGATTGTACATACTCAGCATCTCTGGACTCAGCGTGAACACTGGGTAGGCGTACTGTAGGAGCCAGCGAAAAAAGTTGGAGTTGTTTCAATTGATATGGCTAACATTCGAGATGAACACAGCAACAATAATGACCAAGATGATGCTAAATGTCTATTGAAGGTATGTGGGAGGGTTTGAAGGTTTGCTGTATGTTTGCTGTATGAAAAGGGCCAGCAAGACAGATAGATAGATACTTTATTGATCCTGAGGGAAATTCAATAACAAGGAGGCGACATAAGGATGGTGTTTATAAGACCCTGTATGTGTGTTTGAGGGATTGAAAACCTGTGAGGCTTTATTTTTCGGTGCTTAAAACATCATTTTTAATTAGTGTTTAATCACCGAGATGTCTTCGTGTTGTGGATGATCAATCGAAGCAGCGCAGAATATGAATGTTGTGTTGCTGCAACCCAACCCCAAGCAATTAATCAGCTTAATGGAGAAATGCTGCTTTGAATGCAGAGAGAAAGAGCGCTCGGAAGACAGGAAGAAAGAGAGACAAATGATTATTCGTGTTTATCACAAACAAATGAAACATGTGCATAAACTCTAAAAAAGTGCACACTGACCACAGGCTGCTTGTGCAACAGAGGAACACTGACTGGCTGGAACTACATGGCCCTGTACACATGGAATGACAAGCCGAATCAATACTCTGATCTCCTCTGTGTGTGCTGTGATCACTCACTCTGCTACCACTTAAGGCCAGCTGTCACCTCTTTCATTTGCCACATAATAAAGTGTGTGTGTGTGTGTGTGTGTGTGTGTGTGTGTGTGTGTGTTTGGCAGACTGGAAGAACAATAGCACTATAAATGTATATGGTGGCACCAAAGGAAGATAAAAGCTTGTTTCCTTAACAAAAAGAGAAGCTGATATGGTAAAAGTTTTATACGCTAATTGATCCACTTTTGATTGAGTGCTCAAAGCTCAGACTGAATTGAACCAACCAAATTCAGTTCTCTCAGTAAGGATTTCAAATTCCCTTAGTCAGGATGAGTTTAGAAAGGATCCCAAAACTTTTTGGTTCAACTCTTAGTTTCTAAAAGTATATTATTCAAATTCAGCTGCTCAATAAGAGATGCAAAAAGATGCAAGTGAAACACCTGTCCTGGCATAAATCAGTTTGTAAATTCTGACTCCTCCCCTCTCCATCCACCTTCCTCTGTATTTCCTTGGAAGCAATAAACCAGTAATGAGTCAATCTGGCAATCAATACTTCCACCAACGGTGTGTTAACAACTACAGTGTCTGCGCTGAAAGAAAGTCTAAGATTCTAATCAGCTGAGAATATTTTCCTCACAGAAAGCAACAGCAAAACGTCTCTGAACTCATTTATCTGTAAGCCTCTATCCATGAGCAGCTGACCCTGATTCTTTGTACTGCATTCAGCTAATCTCTTTGTACATCTGCCCTGAATAATCTTAGCAATATACACTTTTATAAACCCACGTTGATGTGCTATCAGACGGGACAAACACAGCCGGTTCATCCAAACATAGAAATCAAATTTAGTTACACTAAAACTAACACTGAGTCAAACTGATGCTGTTCAGAAGACAAAAAACACTTGACCAGCTGCAGGAGGTTGTCTTTTCTTTAGCTGTGGCTGGTTGTGTAAAAACCTGATGATCAGCCTGCAGACAATGCACCTATCTCATCAAATAGTTTAGGAAGTGAATGCCTAAGCTACCTCTGATACGACTTGCCATCACTCAGTCCCAAATAAGGCATATTTTCAACAGCTTTTCTTAAAGAAAAAGGGAAACCAACTTTAAAGACAGAAAGAAGGAGATTTCCTCATTGTGTTCAAGCAGTGGGAAGTTACATACTCCTCACTTGAACTTGCTGAATCTCAGAAGGTTACTGTGAAGCAGCTTAGTACCTATAAAATGAATGCAATATAGTGAGGGCAAAGCTAGACACTGAGTCAAATCCTCCCCGGCTTGATGTGATACCCACTCAGTAACACTGGCTGTTTAATGAGGTGTCATGACCACTGCAGGGTCCCATCAATATGGGAGACATTATGATACCTGCCGGTCCGTCTCACTCTCTGTGTGTGTGTGGGTGGATGAGCTGAGCTCTCTTCTCCAGAGGTAAGAGCAGCTTCATCCACCAATACCTGCTTTGCTTATTTTCGCTCTGAATGACAGAGAGATGGAGGTGGACAGAGAGAAAGAGAGAAGGGAGGGAAAAGAGTGCAAAACGGAAAATGGAGGCATCTGGGGGAGGGGGTGTGTGCCTCAACTCTAAGATACACCTTGTGTTTGTGTGTGAAATAAACAGTATGCTGGTTAGCACACAGAGAAAGGGATCTCCAGGGTATATTTCTGACACCTTAGATTAATAGGGCATCCTCCTTTCAGTGCTTTCCTTTCCTGTCACTGTTCTGAGCCACTGAATTGTGTTCCTTTCTCCCACCTGTATCGCTCCTCCTCTTGCTCTCCATTTCTCATCACTGCTGAAGGTGCAGAGGAAGCCAGCTGGGTTATCCATCATCCTGGCACAGAGGAACTGATGTTTCCTCCCACGCGAGGAAACAGTCTTCCGTGTCTTTCAAAAACTGGGGAAAAAAAAGCAATTAGCTATTCATTTGTTCAATTGCATTGACCTTAGGAGAATTATACAGTAGCTAGTTTTAAAACTTGAGGTACAAATGTTAATACAAGGACAAAGCAGGATAGCAACATCCAGGTTATTGTACAGATTCACAAACATTAGCATTAACAGAAATGTACAATGAATTGACCAGTAAGACTCGATATATGAATGACCAATTATTTTGTTCATCAATTAAACGTTTAAGTAATTTTAAGAGAAGAAAAATCACAAATAAGATCGATATCTGAACTCTCACTATATCACCAATGCAAAATTTTATCCACTAGATATTCAGTCACAATGTCACAGTGATAGTCATGTTGTACCTTACGTCACTGGCTGACTCCCAGCCTGTACATACCGAGAAACTGGAGAACTCACCAGTACACTACTTTGTCTGTATGCTGCATGTGCATGCTGTTTCAATCAATACTGGACAAAGAAACTCATTGGAAAGATCAGATGATGTGTCGACAGCAACATCATTAACTGTGTATCTTGACTTTCTGGCAACGAATCATAACTTTTCATCATGACAGATAAGCGAATTTTAAAGTTTTCCATAGGTGGGTAATTATTTGTGTGCTCTAAATATTAAAAATGACTTGTGCAGTTTCAGCCAAACCAAAGGTCTAGATTGTAACGGCTTCAGAGTCACATTGTTCCTGTTGGTGTGACATGAAAAATGGCCTCTGACACAGTTAATGAAGGGGGTGGGCGGAGAGGGCCTCATGCTGTAGCAGTAGCAGTCATGTGAACAAAGGAATGCACACAGTAAAGTGTAAAATGTGTGTAAAATATGTGTATGTTCCTGCAGGCCTGCATACAAACAAACAACATGCGCTGATGGGCAGGAAGGCAGTAAAACCAAGAGTAAAGGGCCAGATAAGGAGTTTGTCTGCACTAATGGGTGCACGTTGTTCATGAGTGTGAGTCTCTGTAAAGTGTGACAGCACACAGGTCAATGCAGCCTTTGCATAGCGGGTTTAGCTTAAGTCGAAGGCTTCTTCTACACTAAATCCAGGCTTCAATACACATGAATTATTCATTTGCTCTAGTTGTGCTGATGTGTTTGTTTCTAAACATGTGGAAAGTGTGTCCTGTGACCGGCGGTCAACTCCCCTTATGCTTACTTGTCCGTGACGGAGGAAGAATTTGCTGATGTATGGGTTATATGTGACAGGCTAATCAATACTCCCAGCATGCACTCTGACCTGAGAAGAAGGGTGTGGCAGCGCAAGGACATTAGGAAGGGTGTGTGTGTGTGTGTGTGTGTGTGTGTGTGTGTGTGTGTGTGAAGGCCAAACAACACTGGAAAAGAAAACATCACTTTCAGGAGCTTATTATGCTTGCAAAAATTGTACATTAAATAAGAAGAAAAGACATAAAATACGTCAAAATAAGTTCCGTTTTTTTGATCCATCGGTTTCCAGTTGATCGCACAACATGTGTTCAAAATTGATAGGATAGGAAATAATGCTTTAATGTTAGACTACAGGTATATTATGCTGAGTCATAAACACCAGCAGCAATGCTCACCATTTAACACATGGCAGGGTTAGATTAATCAAGCGGTAATGAACACGTCTCAAAATAAATTACTGATGCTGATGTACTCATGTGGCAGAACAATATATAAAAAAAAAAACAAACCACAAAAATATCAATAAATTCACTTGATCATTAGAACAAAAAGCAAATGGAAACAATACACAGAGAATGGAGTCAAGCCACTTATTAGCTTACACCCACTGCACAGTTGAGAAGGACAGCACAATGAGGCGGCGTCTAGACTGAACGCTTATCAACTAAATTAATCCTGTAGGTTTCATCTGAAGGAAGAGACAATTAATCTTATTAGACACCATAAAAACTATCCCAACTATGTGCCATTTTTAATTTTTCTTTAGGCAGGCTTCATATCACAACATCAACTGGTATTTAACACTCCCACACACGCACACATAGAGCAATATTAATATCCTTGTGGAGTCGTTAAAGAAATTAGATATGTCATACTGAGTATACAGTAATCAGATCTTTTTTTTTCTTGCGTGCGAAACATTATAAATGATTTCCAAATTTTTTTCATGCCTTCACTCTCTGCTTTGATATATTTCTTCCTGAGACCATATATTTTCCTCAGGTTCCCCCTCCCCCTCTGTAATAATGGTAGATATTCTGTCCTCCCTCCCCCCTGTGGTGTCTGTATGCCCTCGCAGCAATAATGGATCCTTTCAGGCTCATCACTATTACTGTTACCACAGAAGCTTGCCCCCATCCTCCTCCTCCTCCTCCTCCTCCTCTCACTTTGTCAGCGAGGACAGCTGAATGACTTCTTCACTGTCCCCCTTTTCTTTACTCCTTTTTCTGAGTGAGTAAGCTCATTCATATGATTTTCTAGCTTCAGTCACACACAAGCAAAAAAAAAAAGCACAAGCGGTGCATGGTATTAGACGTGTATCAACCTGTACTCTT
This sequence comes from Scatophagus argus, assembly GCF_020382885.2. NCBI lineage: Eukaryota > Metazoa > Chordata > Actinopteri > Scatophagidae > Scatophagus > Scatophagus argus. Next base: position 11,501,735 of record NC_058515.1, on the reverse strand, counting down.
TAGCAGTGAGTTGTCATACTGGAGCAACAGGGAGACAAGAAGAGTTGTCAATGTGTGTTTGGGAAGCAGATTCCTGTTCATCCAGTCTTGTGGTGGGATGAAGGAATGAGCAGTTTCACGCGCATGAATAATTATCATGTCGTATTTAGCAGGAAAGAGGAGTCATTCTCAGCTTTAGGTAAGAATGGGGTTTTTTTTTTGTTGCTTGCAGACGTTTATATCTCAATATTTTCTTCAATAATAACCACTCAGCGACTCTCCTGTTTACCCTAACAACAAACTCTCCAAAAACAGTGCGTGCGTGCGTGCGTTTGTGTGCCTTGGCAATCTACCCAGTATGTTTTTTAGGCATTTAACCACAAATTTCAAGCGGTTGGTGTCACTAGTGGGAATCACCAAAGTGATAGGATTCATCCTCTGGGGACCATAAATGCAATGAATCATTGAAAACATTTTCATCCCTGGAGCTCATGCGAAAACCTTTAATTAATCAGTTCAGGATGAGTCATTTTCCAAACACCACCATAAACTGTATTTCTTTGGCACTGTCACTTCTTGGTTACAAAGAAGACAGACTAGCTTGTCTCTATGTTTCCTCATCTCACATAGTATAGAATTATTTTTTCTACAAATTATTTTCTTTGCAAACACCTCTGAACCAAATAAAATGAGGGTTGAAATCAGACTTGGGCCTTGAGTTTGACCACAGGTGTCGTAATCTCATATAAACGGTGTTATGGAGCAAAACGTTACGCCTTCTCTGTGCTCCTTCCTCTACCTTGATCTCTCTCCCTTTTGTTTTTTCCATTTCTCTCCGTCTTTATCTCCAAGAAGTGCAGTTCCCAGTAAGAATCAGTGATAGTTAAACTAAATCCATGCCGTTTAAAAGCAGCAGTGTCAGATGCAGCAGATGTGAAGCTCCTTGAGCCATGAAGTCAGGAAGCTTAGAGGTCAATATACACTGCTCAGCTTTCACAAGAAAGCCGAGGGGGAAGGAGGGGCAAGGAGAGATCAAATGTTTCTGTGAGAGCTTTCTCTTTGTAGTTTTAATGTTTCATGTGATCTGAATTTGTTTTTTTTTTAGACACAGTGTTAAGTAATATACTCTGACAGGCAGAGAGGTGGCTAGCATTCATGCTTTCCTGTGCTGTCCTGATTCCTGGCACAGGCTCAGTTCAGACAGATGGTCAGGAGGGCTTTATGGAAGTGTACCCCCCCCCCGCCTCCAACACACATCTATGAGCATAATAATGCCGGGTGTCGCAGGAGTTGAAACTGGAGCTTTGATATCTGCCTGCAATGAAACATCATTCCACAGTATCCACATAATCAACTTCACACCTACATTCAGTGGAAAAATGACTGTTGGATTTCTTTTTTCATGGCTGAAGAACTTCTATTACCCAGAAATTTAACATTGGGAAATTGCACAATTGCACAAATGGCCTGCAATTCCTGAACAAGAGAAATTTTTCGATTAGTTACTTCTTGTCAGACAAGGGTGAAAATCTTAAGAGTTTCTGCTGGGATAACAAGATGGCCTTTTATGTTGTTTTTAGTTGTTTCAACAAATTAAGCAGCAATGATTCTTCCTGTATAAGATTCAAAATCACAACTCCCGTTAGAGATTGGTCAAATTAGGCGGTCTCCTCGTGATGTAATAACCCTGCACGACTATCAGCACGGGGGGGTATTCGGTTTTCCTGTTACCACCACAACCTACATATGACAGTTGTTTGGTTCAACAGAAGCCACCGGATCAGCTTAACACAGGCCTGCTGGGGCATAAAATCCCTCATAACACACAGGACTACAGCAGGAGCATGATGTTAATGTGTCCGGTTGTTTGTATGTGTGTGTAAGCATGAGAGACTCAGCGGAAACAAAGGAGAGGAGAGGTTTTGTGTAAAGGTAATGAGAGAGAGAGAGCGAGAGTCAGGATCACAGACAGCTGGACATAGATTTTTGCCAGTCATGGCATAGTCAGATTTACTTTATCTATAACGAACAGATGGCATTTTAGCAAAAAAACCATGTAAGCACTGCCATCACATACCGTAAATACTGCTGACATTGATGGGAAAGCTGTTTGAACATGGTTACGTAATAAACAACAGAAGGTTGCGTGGGTCGTTTTCCTTGGTAGAATATGATCAGCAAACAAAATCAAGCCAGGACACGCACCTACATACTTTGTTAAAAACCGTCCCATTATGATTCAAAGGGGAGTCGTTTCAAAAGCAGGATGATGACTTAACATTTATTTAATAGTGAAATTTTATTCTTGGCTGATAGTTGGGTGTGTAACATCCTATGGGGTCCATGAATAACAGAGGGACTTCAGATGCGTTTACATTTTTCTCTGTAGGAAGCAATTTTCTGGCTCTGAAGCTCAACATAAAACAAATGCAGACATTTTAAGAAATGATGCCGGCAGCCTGGCAGCGCAGTCGACAAGTGAGATTTCAAGTAATGATAAAAGATGTTTTGTAACTCAATTCACATTGTTTTGTCCTGGAAACCTGAACTATGATCAGCGAAAATTCCATTCAAAGGTAAAAGAAAAATAAGCCATGAGCATAAACACTCAAATTGTCAAAGCGAGCTGCTCAGAAACTGCAGCACAAATGCAGGTCGATATTAAAAAGGGTTGATATTCAAGCTGTTAGGGGTACTCTGGTGGAGGAGCATTGTCTGCTGACATTATTTGTCTGCTTTGGTCTAACCTTGTTCATCTGTCTGTGTATGTGTTGGTATTTTTATCTGTCTGTCTGTTACCAGTGTCTTTCTGAATGTCTGATGTATCAACTCTAGAAATACTGCAAGTTCCTACACAGTAGAGGCTGCACTTACAATGCCAATGTTTTTTCCCATTTGTGTAAACTTGACAAATGCCAAATTTCTTTATCTAATCCCCCAAAAACTTCTCTGTCCCACAAAACTGTGTCTCTGTTCCACTACACCGTGAACCCTAAGTGATGGCACCGTTGCGCCTGCACTTTTAATCAGCAGCATCTCACTGAGAGGCTAATGCCATTATGCTCCAATCAGAAGCACTGGTCTCTACGCTCCTCATTCATCTGCTCCCCGCATCCCTTCTTCTATTCTTTCCTCTCCGAGCATTTAAGCCATTACGACTAGATGCACCATGCTGCTAATGGGAACACAGGGTGCTCATTTTGAGTTCCTGGTCCTAAGCATTTTCATTCAACCACTGCAGTCCGTGGTATTAATCCTTTCATTCATCCAAAATATTAGTTTGCTTTTGAGGTCATTTATGATAAACATATTTTGTTAAATAAGATTGGAATGATGTGAAATGTGGTCTTGAGATTGATAATATATTGGAGCAGGTGAGAGTCTCTACCTTTTAACTATCCCTACATATGTGTATAAACATATAAGTATTTTTCTTTGATCCCGAAAAGACTATAAGAGCACACTAGACCACATAGTGAAAAGCTTTAGGGTTTGTTCTTTACCATTATATATTAAAGGAATAGTTTAGCATTTTTGGAAATATATCTGTTTGATGAGAGGATTGATCCCTCTGTCATGTCTGTATGTAGCTACCACCAGCAGTTGGTTAGTTCAGCTCAAAGACTGGAAATAGGGGGAAACTGCTTCCCCGGCTCTGTCTGGGTCTGCCAGCACCTCAGGCTAGCCGTTTCCCTTTGTTTACAGTCTTTATGCTAAGCTAAGCTAACTGACTGCAGGCTCCAGGCTCATATTCACCACACAGGTGTGAGAGTGGTATCAATATTCTCATGAGAACTTTTGCAACAGCCTGCTCATACTAATTTTAGACAACTTTTACTCTTGTTTCTGTCAGGCTCCTGTTTCTGGGTGGCAGTGCTCGACGGACGTGTGGTTGGGATTGTGGCAGCACAAGGCCGTGAGGATGACAACACGGTCGAGCTGCGGCGCATGTCGGTGGACTCTCGCTACCGTGGCAAAGGCATCGCAAAGGCACTGGGTCGACGTGTTCTGGAGTTCGCAGTGCGCAACAACTACGCCGCAGTGGTCCTCGGCACAACGGCTGTGAAGCTGGCTGCCCACAAGCTGTACGAATCGCTGGGTTTCCGCCGAACGGGCCAGAGCGAGGACTACAGGCTCCCCGGGATGAGCCGCTCGCCGCTGGAGAGGCTCTTCTTCCAGATCCGCTACAGCCGCTACCGCCTGCAGCTCCGTGAGGAGTGAGAGGTGACAGGGAGAGGGAGAGAGAGATGGAGAGGGGGAGACGGAGAAAGAGAGGGACAGAGAGAGAGAGCAACGACCCTCCTTCACCTGAGAGCTCCGACCGCATCCTCTCCTCTGACAGCTTTTATTTATTTTGTGTAATTAGAGATAACTTTGCGTACTACTTAACACTTCTGCTACTTCATCCTCAAAGTCACTAACATTTTCATTACTATTATGCTTTTGTTGCTGTTGTTTTTTGTATTATATTTTTACATTTTAAATAAGATTTTGTTTCTTTTTGTTCCTCTATTTTATTAAGCAATTTTTTTGTACCTTACCCCTCCTCTCCACGGTGGGAGAAAAAGTATTGGCGTTCACCGAAAACATCTAACTGGCACCCCAACTAGGCACCCTCCCCTGCCCCTTTGGTGTAAAGATCATGTGATTCTGATCAATACTCCCCATCATTACTATTCCATAATGCCCTCTTTACACCTCCCCCATTACCTCAAACCTTCCCCTTCCCTCCCACATTCTCCAAATTTCTTCACAGCAAAAATCAACAGATTGATTTAGACACGGGAGAGTGCAATTAGACATTTGCATTCTGTTTCACTGGGGGAGGACAGAGCACTGGATGGGTTGGGAGGGGCAGATATGACTTCCTCGAGAGAATAACACAGAAAAGGTGGTGGTGAGGTATGGGGCCAGCTTGGGGCTCTGCAATGTTACATTTTATATGTGCATTGTTGGCCAAGTGAGGTCTCACACACACACACACACACACACACACACACACACACACACAAACAAACTAAGTCCTTTGGCTTTTAGCCAGTCTCTCAAGACACCATATTGAAGCACAGCAAGCGTGTGTTACTGACCCCCACAGTGAGAGAGAAGGATGACAGGAAGGCTAACAGAATATGCACAGTGTATCCTGCATCCCAGATGGATTTCAGTCAACACATCTCCCTCACACACCCTCCTCTTCCCTCTCCTTGATGATTTTTTGATAATTGGATCTCTCCTTCATTTCCATTGTTTTCTGGATCTATTGTCAGTTACTTGCCGCTTTGCACTGGAGCTGTGGAGAGGGTCTCTGATTGGATGAGGTGACAGGAGGGTGGAACTTTCTCGCTCATAGATCCCAGTACACAAGGAAGCTGGATGTCAGAGCTTGTGTATGTATGTGTGGTTGTTCAGAATATATGACGATATGTGTGTGTGTGTGTGTGTGTGTGTGTGTGTGTGTGTGAACAGACAGGCACCTTTCTTGCTTAAGTAAAGTGTTATCTAACTAAACATTACTACTTTCTATGTGTACTTATAAATTGTTTACCGATTGAAGACAGATAAATTCCAACATTTTGAATATGTTTAGTATTTGACTGGTAATTAGTGATTTTTTAAACAAATATTACCACATTCTAATATGCAAATTTTGCTGTCAAAACTACAACAATTACAAAGGAGCTGCAGTCTACACTCCATACACTGAATCCAGGTTATTGGGGAACAACTTGGGTAAGACATGACTACTAGCAATACTTGCAAACCTGACTGAGCACAAATAGCAAATAATTATTCAAACCAATATATTGGCATTAGTATCCCCCTAGTATTCATATTGTGTACACAGTAGATAAACTCATGTAGCAAACTAAATGTCAAAGTTTCTCCCATAACATCTCCCTCATCTCCATCCTCTGACCATACAACCAGCAGTAGATTCAGCCATCCATGACTCTGAGCCTAAGTTGTGTAATCATATTATTTGTAAAAAGTAAAATAGAAAAGAAAAATTCAACAAAAAAATTACATAAGCTGAAAAAATAGAGGAAAAAAAATAAATACAAATGTAATAGTCATGAAGTTAGCACTGACCCTCCTGGCCTTGCCACCCTTTCTCCCTCCCAAACTCTCCCCACCTCCCATTCATGAATCTGTCTGCAACCCTGGGCTAGACCCCAAACCTTCCATTCGAACCCTGCACACCCTCCACTGACCTTTGACCTTGTCTGTCCCAGGCCACACCCATTTTGCCCAACTCTGCATGCGCCACAGAGCCTTGCTGCACTGCTTTTATTTATCCATTTGAAGCTTGTTGGACCAACCCCTAGACCCCCACCCCCTATTCTGATGTCATCTAGGCAGTGTGATGTCCCGAGACAGGCTGGTGCCAGGTTGCAAGGATGATGCGTGGTTGTATGGGTATAGGCGTAGATGAAGAATGAGACAAAAAGTGAGAAATAACTTGTGTAGGATACACACAGGACACACTCACCAACTGCAGCACTGCCTGGGTGACATCATGCCTGCCAGCCAACCAACTGCAGAATGCAAAAAGCAATGCAAGTGTGGCATGCCTCTGTACCCGATGTGTGTACGGTGCCTGCCCTGGAAAAGTGTAGAAAAAAAATTAACAGATTATATATATATATAATATATATAATATATTATATATATATGTGTGTGTGAAAAGAAAATAAGCTTCTTTTTTAGATGAACATATAAACTAAATGTGTGTTTCTTTGGAAAAAAAAAAAAGAAAAATTTTGCTATTTGCATGAAAATGTGTCTTTGAATGCAAATATAACTTTTAGGGAAGAAACTCCTAGCACATGGCATACAGTGGAACCATAGACCTGTAATTTTTACAATGCTTTGTTTTATTTTAAATTATCTTAATTCTGTGTAATCAAGACAAGGGTGTGAAATTAATACCAACCACAAGCCAGTGCTCATACATCTTCAGGAGGGAGCCAACCCTTGTTTAGAAGTTACATACCATTTAAAAGCTTTGCTAAATTTGAAAACAACTATAGATATTCAGTTTTATCCTGACACTGGCTGGAGGATGAAAACATTAGTTTCCTTCCTTGACCACAATGGGAGTGAGGACATATGATTGAAAGCATCATGGCTCTTCTTCTATTAAACCAGCTTGTTTCCCAAACGTTTTGCAGGACTAAGATCCTTTTATGGGCAATTGACGAATGATGCAAGACAAAACAAGCATTCATGTCGTGCTTAGTGTGCTTCTTTACTAGCACCGAGGGAAATATCTTTCATCAACCAATTCCTTTGCCAAGTTTATCATAAGCACATAAAGGGTATTAATTTGCAGTGACATTCAAATGTTTTGACTTTGTTCAAAGTGACACGAGTAATAGCTGTTTCCTCTCAAGTGTCCTGAAACCCCACAACAACCTCCGCTTGTGTCAGCTAAATGCTACAGATGTACGGAATTTTCTAGTTTCTTTTGCATCCAACTTGTGATTATACTTTTCACAATGTGTATTATTTATTTACAGTTGTACATCTGAGATTTCATTCTGAATTTGTACAAACTAAAAAGCAAGGCACAAATGCACTGAAAGCATCACAAAACGCTTCAGATATTTTCATCGGGTCAACATGTGGTGGTTGACTCACTCAACCTTTGATGCAACTGCTTTCAACATGGTTGTTGCTGGAGAGTCAATAAGAGGACCAGGCTGTGCTTTGTGATGTTTCTGGAGCAACAGCTACCACTGACCTTCACACAGCACCAATTTCCCACTAAGCTGAGCAGTAAATTAGGTTACGACAGCCAAACTGCAGTGTGAATTCCATATGAAACCGTTCTCAGTTGATGTTCAAATTTAAAAATCAGACTACAGAGCAGAGCATAAACGTTCTACTTCGCCTGGAGTTAAACCTGGTACCACAGTTGTAAATTGTAGGCGTCAGTGGTGCTGAAGCTTTAGATTTCCTCACAGAAACACCACAGCAGTGTCAGTTATGGCTGCCAGTGTGTTTAGGTCCTTCCTGTATGACTCAACCTATTCCTTGGATTTGATTGAGGTATGAGGGTTGAGAGTGAGAAGGAGGCTTTGCTGAGGTGGACTGTAAAATAAACTATGGTTTAGATCTTGTGGAAGAATGTGAAGTCTGTCAATTCTGAGCCATTTCTGCTTCTGCCAATCTCAGTTTTTTGCCTGATTAAATTTAAAACACTCCTTCATGTATTTTTGGGAAAACTTATTATCCATACTAGTAGATACTCTGAACAAAGGTGATATCACCTTTGACAAGGCCTTATGCACTGGAATTAAACACTGGAGTTCAAATATCCTGTGGACTGCATGGTTTAAGGTAGTTAAAGGGTGATTTTGCATTGTAAAGATGAAGTGCACTAACTATAATGCATTTATCTCTAGTCTGAGCAATGTCTGTTTTCTACTTTATGTGAATGCTGTGCCCTGTGAAGTCTCACCTCCCATTTAAAACTGGTAGTGCATACTCAATGTTAGAATGTAGTAATTAAACTGTATGCAATTTCTACCAGAGTGTAAATTTAGTTACAAACCATTCCTCTGAAATGTTCTGCTGATGTACAATCCAAAAACAATCTGACTCTTTTTGTATTTGGTTTTCTGTGATTTGTTTGAATGTGAGTGTGCAGCCCTACTGGCTGAGGTTTGAGGAAAGTATGCTGCATAAGGGCCACTCCTGCTGGAGATAGTTCTTTTAGTTTTGAGTGCTTTAGAACCCAAAAATGTTCTCTGATGACAGACACAGAGGCACAGACTGAGGTTAGTGAAGCCAAACCTTCAGCAGTTTTTAAAATCTGAAAATGGCCACATTAAGCTCTGGCTGTGCAAAAAAGAGAAACAGTAAAAACATTATCAATACTTGTCATGATCAGTATGTTATTCAGTTTATCTACTGGTGAAGGAGCAGAGAATTCAAAACTGCACAAATGTACAGATCCCGATGGTGTGTTCATGCTTAACAGCCTGGGGGATGAACACTTACAGGCATGAATGTAAACTGCCAACATTTATGGTCTCAGACAGATTTTTATCTTTTAAATCTGGTTGCATTTTTTTTGTTTTTTTACTTTATGATGGAGGAAAACAGTGGGGGAAAAAGGTGTAAAGCAGCTATTGGTTCTTTCATTAAATGACTTAACCACTACATTAGATGTTAGGCATTTTGTGCGATTGTAAATAGCTGTATCTCTACCTATTATTAATGTATTATTTACTGCAACCTGTCATCTTTGCTGGTTTTAACCAACCCTGATGGAGTTCATTTTTGTCTCAGAAGATGGCTGTGGCCTGGAATGTTCCACCTAATGAGGAGGGCGAGGGGTGAGGGAGGAATGTGCCACATTGGCAGTTAAACTGGGGGGATGTGGTGGGGCAGTGGGAGGAAGTCTGCTGCAACAGAGCCCCACACCATGGACTCCCTCTCTCTCTCTCTCTACCTCTGGTGAGGATTTTGCTCCACTGTGGCAAGTACAGAAGGACTCACTTTGGACTGAGGCCACAGGTGCCAAGAACACATAAGCACTTGTAGCACAATTGTGTCTTGTTTTGCTATTACAGTACAGATAGTTTTGATTTTTTTTCTTTCTTTTTTTTTACATTTCTTCAGAAGAATATGGGTAAAGATTCTCTTTCTCCTGTATTACAACTGTATGCATCATGAGCATATATACAAGACATGACACTATAAAGTATAATTTGTACTACGACCCGCGGCTATATTTGGAGGTGAAAATTTGCCAAAGGTGACAGTAATTGCTGCATTTTTATTCCTTATGTGGCTAGTTTTTGTTCAATACAATTCTGTACTACTTACTTGGTTATTATTTGGAACAAAATCCCGCCCACGTGCCATCTAATCAAGCAATAAATACAAACAAACCGACAAAATCACAAATTAATGGCATGCTATCAACAATGATTTTATTAAGTACATGAAATGCTGCATTGATGTTATATTCCATATACTGTACCCGTTCAGTGGCAGTGATGCCGTCACAGTTTTGGCATCGCAACATTACCACTCATTATATTGAAGCCTGAAGGCGTGTTTGATTGTAAAATGTTTCTGTTTTTTGTATTTTTCTTTACGAAGAGGTGTCAAAGATGTGGGTTTTTTAAAAAAGTTGAAGTACACAGGTGTACCTCTACATATTTGTACAGATGTCAATAGGAAACGAGGGGAAATGACAAGAGGGGGATAATGGATGCTAAAGAATGAGCAGTTCAAGCAGACAGGAAAAAGATGGTGTAGCCACACTCTGAAAGTGCAATCTGCTGTGAGTCTCCTTACTGAGCTTTTATCTAACCACAAAGACTTCCGGTTTTCTTGTATCACTGAGACATGCACTGCAACTTCACAACCACCACTCTGTTAATATGATTGAAAATAATCAATTAAAAACATGCTGCAGCTGCCAGAATCGCAACTCTCAACCGTGTTGACTTTTCTTACAAGTAAGATTCAAAGCCTTTTATTTGAATCTGCAAGTTAGTAACTGTAAAGTTGTAACTGTAAAGTATATTTTACTGTAAATAGCATCTGGGGGTCATTTTTACTCCTTTTGTAACAGAAACTGTGGATTTAAAATATATAAAAAATATATTTTAAAGATATTTACAGCACTAATAAAAAGATTCTACAGTAGTGCAGGTGTCCTCATCTGTATTACATCATGACAATCCCATACTGACTAATGGCTGACACTTTCAGGGGCTACAGTGCACGCCATCTTAGCCTTGGTGTCTCTGTCCCACACTGATGGGTTCAGACACAGTCCTTGTTTGTCCCGCCTGTCTGCTTGGACTCTCAAGTTGCCAGAGAGAGCCCGAAACACTGCAACAGCAGCAGCTTTGTTCGCTTATAACACGTACCAGCCATGGCTATGATTATCAGTGGCTCTGGACTGAGCTATCTAGCGATAGAGAGCTGCTGCTAAGCAAGGGGCTCTCTCTGCCCTGAAGGCCTGTCATGGCTGTTGTCTGTTGCCAGGAAACTGACTTGCACAAAGCACAGCAGGGGATGATATGCAGCCACACTGTCGGGGGGCAGGCAGGTTGACCAGCCGTTCATGATAGAGGAATGCAAGAAGGGACTGATAGATAGATGGATGAGATGGATGGACTCGGGGGGGGAGGGGAATTAAATTGTAACTGAGGGAACTTTGGAAACCGGGGGACCGGTAGGGGAAGGAGGGAGCCTTTGGCTATGGTGAGGAATTTGACAAAAGAGGCCCTTAGCCACATAAAGTAGAGCAATGAGTAAATAGTCCTTGGCAACAAGCGGGGTCAGAGAGGTTACAGGAGGAGAAAGAGAGTAAGAACAGGGTCATAATTATAGACAGGTAGGACGTGGGATAAGGTTTTCATTTACAGTATTAAGGTCAAGCTTGGTGTGGTGATTTAGCAGATGTAGTGATTCCCCAGGAGACAGGGCTTAAGATGAAGAAGCCTTTCAGAGTGAGAGAGAGCATAGTGTAGACACTGTTGGTACAACCGGTCTGCCTGACCTCAGTGAGACTGCAGTGACAACCTGATTTTCATTGGGGTCTAATTAGCTTTCAGTTCCCTTTGTACATTTCCTTTGGAAGACTGCTGTATTACAACACCGGATTTACTATTATTATTGTGATTATTAACCCTTTCTTTTATACTGACAACAACTGGAACACTGTATAGATGTAAAGATGGCATTTCCTGCATTATGACGATGATTGAAACATGGATGTACATATATTGTATCAATTAAAAATGATGATGCATTAAGCTTTTATATGTTGCAACAGTGAGCAGATGTTTTTCTTGGAAAGAGGGCAGTGACAGTAAGGGGAAATGACATAGTCTGGGGATAATTGAGTTAAATATTAAATTTCAAGTGATATAAGTGTCAGTCATGAGAATATGTGCTGCAGGGTCTACTTACACATCTCACGGTCGCCATGGCAGCGAGGGAAAGCTCATGCTGATGCCCTTGAGAACAGAGAGACCCTCAGGCCTTCACTTCTCCAGGTCATTAAAGAGGAGGCAGTGCTCTGTCAAATGAACATAACCTCATTCACATCTTTTCAGTTGAATGCCAGAAAATTTAACAGCTGAATTAAAAATAAGCAAAAGTGCAGTGCTAGTGTGCTGTTACACATAGACACAAACAAAGGAGTGCTAACAAACAGCTCGGTTGGTATTTGTTTTACTTCCATGTGCCTACTTTGAACACCCCTGCTCCAAAAGTGCAGGGTGCCCTCTAGAATTTGCACATACCAGTCTCACGCTCCCCTCTCAAAGGGGGGAAGGCCGTGCACCCTTAAACCACAGAACAATGAGAGAATAGAGGGGCAGATTTCCATAACATTGTCCATTGCTCTGCCTCTGAACTTCTCATACTGACCTGGTGAGAAAAGCTTCTCTCGTGGCGGCACACGGAGAGCACATTCCTCTCATTGGGTTCTATGGGCAAAATGGAGCACTGTTTTCCACTGAAAATGAAAAGAAATTAAAGGAATGTAAATACATAACTGTTGGTGGATCTGCTGGATATCCCACATGCCACCTTTGTACCGACTTAATAAGTGACAGCCCCTATAATTAGCAGCCGTGACAACGTGACAATTCAAATAGGTAATGGGGGTTAGGCTTTGTTAAAAATGTCACATGGTGTCTGGTTCTGCCTAGACCCATTTTGTAGGCTTGAAGGGTCTTAATTGGAGGACAGTATAAAAGGGGCAAAAAGAGTCTAGCTATGGCTGCCAGAGACGGGGAAACTCGGTAAGTGCGCCTGGAAACTGGCGACTGTGTGAGCGCATTCATGACGTGGTTTCATAAGCATGTGTATGCTAGTGTACGAGCGTTCGTGGAATGAGTGCGTGCGTGTGACAGAAGCACAACTAGACAAAGGGGAGAGTGAGGGGATAAGACAATCTGCAGAGACTGAAGTGCTGGATGCAGCAAAATTAGATCAGCAGCTTTGAATCAATCAACCAACAAAATGGTGAAGTTTATTAGAGAAAGTGGGAAAGGGGATATCGACTTAAACTATGACTTAAACTGATTTGTTGTCTTTGTTGTAATAAGTTCGATTTCTCTATACTTCTGTTAATGAACTAAAAAAAAAAAGCTCTAAAATGTAATGTGCAAACTAGCTTAAAGATTTAAGTAAGGATTAGTTGATAATGTTGACTTAAAACAGTCTGTATAAAGAAAGGTCATTGAGTTTATCAAGCGGGAATCTCTCTGACATTTATAAGCATGCAGAATTAATGCAAGCTTTATTCAGCATGAACAAAGCATGAGAACAATAAATACAAGGAAGTTTTCTACAGAATACAGTATATTCCAGACATACAGTAGTTCAACTGCTCTGTCTTTTCGAAATAGTACCAACAACCAATTTCATGAACCAATAAATATCAAGCACTCTCTCAAATGTGTAGCTTCACCTTGGCAACAAGGCGGTGGAAACAGAATTGGTCTTAACAAGAGAGTGTGAAAACTGAGGAGGAGAGGAGGAGGAGGACAAGGAATCTTTTTTTTCGCAGGATGGAGAGAGGAAAAAAAGAACTGGGAGCAGGAGGGAGCTGCAGCTGCCTGTTTCCATAGCAATGTGGATGCAGGATGAGTGCAGAGAGAGAGAGAAAGGGAGAGAGAGAGGGGGGGGCAGCCTGACTATAAGAGGGAGTAATGCAACAAGAACCTCAGATTATAAAATGCAAAGAGGGAGTGAGAGGAAGCAGAGAAAATGTGTTGAGCAGTGAAAGAAAAGATTATTCAGTGCCGAGGAGCAGCGCCAGAAGAGGTGAAGACAGAGAGAAAGAAGAAAAAAGAAGGGACGGAAGACTTAAGGCGAAGGAGAGGGAGGAGACGTTGGAGGGACACTGAGTTCAGACATGGATCCCCAAGACTTGCCACTGGAGACTGCCACCCTCAGGGGGACCTGGGAAAGACGCACAAACACACAAGAAAAGGAAATGGTGTCAGTGTGTCAACATACACGTGTGGATGTTGTTCACAGTGACCTACACTGATTTTCACTCATGTAACTGTTGCCTGATGGAAGATCAGTCACAACAATGAGGGTGATTTCAAATCATAAATGCTCTTATTTTGGTAGCACAGTATTTGCTAATGATGACATTTCTGAAGCAAATCCAGTGAGATGTGTTATTTGAAAATGAAGAAAAAAAACACATATATTTTCCCTGTGGCTTATTGTCAGTATTTCTAACAGTCAGTAGTCCACAGAGTAAATATTTATTTTACTGAAAAAGCATTAATTAAAATCTATGGGTTCATGCATGAAATACCCGCATAGTATCATACACTATCCTTAAGAAGTGTGTGTTTCAGCCACAACACTAGTGTTTAAATGTAAAAACAAAGAATACAAAACAGGCCATTTGCCACAGTGCTGCTTTTTCCCCCTGCGTTTATTGTATGGCTGTTATTGTGTACATCTCCCTTCTTCCCATGTGTGTACGATAAGCTGTTCCAATTAATTCTAGAATCTCTGTAGACTCAACCCATATTCACACAGATTTACTCACCTTAAGATGGACCCCAAGGTGGTCTATGTGTTGGAGGGACTCCATGGTGCTCTTCAACAAACCTGCACACAAAAGTGTGTACAGTTAGACACAAGTATTAACGATCATACTTTTGACCGCGGCCATAATTTGACATCCTTTAAAGGTGAGGCTATGTCAGATGCTACTAGCTGTGAAAATAGCTTCCTTCAGCATTTAATTTGTCTGTATTCTCTCAGGTAACTTCAGTATAAACATTATCCTTAGCAAGTACGCAGATATCTAAATGTATGAAGTCAGATAGAATCAGTATTGATAGTATTGATGAGTATGGACAGAAAATGGCGGCTGTGGGTCTGGGAAGATGGACCATATGTCCTCGTAAGCAGAAAGCTTACAGCATGAGTAAGTAAGAATCTGTACTGCATGTTTATGTACATTTGAGAACCCAACAGGACAAGTACACATATAGATCATGTCCTTGGAGCCCTATATGAATGGCTCCAAGTTCATAAATGCAATAAATGAACTCACCTTTGCTTCTCCTTGATGCATCAAGCTTTCTGACCCTTTTGTTATCAACGTGTGTGCTAAATGTTAAATAAGATGTTCTCTTATTGTATTCTTTTAACTGTAACAACCTGAACATCTTTGATAGAAGTGAAATATTCGCTAACTGATACTGGAGGCAATAAATTCACCTGCAAAATGTTCCACCTGGGAATCCTCCACTTCGTACAGAAGTTCATCGTGGAGTTGCGCTACGAGCCTGCAATTAGAAACACACTCAGAAATACATCACACAACAACAACTGCATCTAGTAGTCATTACCATAGCACCATGGAAGCTTTGACTAAGTCCTCCCTGTAGCTTACATTCTGCTCTCCCAACTTATCCCACTAATTCTGCTATATTTTGGCTCTTGGCTTAAAGTGTGTTTACTCAAGCAGAATGTTTGGCATGTAACAGTAGCAAACATTTGAGAAAACTCCTCAACTCTGCAAATTTAATTGGCCGGTAAAATCGTGAATGTTGTTTATGTGTTCTGGCATGATAGTACTTGGCTGCGTTTTGCCTTTATAGATTCAGAGAGGACTACAGTGTGAAGAGCCAGTGTGTATTGCTGCTGTATTAGCTGTATGAAAGGGGAGAATGAAGGATGCAGTATTATGCAGCAAGGGAGCAATGGCTGGTAATATGAGGATCCTGAGTCAATAGTAGAGTTAATGTTTGCTGGTTGAACCTGACAGACAGTGAGCTGGAGGATGAGACCAGGTTGAAGATTCTGATCATGGCCATTTTACAGAGATCAGCAGCAGAACCTACACACACACACACATATACAAAATCACACACACATTGTGAACAGGTGAGAGGTAGAGGAGGAGGAGAGAAGAGGTTAGCAAGCTAAACTGCTACTCTCTGATCATCAGATGTAAAATAATACAGTTCTCATCAAACAAGCTGATATTAATGCACATAGCTGTCAGCCATCTTACCTTGGACAACAAAGTTAACAGCCTGCCTCTCAGCCTGCATGCGGATGCCCCAGTCAGAGGAGTTGATGTGAGGGAGGGTCCGTCGACGACCCATAATGGAAAGCACATAACCTAAACAAATATAAACGATATTTTAAATTTTAATAATAAACAGTCATCTTTCTGATCACAATTTACGCTTGGTGAGTTTAACTCTAATATTTGTCCTTGAAGGATCGTCCTCTTACACAGTCAAGATTAAATTACAATTTATAGCACTTACATCCAGTCAATATGACAGCAATGCTACAGCCTTGAGGTTCACTGCAACCAGAAATCACCAGTGCTGTAGTTTACTCTAAAGTAGTAGATTTAAATGTAATATAATGTAGTTCTGCTTACTCACATTATAATTGGGAACTCATTTGTGTAAGTTGCTGAATGAAAAGTAATGTTGATGTCAAATATTTTATCGTTATAATCACAGAGAAGCAAGATACAAAATATCGTAACATAAAATGTGAGGTGTAGAAGAACCTGATATGATCTTCTTCATTCTGCGCGTTCTTCTTCATTTTTAAAACCTGGTGTCTACATTCCTTCTCTGCCCAAGAGAAAAACTGTCTCAAGATTGAATCAAGTTTTCGCCTATAAATCTGTGAGCAGCATCAGTCCCTTTTCTGAACTGTTTTCACTCATTTCAGTCAGGTCAGTCATCCATTACCTCACACTGTGTTTCTAAAGCTACTGAGCGCCAACTGAACAGAACAGTTTCATGAAAAATCATCTGCTGATACAGCATTATAGGTGATTATGTTTATAAGGACACAATCGTACACACACAAATATGCAACACGTACACACACAAGTGCTAGTCTCCACGTGATTCACACACAAAAGCAAAGAGAAACACACTCACGCTCTCGTTACAGACACACACTGGAAGCCAACACAAGAATGTGCAGTGACGTGACATGCACACTATACACAAACACACAATATCAAATACACACACACACGCACTCACACACAGCGGACCAGTACATTCCACCAGTTGACAATAGAGCAGGCTTAGCTGCTAAATCCTCTACTATCCCTTACTATGAGGAAAGCCAACCAGGGCATGAAGCCTGAATGACCCCCTTCCCAGAACACACACGCACACAGTCACACATAAACGCATAGGAAACGAGCGCACAACACAAACAGAAAAACCTTCTGCTCAGTGTGAACTGACCCATGATACATGCGTGTGACCTTTATGCCAAGAATGTGACCTTTGTTCTGAGGCCCGATGACAGGGATGTGCGGGCTAATTTCTCTCACACAAAAGTTGTTTCCCCGTTTCGACAGGTATGACGGTGAATCACACTGGAATGTGTGGTCAGTGACACAGTGCTGTGAATGCCAGTGCTTTTCAAGTCCAGGAAGTGGTAATGTATTTGACAGGAATGGGAAACAGTAGTATCATTTATCAACTTCAGCTGCTAACAAAAAATAAATATACTTTGTTATGGGTACTGTCAAACTGATTTTGGGGATACTGCCTGGAAATACTGGAAAGTGTTCAGATGTAAGGATTTGTACATCTGAGCACCCACTCTGAAAAATGAGTAGCAATCACTGGCAAATACATCTGTCCTTAATTAAAATAAAATAAAATAACATTTGAAAAATGTTGGTGGAGTAACATTTCAGAGAAAAGGTGTTGACTTTTCTCACCATATGTATGTGAATATTGCTGCCATTTGAGCCATTATACATGACAGAGCACAAGGGGCTGAAGCAACAGCTAAACTGCAAATCCCTTTTTTATTAATAACAAGCCTTTGGCAGCTCCACTGTTTGCACACGTCCGCAGCTGAAATATCTGCATGTGTATGTGTGTGGACAGTCTGACAGTGCATCAGAGCCAGGATGTGTTTATGTGTGAGAGTTAGCACAGAACAGTGTTTGCATATCCATGCAGATCAAGGCTGCCCTGCATCAGCTGCGGCTTTCAGAAAACTGGGCTGGTTTTCATCTCTGTGATTCCCCCTGCTGTTTTTCAGAAAATATGAAGAACTTCTTTCCTTATCTTTTTAATCTCAGGCAGGCTCACCAAGGCTTTATCTCGTTTTAAAATCAAAGAAAGCAAGTCAGTGTAGACTATTCAGATATGTCTACTAAGTAATTTATTGTATTTTATATAATAAAAACTATTAAAATATTACTTTTTGCTCTAATCTTTGCCTCTCTCTTTTGAGTTGTTACATTTCTGTACTTCTTCCATTACATTCACAGCGTTTCTATTCTCTCTGCTGTTACTCCCACACTGCGATACTGACCTCACCATCACTTTGCCCTTTCCAATACATTTCCAACAAATATGACAGCAGCTGAGCCTGCACTGCTCACCTCATCTCTGCTCAGCCTGGCAGCATCCAGCAGTTCTGAACAAAATATCGCTGCATCAGACACCAATCAACTATAAACTCAGTGCAGAGTGGACAAGGAGCCAGGGCACGTATTAATCTCTGCTCCCTGAATCACAGCACTGCAGCTACAACAGCCAGGGAGTCTAGTGCGATACTGTATGTTTCCTCATAGAGCACAATGGATTACAGAGGACTATTTTATCGATCGACCTAAATTTCCGATGTGGAATAAGAAAGGGAGAGACATATGGAAGAGAGATGTAAAAACAGTGATGCAGATTGGAGGAGGAATGTGGACAGAAGGAGAAAGGGAGGCAGGCAAGAAACAAAGAGAAAGAGTGAGACAGACAAGAGAGTGTGGGATGAGCGGGGCAGATAAATCCCGGCGCACTCTCCGATGGGAGGATCACCATGGTGATGAGCTGAATTAAAGCTGACTGTTTGGAGCAATCTTACCCTGCCCTGGAGAACGAAGGCCTCCACGATGATCTGTGCGCGGCATGTTGGAGGAATGAGTCCATTACGCCATTTCGATTAGGAAGCTGACACGGGGGAGATGGAAGCAGTGAGCGGGTGGCAAAGTGGGGTGGGTCACCGGTGATATGCTGCAGTGGGTGATGGAGCACCTGTCTGAGCATGCCGACGGGTCAGTGTTTGCGACAGAGGTGTACGCCGCCCCGCCTGGCATGAAAAACACCTAGAGCCCTGACCTAATTCTTGATGTTTACTACAAGACAAGGCTGTATTTCAGCACTTGTTATAAAAGATAAAAAGGATTAAGGGCCAAGTTTTCCACAGGGAGAACAGCTAAAGTTGACATAGTGGCACTTGTTAGTTTTGACAGAAAATTCTACTGATTTGATCGGCATGTTATTAGTTTATGCTGTAATTCAATGCTTTTATGAGGAATGGAATAGCTGATACAGCACATGTAAGATGTAGATGGTCTTAACCTCAGTGTGGAAGGCCAAAGGATGTGCTTTGGCACAGGCTGACCTCATCCCTCCGCCTGTCGAAACTGGGCTCGTGTAGTGAGGGTTAAAGTGCAGGCTTTACATTATTTTGTGTGAGTGTGTTTAGGTCTCAGGTGTGCTGTGTTGGCAGTTCAGTACGAATATAAATTGAGTGTCCCGTCTAAACCATAAGCTCCTCGCCCGCCCTCCCTCCCCCCATCCATCCACCTCGTCCCCCTCAAGTATTGACCCAAAGCAGTTTGTCTCATTCCTGCCAATGCAAGCACATCGTCTTCATCCTCAGCCAAACACACACAAATCCATAGAGAGAGTGGGTATGTGTGTGTACGCCTAAGAATTTCAAACTACACAGCACAAGTCAAAAGTGCAGATCCTCACCCAGACATACACACATATGCACACAGTCATTTTTACTGTATTTGCAGGGAATTTTTTCTGATTTTTCTATTTGTAAATTATTAACCCCCAATTTCCTGTAGTTTAACTGCAAAACTGACCTTAACCTGTAATACGATAAATAAACATCTTCCTGCTGAATCCTGGGAAACAGCTCAAAGGGAATTTGAATGCACTCAGACCCTGTTTGTGGCAATGTTGGATGGTCCTTTGGATGAAGGCCTGGACTTCTCTGTAGGTCTGGAGGAAGCTGTCCTGGAATTGGCTGGCCTGTTCGGCACTCACCCCGAGGATCCCTGACAGACGCTCACGACCTGCAGGGAACAACATAACACTAACTAACTAATTTAACTATGCCAGCTTACATCAGGGACCGAAGCTACGAGGGAGACTGTTGCCATGCAGATTTTTAGCCATGATGATTAACTGAACACTACATCACATGTGTTAAATGCTACTAGAACTGGCTAAAAAGTTGGCAATATCCATATTACACCAACGAAAGTTTTTGCACATCAGTTTGTATATGGCTTAAACAAATTAAACATACTGTGTACAGTAGCTTCATATTTACCACAGAGATATTCAGGGATATCATTTCAGCATGCATCTGTGATGATCTGCATTTACATTTAAGCTGTCAAATGAACCACCAGTGAATTTAAATGGGGCAAAACCACATACACTGAGGCTGACTGAAGAGTGTGACAGGTGACGGGAGCGGAGAAAGAGATGAAAGTTGAACAAAGGGAGAGTGAACAGAGGGCAGACTGGACCAGAGGGTCCAAGAGCTGAAGAGAGAAAAAGCAGAGCCAAGTGAAAGGTGAAAGATACAAGAGGACAGGATAAAAGGAGAGAAGGCAAGGATCACGGCAAGACTGCCAGGGGTGTATGTGTGTGTGTAAAGTGATGATAAAGCTAAGAACAAAGAGGCTCTGTGTGTGTGCGCGCATGTGTGTTTGCACGTGAAAATGCCAAAGGTGTACAGCCTGTAGCAGGAGTAGAGAAGCAGGCTTTAAGGTTAGGAACAGATCGATAGAGGAGTGTAGAGGGTGAGCTAATGGGTGCCTCAGTTACTGTGTGTGTGTGTGTGTGTACGCGAGTGGCTTTGAGTTATGAGGAGTGTGTGTTCATGTGTGGCTGGTGATGAGTAATATCATGCCAAACAGCCCGAGAGCTGGTAGGAGGGTTAGCAGGGCGGGACAGTAGTTTCTGCAGATATTAAAAATCACCGCCATACAACAGAAACACACACACGCAAATACACACACACACACACACATACACACACACGCACACACAGACAGAGTTTGGAGACAATCATGGTTTAGTATATGAGTTACAGAAATGTGATCATGAAGCTCAAAATGAGAAATATTTGCATGTTCATAGACTCTTTTCAGTGAGGGAGAAGGAGAAAATGTAATTATTTTATTAAGGTAATACAGCTGTTTTGAAGAAAAAGAAAAATATACACATTATTAAGTATTTTTATATGTCATACTTGGAGGGGATCCTTAATGGGTAGCACTGGGACATTGGCACCACGCAGTATCATAAGTGTACTGTGGAAATTTAAATGGAAAAAAATGCATTAATAAAATAATTAAGTGAATTTTATCTATTTAGGCCAATCACAGCCTAATGCTGGTCAGCAGTGATCATAGGTTTACCTCTACCTCTAAACGCTTTGAAGTATTGCATTCAGGTGTTTTGCTGGCAAAAAGCACCCCAGTAAATTCTTAAGCTGTAATTTTAGAAATGAAATGTTATAAAAAACATTTAAATTTCTTTTATATAATATGAATAAGATAAAAAAAAAAATTGGATGTTGCCAATGTTGAAAAGTCAGCCTTGGAGTGGAAGACGTGAATTAATTTGAGCTGGCATGTCTGTCTATGTGAGGGGCTGCATGGTTGCTGAAATGTGTCATGACCACTGTCCTTTCAGCAATGTGTCTGGTCTTGTGTTTTAGTGTGTGCTGAGCCAGGAGCCACTGAGTTTGATACACATACTGTATGTAACAGGGACAGGGAGCGAAACCAAAGTTGCCACGAGGACTTTGTGTAGATGTTAGAGATCATTGACTCTGGGTGTTCCTGTGCATATGAATCCCCACATTCCTGCTGAATGAGGTCAGTTCAGGGAGTGACCTCTGACGTCCGTTACTGGTGCTCCCTGAACTTCTCTGCTTGTAGCCCCGTCAGTCATTTTTGTCCTCTTGGTTAACCCTCTTGTACTGCTGTCGGCCCTGCTATTCTCCCCTCCTTAATTTCCAAGTTTTACTCAGTATTTTTTGAATGCTCACTGAGTCGCAGGCTTCAAATCTGTTTAATCAGACCTAATGAATGACGAACATCTTCTATCTGTTCTATTTTATCCTCTTTAATTTCACACTGTACACCACACCTGTCTCACCTCCTTCATCCCACTTTCCCCCCCTCCAACATGGCCTTCTTATTTGCTGACCCATTTGTATGTACATGTCTGTGTGCCAGAGTCCATTGCACAGCTTCGCCCCTCCTCCCTGGCCTGATTATTGTCTTGCAGAAAGTGCTTCCTTTTAGTATTTGGTATCCGTGGCAACACATCCTTCCATGAAGAGCCGTCTGTCTACGGTGATCAGGAGCTCCTTCCATTCCTTTTCTCGTTTCTCTCGCCCAGCCCCACCCGCTCCTCACTCTTCCCCTTTCCCCTACATTACTCTCTCCTCCACCACCTCCCCCGTTCTTTCTGCCTATAGCCTACATTTCCCTTGCTATTCCCAGCATCTCACTCTGCCACGCTCTTTAACATCTCCTCACACACTTTATATTTTCTTTGCATTTTTAGCGCTGTCCCTTGGCCCCTTCCTACAAGTCTCGAATGTCTTTACACATTTACTTCATGGACTATGAATGTTGAGGTCTATTCAGTTTTCCTCAAACTGACTCACTGTCACTCATCACTCATCAGTGTGTGCGTGTGTTTGTGTGCTTATGCTTGTGTGTTCCCACTGAGCTGTGACTTCTGCTGAAGCAGAAATACCACAAAACACTCCATGATCAGTTCGAGAGAGAGAGATCAGATTTTGTTGACCTCTTTAATGCATTCTATACATACTCAGGTCGAAGGGAGAGACAGCCAGTGGCCCAGTTCCCTTCAGACCGCAGAATCTGATGCAAACCATGTGCACCACCATCCACTTGATTGATTGAATCAAATGTATTTTCTGGTTTGGCAGGACGTTGGCTTCAGGGAGAACAGTAAACGTTCTGTTTTGATAATATGTCATGGGTCACAGCAAGAAGTAAACACATAAAACTAACAAACCAATAAATGCGGGATTAGTGTTCGTACATAGTGTTCCTGTTACCATAGAGAAAAACAACATACAGTAATTAATGTAACTATATTATGTTGTAAATTTATTATTTAAATATTTATGCCAAACGTGACATGGATAAATTATGTAATAAAAAATAATGACTCTATTAAGCTGTACCACAAGTATAGCACATGGATTGGCTACTGATCATTCACTTTCATATTATGTGATCTCTCTGAGTGATATGAATAAGAAACTGTCACTAGACTGATCTCTAAGGAAGAGGCCACTGATCATCATAGTTTCTAGCGATAAATTAGAAATTTTCTGAATAAATGGAAATAACAAGCCCTTCATGAAGCCTCGCAGACAGTTGTGTGTAATTAATTATTTAGCAGTTAATATGTTTTGAGCATTCACTGTGGTTTTGACACCAGCCTCTAAAGTTATTAAAATTGTTACTATTTGGCATTTTATCGTAAGTCAGTATCATTTCAGAACAGTGGCTATTTCAAACCCAGACCGTAGCAGAGGCTGGTGTGATGTGTTGTGAGCACATATGGAAAAAAACGGTAACTCAATGTAACCATTTAAGTAGGCCAGTAGCAATAAAACCTGATGAAGAGTGCAGCCCGCTCATAAAACCTCTCTTCATCACACAGGTGAGGGCACAAAAGCACACGTAGAACACCCTCATGTTTTGTTTGCAGGCAGAAGCCCCCACACGTGTCCACGTCAGGTCCTCACACACAACACGCAGCTACACACCTCAACACACAATCATTAGTCAACATTTTAAATCCGCTGCCCCTATCTGGCCAAGATATCTTCCACTTTTCTCCCACTGACTTCTGTCATTGGCCATGTGTGTGCATATGCGAGCGCGTGTTCATGAGAGCACGCACATGTGTGCGCACCATAAATGGGTCACAAGTGACACAGACACGTCTCTTTATGGGCCGCAAGGGTTTATCATTACATTCATCTTCCTCTCTCTATTTTTATCTTTCTCCTGCCCGTCCACCCCCAATCTCTGTGTCCACCCTGTGTGATCCACAACATGAAAGAAGAAAAGGAAAATAATCTATAGCACGTTCCAACAGAAATCGCTGGGTATTTTTGTGCAAAGACCTACATCCTACATCACCAACATCTTCCTCCTCTTGTTTCTTTCTGTATTGTATCTCTGAATGATTCCTGAGGTCTCAGCAAGTCGCTAAATGACACTTTGTTTTGTCGTTCTCGAACAATACACGTCAATTGTCCTTTCGGCTAATGAATATCTGCATCTTCATTACAGTCAATCAATTATTATCACCCACTGCACCGTGAGAGTATGCCTGTGTGTGTGTGTCTGCTTGTACTCACCTGCCCCGTACACAACCGAGTATACAATGCGCTTGGCATGTTCGCGGTCCTCAGAAGTCACCACATCTTCACTCACTCCTTTCCTGAGTTCAAAAAACACATTGAGAGACTGATCGTAGAATCATTGTAGAAAACAGTTAATTTAAGGAAAAAATGTATGTAAGTCAGTTTTGTTTAGGTGTTAATACACTATTGTCTGGTGGGACAACCTGAAGGAAGACAGACAAGACAGAGAAGTGACACAAGGAAGAAGAAGACAGAAAAGGTAAAAGTCAGTTTAAGATCATTCAGTATAAGACAAACAAGGAAAATAAAGACAGAAATAATGTGAGAAATAGAGGTTAAAAAGACATGAAGTACAGAGAGGTTAAAGAAAAGAACAGAGCCAGGGATGGACAGACAGACAGTTATGTAATGTGACTTGTAGACAGGCGTAGTACTAGGGATCAGACAGGATGGGATGACACGTCTGCAAAGTGGCATTTCTGAAGGGGCTGACGGGGACCTGCCACTGCCAATCAGTGTTGAAAGAGTCAAAAACACACACACACACACAGATACTCACAGACATTGACAAATCACAAACAAGTCTGCTGAGGTTCAACTCCAGTGTTTCATAATGTCAGATGTCTTGAAGCCTGTAGCTGCAGGGTACGGACTTCAAAATATGAGGTAATTACACAGATGTCTCTCTACTTTTCTATTTATTTTCTTAACTCCCCGCACGCACACATACACATACACACACACACACACACACACACAGAGGGTAATCTATGATACCAAGAGGGTGACTTAAAGATGCACAATACCGCCACTGTGTATACTGGATTTTCACTGCCCCCTGCTGGATAGGCATCAATTTTGCCTGTTGTTTAACTTCATCAGGTGAAGGTATGTCACATTTTAGAACTGAAGCAAGCTTCTGCATTTGTCTTCGAATCCATTAGATTAATTCAATTCAGTTTATTTATATAGCACCAATTCACAACAAAAGTTCTCTCATGGCACTTTCCAATTAGAGCAGGTCTAGACCAAACTCTTCAATTTAACACATTAGTCAAGGCCAAGAAAGTAAAGAGAGGGATAGAAAAAAGTAAATTAACATGAAAAAGAGTGTGTGTGTGGGGGGGGGGAACCAAACCAAAACAAAAAGGCAGATAGACAACAATAATAGAAGGAGTACAGCCTGAAGCAGAAGTAAAGGAGCATGCAATAGAAGACTGTGAGACAGAGACAGAGGGTGCAAAAGACGAGCTGAAGGCAGAGTAATCCCAGCAGTGACACCAGTTAATTTGTTTAAAGGTGAAAGAGTGATAATGAAAGAGTCACAGTGTAAAGCCTCAGCAGAGCTGTTAATGTGGTCCCTGTGACCTGGTAATCTGTTTACCGGCTGCCCTCTGCCACATACTTGACTGAGATGGATGACAGGAGTGAAGGTAGCTCTCATACATATATATATATATATGTATATATATATATATATATATCTATATACATATATATATATATATATATATATATATATATATATATATATATATATATATATATTTATATAGATATATATATATATATATTTATATAGATATATACACACACAAACACACACACACACATCATCAGACAGACAAGACACACCTATGTGTAAACACAGACACATGCTGGCAGCAAGAGAGAAGGAAAAAAAAAACACACGCACTCAAGAAAATACTTCAAAAGAGTGACAATGTAATCACCAGGGCGACCAGCCCAGGGGTGTCCTGCCCATGAAAAAGGGAGAGCGAATGAAGCAGTTGGCATGGTAGTCATGGCAACAAGGTTATTAGCATTTGAAGCAATGGAGCTGGCAGCACGGGAGAGAGAAAGAGAGAGGAAAGGAGAAACCCTGTGGAGCATCATCACTCATCTTGGCAAGAAAATCAGGGGAGAATGAGTGTGAGTGTGTGAGAGTGTGTGTGTGTGTGTGTGTGAGAGAGAGAGAGACCTACCACTGACAGGCCAACATCGTAAAGACATCTGCCTGCGGGTGGGTGAAAATGCGGAGCAGCTCAGGGTCAGAGGAGAGGTGAGCCAGCAGACGCAGCTCCACCTGGCAGAAGTCTGACACGTACACACAAAAACACACCTTCTTAATGATGTATGGTCCAATTTCATATCCAAAATAATCATCTAATCACAACACTGACAACTGGTGAAGAGGCTCATTGGCTTTCATGCTGGTAATTAGATGAGAGGATCGATACCTTGTTCCTTTCTGTATGGTAAGCATAAATCTACAGTTAGCAGTCCATTAGCTCAGCTTAGCACAAAGGGGGAAACAGTGGTATGTAACAAGGTGCATCCACAATGGATTTAACACTTAACTTTAATTATGCACTGGATCAAGAAAATGATCAAGAAAAGAAAATGTAAAGAAATGCATCGCACCCTTAAATACAAGAACAACAACTCAGCTGGAACATTTGGTGCATGGAAGGTGTTATTTGTACACCTACAATTGTGTTGCACTCGCTGTTCCTCAATCTGCCATCTTCACTTCATTTAGTGACTTCCAACATTTCCCAGAATAACTCTGGTGTGGCTGCATTCGGTCATTCGCGGAGGTGAAGAGAGCAACAGCAAATAGCGACAGTAAGAGCAAAAGAAGAAAAGACGTGGAGAAATTGCTCTCTACCTCCAACATGTTTCTTCTTGTATTACTGTTGATGGCAGTGCAAAATGATGGGTCTAGAAGGAAAATATCCCTTTTTCATTCTGTCACCAAACAACATAGATGGCTGAACAATTTTGTGCTATCAAACTCAATTGTTCCTAAGCTTGACTGAAAAGCTGACAATTTCCCAACAGTGGTCAAAGATGCTCACATACAGCAGCATTCTTAGGCATGACAACATCGTGACACGTTGAAGTTGTGGTGAAACTGCGGTAGAGGATGTGTGAGAGGTGTCCGCATTTTAAAATTCTGAGCTTCCTCGCAACAATATCCATAGTTGAAGCATTATCTGCTGTCATGGCTACTGCCCCACGGCCAGCCATATGAGTGCATGGCTCTGTAAAAAGCTGTACAGCAAAAGTCCACCACAATAAAATTGTTTTTCTGATGCTGAGCTTCAGGGAATCATCATTGCACCATGCGATGAAGTTCTCAGTCCTCTTTATTTTGTAAAAATGGTCTGTAAGTGAAGACAGCATGTGTTCACTGGAATCATACATGTCATTATATATGTCATATGTCAAAAAATACACCTTAACTTTTAGTAAATTCCAGAGTCAGTCTTCACTACGTTTGAGTCTGGACAGACATGAATACAAACTGCAGCTTGACTGGTCAGCTGACATATACAACTGTGAGGCAGTACTTCCAGTTTTATTCTGATGTTAAAATTGCCACGACTCAGATAAATGCATGTAAAGCTTGGTTATTAAGGAAAAGTCACAAAAATTGGGACCACATAAATGCTGCTATTAAACCCGGATGTGACTATTCACAGTGACCTGAGCATTGTGTGAATGTAAATGTGGAACCCACCAGCTAATCCTGAGGCAATACTTCACTAAAAGCTATCATTTTCACAGAAACAACTTTAAATTCCTGTATCTCACAACATGCAAGAGTACGAGGGCACTGGCTATAGCACCACTCTCCACACTCATTCACTGAAAATGGATGAAGACAGTAGAGGTCAGGACAGGAACAGTTTCTAGTTTCTGAGCAGTTAAGTGGCAAGACCAATGCAAACACCTTGTCTAAAAAGACTTTGAAAGGCGTTGGAGACCAAATCATTTCTGAAAATTGCCCAAGGCATTCACATAAGCAGGGATAACCAGAGGCAACAAACAACATACACTAACAGACAGAAAAACATCATTAAAAATAGGCAAACAGAAACCTAATTACATATTAGAATAGAGCTGTTTACAGCACAGACACATGGAAAACACTCACATCTCTGTGGCAGCTGACAGTGTATTAGTGGGGGCATGCGCTGCACTGACTGGTCTGCACCTCTCGGCTTTGCAGAACTGAACTGAAACATCTCTCAAGATGTAGTCGCATGTACACACAAGTTCACACAATGAAACACAGGCGCAAGCACACACTATCCACACCTGCAAAGCAACTGCAGTACATTCCATTACTGCCATTTCACTCAGACACATCTCCTCCAAAATCAAATTAAGCCCAACCAAATGCAGGGAAAGAGATTTTCTGGATGAAGCAACCGGCTGTAATAGGTTTCTGCTAATG
This sequence comes from Scatophagus argus, assembly GCF_020382885.2. Lineage (NCBI taxonomy): Eukaryota > Metazoa > Chordata > Actinopteri > Scatophagidae > Scatophagus > Scatophagus argus. Next base: position 11,473,027 of record NC_058515.1, on the reverse strand, counting down.
TGAGAAGAGAATGAATGATGAAGGATGGGAGAATAGGACTGTGTGGGTGGGGAATGTCATGCACTGTTATTGTTTCATTTATAATAACTGATATACATCTGACAATTTAACTTCACACAGATTTCAGGAGATATTGCTCAGCCCCATTGAAAAGGAGAAGAAAATTTCTTGACTGTTCAGTTCAACATGCAGGTTAAAACAAATGTCATCTACTGTTTAACCCAGGTCAGCCATAGATCGCAGAGGCAAAAAGAGAAAAGTGACAGGGAAAGGTGAGAATGCACTGGGATGGATAAAGAAAAGCAAAGGGGATGGGTGATGTTGAGGTGAGCCATGCAGGGAAAAAGACGTCTGGTTTTGGTTGTGATGAGGTGAGGAAGGGAATTTCTAAAGATATCCTCCCTTCAATTTTTTATGAGTCAGATCACATTTCCTCGAAGCAAGGCCGGCAGCTTCAGGAACATATTGCTGACTAGGAACTGTGTGTGTGTGCGTGTGTGTTTGGGGGGGGGGGGGGTGACATGAATAGAAAGGAAACAATATTATTGCTATAAAGAGTGTGTGGAGTGTGAGAGTGTGTGTGTGCTCTCCAAGGCCTGCTTCGAACAGAGACTCCACACTGTGACTGAAAACACGGCACACACACAATCTAGAGTCCTTGTATCGATCCATACAGGAATAACATTGACCTACAGTCAATTTTTTTTGCCAGAAATTAACCTTTAAAACTGGATGAGTTCAGTGCAATTCATGACCTTAAACTGAAACTACACTGCTGAGAATATAAAGATTTAGATGTTAGATCAGGTGAGATTATTAACAGTTTATTAAATGTCAATTGACTAAATAAAACATTCATTAGTTGTAAGCCTAATACAGAATGTTCTCATTTGCACAGAAAATCAGGATTTTATGTTCCTTTCAGTTTTCAAGACAGCATAAAAATACAGAACAAGGTCATGTATTACTTGAGACTACAGATATTAAAAACAATAAATAAGGTGGTGCTACCTCCTGTACTTTCTTGAACAGCATACAAAGATACTGAGGGGACTAAGCCATGCCTCATACATTTTTAATGTCACCACCCACAGTACCCTGCACAACTCTCTGTGATGCTTTGCAGTACAGTATGGAGTATGAAGATTATGGATAAAAGCAGTGGAGCTCAACTAAAACCTGCACAATGAGAATATAAAATGTCCCCTGTGGGTTGTGGCAGGTCCAGAGAGGCTTCCAGGAAGAATGAATAAACCAGCATTCACACCAGGGCAAACCAAAACCGTTAAACTGACTAACATGAGGGTGTGCTGCAATAAAAAAAGGCTGAGCTTGTTATGCAGCTGCTGGTAACATTGCGGGTTACCTTCACCTTTAGCTAACTAAATCCAACTAATCCTGTTAGATGGTCAAATCATCTGTCTTTTTAAAATGCTAACTGATATTTGTCAAGCAGCACATTTGTACAGTAGACATGTACATCAATTGCAGTAAAAACCTTGATTTTAATCACCGCGCCACTGACGTAAAACGTATGTCGCTCTTTATGAATGTTGCACAAAATTATGTGTTGTCCCAAACGCATCCTCTTCTATTAGGAAACAGGAGTTACAAAACAAACTAATTTGAAAAGCTGAACCAAAACTAACTGGGCTGATGAGGGAATTAGGCCTGCCTTCGTTCTCATTTTGGCTAGCTTCTCTTTTTTCTCTCTCAGCTCCAGCCCCCACACACCAGCATATCCCAAAACGAAATAACTGAGCCGACAACTGAAAACACAAACAAACAGGGGAACACACAAACACACACACATCAGGTACGCACACACACAGGTTGCTTGAGGATAGGGAGGATGTTCAAAATATATTATAAAGAACAGTTGGTTATATCTTTACTAAAACAGACTTGATAACCATGGAATTTTTTGAGAGTGGGATCAATGAAAAAAAACACAGCACACACTTAAAACACGACCTGTCTGCACCCACACGCAAACACACACTGCTTTCAAAGACTGGAAAGTATGAACATCATTTATACACATGATACCTTTTGACGTGCCTCTGAGTTGAACTTTTAGTAGGGACACTGGAGTGTGGTAGTAGTCCAGACATACACATACACACACAGCAGTTGTTCCAGTTTGGGAAGGACATTGTAGGACATAAAGGGGGTGACTGAGAGGTTGTTTCCATGGCAACCTGGCCTGAGTGCGTGTTCGTGTGTTTGCGAATCCCTGCCATGTTGTGTGTATATGTCAGATCCTCACTCTTATCCTCCTGCAAACCCTGGTTTATCTGTCTGGTTATGTAAGTGTGCGACACACTGTCAGGGCCAGCAGACACCCGGCGTTCCCCACAAAGCTCTCCCAGGCTGACAGTGTTCCAGCTCTCCTCTCAGCGTTAACACCCTGAATTGACCTTATGATGCCAGCTGGGGTCGAGTCAGCGTAAGAGTGGTTTTATATTTAAGCTAACAGTTAGAAACTTGGAAGGTCAAACCGACCCAAGGGAAAGTTTTTGTTCTAGTACGCACATTGCGAAATACAACAGGACAAAAACTAAATAAGTCTTGTGTCAGGCTCACTTATCCAATTTTAATGTGTCTTGCTGTTAAAACAGATGCTCACACACATTTTCCACAAGAATAAACCATGAAAGCAGAAATAATGTTGCTGTGACTACAGTTCAGAAAGATTTCTCTCAGTCTGGTGAGTGTAAAGACATGGCAGAGCAGCAAATTCCTGCTGAATAGAGAGTAAAACAAAACAATATTGTATAAAAGGGATGATGTTTTGACCTTGCTTTTTATCCTACCTGCAGCAAGAAAAGTCCATCCTTCCTGAGGAATGAACATTGCCCGAGGATGAATGCTCACCACCTCCTCCTCCACCTTTCCTGTGGGGACCAAACACAGAGCCCTTAGGAACACCTCTGCAAATCATCCCTTCACTTCCAAGTGGAAGCTACTTTAAATGTACAAGCTATGTTATAAGAGCCTGTAGTAACCTGTGTGTGGGACTCTGAACATTTTGCCTGGTAAAAGAAAACATGCTTTACAGAAACAAAAGTGCTTTCCGTAGGAAATGAATGAGGCCAAAAATGATCTAACTTTTTGGCCTCAAGGATTTTCAAGGATTTTCCTGGCCCAATTCCCTCCAATTCAGGCACCCAGCACTGCATAGTCTGAGATCCAAATCAATGTTAATTACTGTTACAACACTGAGAATTTTTATAAAGAAAACTAGCTTAGCTTTCTCACTTTCTTGACATGACCTGCTTCATTCGACTTTAATCACTCAGGCACACACATGGCGGTTGAAACTTCTCGAGGCAGGAGGCCGATGAAACAGTGACACACTTGTCATAAATCCCTTTTGTGTGTCAGGCTCCATCGTTTCTCAGTTCTGTTATTAGTAATGCTGTTTCGGGGCCCGCAAGACAGAATTCAATTTGAACTGACTTTCCATAGCAAAACAGAGTACCTTATCAAGTAACACATGCCCCTTTTTCACAGCACATTTTGAACCAAATCTATGGAGCAGACACAGAGCATAACAGTTTCTAATATCCTGTATGTGCATTTGTGTGCTTGGCAGAAAGAGCCACACAGAGAGACGTGATGAAACACAGGAAGTGAGCGACTGGGAGCAATACAGAGAACTACACTGACATCTGACTTAATGAGCAGTTAAGTTATGAAGCCCCAGCGCTCCATTTAGAGGAAAATCAGAATCCATTCAGGATCACTGCACTCTCCCCTGCGAGGAGCTGGACTGAAGTGCTGACCATAGTGCAGGAGAAATGACGGGTAACCATCACATGCCACGTCAGCATGATGAAAACACCACAACAGCAGCACATGCATGCACATGCATGCACACAAACAACACACATGCTGACACTGAAAATGTGGCCTCACACACACACCTGAACTCACACGCAAAATGGGCCACTGTAATCCGTTGTGATGACTGCCTCACCTCTCACCTCAAGACACAAAGCGATAACTTAGACAGGGATGACAAAGAGAGAAGGAGGGATGCTGATGGAGGAAAAGAAGGGATGATGTGAGGGATGTGGCAGGGGAGAGTCACAGAAGAGGACTTGATGACAGGGAGCTTTGGGAATCTGAGCGAGTGAGGAGCAGAGGTGCTGATGTTGGCATCTCTGGAGCTGAACAGAGCAGAAAGAAGAGAGAATGAAAGACAGAATCACTAAGAGAGCGAGGAACGGAAATAGATCGATAAACCTGAGTGTGGCACCACTGACTGTGACTGACAGCAGAGTCAATGTGGCCTAACCATGTCAACAAATGGACAGATTTGTTTTGATGTTTTATTCATCTGCAAAAGGAGAAATTTTTGTTTTTGTCACACTGTCGGCCAGTTAATCCGGTAGCATCTCTGTATGCCCTGGAGCAGACAAGTATTAAGCTGATGCCCTCCAGATAGTCCATGACCTCACAAAACCATGACCAAGCTTTCTTAATCAAGAAGCTGGTCATTTGTCAAGTGGTGAACATGCAAGGACAGCCACAATCCCATGACATCATGGATGGATAATGAGAAATATAATCAAAATTAGGCAATTAATCATCCTTTAACCTACAAAGAATCTAGGTTAAATAGGCAATATCTGAAAGTAAATCAATATATGCTTTAAGAAACAACATCTTTTAGATATTAATTTTATGTAACTGCATTACAAAAAATCTCAGTTTTATGAAATGTAGGGCAGCGTTGACACCCCTCTCAGATATGACCTGACTGAACAGTTCACTAACTATAAAAAAGTGTGGTCAAGACAGAGCATGTTATTTTAGCAGCCATATCCTGTCACAAATTACAATTGTGTTATAGTATAATTACTGTGGGGCTCTAAAGCAACTGTCCCCTACAATGAAGAGTCAGGCTGCTTTCCTCCAAAGTGTTTGTGTGGCAGTTTTTATCAAATGATGACTGTGTGCAACTAGGGCAAGATGAGGTAATTAAAACTTTTTCCAAAGGAGAGGGGATGAAAAGAAGACGAGTGGCGAGAACAAAGAGGGTCTGATGGGAAAATAATCATATCTAAGATTGACAAGATGATACTTGTGTCCATATGGATAATGTTCTCCTGAAGCTGCCTTGGGGAGAACATTTATCATGTGAAAGTAAACAGAGACAGTAAATTGCGGGTGAAGGATGGGCTTCGTATTTGATGTTGATTATGATGTTGTATACATGAGCAATTAAGCACAGATGGTCACTTTTTCAGACGTTTCAACTAGTTCTGTAACAGCATCACACTACACAAGAGCCCTTCTCGCAATGAATCACGGGGCTTCCCATTTGCTTTTGTTTATTTTGTTTTGCCAGACAGAGAAAACAAGTCCCTGTTCTATTTTAAAACACAATATGTCTCTTAACTCTTTTAATACAGCTTTCACTTTCATTTCACATCTAAAATCTATTTCATTTTTCAATCTTTTCATTATGTCAATTAAAATAGCTAGTAGCCAGCTAGTAGTGCAATTTAAAATGTTAAAATCTTAAAATCAAATGGATGCAACACAAAAAAGCAAATTAAAACAAAGATGAAGGAGAGACTTTTTATTGACCAGCCCTTTGCTGCTGCAGATTGTTATCATCCTCATAAACCCCTTTTACAGTTTTTGTATGACCTGAGAGACACACACACACACACACACCCACACACACCCATCAACATTTATCACTGTAACATTCTCTCGAATGCGTGGGTGAGGTGTTTCTCAGTGTGTGTGTGTGTGTGTGTGCACTGTACCTTGGATGTACTGCGTCTTGGTGATTTGAAGCGGCTGTCTCGGCAGAGCTTGGAAGTTCTAGATCAGGAGAAGACACATTTTGTAAGCCAGCTGGAGTTAACTGTTGCTCTTCTGCACAGTGTGTAGTTATGAGCCTACTGTAATGGTGTCTCTTACTACTTTGTACAGATAATGTGGAAACCTGAATAAACTAATACAGCTCTATATAAGTGAGAAATATCAGCTGTTTGTACGCTGCATGTGCAGCCACTCCCGGCATGCTCCAGTGAGGCTGTAATGGAGGGATGACATGGAATTAAAGACATGGAAGTAACACTCACGTGTGTGTATGCTTGCCTCTTAATGGTGAAATATAGGATATTTGAGCATTAATAGAGCAGCAAACAACAACAACTTGCTCTGTAAATATGTAGTGAAGTAATGGCATCCTATCTGCTGCCCTCGCCTTCATTGCAACTCAAAACAACTCTAGAAAAAACAAACAAGCTAATTTATGGCCAGCAGAACCATGTGCAATGTTTATATGGAAATGGCTACTTGGCCTGGATTAAGAAAAACAGAGAGCTGTCCTGACACTCAAGGCAACACTACAGATCTTTCTCAGACACACATCCTAAAATAGGAACAGCCTTATGCTCACTGGTCTCCTGGCCCACCCCACATTGACCCACTGAGTAATCTGAGACGCTGATGATACAGACACACACATGTACAAAATTACATGTATGCTGTTTCTTTCAGCCTAAAGCAGGAAAAGCAAAAAAAATGATAAGTCACACACCGTTTGATGGAGGAAAGAAAAAAAGACTGTTTCAGACTTAGCAGTTCAATTTTAATCCCTGTTAATCCCACTGTGTTGAAAATTTTCAAACACACATGCACACCCAAACAAGGTGCGTGTGTGTGTGTGTATAAGGATGATGCAGGACACATTATTTAGCATCTACAGTAAACAAAGAATGGAGAAGGGAGCAGGCAAACGAAGGGGCAAACAAACACACACACACACACAGCAGTGATTCCCATCATGGTCAGATTCCAAACGTGCATGTGGTTAGTTTGACCCGACAGTGAGTGTGCACAGTTGTGTGTGATCCAGAGAGAGAAAACAACTCTCTGCTTCACCACTCATTCATTATTCACTAGAGGGAGAGAGAAGGGGGGACAGAGAGGGGGGGGAAAGTGAGAGAGAGAGAATGATGAAAAGGCAGGACTGCAGTGGCAGGGTGTGGACAGTGGAAAGAATACATCAGGGACCAGACACCTCATCTCACACTCACACACACATTCAGTTACTGTATGTGGACGTGACCTGTTGTGTGCATTTGGGGCAGAGTCAACGAAAAAATGCGCCTGTGCTTAAAAAAATGTGTGTGGGTGTGTGTCATGTCATGATGTGACAGGTGATTCAGTGTGTTGGAAGCGAATGCTTTCCCATCATGCACAGTGTTGCAATGACGACAGAATAAGTCAGTACAAACACACACACAGACATCATATACAGGATACAGAACACATGCCTGGTCTGACAGACTGTCAGCATACTCTATACTTTTTCAAGGTACACACATAAATAGACACTGTGCATTACAGAAAACACAAACTAAAAACTGGCAGACTAATCCAAGTGTAAGAACCCGCTCTGATGTTCTGGTCCAAGTTCCACTGATCATTACTAAGTCTTTTTGTCTTAATAATGATTTGCTGAGAAGATATATCAACACACAAAGCATTAGAGGGAGCAGAAATAACAGACAACAAATTTTGGAGCAAACCATCTAATTACTGTTAGTAGCTTTTGTTGGTTATTGTTATGCAAAGGTGTGTTTTGATATACAATCAAAACCTCCAAATGCCTTTAAAGAGAAAGTCAGATGTGAAAGGAGAGATGGGAAGAAGGGAAAAGAGAAAGGCACAAAGACAATCAAAGAGATGGAAAGGCAGAGAAAAGAGAGGGAGACAAAGAGATGAAAGGGGGGGGGTGAGCAGAAAGTGAATCAAAGAATTAAAGGACAGATGGTGACTATTGTACATACGTCACTGCAGCCTGAGAGACACAAAGAGGATGAATGAGAAATTGCAAAATATGAAACATTCTGGGTGAGCTTGTTCTCCTCCCTCCCGAGTGTACAATCTAAAAGGCACCCACACACAGGAGCCTACTATATATAGAGACAATCATTCTCCCCAGCACTGGTCAATAAACATCAGGGTCCGTCATAAACCACGCCCGATGGCCAGCAAATTGATTCACCAGTTTTTGAAACACTCAATATACCTTGAGCTATAAATAAATACAAAATCTTCTGGCACTGTTTAAAATGTTGTGTCTGGTACTAACATTAAATTCTGAAAATATCAACATCATCATATACTTGCCGTACGGCGCTCAGATGATTTTTATATGCCACTACACTATTTGTTTCCAGCAAAAATACACCCCCACTACGACTGAAGTTAGGTCGTGCTTATAAATTGCTTATCACAGGTTCCAACGTGTTTGCGTCCAGCACAGACTTTTCTCTTTCAGCTGCTTATTGCTAAGTGACTGTATGGAGCGAACACTAATACCAGCTTCATTTCCTTCATTTGCCTCATATTATTTACCTCCGAATGTCTAAAGCTCAAAGTGGTTACTACAATTATAGAGAGATACAGAAGCACAAGCAAACCAGCACAGTGTGTATGCAATATTAAATGCATGGAAACACACATAAATTAACATATATAAATGAGCACCGCCACAGGACAGGATCCATTAAATGGCAGCTGATGTAGTCCTTCTCCTAATTACATCGACATGTATAAAATACACAGCTGACAAAATACTTGTGTATCAGTCCTCTCTTACAAAAACATGCATAAATATTCCATGGTTGTCAGACACAAACACACGTGGACATGCTATTTGGGAAAAAAAAAAAAAACAATGCCTGAGCCACTGACTGCCAACACACATGCTTATGTTTTCCTCTCCCAGGCTCATTGACTCTGAATGGTCCACTTAATCATGCAGATGTGCTGAGTTTTCCCTGGTTCCACCACTGGCATCGTGCACAGCATCGTTCCTTATTCTCCATAATAACCTGGTGTTTGTTTTCTTTAATACCCCCCCTCATGTCCTAATATGGGCTCACAATGGCCTTATATAAACCTACAACTGGCTCCTGATGGACTGCATGGACTCCACAAGAGCCTCACAATGATACTTGTTGAAAAGGACCTGTTAGCATGTCTGACCCATGGATTTGTCTTTTTAGATTGGCATTGATTAAAATATTAATGATGGCTTGGTTAAAGCTACTTCATTTGCAAGTCAGGTGCAGACAACTAAACAATATCTTAAAGTATTTATCATAAAAGGGCAGGATTATGACTCATTTACACTCACAAGTCACAGCGAGCAGCTTTTCCAGCAGTATTTAAATACTGCATATTCATACATTCCTTTGTACAATGTACCTGTCATGATGATAGATACTGACAATGCTTAGAAATTCTGTTGATTTTATTCCCCTCCAAATGGCCTGAGTTGATGGACCAGAAAGTTAGCTCAGGAGAATTTTCAGATTTAGATCCATGGTTTCACACTAGAGGGAACATTTTAAATAACTACATCCAATTATTCAGTCACTATGCTTCTTGTCTGGTGTAATAACAGCTATCTCATTGCTCTTTGCTTCTGTTTACCATTTGGCAGCAGGGTTGTATGGTGAATGTTTAGACCATCTCTCAAATGTGGGGGCCAAAGCCTGCTCTGCATTATGAGCCCTTGAACAAGACACTGAACCTGTACAACTGCTCTACAACTGAATGATTCCCCTGTCAAGGCTGATCTGTGTCATATACAAGGGAGTTAATTTTATGTGTCTGTGGCTATCTTCATGCTGATGTTGCATAAGCCTGCCATTTGATATCAATTTTAAATTCCTATTTAAATTAATGTATTTTTTTGGTTTATGTGAATTAACCACACAGACCTTCTGTCTACTTTTACAATATTTATTCATTTCATTAACAATGAAGTAATCAATTCTACTTTCCACACTGCCACATGAGTGCATCTGGTACTAATTACACACAGCGCAAGTTTAATGAAAGGCCCACTGCAAATTTACCCTGCACTTTCATGAAGGTAAATCTGCCCACAGAGAGATGGAGCAAGAGTCTCAGATGAGTGCTGCCTTGTTAAACAGATGGGAATGACTGAATCATGGTGTTAGTGTGGGGTAATTCAATCACACCGCACAGATTTAATGACTCAAATGCATGTCTGCATGCATGCAGCCAGCCTCTGCATGCATAGGAGTAAAACAACTGAAGAGAGCACATGAAGACCAAGGGTGAAAGCAGCTCACTGCCATCAGATGCTGTCTCTAAAAGACTCTAGGCCTGCACGTGGTAGCAGTGCTGAACAAAGTCATTTTATCCAACAGTGGCTCTGGCTGCATGGTTGGATAAACTGGGGTAAATGGGGGGGATTCTGACAGCACTGGCCATTGCAGCTCAATGTAGCAAGTAAGCATCTGTGATTTTACCCTCATGCCAACATCATTATAAACCCAGGTTACTGTCAAAATGTATTGGAATGGCATTCAGATAATATCGGGATGAAGGTCTCCACAGTTTGCAGGTGTAAGGCATAATATAAAAAGAAACATTCCTTTCAGCAACCCAAATTCAAACCTCTTCTTCTCTTTCTCTGCCTGCGTCTCAGCAAATAAAATGAATAGTGTATGCAATTGTATAGTGTGTATATATGCCCATGTATATGCACCAGAATGCACCAATCAATCACAATCACAAGACAAAACTTAACATCAATAATGAAATAAAGTAGTGTTCTTATATACTGCCATATCATTTTTTCCGTCACCTCATTAAACATTTGATCTGCTGGAGTAAAAGCTCTAAGTCAGTCATGATAAAAGGGTTAAATATTCAGGCAAAAACTCTCAGCTGAATTACAGATATTTTTAGTGAGAGGAAGTACACACAAGTCTGGGTTCATAAATATCAGAGCACCATAAAGGACTCATCGCACAAGGGGAAGACATAGAGACCAATATAGGAAGCAGTACTGCTTCAAGGATGTGGCAATCTGAATGTTGCTTCAGCCACAAACAGTAAGGAAGAAGGTGGGGAGGGGGGTTCAGTCTCATTTGTCCTCTTTGGTTACACTGCTATAGTAACAAGGGGGTTAATGTGAGGGAAAGAGAAAAAGAACAGCAAGAAATAGAGCATCAAGTACACAAGATGAGAAGGCCTTACATAGGAAGGAAGAGGGGGTAGGAAAAGGAAAAATATCAAGTTAAAAGTGAAGGAAGAGTCCAAGAGAATGAGAGATGAGATGAGAAGGAGAAAACAGACCCAGAAACACTGTTGACAGAGAAGGGGAAGCTAGGGATGGCAGACTGCACGTATTTTTGGTTTCAGCGGATAAAAACAGATGAGGCAGAGCAGAAAAGCCCTACTTTCCCTCTGCAGCGAGATTCACTTCTCACAGCTCTTTTAACTCCAGTATATTGCTGTCCTGCTTTAATTCAGGCATCCCTTTGTAACTGCAGTCTGGCTTCACTTCAGCTGAACCCACAACAGATGAAAGCTTAAACCCCTGTGCAACACTCATTTGAATATGTGCGCATACATGAACTGTATGTGAGTGTGCAGGGTGAAGAGAGGCACAACTGTTTCTTTTATTGCCCCCCCAAAACTATAAACTGCAGCTTTTTCCCCTTCAAAGCAGCGGGATGTGTCATGTTAGTGATCACTGAGTGAGTCTTCAATTAACTACCGGCACATTCCACTCCACATTACGATGAGAATAATTAGGAGTGAAATTCATTTACATACTAGGATAACAATAAGGAAAAGGCACTGGAGGGAGCTGACTTGTCTCCCTCCTGGCTCTATAATGGTGAAATGATCTTCTCATTCCAATCAACCAAAAAACAGTCTCTCTATATTCTCTCGCAAATTACCCTGAACGCTAACGCATCTAATGTGTCTCACTTCCTGTGCGGATCACCTTCTTCAATATTTTTTAGGCTTTTTCCAGTCCTTCTCCATGTAGACCTGTTGTCAAGCTGGTTGGATTCCTTTCTGATGGTTAGGATTGGGGAAGTGACAATGCTATCATTTTACACATTCTATTTGCACTGGATTCAAACTACATCATCTTACACTAATAATGTATTTTCTAAGGGTTGATACCACCAATTATTTTCATTTTTTCATCTGCCAGTTATGTTTTATATTATTTGTCTGGAAAGTTGGCTCTAAAAAAATACTGAGGAACAGATATTAAACATAATCATTTAGTAAATTTAACTATTTAGGTCACTCAAAGGTTCAGCAACTCAATAGTAACAAACATTTTTAAGGTCAGGGTTTCTCATTTTCTCTTACAGCACAACATGCATTAAAGAGCAAACTGGCAAACAGACACCAGTGCAGCTACATACAAGCAGCCATACACCTAATGTGAAACTCAACCAAATCCCAGGCCTGCGTGGGAGCAGAGGGAACAGAGGTGTGTTATACCGCAGCAGCCCAACAGTCTCATACATCACTGAGTAGCATAATGATCAGTTTGGTGTGTAGTTCACAACGATTGCAAACCGCTAAGTAAGATTAGAAAAGTTCAATATCTCCACATGTGTGTGAGCAGTACTCAGTGACAGAACCACTGGACCCTGACAGCTGGGTAATGTCGAAATGAGCTATCGACCGTCTGTTCCACACTGAGGGGAGGAGGAGAGGGGGACAGGGAGTGAGGGTGAGAGGGTGATAGCCAACCTGACAAGTTGAAAAGAGACAAAGATTTTGTTTGTAGTGGTCTGTTTTTTTTTAAATATATAAAAATACCGAATATTGACACAAAAACTAAACACAGTCAAAACACTAGTATCATACAGATGAAAAAGAGAGTTAACCTAACAGAGGGGACTGGCTATCCCTATGTTTTACTTCAGCAGATTAATACAAACATACAAAAATAAAAGTGTATGAGAACACACTGCAGTGGCACAAAAAATCATTACTGTAACCTTAATGTGGCCTACAGAGTATCGTTGGCATGCACAGGCTGAAGTCTGTAGTTCAGTACCTTGGACAGCTCCAGTAACTGAATTGCAGCTTGAGCCGACAGCAGCCACTTGACAACCAGAATAAGTAGCTTCAAGATCAGAGAAACAAAGATGGAGAAATGAATACAGGTGGAGGAATGTATGGATGGCAGGCAGGTCACACTTACTGGGTGCTTTGCTGAGATTCTCCCTGTCACCACACTTGTCTGGCACCAAGTGGAGGAAATGTAGTTCTGATGTTTTGTTAAGAAGGACGAAAGAGTGTCAGATATTAATTAAATAAAAATTAATATTCAATAATATTTAATTTATTAAATCAGAGGGAATCATTTAAACAAATGAACAATTTTGCCAAGCAGTTATGCACATTCATGTCCTGATATACATGTTTCAGTGAGTCTGTGTGTGTGATCAGTAATCTTTCCATATAATGGCTTCTTATCCAATTCAGCTCAAAAACAACAGCTGCAATCCTCATTGCCATCACCACTCTGAATCTGCTTTTGGGCTGACACATATCAACAGTGCCATACGACAGTGTGAACAAGCTGCTTGTATGCTGTAGTGCCAGCTGAGTTGGGGCACTCAGCGGAACATGCAACAACACTACTGTGTTCAGAGTTGCTGTCAGGAGGTGTAACCCTGACATCTGGTTGCAGATAATTGATTAATCTGAAAAATGAGTAAACTAGAGTCAACAGTGGCTGTCATTTTGCTAGGAACAGAAAATGAACTGACTTTAAGCAAAAAAATTTTTTAAGTTGAATTGCAAATGCCAAATTGTACTTTTAATAACTACACAGTCTGGTGTGTTGTCTTGCCTAATGCCAAGTAGCATTAATCACATATGACAAGTCATTTTATATAGTAATAACAATGGCAATTCAGTTTTTTTGCATGTTGCTAGAAAACAGAAAGAAAGACACAGAGATTCGTTATTGTCTGCAGCACCCTTCTCTAGCAGGGATTGTTGCCAGCTTTGTCCAGACGACCACCAAGTGAATCACCAGCATCAGAAGCCAAGCAGCTCCAGAGACAGCCAGCCAGACTCAATTCCAGAGTTGAGTAAGCACAGATTGACAAACACAAGCTGCTGCTCCCATACAGAGGCGAACAAAGCCCATGTGGAGGGACAGTAGGACTGCATCTTTTATTTTATGCCTAATCAACTCTCTCAACTCTCGGTTTCACTCTTTGGTTTAGTTGGAGAAAAAAACCTTTTCTCGGAGTAAGTAAAAACGGTGTTAACACAATTGTGAAAGATGTTGTTTGTAAGACATGTCTCTTCTGGTGACTGTGTGAATGAGTTTACATTTGTGGTATTTTGCTGACTTTTTTCTGCTTTAATCCAGCTGTGTGCTCACCTTACTCATGATGCATGACAGAATCCCATCAACAAAAGTCGACTTAATCTTGTGAACCTGGAGGTTACAATGCAGACAAATGGTACTGGTAAACCAAGGATAACACTTTGAGATGCAGTGCCATTGCAAACAAAAGGCGCAGCTAAACATCCTCCTAAAAAGACTATTAATCACAGACATCTAACTTTTGATGACATGAGGCCCTTCTGCTTTCGACTTTTCTGACAACAATGACAAAAGCATAAAGAGCAGTTGTGAGCATGACTGACCTGTCTGTGCTCTAAAATGATCTTTGGCAGAGGGTGTAAGTCCTGAAGCTGCAACAACTGCCAAAACAAACAAGCCAGAAGAGAGAAAGGATAAGACAAAAATGTGTATTAAAGAGCACAATGGCAATTTTGAATAAACATCCAACACAATATTGTAACAGCATTTTTTCCTTTTCAGCCAATTCGTTCCTTTTGTCATGACCATTTGAAACTGTATCTGTGGAATAAGTCAGCTACATGCCATCTAACTATTGCATTGTATGTATTCACTGTACCTGATGATGGTTTATGAACTATTAAGAACCAATGATGTGCCAGGTTATGAACTGAGTGTGCATGTGTGTTAATGAATTCATATGTGGAGATATGTGTCAGTGCACATACTGAAACATCAAACAAGACTGAGCTTTTTCTTTAGATTAGGGGAGATTACAGGATAAGCCTGACATATCTGTGTGTCTGTGGGCCTGTGCGTGCCGTACTGCAGCTTCTGATGTTGACTGCTGCTGTTTGTTGATGGTCTTGGGGAGTTTCTTGTTCTCGCATTGCTTGTGGAGGCACAGCTTCTCAAACAGAACCTTCAAAACATTGAAAATCCACTGTAACCTCAAATCCATAACACTGAAACACATCCACAACACAGAAAACACTCATGTACAAAACATATGCACATATACATACATATATACATACATACATACATACATACATATTTTAACACACAAACATCATACAGAACGAGGAAATGCTATAAATACACAGTATAGGCAAAAGTATTGGGGCACATGTCCATTACACCAACAGGGACAGCTATAACAACTTTCACTCTTCTGTGAAGGCTTTCCCACAAGATTTTGTGTTTCTGTGGGAATTTTTGCCTATTCATGCAGTAGAGCATTTGTGAGGTCAGACACTGATGTTGCACCGAAAGGCTTCACTCACAATCTCCATTTCAAGTCATCCCAAAGGTGTTGGATGGGGTTGAGGTCAGGGCTCTGGGCTGAGCCCAACCCCTGCAAAACAGCCCCATCCCAATATTTTTGTCTATTAGTGTGTCATGACCAAATTTCACATTTTTTCTGTTAAAGGCTTTGGTAATACTGACAAAACAACATGCAGGAATGTTCACACACTATTACAAAAAGTTAAAATAAAACAAGCAGACATGACTGCTTGTACACAACACACAGATACACATGTAATGGTACACACTGTTCGTAGCTGAGTGCTGCTGGTGACCAGGAATGTTTGTCCAGCTGCTCGGTGGGCCTCCTGCTCCAACTGCTTCATCTTAGTCTGACAAAGAGAGGGAGGTGTATTATAAAATAATACAAGCAATACAACAAATATTAACTGCATTAACAGTACCCACACCTCTAACAGGTCTTTGTTGTTATACAACATTAGTGGCTGATTTCCTGCGGGATTGCTAACCCAGGAGAACAATTTCACCTGGATCACATGTTAAGAACTTAACACAGTCTGATTTGCTGCTCTGAGGATGTACTGGGTAGCAGTTTATCCTTACTGTAAAGTCAGTGTACATGTGTAGATTTAAAGTCTTCAATAACAAAAGAATTTTTAACATTTAGCAATCAGTAATTCACCGACCGTTTTTTTCCCTCAACATTATACATAATTATAAATAATATAATAAGGATGCATAATAAGAATATGATATTAATAATTTACTTTCTAACAAGATGCTGTTAATTAAGGGGAAGGTAATTTCATTCCATTATAAGATGTCATATCTTCAGAGTTTCTTCAGATTAGCCAGTCCCTCCCTCAGTGGATATAAAGCCAATAAAAATGTCAGTAGACAGCAGTGCATTTATGCCCAATATGACTGAACACCTCATTTCTGCCACTGCTCAAGATGAGTAAATTATCATTATCACATTTTCCAGACCTGTTTATGAACCCTGTAGTGAAAACTGGAGGTTATTTGAGGAGAGAACTGTTAAAATGTACAAGACAAAACTTGTAGACAAAATCTGTATTTATATACAACATGAAGATGCAATCAGCCACAGAAACAAACTCATTTGCTGTCACACATTCTAAGCCCTTAATGCACAGACAGCCAGACAGGTTTAATGACTGCTGACAACCCAGACATACGCAAAATGAACTTTGCTTCGCAGGATGGTAGACACAGACAGCATGATAAACTCAGCCAGAGAGAGAGAGATGAAGTTAAGAGACACAAATCAGGAGAGAGGAGAAAGAATGAAAGAAAGAGACGAGGAAAGGGAGGCTATGACGAAGGATGAAAAGGAAAGTGGAATGGTAAAGAGGCAAAAAGGAGAGGGAGTATGAGAAGTAAAATAGACTGATATAAGAGTGTGAAAGGTAGAGGCACTTGACAAATACAGGTTGATGGGCAGGAGGGCTGAGAGGCTGGGTCCCAGGGAGATTGACATAATGATGAAAAGTAAAAGAGGAAGACAAAGAGGAGTAAATGAGGGAGAAAGTTCTAAGAACTCCTGCTCATACAAAATGCAGCCTGAACATGAACATTTTTGGTTTTTGTTGTGTTTTTTATGACTGGGGTGACACCCACACACCAGCAGCTCATTACAAGCCTGACTGAAGTAGAAAACACGTCCTAACAACTTGACAGGAGGAGAAGAGAACGAGGGAAGAGAAACAGGCACAAGAATAGAAAAAAAGGTGGGGGAGGTGCAGTGATGAAATGGGAGGCAGAAAGTGGCAGAAAGATGAAAACACAGATGTGGGAGTGGTGTCAAAAATCTGGGAAATAAAGGGTTCACATAAAGTTGAAATGTGATGCAAACACTTTGTGGATGAGAAAAGGATGCCAGAAACAGGTGAGGCCTGGGCAGCTGCAGGGAATGCTGTGGCTGGACAGTGATGAAAAATGGCATTTTAAACAAACTGACATCAGTCAGGAGAGGGAGACTGATTGACAGACAGAGCGTGACAGCACAATGGGCAGGAGCAAGAGGAGCCACACTGGCAGAAATAACAACGGAGGAGAGAGAGGGGACAGATAAAAAAAGAGAAAGAAAAGGCTGCCAGACGTGTACCAAAATTCCCAGAATATGTACTTTTCTATCTCTCTTTCTCACTCTTAGCCCAGAGCTAGCTCCAGACTGCCTCATCAATATTGGATGCCAGCCCCTTAGTACTGTGTCTGCCACACACACTGAGGCACTGAAGGTTTTGTAGACTGCTGCAGAGCTGGGCTTCTGTTTTTTGTAATACATGCTTGTCCCACTCTGTCGTGTTGGATTTCGTTTTATCTGAGCTGTCAGTTCACCTGTCTGAACACCAAACGGAGGATCCCTCCTGTCTGTCAGGTCAGACTTCACAAACATGCTTGTATGGTCTTTTGTCTTCCCAGGCAGCATTATTAGAGTTCAGCAGGACTATCATTCTTTCTGTCTTTCTGAGACATCACTATCACAATTTAGATCTTGTAAACATCCATTACCTCAAGCTCACACTGAAAACATTTGATGAAATGCAATAATCTCAAAATGTTGCTCTACTGTGTTGAAATCCTGTGTGTGTGTGTGTGTGTGCGCACGCACACACTGGCAGAGGCAGGCAGTGATGTTCCTTCCTGCAGCACAGCCTCTTGAAGGAAAAAGACAGACTCTCCATCCTATTTATAGTAACACGGCAAGATACCAAAAACTGTCTCCACAACAACACCCCTGCTGGTGCTTTCAAGAGCTGTAAGTGGGTTTGAAAATGCATCTGTGTGATTCAAAAACTTGTGCATTCTTCTGCAGGCACGTGTCCATAGCATCTCTACGTCTGTCTTTGGGTGTCTGTGATCACTCTCTCAAGTGTTGTCTCTGAGACTGCGTTTTATCTACATGTAAACAGGACAGGCCCCCAGAGGATGTCCACCCACATCACTAATCCTACCCAGAGGAAGGAAAAGAAAAATTTTATTTTCCTTTTATTCTCAGGTTCTTCCCCCCCCCTTCTGTTTCTTTTATCCTCCCACTCTTTTGCTCCCATTTGTATTAATACAGCAGCTGTCGAATGTGCTGTGGTTCGGCAGCCAGTCGAAAATGCAATCAGGTAAGAGTGATGCAGTACAAATCTGAGCTGACCCTGAACATTGCACCTACACACAGGCTAGCCAGAACTATGTTTTGAAGGGTGCGCATTCATTACTTCGACTTGACATAAACAAATGGAAGCCATTACATAGGATTCCAACACATCTTCCCTTTCAAGACAAGAGTTTTAATATCATAACTGCAATAGGTTTTCCTCTATGTGCTTTCTTTCCAGACATACACAATGTCTAAAAGTGAAATGGAAAGAAAGAAGGGTAAATATACAGAAAGATGATCTAGAAAGATTGCATATTTAAAAACCTTGCTGTGTGCTTTCTTGGTGTAGAACAGTTCTAGTTGCAACATCATCCAGAATGTTGCTGTTTAAAATACTAGCTAAGCACTGACACACTTTTATCTGAAAACCCCATCACCATTACCCTGAACTGGAAGAGCACAAGTCTGTTTGTTTGACTTGTGCAGCCCTGTGCTGCTGCAGCATTTCCCTTAGAACAAGCCAGTGAAATGAAGGTTTATTACATGCTTACTTACTTACCCCCAGCAGATCTGAAGTTCTTTTCAGAGCTTCCTTGTCCACATGGATGCGATGGCTCTCCATGGCTGAAACCAGGTATAATGATATAATGAATTGTCTACTACTAAGAGACGATTATTAGGACTGTAAAAATCTGATTTGAATGTATCAGAATGAAAAAACTATGAACGTCCTCAATGTCCACTTAAAGAAAAAAGTGGCTGTCACCTGCCAGAACAGAGATCATGTTCAGCTCCATGTCTGAGTACAGCTCCCACAGCCCCTGGCTCTACGCACACAAACAGCCAGGTTAGGTAATGTATTGCATGTCTATGCTGTATGTACAGGTAACTATTAGTATGTGTGTGCATGACAACTAACCTGTAGTTTAGAGCATAGCTCCATGTTCAGACAGTAGAGTGAACAGAGACCTGAGATGACCTGGGAAATCTGAAAGTGAGACAAACATAATGAGAAAAAGAGAGTAAGTAAGTGGGGAGGAAGATCCTTTCTGAAAATACAATTTTGAATTCACTTCTTCCTTGTGTTCAGGGAAGAGCACGCATTCCATATACCACAGAGTATTGTTATTACACTGCATTGCCTTGAAGCAAAAGACCAATTTCCACATAAGCAGACAACAAAGATTTCTTTCTATTTTCATTTTCTCTGTGGATCCAGACATCAGCATCTTGACTAACCTTCTTGGTACCAAAAACAGGCTTTGCAAGAGGTCTTTTACAGTGTTTGTTGAGAAGGTCCTGGTAGCAAGAGGAGGGATTTGCAGGATCCAGTAGCCACCCTGACACCTGTGGGTCCTGGATTTGACAGCCTGCCACTGAAAAGAGAAAGAGAGAAAGAGAGAGAGAGAGAGAGAGCACAGCTCTTTATGATATTGAGCAGTATTCAGTATGATGTACTAAATACTGATGAGAGACTGGCAAGACATTTTTGTAGACTTCAGCATGTTGTAATTAGTGAAATCCCTGTAATTAAGATATCTTAAGCTGCTGTTTTTGTCAAGGATATAAGTATGTCTCTGTGTGTATGTGCATTTATATATGTGTGTTCTGCCTTGTTTCCAGCTGAGATCTCGTCTGTAACACTGGAGAGCTGTGCGAAGCAAATCCTTAGCTTTATAGCACACCACCAGTTGAGATCCTGATAGCACCTGTAGCAGCATATCTCTATGGGACACAGACACACATTCTTCAATTCTAAAACTAAATAAGCATAACACACAAACACAGACGAGCCTCTTTTGTTGAGGGACGCAAAAGCACTAATGGATGTACTGTACTCTCACACTTTGCAATTCAGAATCATCACCTTATTCATTCTTACATCTCCCTCCTGTAAACACTTGTACACACGCACAGACCTGGTAAAGAGCCCTTGACTCTGGTGTGTGTGTTGCAGGGCCCGTGCAGGTGTGTGCTCTAGTTTTAAGTAGACCAGACAGTCATTTGGCCCGAGTGAGTCCTCTGGTGTGCTGCAGTCGAGATTGTTCTTCATCAGCACGAGGAGGCCACACACTGGTGAAGAGAGTTTCTATATAAAGGGTCAGAGAGGGAATTTAAGATGTGTAAATGGTTAATGAAGCAGTAAGTCACAAGAGTATACAGTTTTCACTAATATTATAACAACTGGGGCAGCTAGAGTCGTTGTTCCTTTACAAATGCAAAGCGAAACTGAAACAATTATTTTATTATTTATTATTTTAATTTCAATATTACTTTCAATGTACCTATTTGAAGCATGTCAAAGCTTTCAAGCTTGTCAGCCAGCTCTACTCACCTGTTGTGGGTCTAATTGAGTTGTTCCATTTCGGTGCACCAGGGTAAGCACAAGTGCCTTAGCCTTTCCAGCCTTCTCAAGGATTTCCGTCTTCTCTTCCGGGTTCAGCTTCTCAGAATCTTTTACTCTGCGGTCAGATGTCAGGATTGCGTTTAGGCAGCCAGCTCCGGATTGGTGCTGGGGTTTACCACCATTAGCATCCTCATGGGATATCTTTGGCCCATTTGTTCCCTGGTCAGGCCCACATTTGGCCTGCTTGTGTTTCAGTGGTCTGCAGTTCGAAGAAGATGGGGTCTGTTTTGAAGCATTTTTAGCCAAGTCACAGCACTCTTCTTTCATCTTGCTCTGCAGAATTTGTCTGGTGGGATTTGAGGCATACAGGTCTTTATGTACCTCTAAAACTACCCCTGTTTTATGTGAAGGACTGACTTCAGTCTGTGGCTCTGGAGGTAGAGCTGGGAGTTCAGGGATGGAAGTTTTGGGCCTGGCTGTGTTCAGATCATTAACTCCTCCTTCCCCTGCCTTTTTTTGGGAGCAATGAGGTGGCTTCCATTTAGGAAAATGCCGACAGATTTTGGGAGGAAGGTGAGCATTTTGGTGCTCAAGTACTTCATGCTTCCTCTTTAAGGGGAATGAGGGGATCATGCGAGGAGGATGTAAAAGAGTTAGAGAAGCTGTACGGTTGAAGTTTTCAATTTTTTTGCTTCCTTTTATAGCAGTAGGAGTCAAGTTCTGTTTCAAGGTTGAGCTTAGTCCAGCAACAAGAGTTCTTGTTGGGGCAAGCACTACACTTGAGCTGCTCCTTCTGATACTTCCATCGGCAGTCTACAGAAAGAGAAAAGGTGAACAATGTGCAGTCAGACAGGGAAAAAGGAAACAGAGAGGAGGCAAGCCAAGAATAGTCTCTGCAACATCACAAGACACATGAAAACAGAATCTTGCTGTCTGTGTTAGTTTTGTTGCAAAGAAAATCAATACATAATAGCGAAGAAAATTCTACAGAATTAAGTTAAATTTTCTACTTGCACATAATTAGCCTTGACACAGAGAAGAATGCACGCCTTATTGAATTACTCTCATCCATGCTCTGCATCTAGTTGGATAATACAAAATTTGTGAAAGAGAGAATGAAAGCTGAGAGAGTAAACAGATGAGCAGGTGGGTGAACATGAAGTAAAAAGGGAAATCAGACAAGCAGGAAAAAAGAAAAAAAAGAGGATGTGATGAAAGGACTGTTGCACACATTCAGCCCTCAGCACTGTGTCCCAGACAAAAACACAGACAGCCAAGACAGTCTCTGTCTGACAGCCTGCCTGAAGTAGTGTCACTCAGTCACAACCATTCATATGATTTATTTTTCATGAAGAAAAGAGTTTGTGTTGGCTGGATGATAATGAATATTTGACACTATCCATTTAGTTTTGAATTGGCTTAAAGAACAAACCTGACAGTTTATGGTCAGTTTATGGTCTGAGCTGTATATGTATGAATGGAATACACAACACAGCATACAGTAACGTGAGTGTGTTACTGTATGCTGAGTCATGTGAGAGGTGCAAGTGATAGAAGTCAAAATAAATACCAAATATGGCTTGATTTGACAGAAAAGCACACATATTACCAAAATGTAAAACATGAGACTTTTACCCAAGAGAATTGCTCAGATCGAAGTGGAGAAGCACAAGCATGAGAATAAAGGTAAAGTGGTAAAAAGGTGAGAAACAAGATGGACAAAAATTTCATCCATTCTCCCAAAAGTACTCATTCACCTCCATGTAACCTTCCCATCATCTTCAAAAAAACATCTCCATTATTTATGCACCTAACTCTCATCTCTGTTTATGCAAAAGCAGAGTGTGTTCATGTGCATTTGTGTCCTTTGAAATCTAGGTAAGAGATGCTGGGAATGAGCAGTGTGCAATGTAGAAAATGCAATAACCCCTCACTACCTCATTATACCTCTCATGTGCAATAATATGTGCAATATTCATACTTCAGTTGCAGCATTCATAATTATATCATTTATTTATTATATCTCTATTTCATTTTATTATATATTTTCTTTCTTTTTAATATTTCTTGTATAGTGTTTTAAGCACTTTCTAATTTTAGATGTACCTTATCTTTTCCTTTTAATTTACTTGACTCCAAGAGAGCCCTGCACCAGAATTCCTAAGTGACTGTCTGTTTGTGCACAAGTGGCAAATAGAAATCTTGAATCTTTCAGACCATGTGTGAGTTTGTGCATGCACATAATTCTGCACAGTCGTCAGCAGACACCTTGGTAGGTAGGAATTCCTGGTGATTAAGCTCCCCGAGGAGAGTCTTCCTCATTTACCTGCCTGTAAACAGAACCATTTCCTGCTGACAAAGTCATGACCACCCCACCCCCCACGGTGCTGGCCATGGCCCATGGCCCAGCACTGCAGGAGAGTGTAAGAGGATGAATGAGGAAAAAGAGGGAGAGGTGGTGAGTCTGCTGCTGACTGTAGCAATATATCGAAGCCCTCCACCTCCTTCTATTTCTCTCCTCCGCCAATGTTCAGTCTCACCCACTCCTTCTCTCACAACAGCTTTCCATCTCACTTTTTTCCCCCTAACAGTTCTTTCACTTTCTCTTCTCTCCTTTTTCTGCAATATGTATTGTGGAATACTTTGTCAGGACTTTTTTTTGAATGTTACGACTCATTGGGGAGCTATCACTTGTCAGCATACTGCAATACTGCTGACGACACCCCATTTCACACAATCCAGATTGATTTCTATGTGCGCTGGGGAACAAACTAATCCTTTTGAAAGCAGCTAAGTGTCTTCGCTTAGACACTTTGCTTAGTGTCTAAGCACAGTGGACTTTGTTACAATTAGACATCTTGGAATGCAACTTAAGTTTTTTATCTCCTGTCCTCCGAACTTGCTGATGTTATGTACTGCATCCCGTAAAGCATAAAAGTTCTAAAATAGTTCTTGGCAACAAACTTGTTCCATAGAGACTCACTTGTATGTTGTCATTGTGCTGGTGGAGACAGGGAGCTCTAAACCCTGACCTTTTTGCCCTGCTCTTCTGGGACAACGTTGGCATGGAAACACTTCCTCTACCTGAGTGGGAGGAAGTGAGAGCATATTTTTTATTAGATCATCACTTTTCAGGTTCATTTCTGAGAAAGTTCCAGACACATCCTCAATTAGTTAGTTCCCTATGTGACATAAGTGTGTGTTTGAGTAAGCATGTAACAGCACTTCCACAGGGTGTGTGTGATGTCAGCATTGTGTGACAGGACAAGGCCAGCCAGCACTAGAAATCCCAGCTAAGATCAAATTGACATTTTGTTATAACACAACTTTCAACTTGTTTATGTGGGCATTGTGTGTGTGTGTGTGAGTTGACTCAGCATTGTCTCAACAGCTCAGACTCAGACTCCCTTCCTGCAGCTGTAATGTGAGCAGGCACACAACATTCCTTGTCAGTACTGAGTCGCCTCAGCACTGCTCTGTCATCACTGACACTGCAATGGTAGAAAGATGGCTGAAAGCCACCAGGAAGTGTTTGACATCACTTGAAATACTTCAGCACCCTCTAGTAGTATTTTTTTAAATCAACTGGCACTCAAAAAGGTCCCCAGTAGTTTAATTTAAATTTATCGCTTCCTATGAGATTTGTACACATTTGACTTTAAGTGTACCTTTATAGGCTTTTATGTAGTAGCATGTTTTCTGGTTCCATACTTAAAATCAGAAATTCCGCAGACCTCACCTAATTAATTTGATATCTCAGGGACTCTGACTTTGACAATTCTCCCTTTAAATAAATAACCTTCATAATTGTTTAGCTGTTCAAAGAGACCCAGTGGCTCAGTGAGTTCTTACTGGGGTTTGCTAACAACAAAAATAGATCGTTGTGTATTCTTGGAGGGTGTTTACGACTGTATTTGTGCAGAACCACACATATAGAAAATGCTCTAGCACTCTCCAGTGGTAAATTCTATAAACTGCACATTTTCAGTTCAATCACAGTGGAAAGATAGATTAATGTACAATGTGCATAATCTGCAGTCACCACCAAATTACAAGATGAAATTCAACATGATGTAATCTTGACAGTACAATGCCGATTTTCTTGATGTATGATCTCTCACTGTCTGGATATTAGGACAATTACTACATGTCCAAGTTTAAGAAGACCAAAAAAATAAATAAACCAAGAAGGCAGGACAAAACAATATTATAAATGAGGCCCATCATGTCCTTACCTGTAGATGTACACTCATCTCTGTCTCTCCCCCTCTCCCCTGAGACAGTGTAGTCAGGTAACTCACTGGCTTCTCTATAATCTGTCTCACACTGTTTCTGTCTTAGTTGGACACCAGAACAAAGGTGCAGGTCTGCCTCCATCTTATCTTCTTCTGTGCTGGTGTTACTGCCAGTTTTTGTCCTGTTCTCTGTTTCCACTTCCAATCTGACCTCCATCGCATCTACTCTTTCTTCTGAGATTCTCTCCAGGTTATCAGCTGTGTTGTCACCCAAGACTAACTTAAACTCAGGCTGCACCAGTGAGTTTTCTGAGTGGTGCTTCATGCCCTGGGTATTTTCAGCTTGGTTCACCTTATTGCCTTCCCTTTCTAAACATATTGAGATCTTTTTTGGACTGCCGGCACAACCTTCCTCTTTATTCTCACTGCCAGGTGACTGATCAAGTTCTTTGATTTCAGGTGTATTAACTCTGTACTCAAATGTATTGTCTTCTTTCTCCCCAAACTTTTCTCCTTTGGCATCACAGTCAAAGATTTTGTCTCTAATTGTAGATAAGTTCAAATTCCTCTCTAAATTAGTGTTCCTATTGGTTTCTGTGAGCTGGATTCCTTTCATTTCATTGGCTGATTCTTTCGTCATTAGCAGGGCTGAAACCCTATATTCTCTCTCTTTCCACATAATTCCATTTTCTCCATCCTGCATTTCAAATCCTGGGTTTGACATTTGGCCTGCACATGCCTCAGCCATTTCTGAATCCACTATCGGCTCTGCTTCTTCCTGCCAACATACAGTCCTCATCAGCTTGGCTGAATGTGCATCCCTGCAGGCATCCTGTCTTATTACAGAGCCACTGAGTGGTAGATGCATCCTTCCAGGTTTGCTTGTTTCAGACTCTGGTTGCTGATACAGTACACCAACATCTTCTCCTACACTAGCAGCCTCTTCAGCAGGGTTGGATATAGGAAGCTTGCACTGTGCTTGACTGTCTGAACCTTCAATGTCTTCAGGTTCGTTTCTGAGAATGTTCCAGCGTTCTGTAACTTTACTTTCTTTCTGTGCACCTGCTATGTTGTTATCTGTCTCTTCGTTTATTTTGAGGCAGGATGAAACTGGGTGACAAGCCAAAGCAGGCTCATCTTCGTAGGTATTAGGTTGCTCCACTGTGGGGAACAATACCTCATCAGTGACGTTGTCATCTGGAGAGAGATTCAGGATGAAAGACGGCCTGATTTCTTCAGTGGAGCTATGAGAGTGAAGAGACAGGCTGTGCTAAATTTGTAATTCATGCTTTGCATTCACAAACCCAGCAACGTAATCATAAATACATGCTAAACATCAGGTGGCTTTTCCAAAGTTATCCAAAGTAAAGAAAACGGCAAATTAGAGGTGCTGTAGCCCCTAAAAATTTCTCAATACTCTCAAATACGTTATACTTCTATACACATCAGCAGATTTAACTACAATAACATAAAATACTGTCCCCATTCCTCTGGCTACTTACTTTCTCCATAGTGTAGCTTCATGTTCAAAAGGTCTCTCTGGTATTTGGAGGGATTTGGTGTATCTGTCACTATGGGAGGAAGGTGCTACTGTCTCAGGCTGAGCAGAAGGCAAAGACTGGCTGCATGGGTAAGCAGGGGGTTTAGAGTACGTTCTGTGGGCATATATCTGTGAGCACTGATAATAGGCTTCCATCTGAGATGGCTGCCTTTGGAGTGAGGAATCCCAGCAGGAGGAGCCCGGGGATGACAGGGAACCGTCTGGTGTCTGTGAGGACTGATGGCAGGGTGCAGTCTGAAAGCTCTGCCACTGGTTGGAGGTGAAAAGAGAGGGCACCTGTGGCGTGGACCACGGTCTGAACCAGAATATTGGCAAAGGGATTTCTTTTACTTTTCTGTTTCACACTTGCATTAAATATATTTAGGATTATATTATTGCTTAAGTATATAAAATTCAACAGTGTGACCATACAATTACACCTACTACAGTTTAAAATCTAGTGTGCCATTTTACCCTAGCTTATGCTAAATTTCTGCTTTAAAACTGCAGGTGTCACTGTGTAGGCCAAGATGCTTCCACCCCAATCTGCTAAGTTACATAATGTAATTCTGACTGGACTCAAATATTAGTTATAAAAAGGATACTCTAACAAAGCATAAGTGCACGTTTCATATTTGTGTCACCTCTACTTAACCTGGCTTACCGGTCTGTGCGTCTGCTCTCCTCCTCCTCCTCCTGACTTGAGCTCCAGCTGCTCTGAGCTAAAAGCTCCCTCTGGCTGCCATAAAGCCTCCCCACTGCTACATACACAAGCAAAAAAGAAAACCACAAATCTCTGGGAGAACTACAAAGCTAAAGCATATAAAACTTAAATGTAATTTCTAACTGAGAAGCAAGATAGAAAACATAGAAAACCAGTCCAACCTGTCAATTCTACATTATGGATCATTAATACTTAATACAATTAGCATATGCCCACACAGTGAAGGGAAACATTTTCATATGCATGGGCTTTTGTGCATGAATTCCTAGATTCTTTTTTGTGATAATATACTGCAGAAAGCTCAAGTAAGACTGTCTATGTTTTTGCTTTACTGACTTTGCCTGTGATTGTATGAATAGTTGTAGTTGCGTCTGCCTGGACACAGATTCTGGGCCCGTAGAACAGCCAGTATCTTCTGAGCCGCCTGAGACAGAGGTCCCGAGTACAACCCGCTGCTAGACTGCTCCATCTTCTCCCCGTCAGAAAGCCTACTCTCTACCTGACGATCTCTTACTCTTCAACTGTCAGTGGCCTAAATAGGACAAAGGGGAGAGTAAGGTCAGTTACAAACAGACCCAAGTCAAACTGGCATCTCAGAAACACATCCAATGTGCAGAACCGTCGACTAAGGTCATCAGCACGGCAGATAACAAGTATCCTGCTAACCCTCCAGAAATAAACTTCAACAAACTTCAATTAAAAAGAAAAAAAAGCCCCACAAAACCTTCAAAACAACAGACATTTTATTTTATTTATAAGATGACTTGTAACAAAAATGAAACAAGGACATTTCAGAAAATTGTGAGACACAGCAGTAAGTTCCAAAATTCTTCTCTTAATTTATGTGTCAATTATTGAAAACGAGCACATGTAAACGAATGTTAATCATCAAATGAGCAGCACTGCTCTTACACAGTTAGAATTTATCCCAAGTTGAGTGGCAAAGATGTGTCAATGAAGACTCAAGGGACCAACATCTGTCTCCTGCAAGTTTTGTATCAGAGTAGAGCTTAGTTAGCAAACCTCCTGCACTGAAAAAACAGAGTGTACTGATCAGATCTCTTCAAACTATATAACACAGGTGGTCTCCCTTGGCACAGAAGTGGTCCTCATTCTTTCTGGCAGGATTTACTGCTGCCCTCTCTTTGCAGCCATTTTGGCCTCTAGATCTTCCACTACTTTTTGCAGCAACCGCGCATCCAAGTGAAAGTAGACGTATAATTCCCTCTCGCGTCTGAGGAGGGAATTACGCTCCAGCTGGGAACGCTTGGCTTTAACCTCCCCCATGATTTCTTGCATTACATGCTGCAAACTCTGTAGCTGAGACTCGGCTTCCACTAGCTTTGACGTCAGCTCCTGTAGAGAAAGGAAGAGGAATGAGAAAGGAACAAAGATCTAATCAGCAACTGGTTAAATGAGCCCACATGTGAACTGCATAATGGCAAGTAGATTTATGCGAATAACAAGAAAATTAATCATTTTACAAGCAAAAATATGATGATGTCAAATAACAAACAACAAGTCAATATAAATTAAATTTTACAATTTAAATAATGTAGTTGGAAAAGTTATTTTTACAAAGTTGAGCTAACTCCTGGGTAAGAGTGTTAATTCAATGTTCATTTCAATGTGCTGGTTTATAAATTAATCTTCCTTTTCATGTTGCAAGAAGAAAAAGATATACTTCTTATTGTGACCTAAATTTTCAGAATATTTGCTTACTTAAGTATTTGTATGCACATTTAAGAAAAAGTATGTGTACAATTACAGTTGTATTGTTAGCACTTAAAAATCTTGACTGAAACTGTGACAGACAAATACTAAATTACTGATCAATCTGACAATTATTTTCTCAATTTATCGGTTGGTATATAAAACGTGGATCCAAAGATCAAAGATGTTTCTTTTACGATCATACATGGCTGGGAACTGTCTCAAAACTATAAAAATGAAAATATGAATATTCTCAAGCAAGCAGGGTGAGAAGACAAATACACACAACACTGTTTCTGACATAAAAGAGGTCATGCCAAGCTTGAGCCACTTATCATCCAGTGCTCCACCTGTGTGTCTTGACAGTGATATATGTGAAAAACATGCTGTGCTACCAGCTTCTCTCACCAATAGTGTCATAGTGTCATAAAAAAAAAAACGACTCACATTAAGGACCGCTTCTGAAAGTTGAACAAGATGACTGTGCATAAAATAAAAAGGAAACAAACCCACCTGTGCATTGGGGCAGAGCAGCTCCTGGTCAGTGATGGCCATTGGACATACCTGTGGCCCTAAGACCAGATGCTGGAGCTCTGTGTACATTGCCCTGTGCAGCGCCTCACAGTCACCATAAAGACGAGAAGCTGTGTAGTGCAGCTCACGGGTGGCACCAGCGAGGGCATCTCTCGTGACCTGGAGGTTCCCTGCAAGGTTATGAGCAGCGTGGTCCAATGCTTCATATGTCCGAAAAGGCTCTGATCGACAGTGGTATGAATCATGGTCAAGGATCTGGAGCAGTCTGAAGAAAGAGTTGCATACAACAATGAATTATATTCCAAAGTCAGGCGGCCTGTATTTAAAGAAGGACCAAGAGTTTCATGGGCACAAAGCAACATACATAGCACCACAGCATTGCTGTGGTAAAAAGAGTTCAAGTCTTCGTACCTGCTGAAGGCTACATCCTTACAGCTGATGATGGGGTTGGGCTTGGGATTGATAACCAGTTCAGGATGTGCCAGGGACTCAATTCTGAGAGTTGCTGCTTCACCTTCCTTGAGCAGTCTGCTGTTTAATTCTCCTAGCTGCTGAAGACACAATTTCCACCTCCTCAGCTCCGTCTCCTGAGCCATGTGCACCAGGTCAAATGACGCCTTCTGGCGGAGTAGGTAGTCTCGTACCTAAGAGAAAGAAAAATAAACTTAATTTTACTTTGGTGATTAATTTTTTATTTCCACTGTCATACAATGATGGGTTGCCAGTGGATCCCTGTCTTAAGCATGATTCTGATTCTAAATATGGCTGATGCATAGATCAAAGCCAGGACTTTTATCTGTGATTTATTCCTCCATAGATCTATCATATATATATATATATATATATATATATATATATATAGATAGATTTAGATATATATAAATAAATAACATTCCTATATTTGTAAGCTCCAAGTATCTCACTGAGATTATTTTAAAGCAAGACAAGACAAAACAGAAAAACTAAGAATGAAATGGGTGGTATCACTAACTAACCTGGTCCTGTCTGGAGGTGTAGTAGTCCTGCCTTGCCAGTTGAAGAGCCAGGTCTCCTTTCACTACCGGCACATTAAGTAGTCTGGCTGATTCCCTTAGGGCAGCAGGTACTGGTCCATGGAGCAGAGCCTCAAGCTCAGCTTCCACCATCTGAAGCTCCTTCCTGGATACAACCTCACGAACATGCAGTGAGGAAGAGGTGGAAATGCTCTAATATAGTGAAGAGACAGATATGAAGGAGAGCTTAAGAGCAGAGGTCAAAGAGTAATGACGTGGCTTAGAAGAGTTAAACAAGAGCAAAAAAACAACATAATTTATATCTGCTTTACCTTGGTATGAGCAGCCTTCTCAGACAGCCAGTCCAGTCCAGCCTTGACACTCTTCTCCTCAGCAGCGGCCTGCATCAGTTGGTGCTGGGCGACAATATGAGCCCACTGAAGTCTGGCCATCTCCGTCCTCCTGCGCTCCACCACTCGCTCCTCCTGGTCTTTCCCTTTGTGCTCACTCCCTTCCTCCTCTCCATCTTCACAAGAACTGAGATCAAGGACTTGGAAGCGCTCAAAGCAAGAAGTCTCAACAATGTCAGAGATGCCCTGGAAGAAATGTTTCTGAGCGAAAGCAGTTAGTGTTTTAGTGTTGAGCTCCTCCTGATGCAGGTAGGGGCCCAAGGATAGCTGAGAGAGCAGAACAGTGGGGCTTCCAGAGATAGAAGCGTTTGATGATGCCACATGTTCTCCTTTTTCTTTTTGATTAGCTTCAGGCTGAAGTGGGAGATGTGATGCAAGATTTTTAACTTCATCTGTTAGGTTTTGCAATAGAGCATTGGTGTCAGCATTCTCAGCCCCAATGGAAGCACTGGCCTCCCTCAGCTTACATGCAGCGCTCTCCAACTCTGCAGTGAGTCGTAGGTCAACATCCGCACGGGAGGTGGACACAACCTGCAGCTTGTTATAGCGTCGTTGCTTCAGCTCTTTTTCTTTACGAAGGGCCTGGAGTTCTGCCTCCAAGTCCTCCGTGGTCACATCCCCCTCAGCTGCAAACACAGTGGATGAAGATGAAGAAGAGGTCCCCCAAATGTTTGCATTGCTCCCGTTTGAAGATCCAATGGTTTTAAGGACCTCCTCCAAGGCTGCTTCATCCAGAAGTGGTTTGCCAGATTTTCGTAGCTCCTGAAAAGCACGCACCTCCTCCGTCGTGAGAACATTGCTCCGGTTGAGGGTCCGACAGACAAAGCGCAAGAACTGAAGGTTTTCCGGGGCACAGTCAAACAGCCAGTCGAACTCAGAGGCTTTCAGTGATGATGCACCAGGATAACCTAGACGGCCCAGAGCCTCCACAAACTGGCCACCGTCTAACATGGTGGTTCAGCACTCCGTTTGTGATTGTGCTAGTCAGTCACACAGGAGCACAATGTGGATTATGAAGAATAAGGTGAAGACCAATACAAAGAGAGTGAGTGTATATAAGCATATTCTAAGTCTCTTAAGGCATGACAGGTCCAAAGATGATTTGCATGATTTGGATGGATGAATAATTCGGGCATTCAAAAATCTTATCAGCTACATAAAGCCTGACACACATCTGCTCTTCTTTCTTTTGTTTAAGTAATCCAGCAGTTGAAACACACTGCTGCTCACTAATGCAATTATGAAACTATTTTTTAACACATCACATTGCGAGAGCGTGACCACAAAGCATGCAAAATAAACAGCAGCAATTAAATCAGTGATGTCAAAGGGTGAGTTATTTTCTTCTATAGAGTTAGAATCAGTTTCTGTGGACAGTTTAAAAAAATGAGAGAGACCATTCAGTGGTCATTGTGGAAGTAGCAATTTGATGTGTGAATAATGTGCAAAACATTATACTGAGATATATTTCCAATATACTGTCCATCATATTTATAACAGAGTGTGGACAAACCATCAGAACACATCACTCAGGATACATACCCCCCTCAATTTTGTACCATGTACAATGACAGTAAAGTGTTTTCTATTCTATACAGTTCAAACGCACCATAAATAGTCTCTAAAATGGAGTTGAATCAACACCTCTCTAAAAAGTTTATGCAAAATCTGAACATGATAACATTAATCAAGGTAAGAGCAGTATTATTTGATTGTACCGACAGCAGAATACTGACAGCTGGGTGAAAACTCTCTAAATCCAAACACTTCTGCCAGCTCAACAGTGATTCAGATTCTCTATGGAACTAATAACAAAAAGAATTGTTTAAATATATCTTAATATATATGATTTAATTGTGCACTGTGCGCTTAGAAAACATACGGAAAAAACATTGGTAACGATTAAAAATTCATTAAAAATAAGCAAGTATTATGACAGATAATAAGGATGAGGCTAAATAGTGCTTTGTGTTTAGCTAGTATTTAGCTAGCTTGCAAACCGATCCGCGACAACAGCAAAGTTTAGTTAGCTAACGTTAGCTAGGAAACAGCTGCGGTACCCTAGTCAGTTAATGCATCGAACGTGCAGCCAGCATGCTAACAACTACGGCTCTTGTCAGTTAGGTTAAATGAAACGTGTTTCCCGTGTCAGCATGTCGACCCATTTTAAAAAAAAACAAACAAACAGTCTCGACAATACTTACAACTTTATTCACGAAATGCGTCTTGTTAGCACTCCGTCCTAGCCAGTTATCTGCCCGCGCCAAACAACCGAACTGAAAGCACGTCGGCACGCAGACTCAACGGGACGTTTTCCGTCATACGTAAGAGGTCGCGCTTGACTTACCAACCAATCAGATGTAACGTTTGAAGGTTGTCTCCCGCTGTCTCTCCTCCCGTTCTTACACCGCCGCTGGCTCCTCCCGTCTTCAGCGAGTTCTCCTCTCTTCTGCCATTACTTTTAGGAGAATCGCAACCGGTAAGTTGTACGGATCAAGTTGTTAGCGCTGCATCTAATTCAACATACTCAAACGAGCCAGTTCCTTGCTGTTTTATTAGAAGGATCGCCACTAAATATAGACTATGGCAAACCGGTAGTTTGCAAAGGAGTTCAGTTATTAGCTTAGAATTTTACGGTGTTTGCCTTTTATAACTAATAATAAGCCCAATGTTATCTTGCTGGCACTTAACGTTATATTTACACCATCACATACTACGTTACTCTCTTTCTGCTGTATTAAGATCATCATCTTCATGCAAATGTCAAGTCTCTGATGTGGTTCAGTTACACAATGTGAAAATTACTAAACTTGTTTCTTCCTGCTTTGTGCGTGTGTGCATTGTCATGGTTTAAATCTAAGACCTACTTTATGTTAAGTTGAGTCGTCTTAATTGCCTTAATTTTCAGAAAGCTTAAAGTCCCTTTTTCTCATCTTTAAGATTCAAGTGGGCTTTCAGGAGTCAGTGCTGTAACTCACAGTCGCCTATGAATTTTATGTCAAACAGCTGTTTTATCACAGGTGGGTCAAACAAAGAATCATGGTTAAAGCTAAGGCGTGGATCCTGACCAAGCACTTTGAAGGCTTCCCAAAGGACAGCAACTTTCAACTCAAGGTGGAGGAGCTTCCCGAGCCCAAAGATGGAGGTGAGATGATTCTACATCTTCATTCTCTCTTTTTGTTTTGTCTCAGAAGTTACACAGAGCACCTTAAACGGGTCAGTCAAACACAGAAGAGGAGCACATCTCTTCTTTATCATCAAAGAGTTTGTTTTGCTCTCTTTTTGTTTCAGAGGTGCTCATTGAAGCTGTGTTTCTCAGTGTGGACCCATACATGAGGTGAGTAGGAATTATTATTGTGTCCACTCTCTTCTATTTGACAAAATCGTGCATGGATCTGAAAATGCATATAAAATGTTGTGTTTGTCTCTTCAGGCCGTTCAGCAAGATTCGCATGAAAGAAGGCGATGTGATGATCGGAACTCAAGTGGCCAAGTAAAGAACACAAATACAACTGCTCACACACACACAAAGGTCTTTCATCTGTCATGATGTTTACTGAAACAGAACCAGTCCACCATCTGCTGTTAATTACTGAAGCATTTGATTCACAGAAAAGAAATGCCAAATTAATTGTTCTTGGCCGAGTGTTCAGACGCTTGATATGTTACAGAGTTGATAAACATGCAGAAGAAATTACTCAGTGGCCGAACTTTCCAAACCAAACCCACATGTTCATCTGCCACATGGTTTGCCATCATGCAGTTGTCTTGGACACCACAACACACTTGCACTTGAATACATTTGCTGTTTTGTGTGACACCATGAACTCAGCTGGGAAAAGGTGGGAATCACCTGACTGGCTGATACCTTTTATCTTTTTCTGTTGTGCGTTGTTTTGATTTCTGCAGAGTGATCCAAAGTAAGAACCCGGCATTTCCTGTGGGAAGCCATGTTGTTAGCCGTTGCGGCTGGAGAACCCACACGATCTCTGATGGGAAAGACCTCCTTCCCGTCATGTCCGAGTGGCCGAAAGACGTCTCGTTGTCCCTGGCTCTGGGAACCATCGGCATGCCAGGGTAAGACAGAGGTTAGGTGGTCTGTATGGGTAGAAACTGAAGCTCCAGAAGTAAAAAATATATCATTAATTTTGTTGTAGATGATTTACCATGACTTGTTTTTCCAGCATAACAACAGTTTGAGAAAGCTGTCAGAGCAGAATCGTCTGGACAAAAGTCAAATCTTCTATATTCACCAAGTAAACGTTAAAGATTCATGAAATAATTCCTTGAAGAGAGAAGTCATCGATAAACATTAATCACAGTGGAGCGAGATAGAGTTTATCACTTGTGTGAACTTAACAGACAGATAGAGAGAAAGTACCTGACCTTCCCTGTGTAAATGTGAGATAAGACAATTAATTTCACTTTATATGTTTAATGCCAATAAAAATGAGATAGTTGTTAGCTTAGCACAACAGCTGAGGTTTTGTCTTTGTTTGAGAACACAAACAGGCAAGGCTCCAGATGTTTGTCCTGCTGATGAGTTTCCTCGGAAGCACTGATAACTTCGCTATGGAAGCAATTCCAAATAGTTTTCAGGATTGGTGGTTGGACCTTACTCGTCCTCGTTCTCTCCAGGCTGACGGCTCTTTACGGGATAGAAGACGTCTTGGGACTGCAGAAGGGCGAGACCCTGCTGGTGAATGCGGCAGCAGGGGCAGTGGGATCCGTGGTGGGCCAGATTGCTAAGCTCAAGGGCTGTAAGGTGGTGGGTTCTGCAGGGTCTGATGCCAAGGTGGCTTACCTCAAAGAACTGGGCTTCGATGAGGCCTTCAACTACAAGACCGTTGGGTCCCTGGAGGAGGAGCTGAAGAAGGCTTCCCCAGAGGGATACGACTGCTTCTTTGAAAATGTAAGCCATGGGGGAGTAGTTCCCGGTCCGTACAGTGTGGGCTAAATGTTGAGAATGTCATTATTGTGATTCTTTGTAGTGGTTTAACTCACACGTCCTCTTGATATCAGGTGGGAGGTCCTTTTTTCACTGTTGCCTTGCAACAGATGAAGAACTTTGGGAGAATAGCCGTGTGTGGAGGCATTGCTACGTACAATGATGAAACTCCACAGAAAGGTGTGTAGCTGTATTCATCTTCTATATCAACAGTCCTGTTATGTGTTTTTTTTTCGGTTTAACTTGACAATTGCTTGTGAAAACAATCCTGAAAAAAAGCCATTTGCTTTGCAAAATCACTTTTAGGATGAGTTCAAGTCATTTCCACCAGAGGGCGACTTTGTGTTACTGAAATTCTTTAGAGGTTGAATAACCAGACCTTTATGTGAAGTACCACTTCGTTGTTTTCTTAAACAATCTCCCTCTCTGTGTGCCTCTCAGGTCCATACCCGCACCTGACCGTGATCTTCAAGCAGCTCAAGATTGAGGGCTTCATGCAGAGCAGGTGGGAGCACAAGCACCCTGAGTCCCTCAAGAGGCTGATGGGGTGGTTGAAAGAGGTTAGTGACTGAAGTATCCTCTGTTGAAAATGTAGTAGAGTTGCCTCTGTTTTCTGTTTCAGACTAATTTCTGTGATTTGTTTATTTTTTGCATCTGCAGGGCAAACTGCAGTGTCGGGAGCACTTCACAAAAGGTTTTGAAAAAATGCCAGCTGCCTTTATGGGGATGCTGCAGGGAGAGAACATCGGCAAGGCTATCGTTGCAGTCTGATGTGGAAACGCAGGATCACTGGAGAAGAATCAGCATTAATAACACATCATGTCACATTATTACAGAATTCATACATGAAGAACTTAGTGAGAGATTCAACTAACCAGCTTTGTAATCACAATGACAACAACTTCTGACTGTCAGTCAACACTTGATTCTTTAAACTCCTGATCATTTTGTGAAACTGAACTGTTGTGCTCGGTTTTCAATCATAGCAAGGCACGTTTTGTCAGAAATGCATTGAAAACTAAAGACAGAATAAAAAAATGAAGAATTTTCGTATCACTTTGTACACGGATGAGCTGGGTGGATCTGCTGCTAATACATTCATGAATTATTCAGTGTTAAAAATTAAAGATCCTTCTGCTGCCTTCAAGCAGACATTTAAAACTTCCCAATGTGTGTCTGACACTTTTTTTTGCAGAAAGAAGTGTAATTACTGAATTAAAATCCTTAAAACAGCTTCTGCTGAAAGTCCGTTCTCGATGTATGTGCACTGGGGGCTGCAGGCTTCCACATCATACTTGTGTCTGCTGAATAATGGACCACACTTGGCCCCCAAACTGTTTGTCTATCATAAATTACTATCATAAATGATCTTCGTAGGCCCATATCTTAAAATCATTTTCTCAGAGCGCACATTCAGCAGATGAATCTTAAAACAACCTCTGCACAGACATCATTGTAAACGGTGAAGTTCGAACCTTCAACTGTAAGAATGGTGGAATTTTTCACTCAAGTGTGTCTTGCGTCATGTCCTCTGTATTTAGTGAAAGCTTTTGTATGGGCATTGAACTTGTCGGGTTGCATATTACAGACTGTCAGTATCTATGAAGTATAAATCTGGTATTCATTTCTGCATATCCAGAACATGAACAAGGATGGTGGATGGTGTCAGCCCAGTAGGATCACATGAGGTTTACCCACTTTGGTGTTGAAAAGTGGGGCGTTTGCACACCTACAAGACTGTGAGTGAGTCTCTGCACTTGCAATTAATGACACTCTGGGCCACATGTTCACGCTAAAGTGAAAAAAATCATATTAGGATTTTGGTCATCATAATAAACCATACAGGTAGGCCAGTGCAAATGTTCTTGCTTCTGTGTGGGCAAATAAATATAAAACTTAAGGACATATTTTAATGCACTATAAGTTTGACAGACTTACACAACCAAAATGTGAAGAACAAACAGCAGAAAAATTCAATAACCTCTGACAGTAAGCCATGTTAGAGACGTTGTATAGCGGAGTCACCACACTGTAACTGAGCTGCAATGACTCAGGCATTTGAGATAAAACAAGAATTTGTCAAGTCATTGTGACTTATTTAACCTCTTTTCCGGCCCTTGAAAAACATCGTTTAGTTGATAACGAGATATAACAATAAGGAATGCTCAAATATAATCATGGAATTGGTTGTGAGGGCTCGACAGTAAAACACCTTTATCATCTAACCAATCAGATTTAATGCTTCTCTCCTCCCATACGTTTACCAACCCACCGGTGACTGCTCCTATTTTAGGTGAGCTCACGTCCCTCGTACCATATTTTTGAGGAGAATCACAACCGGTAAGTTGTACGGATCAAGTTGTTAGCGCTGTATCTAATTCAACATACTCAAACTAGCTGGATTCTTGCTATTTTAGCGCCAGCAAATAGAGACTATGGCAAACCGGTAGTCTACAAGAGAGTTCAGTTATTAACTTATCATTTTATGGTGTTTGCTTTTTGGAACTAATAACAAGCCCAATGTTATCTTGCTGGCACTTAACGTTATATTTACACCATCACATACTACGTTACTTTCTTCCTGCTGTATTAAGATCATCATCTTCATGCAAATGTAAAGTCTCTGATGTGGTTCAGTTACACAATGTGAAAATGATAGAAAAGTCACCTTTTCTCACCATCTCTGGTCAGTTATTAATCTAACATCAAACAACTGCTTTATCGTTCACAGGTGGGTCAAACAAAGAATCATGGTTAAAGCTAAGGCGTGGATCCTGACCAAGCAGTTTGACGGCTTCCCGAAGGACAGCGACTTTCAACTCAAGGTGGAGGAGCTTCCCAAGCCCAAAGATGGAGGTGAGATGATTCTACATCTTCATTCTCTCTTTTTGTTTTGTCTCAGAAGTTACACAGAGCACCTTAAACGGGTCAGTCAAACACAGAAGAGGAGCACATCTCTTCTTTAAGTGGACATCAAAGAGTTTGTTTTGCTCTCTTTTTGTTTCAGAGGTGCTCATTGAAGCTGTGTTTCTCAGTGTGGACCCATACATGAGGTGAGGAGGAATTATTATTGTGTCCACTCTCTTCTATTTGACAAAATCATGCATGGATCTGAAAATGCATAAAAAATGTTGTTTGTCTCTCCAGACTGTTCAGCAAGATTCGCATGAAAGAAGGCGATGTGTTGATCGGAACTCAAGTGGCCAAGTAAAGAACACAAATACAACTGCTCACACACACACACACACACACACACACACACACACAAAGGTCTTTCATCTGTCATGATGTTTACTGAAACAGAACCAGTCCACCATCTGCTGTTAATTCCTGAAGCATTTGATTCACAGAAAAGACAAAAGCAAATGAATCGTTCTTGACTGAGTGTTCAGACTCTCGATATGTTACACAGTTGATCAACATGCAGAAGAAATTATTCGATGGCCGAACTTTCCACAACACGCTTGAATACATTTGCTGTTTTGTGTGACACCATGAACTCAGTTGGGAAAAGGTGGGAATCACTTGACTGACAGATACCTTTTATCTTCTTCTGTTGTGCGTTGTTTTGATTTCTGCAGAGTGATCCAAAGTAAGAACCCAGCATTTCCTGTGGGAAGCCATGTTGTTGGTGATTGCGGCTGGAGAACCCACACGATCTCTGATGGGAAAGACCTCCTTCCCGTCATGTCCGAGTGGCCGAAAGACGTCTCGTTGT
The DNA here is from genome assembly GCF_020382885.2 of Scatophagus argus. Classification (NCBI taxonomy): domain Eukaryota; kingdom Metazoa; phylum Chordata; class Actinopteri; family Scatophagidae; genus Scatophagus; species Scatophagus argus. The sequence continues at coordinate 11,433,318 of NC_058515.1, read as the reverse complement.
CCCTGGCTTTGGGAACCATCGGCATGCCAGGGTAAGACAGAAGTGAGGTGACCTGTATGGGTAGAAACTGAAGCTCCAGAAGTTAAAAATATATCATTAATTTTGTCATATGGAAGCAATTCCAAATAGTTTTCAGGATTGGTGGTTGGACCTTACTCATCCTCGTTCTCTCCAGGATGACGGCTCTTTACGGGATAGAAGACGTCTTGGGACTGAAGAAGGGCGAGACCCTGCTGGTGAATGCGGCAGCAGGGGCAGTGGGCTCCGTGGTGGGCCAGATTGCTAAGATCAAGGGCTGTAAGGTGGTGGGTTCTGCAGGGTCTGATGCCAAGGTGGCTTACCTCAAAGAACTGGGCTTTGACAAGGTTTTCAACTACAAGACCGTTGGGTCCCTGGAGGAGGCACTGAAGAAGGCTTCCCCAGAGGGATACGACTGCTTCTTTGACAATGTAAGCCATGGCGGAGTAGTTCCCGGTCCGTACAGTGTGGGCTAAATGTCGAGAATGTCATTATTGTGATTCTTTGTAGTGGTTTAACTCACACGTCCTCTTGATATCAGGTGGGAGGTCCTTTTTTCACTGTTGCCTTGCAACAGATGAAGAACTTTGGGAGAATAGCCGTGTGTGGAGGCATTGACACGTACAATGATGAAACTCCCAAGAAAGGTGTGTAGCTGTATTCATCTTCTATATCAACAGTCCTGTTATGTGGTTTTTTTCGGTTTAACTTGACAATTGCTTGTGAAAACAATCCAGAAAAAAAGCCATTTGCTTTGCAAAGTCACTTTTAGGATGAGTTCAAGTCATTTCCACCAGAGGGCGACATTGTGTTACTCACATTCTGGAGAGGCTGAATAACCAGACCTTTATGTGAAGTACCACTTCGTTGTTTTCTTTAACAATCTCCCTCTTTGTGTGTCTCTCAGGTCCATACCCCCACACCATCCTCATCCTCAAGCAGCTCAAGATTGAGGGCTTCATGCACATGAGGTGGGAGCACAAGGACCCTGAGTCCCTCAAGAGGCTGATGGGGTGGTTGAAAGAGGTTAGTGACTGAAGTATCCTCTGTTGAAAATGTAGTAGTGTTGCCTCTGTTTTCTGCTTCAGACTCATTTCTGTGATTTGTTTATTTTTTGCATCTGCAGGGCAAACTGCAGTGTCGGGAGCACTTCACAAAAGGTTTTGAAAAAATGCCAGCTGCCTTTATGGGGATGCTGCAGGGAGAGAACATCGGCAAGGCTATCATTGCAGTTTGATGTGGAAACGCAGGATCACTGGAGAAGAATCAGCATTAATAACACATCATGTCACATTATTACAGAATTCATACATGAAGAACTTAGTGAGAGATACAACTAATCAGCTTGTAATCACAATGACAACAACTTCTGACTGTCAGTTAACACTTGATTCTTTAAACTCCTGATCATTTTGTGAAACTGTTCTGCTTGTTCTGTTCAAATTTTATCTGAAATGCATTGAAAGATAAAGACAGAATAAAGCAAATTTACAATTTTATTTTTTGTCTCAGTGCTCTGGCTTCTTCCCTTAATCCCGAAAACATGTACATTCAGTTAATTAGCTACTCTTCATTGCCCCTGTGTGTGAGTGTGTGGTTGTCTGTCTTTGTGTGTCGGCCCTGTGATTGACTAGCGACCAGTCCAGGGTGAACCCTGCCTCTCGTCTGTAGTCAGGCTCCAGCCCCCCTACGACCCTGATGTATAAAGCGTATATAGAAAATGTGTGGATGGATCAGGTTGTGGTGCTGATGAGGACCTGATTTCCATGGTTACATAGGATGGTGTCAGCCCAGTAGGATCACATGAGGTTTACCCACTTTGGTGTTGAAAAGTGGGGCGTTTGCACACCTACAAGAGTGTGAGTGAGTCTCTGCACTTGCAATTAATGACACTCTGGGCAACATGTTCTTACATAGAACAGAATTCATACATGAAGAACTTAGTGAGAGATTCAACTAACCAGCTTTGTAATCACAATGACAACAACTTCTGACTGTCAGTCAACACTTGATTCTTTAAACTCCTGATCATTTTGTGAAACTGAACTGTTGTGCTCGATTTTCAATCATAGCAAGGCACGTTTTGTCAGAAATGCATTGAAAACTAAAGACAGAATAAAAAAATGAAGAATTTTCGTATCACTTTGTACACGGATGAGCTGGGTGGATCTGCTGCTAATACATTCATGAATTATTCAGTGTTAAAAATTAAAGATCCTTCTGCTGCCTTCAAGCAGACATTTAAAACTTCCCAATGTGTGTCTGACACTTTTTTTTGCAGAAAGAAGTGTAATTACTGAATTAAAATCCTTAAAACAGCTTTTTCTGCTGAAAGTCCGTTCTCGATGTATGTGCACTGGGGGCTGCAGGCTTCCACATCATACTTGTGTCTGCTGAATAATGGACCAGACTTGGCCCCCAAACTGTTTCCATCCATCCATTTTCTATACCGCTTATCCGTCAGCCCCAAACTGTTTGTCTATCATAAATTACTATCATAAATGATCTTCGTAGGCCCATATCTTAAAATCATTTTCTCAGAGTGCACATTCAGCAGATGAATCTTAAAACAACCTCTGCACAGACATCATTGTAAACAGTGAAGTTCGAACCTTCAACTGTAAGAATGGTGGAATTTTTCACTCAAGTGTGTCTTGCGTCATGTCCTCTGTATTTAGTGAAAGCTTTTGTATGGGCATTAAACTTGTCGGGTTGCATATTACAGACTGTCTACAGACTGTATTTATTTCTGCATATCCATAAGAACATGAACAAGGATGGTGGATGGTGTCAGCCCAGTAGGATCACATGAGGTTTACCCACTTTGGTGTTGAAAAGTGGGGCGTTTGCACACCTACAAGACTGTGAGTGAGTCTTTGCACTTGCAATTAATGACACTCTGGGCCACATGTTCACGCTAAAGTGAAAAAAATCATATTAGGATTTTGGTCATCATAATAAACCATACAGGTAGGCCAGTGCAAATGTTCTTGCTTCTGTTTGGGGAAATAAATATAAAACTTAAGGACATATTTTAATGCACTATAAGTTTGACAGACTTACACAACCAAAATGTGAAGAACAAAAAGCAGAAAAATTCAATAACCTCTGACAGTAAGCCATGTTAGAGACATTGTATAGCGGATTTATGGCACTGTAACTGAGCTGCGATGACTCAGTCATTTAGGATAAAACAAGAATTTGTCAAGTCATTGTGATTTGTTTAAGCTCTTTTCCAGCCCTTGAAAAACATCGTTTAGTTGATAAGGAGATATAACAATAAGGAATGCTCAAATATAATCATGGAATTGGTTGTGAGGGCTCGACAGTGAAACACCTTTATCATCTAACCAATCAGATTTAATGCTTCTCTCCTCCCATTCGTTTACCAACCCACCGGTGACTGCTCCTATTTTAGGTGAGCTCACGTCCCTCGTACCGTATTTTTGAAGAGAATCACAAGCGGTAAGTTGTACGGATCAAGTTGTTAGCGCTGTATCTAATTCAACATACTCAAACTAGCTGGATTCTTGCTTACGTACTTAAGGTTATATTTACACCATCACATACTACGTTACTTTCTTCCTGCTGTATTAAGATCATCATCTTCGTGCAAATGTCAAGTCTCTGATGTGGTTCAGTTACACAATGTGAAAATGATAGAAATGTCCCCTTTTCTCATCATCTCTGGTCAGTTATTAATCTAACATCAAACAACTGCTTTATCGTTCACAGGTGAGTCAAACAAAGAATCATGGTTAAAGCTAAGGCGTGGATCCTGACCAAGCAGTTTGACGGCTTCCCGAAGGACAGCGACTTTCAACTCAAGGTGGAGGAGCTTCCCAATCCCAAAGATGGAGGTGAGATGATTCTACATCTTCATTCTCTCTTTTTGTTTTGTCTCAGAAGTTACACAGAGCACCTTAAACGGGTCAGTCAAACACAGAAGAGGAGCACATCTCTTCTTTAAGCGGACATCAAAGAGTTTGTTTTGCTCTCTTTTTGTTTCAGAGGTGCTCATTGAAGCTGTGTTTCTCAGTGTGGACCCATACATGAGGTGAGTAGGAATTATTATTGTGTCCACTCTCTTCTATTTGACAAAATCGTGCATGGATCTGAAAATGCATATAAAATGTTGTGTTTGTCTCTCCAGACTGTTCAGCAAGATTCACATGAAAGAAGGCGATGTGTTGATCGGAACTCAAGTGGCCAAGTAAAGAACACAAATACAACTGCTCACACACACACACACACACAAAGGTCTTTCATCTGTCATGATGTTTACTGAAACAGAACCAGTCAACCATCTGCTGTTAATTACTGAAGCATTTGATTCACAGAAAAGACAAAAGCAAATGAATCGTTCTTGACTGAGTGTTCAGACTCTCGATATGTTAGAAATTATTCGATGGCCGAACTTTCCACAACACGCTTGAATACATTTGCTGTTTTGTGTGACACCATGAACTCAGCTGGGAAAAGGTGGGAATCACCTGACTGGCTGATACCTTTTATCTTCTTCTGTTGTGCGTTGTTTTGATTTCTGCAGAGTGATCCAAAGTAAGAACCCAGCATTTCCTGTGGGAAGCCATGTTGTTGGTGATTGCGGCTGGAGAACCCACACGATCTCTGATGGGAAAGACCTCCTTCCCCTCATGTCCGAGTGGCCGAAAGACGTCTCGTTGTCCCTGGCTCTGGGAACCATCGGCATGCCAGGGTAAGACAGAGGTTAGGTGGCCTGTATGGGTAGAAACTGAAGCTCCAGAAGTTAAAAATATATCATTAATTTTGTCATATGGAAGCAATTCCAAATAGTTTTCAGGATTGGTGGTTGGACCTTACTCGTCCTCGTTCTCTCCAGGATGACGGCTCTTTACGGGATAGAAGAAGTCTTGGGACTGAAGAAGGGCGAGACCCTGCTGGTGAATGCTGCAGCAGGGGCAGTGGGCTCCGTGGTGGGCCAGATTGCCAAGATCAAGGGCTGTAAGGTGGTGGGTTCTGCAGGGTCTGATGCCAAGGTGGCTTACCTCAAAGAACTGGGCTTTGACAAGGTTTTCAACTACAAGACCGTTGGGTCTCTGGAGGAGGCGCTGAAGAAGGCTTCCCCAGAGGGATACGACTGCTTCTTTGACAATGTAAGCCATGGGGGAGTAGTTCCCGGTCCGTACAGTGTGGGCTAAATGTTGAGAATGTCATTATTGTGATTCTTTGTAGTGGTTTAACTCACACGTCCTCTTGATATCAGGTGGGAGGTCCTTTTTTCACTGTTGCCTTGCAACAGATGAAGAACTTTGGGAGAATAGCCGTGTGTGGAGGCATTGACACGTACAATGATGAAACTCCCAAGAAAGGTGTGTAGCTGTATTCATCTTCTATATTAACAGTCCTGTTATGTGTTTTTTTTTTCGGTTTAACTTGACAATTGCTTGTGAAAACAATCCTGAAAAAAAGCCATTTGCTTTGCAAAGTCACTTTTAGGATGAGTTCAAGTCATTTCCACCAGAGGGCGACATTGTGTTACTCAAATTCTGGAGAATCTGAATAACCAGACCTTTATGTGAAGTACCACTTCGTTGTTTTCTTTAACAATCTCCCTCTCTGTGTGTCTCTCAGGTCCATACCCCCACACCATCCTCATCCTCAAGCAGCTCAAGATTGAGGGCTTCATGTTCATGAGGTGGAAGCACAAGGACCCTGAGTCCCTCAAGAGGCTGATGGGGTGGTTGAAAGAGGTTAGTGATTGAAGTATCCTCTGTTGAAAATGTAGTAGTGTTGCCTCTGTTTTCTGCTTCAGACTCATTTCTGTGATTTGTTTATTTTTTGCATCTGCAGGGCAAACTGCAGTGTCGGGAGCACTTCACAAAAGGTTTTGAAAAAATGCCAGCTGCCTTTATGGGGATGCTGCAGGGAGAGAACATCGGCAAGGCTATCATTGCAGTTTGATGTGGAAAAGCAGGATCACTGGAGAAGAATCAGCATTAATAACACATCATGTCACATTATTACAGAATTCATACATGAAGAACTTAGTGAGAGATACAACTAATCAGCTTATAATCACAATGACAACAACTTCTGACTGTCAGTTAACACTTGATTCTTTAAACTCCTGATCATTTTGTGAAACTGTTCTGCTTGTTCTGTTCAAATTTTATCTGAAATGCATTGAAAGATAAAGACAGAATAAAGCAAATGAACAGTTTTTTTTGTCTCGGTACTCCGGCTTCTTCCCTCAATCCCGAAAACATGTACATTCAGTTAATTAGCTACTCTTCATTGCCCCTGTGTGTGAGTGTGTGGTTGTCTGTCTTTGTGTGTCACTTTGGTGTTGAAAAGTGGGGTGTTTGCACACCTACAAGAGTGTGAGTGAGTCTCTGCACTTGCAGTTAATGACACTCTGGGCCACATGTTCACGCTAAAGTGAAAAAAATCATTTTAGGATTTTGGTCATCATAATAAACCATACAGGTAGGCCAGTGCAAATGTTCTTGCTTCTGTGTGGGCAAATAAATATAAAACTTGAGGACATATTTTAATGCACTGTAAGTTTGAAAGACTTACACAACCAAAATGTGAAGAACAAACAGCAGAAAAATTCAATAACCTCTGACAGTAAGCCATGTTAGGGACGTTGTATAGCGGATTTATGACACTGTAACTGAGCTGCGATGACTCAGTCATTTAGGATAAAACAAGACTTTGTCAAGTCATTGTGACTTGTTTAAGCTCGTTCACAGGTGGGTCAAACAAAGAATCATGGTTAAAGCTAAGGCGTGGATCCTGACCAAGCAGTTTGACGGCTTCACAAAGGACAGCGACTTTCAACTCAAGGTGGAGGAGCTTCCCAATCCCAAAGATGGAGGTGAGATGATTCTACATCTTCATTCTCTCTTTTTGTTTTGTCTCAGAAGTTACACAGAGCACCTTAAACGGGTCAGTCAAACACAGAAGAGGAGCACATCTCTTCTTTAAGCGGACATCAAAGAGTTTGTTTTGCTCTCTTTTTGTTTCAGAGGTGCTCATTGAAGCTGTGTTTCTCAGTGTGGACCCATACATGAGGTGAGTAGGAATTATTATTGTGTCCACTCTCTTCTATTTGACAAAATCATGCATGGATCTGAAAATGCATATAAAATGTTGTGTTTGTCTCTCCAGACTGTTCAGCAAGATTCACATGAAAGAAGGCGATGTGTTGATCGGAACTCAAATGGCCAAGTAAAGAACACAAATACAACTGCTCACACACACACACACACACACAATTAATGACACTCTGGGCCACATGTTCACGCTAAAGTGAAAAAAAAATCATTTTAGGATTTTGGTCATCATAATAAACCATACAGGTAGGCGGGTGCAAATGTTCTTGCTTCTGTGTGGGCAAATAAATATAAAACTTAAGGACATATTTTAATGCACTATAAGTTTGACAGACTTACACAACCAAAATGTGAAGAACAAAAAGCAGAAAAATTCAATAACCTCTGACAGTAAGCCATGTTAGAGACGTTGTATAGCGGAGTCACCACACTGTAACTGAGCTGCAATGACTCAGGCATTTGGGACAAAACAAGAATTTGTCAAGTCATTGTGACTTATTTAACCTCTTTTCCGGCCTTTGAATAACCTCGTTTAGTTGATAACGAGTTATAACAATCAGGAATGCTCAAATATAATCATGGAATTGGTTGTGAGGGCTCGACAGTGAAACGCCTTTATCATCCAACCAATCAGATTCAATGCTTGACATTTGTCTCCCGCCTTCTCTCCTCCCATTCGTTTACCAACCCACCGGTGACTGCTCCTATTTTAGGTGAGCTCACGTCCCTCGTACCGTATTTTTGAGGAGAATCACAACCGGTAAGTTGTACGGATCAAGTTGTTAGCGTTGCATCTAATTCAACATACTCAAACTAGCTGGATTCTTGCTATTTTAGCGCCAGTAAATAGAGACTATGGCAAACCGGTAGTCTACAAGAGAGTTCAGTTATTAACTTATCATTTTATGGTGTTTGCTTTTTGGAACTAATAACAAGCCCAATGTTATCTTGCTGGCACTTAACGTTATATTTACACCATCACATACTACGTTACTTTCTTCCTGCTGTATTAAGATCATCATCTTCATGCAAATGTCAAGTCTCTGATGTGGTTCAGTTACACAATGTGAAAATGATAGAAATGTCCCCTTTTCTCACCATCTCTGGTCAGTTATTAATCTAACATCAAACAACTGCTTTATCGTTCACAGGTGGGTCAAACAAAGAATCATGGTTAAAGCTAAGGCGTGGATCCTGATCAAGCACTTTGAAGGCTTCCCAAAGGACAGCGACTTTCAACTCAAGGTGGAGGAGCTTCCCAATCCCAAAGATGGAGGTGAGATGATTCTACATCTTCATTCTCTCTTTTTGTTTTGTCTCAGAAGTTACACAGAGCACCTTAAACGGGTCAGTCAAACACAGAAGAGGAGCACATCTCTTCTTTATCATCAAAGAGTTTGTTTTGCTCTCTTTTTGTTTCAGAGGTGCTCATTGAAGCTGTGTTTCTCAGTGTGGACCCATACATGAGGTGAGTAGGAATTATTATGCATAATTATTATGCAAAAAAAAAAAAAAATGCATAAAAAATGTTGTTTGTCTCTTCAGGCCGTTCAGCAAGATTCACATGAAAGAAGGCGATGTGATGATTGGAACTCAAGTGGCCAAGTAAAGAACACAAATACAACTGCTCACACACACACAAAGGTCTTTCATCTGTCATGATGTTTACTGAAACAGAACCAGTCCACCATCTGCTGTTAATTACTGAAGCATTTGATTCACAGAAAAGAAAAAAGCAAATGAATCGTTCTTGACTGAGTGTTCAGACTCTTGATGTGCTGCAGGGTTGATCAACATGCAGAAGAAATTGCTCAGTGGCCGAACTTTCCACAACACGCTTGAATACATTTGCTGTTTTGTGTGACACCATGAACTCAGTTGGGAAAAGGTGGGAATCACCTGACTGGCTGATACCTTTTATCTTCTTCTGTTGTGCGTTGTTTTGATTTCTGCAGAGTGATCCAAAGTAAGAACCCGGCATTTCCTGTGGGAAGCCATGTTGTTGGTGATTGCGGCTGGAGAACCCACACGATCTCTGATGGGAAAGACCTCCTTCCCCTCATGTCCGAGTGGCCGAAAGACGTCTCGTTGTCCCTGGCTCTGGGAACCATCGGCATGCCAGGGTAAGACAGAGGTTAGGTGGCCTGTATGGGTAGAAACGGAAGGAAAAAAAATCATTAATTTTGTCATAGACGATTTACTATGACTTTTACCAACATAACAACAGTTTGAGAAAGCTGTCAGAGCAGAATCGTCTGGACAAAAGTCAAATCTTCTATTTTCACCAAGTAAACGTTAAAGATTCATGAAATAATTCCTTGAAGAGAGAAGTTAAGTCATAAACATTTATCGCAGTGGGGTGAGATAGAGTTTATCACTTGTGTGAACTGAACAGACAGATAGAGAGAAAGTACCTGACCTTCCCTGTGTAAATGTGAGATAAGACAATTAATTTCACTTTATATGTTTAATGCCAATAAAAATGAGATAGCTGTTAGCTTAGCACAACAGCTGAGGTTTTGTCTTTGTTTGAGAACACAAACAGGCAAGGCTCCAGATGTTTGTCCTGCTGATGAGTTTCCTCGGAAGCACTGATAACTTCGCTATGGAAGCAATTCCAAATAGTTTTCAGGATTGGTGGTTGGACCTTACTCGTCCTCGTTCTCTCCAGGATGACGGCTCTTTACGGGATAGAAGACGTCTTGGGACTGCAGAAGGGCGAGACCCTGCTGGTGAATGCGGCAGCAGGGGCAGTGGGCTCCGTGGTGGGCCAGATTGCCAAGATCAAGGGCTGTAAGGTGGTGGGTTCTGCAGGGTCTGATGCCAAGGTGGCTTACCTCAAAGAACTGGGCTTTGACAAGGTCTTCAACTACAAGACCGTTGGTTCCCTGGAGGAGGAGCTGAAGAAGGCTTCCCCAGAGGGATACGACTGCTTCTTTGAAAATGTAAGCCATGGGGGAGTAGTTCCCGGTCCGTACAGTGTGGGCTAAATGTTGAGAATGTCATTATTGTGATTCTTTGTAGTGGTTTAACTCACACTTCCTCTTGATATCAGGTGGGAGGTCCTTTTTTCACTGTTGCCTTGCAACAGATGAAGAACTTTGGGAGAATAGCCGTGTGTGGAGGCATTGCTACGTACAATGATGAAACTCCACAGAAAGGTGTGTAGCTGTATTCGTCTTCTATATTAACAGTCCTGTTATGTGGTTTTTTTTTGGTTTAACTTGACAATTGCTTGTGAAAACAATACAGAAAAAAAGCCCTTAGCTTTGCAAAATCACTTTTAGGATGAGTTCAAGTCATTTCCACCAGAGGGCGATATGGGGTTACTGAAATTCTGGAGAGGTTGAATAACCAGACCTTTATGTGAAGTACCACTTAGTTGTTTTCTTAAACAATCTCCCTCTCTGTGTGTCTCTCAGGTCCATACCCCCACACCGACATCATTCTTAAGCAGCTCAAGATTGAGGGCTTCATGCACAGGAGGTGGGAGCACAAGCACCTTCCGTCCTCCAAGAGGCTGATGGGGTGGTTGAAAGAGGTTAGTGACTGAAGTATCCTCTGTTGAAAATGTAGTAGTGTTGCCTCTGTTTTCTGCTTCAGACTCATTTCTGTGATTTGTTTATTTTTTGCATCTGCAGGGCAAACTGCAGTGTCGGGAGCACTTCACAAAAGGTTTTGAAAAAATGCCAGCTGCCTTTATGGGGATGCTGCAGGGAGAGAACATCGGCAAGGCTATCATTGCAGTCTGATGTGCAAACGCAGGATCACTGGAGAAGAATCAGCATTAATAACACATCATGTCATGTTATTACGGAATTCATACTTGAAGGACTTAGTGACAGATACAACTAACTGTCAGTTAACACTTGATTCTTTTAACTCCTGATCATTTTGTGAAACTGTTCTACTTGTTTTGTTCAAATTTTATATGAAATGCATTGAAAGATAAAGAAAGAATAAAGCAAATTTACAATTTTATTTTTTGTCCCAGTATTTCGGCTTCTTCCCTCAATCCCAATCAGCATGCGCATTCAGTTAATTAGCTACTCTACATTGTGTGTCGGCCCTGTGATTGACTAGCGACCAGTCCAGGGTGAACCCTGCCTCTCGTCTGTAGTCAGCTGGGAGAGGCTCCAGCCCCCCTACGACCCTGATGGATAAAGTGTATATAGAAAATGTATGGATGGATGGAACAGTGGGTCTGCTGCTAATACATTCATAAATTATTTGCTGTTAAAAATGAAAGATGCATCCACTGTATTAAGGCAGGCATTGAGAGCTTTTGTATGGGCATTAAAGTTGTTGGGTTGCATATTGCAGACTGTCAGTATCTATGCAGTATAAATCTGGTATTCATTTCTGCATATCCAGAACATGAACAACAAAACTACTGAAGTTGTGTGCGCCTTTCAGTCCTAAAATAAGTGTGGGTCTTGATAACAGAGCAGGCACTGATAGCCTCCTGCTGCCAAGTGCAGCTTGCTGTTTGATCAGGAAATCAGCTGTATTTTTAAACACTAATTTGAATTTCAGGTTGTGATGGTGATGAGGACCTGATTTCCATGGTTACATAGGATGGTGTCAGCCCAGTCGGATTATGAGGTTTACCCACTTTGGTGTTGAAAAGTGGGGCGTTTGCACACCTGTGAGTGCACCTGCAAGACTGTGAGTGAGTCTCTGCACTTGCAGTTAATGACACTCTGGGCCACATGTTCACGCTAAAGTGAAAAAAATCATTTTAGGATTTTGGTCATCATAATAAACCATACAGGTAGGCCAGTGCAAATGTTCTTGCTTCTGTTTGGGGAAATAAACATAAAACTTAAGGACATATTTTAATACACTATAAGTTTGAAAGAGTTACACAACCAAAATGTGAAGAATAGAAAATAGAGAAATTCAATAACCTCTGACAGTAAGCCATGTTAGGGACGTTGCATAGCGGATTTACGACACTGTAATTGAGCTGCGCTGACTCATTCGTCATTTACGGTAAACCAAGAATTTTGTCAAGTCATTGTGACTTGTTTAAGCTCTTTTCCGGCCCTTGAATAAGCTCGTTTAAGAGATAGGTAATAAGATACAGCAATAAAGAAAATAATTATATAATAATGTAATTAATTATGAATACACTAATGATCATATCGTCGACATAGCCAGTATATGTCTGTATGCCTATTTTGGCAGAAAGTCAGTTTTATCCATCCTTAAATCGATAGTCGAAACAAAGGATTTCAAAAACACGCAGAAACACTCAAAATGAGTCAAAATTTTCCACTTTCATATTCATACATTATCAACTATTGGCAGACGGCAACACCCAACAGTTTCAATCCATGTTGGTGTAAAGTTAGGAAAATTAAAAATGTGGCATCCCTGATAACTTTTAAAATAAACGTTTGCATAACTGAGAGCTCTTAATAAGTGATACTCGATTACAATAAGTAATGCACTCTTTGTGAAATCTTCACAAAATTAGATTTTGATTTCATAACTTCACATGAACAGCAGACCATAGCTTTAACGTTGCAACTCCGACCACCGTTTCCATGCGCCTAACAATTATACACTTTTATTTTTAAAGCAAAGCACAGCGACTTCCGCTGTGGTTGGGACTACGGAAGAGTTACTTGACGCAGCCGCAATAAAAGCGCGGTGTATGTGGCGAGGGGGGGTATTCCCAAATTTGTCTGCACGTTGTTAATCCTGAGACACGTCCATTCAACAGTTATCATGGTTCACCAAGTGGAAGATCTGGTAAGTTCTCGTGCCTTGTTTACTTTCTAATCTCCGCTATTGTCGCTGGTTAGCAGACTGTTTTTAGCTCTCTAACGGTGGATGATGTGGTGTTTCCACCGGCCGCGCAGCCGCGCACCCGTTTCCCTCTCTGGTGACTCATTCTCCACATCAGAGTTTAATATCTGGGTTTGGTTGGAGGGGATTAAACATAAGCCACTTTAAAAGCCTTACTGGTCATATTATCAAAACAAGGTTACGGCGAGCCGAATGAAGTACGTGAACGTGCGATTCATCGTGGATAACGTCAGGCTCGTGACGTTAGCCGCCACCGGGAGCTGCTGGGTACTTGTGTCGTCTTACCGGATCCCTGAGGCGTCAGATATGGAAACCGCATAGCCTGAATCTAATAACTTTAGATGTGCGTGGGGCTGTGATGGCCGTAACAAGTTGTGGCTAACGTGAAGGCTACTGGACAGCGGGCCGTCAACAGCAGGCCGTGGCCGACCGCTGGGCGCACCGTCATGTGTTCTCCATTAGCCAACATGTTGTATTGTCTGGAGTTTATAGCCGGGGGCGCGTGGAGTTTGCCCCGTTTGATTGTTTTCTGATTTATGATAACATACTTAAAGCCACACGTTGCGTTCACGTAGTGTGCAGTCAGTGGGAAAAAAGGTTACATAACGATGTAGGTTAGTTTAATAATTATTAAACAGAGTCGCTAATGTCGTCTGAACGGCTGGAGTCTTTCAAGGTGTTTTCTAAGATTAGGACTCACTTGGCTCGGGCTGGTCCTAGACACAAATTACAGACATACTTCTTAATTTATAGAATAAATGATGAGGAAAGATGCCATAAAAATTCTCTAGCTCTAAAATTAAAAAGGAGCCGTCAGTGAGAGCAACAGGAGGAGGCAGAGACGCTTGATGTCAACAGATAAGATGAACTACAGTGTGAAATAAACAACAAACGGCAAACTGAAAGCAAAAGGAAATGTTTAAATCAGCAGGACCCACAGACAAAATAAATGGTGATCGTGAGACAAACAGCCAGCGATGATTAAAACAAATTGTATTTAACTTCTCAGATATAAGCTGCAATATTTGTTTTAATTTCCCTTTTCTGTAGGATGAGTTCAAGAAGATCCTGAAGGAATCAGGAGACAAGCTGGTGGTGGTGGACTTCACAGCCACATGGTGTGGCCCCTGCAAACAGATTGGCCCATTTTTTGAGGCAAGTGGATGTCAAAAAGCATGGATTGTGTTGGTCTCATTTTAAATCTGAAGATATGGGGTATTTGACATTCAGACACAGTAGTCGCAGCCTTTCCTGAGGGATACGCGTCGCTGATGGGCAGCAGCTGTGGCGTCCCTTTGGAGAGGGAGACTGTTGCTCAGGAAACCTCTTGGCAAGCTGTTCCAACCTCGAGTACGAAGTACCAGGTTAACTGGAACGTTTTGTGTCCGTAGCGAATGTTGATAAAGGGCAGAACTGAGATTTCAGATTTTTAGACAATGATGCGTGTTTTCTCCCTCTGTTATTTAAAAGCGTGGTTGGAAATGCATCGGTTCTTCGATCACATGTCGTATGTGTCATGACAATGTTGACTCTCGCTGGTTGACTTGTTTGCAGGAGCTGTCACGTCATTCTGAAAACAAGAACGTGATTTTCCTGAAGGTGGACGTGGATGAGGCTCAGGTAACCGTGTGTTTTCCTTGCTTAGTTCTTTTTTTGTTTGTTTGTTTGTTTGTTTTTTAAAGCGTGAAGCACCATTAGGTTTACTGCATATTACACACATCTCCTGTGCCATCACGCCTGCACTGGTGAAGATGGTTCAAAAAGACTGAGGATTGAAAAGGAAACTGGTGTTTTGTGAAGAGAAGGATGAAAGTGATTGTCTCTTTACTGGTTTTGTGGTGTGGGGTCACCACATGTATGCTACTCACTCCACCAGGCCATGTGACTCCACCACTGACACCGTGTGACCTTAATGGCATGGAGTTTTGTGCTGCGACATAAAATGCTGTGGTACATTAATAAGCACAAATGTGCAGTTGATTGCGCCTGCTCCCTCGCATTCATGCTTTCACTCGCTCAGACCATCACACACACACACACACACACATACACATACACACGACCTCTGTGACTAATCCTATGACTAATATATTTCACTGAAACATTTAGACATACTGATACCCAAGGAAGTTGCCAAATTGGCAAAGAGCCTGACCAAAATGAAAGCAGAAACAGACAGATGGGACTCCAGCCCTTTCATGAGACTCGCCCAAACAACTGACTCTGTAAAAGCGATCTTACTCCCAAGGTTTCAAACTCTCCTTGTAGAAATTTGTCCATCATACATCACAGTTCTTCAAGCTGTTTTTTTGTTTGTTTTTTTTTTTTGTAGTTGTCGCAGTTCTCAGTGATCATATTGATAAAGAACTGTACATTTTTTTTAACGCTTTTTCAAAACCAGGGACAGGGTACATGTGGTCGACTGTCACTACAGGCGGTTAACCCGCTTAGTACATTTGGACAGAAGGTCTACAAGTACAGCTGCAGTATTACTGCTGTTATTACTGTACTTCACGTGTATACAAGGCAAAGCCTGTTTCACACTCGACGCTTCACACGTGAGTCGGTCGTTTTGGCTCGTTAGCCTGGAGAGTCGGTCCACCTTAATGTTTGTTTCTTTTGCTCTTTTCAGGATGTGAGTGAGCACTGCAAGATCAGCTGCATGCCCACATTCCACTTCTACAGGAACGGAGAGAAGGTGAGCACTGCATCAGATATACAGCAAACATGGACATTGTCACCTTTTTAGAAAGTTGTACTGCGTTAGCAAACAGGACAGATTTGCTCCCAAGTTGAACGTTCAGACTGCAGCCTGCCTTCTTCATTCGAATGAATTCGGAGTTCAGTTATCAAACTGAAACTAAATGTACTCCAGTTTGACTGGTTATGACATAATGCTTACATAAGTAACTGCCGGCTTCTATAGTTAAACTTGATCACTGCCACGGAGTCCAAAAAATTTAAAGCTTTGTGGAGTGCCAAGGATGAAGCAATGAGCTTTTTTATGTTTAATGAACAGTTTTTGGGTTCTAAAACCAAAACAATGACTGAAACAAGCTGCTGAACCTCGTTCACGAAGCCATTTGAGCCACATAAATAGCAGAATGTTTTCTGAAAGCTGTTAATAATCGTCTTGTCTTTTTTTCCAGGTGGGCGAGTTCTCTGGTGCTAACAAGGACACGCTGAGGGAGAAACTAGGAGCTTTAAGAACATAAAAACCACAGTAGACTGGAACCATTTGTACATGCTGTACTAAGAAATTCCACTTTGTCGTCATGTACAGTAACCATTAGGTCTTTTATTCCACACTGGCGATATTAATTAATTCCACTCATGTATCCGTGACCTCCTGTAGTTCTGTCAGTCCGGCGTATGTGTTGACGTGTCTTAACAACAGACTGAAATTTGGTCAAAATCCAATGACTACAATTGTTTAATTCTGTTTTTATGAGAAATTGGTCTTGGCTCCTGAACTCTTTGTTACATTATGTGTCCAACATTGTGGATTTAACAAATAAAGATGAAGACACTTTTTTGCACTCTGCTTATTCACACCTGAATGCACCAAGAGCAAATGATCTGACCAAAAAGAAGGCATTTAATGGCATTTTATGCTTTAATAAAAATGTGAAGAATAGTTTACACATATACATTGAACAATCACATCAATAGTTTTTACACATCGTACAAGTATATAGCAGCATATGTTTAATACTGTTGAGTCTCTATATGAAAAAATACAGCTTTATTTTACAAAATGGTTCTTGCTTTGCCTTTTGCAGAGAGATGAAAATGAACGGTTTACAAGTGTGCCAGTTAACTATACAATAATTCCCTTCATAGGACGATTCACATGGAGCTGAATGGGATCTTTTAGAAGTGATAGTATCCTGATTTCCTCTTCCTGCAGAAAGGAGAAACCGCAGTCAGTCATGTATGATATTCAGGCTCGGTCTGTGGCTTTTCTTTCATGGACACATTGTAACGAGTGTTGCTCTTGTTATATTTGCGATGGGCCGTTCACAGCCGAGTGATCAGTTTGGTTTGCGGCTGCTGAATTCAGAAACTCTGTTCTGCATTTCAAAGTCTTCACTTACATTCCAGGATGAGCTGTCAGGCTTCATCAAACACCGTGTTTTTTGTTTCGCTAACTGAACTGCGTGCAACTCGAGCTGAGGACGCACCTGCACGTGGCAGGCAGTGTTCCCAAAGACGCAGTTATCTCGGTTTCTAAGGGCGCTCCAGCTAAGACGGGGTGTAAAAGCTTCTGAAACCAGGATATGATGTTTACAGGAACAAACATATAATGAAGCAGTTTCTCCTGTATGGTTGGTTATTATACCTAACTTCCTCATTGCTACACTGAAAACATTTTCACAGAACAACCTGCAACAAAATGGACGCAGTGATGTAAACTACGTCACGAGAAGGTAGAACTGAACAAGGTGCTCTTGTTGGACGACTTTTATGAAACTTAGGGAGTTTGTTTGCTTGGTGTTTCTTCGCACACATTATTATGTGGCAATGCACAAAGAGAGGAACTTTGAGCAGAGTGCAAGATTCCTATAACAAATTTGTTTTCTTTTTACAAAGGTGGGAATTTCTATACTAATAACCTCTGCTATTTGTTCCTGTAATTATTCATTAAAGCATTTGGAGCTTTGCTTTGCACCTTTTGAGGAACCTTTCTGTGTCTCTGCTTACCTGGAGCAGTCGTGTCCACTCCACCCCGCACTGCAGTGACATCTGTCCGGCCTGATGCATCTGCCTCCATTCAGACAGGGCGATGAACACACAGCTGTAGGCACGCACACACAGAATCATTACTGTGAGTATGGGTTTTCAGAAGCACTGAGAGAGGTGGAACATGCCTCCCTTCTGTCTTAATCAATCCAGATGCCAGACTGCATCAGCACTCACCAACAAACTGCAACAAAATGCATATTTGATAAAGGAAAAAATGGTGGAACTACCCTTTACAAGAGCGCTGCTCAGTGTGTTTGTTTTTGAGCTTTCAGAGCACAAAACCCGCGACACGCTGTCACGACAGACAGATGGTTAAGTGCTCTTCTCTTCTTCGTGTCATCCATTATCATAAAGCAGCCATTAGTGCTGCCCCGATAAGAACCAGTAGAACAAGAACCAGGTGGTGAAAGAAAGGAACGTACGACACAAGGAAAGAAAAATCACTAAATGAAGCAGGAAACTGGATCAGAACGTTTAGGGTGAATTTGTCCTTTAAAGTCCCTTCCAACACTTGTCTTCCTGGCTGCACTAAACCCTCACTGCAGGTGACGGAGGGAACGCAGACGAGTAAAACCAGCATTAAGCTCATTAAGGATTTCTTTTCTTTCTGTTTAGTAATTCTTTTAGTTTTTTCCTCCTTGTTTCTTTCTAATATGATGCTTTGTTTTCAGTGCTTTATGTAAACTTTTTTGTTAGTTAAAACAGAAGATAAGATGACCACTTAAAAAGTTACTGAAACAGTTTATAAGAGCAGCAAAACAAAGTATTTTAACTAACATGAAAACACTTAAGAAGTATCTTCATGTCAGTGAAGCAATCAGACAGGACATGATCATGAAAAACTGTTATTTATTTATTTACAATTAAGTGTAAAAGAAGGAAAACAAACCCCCACTGGTGATCCCTCACTTAATGTGTTCACCCTCAGAGAACACATACGTAACAGCCTAAACATATGAAATCATCACTGACTCACGCAGGAACTCACCGCTGTGACAGCGTGTGCCCGTCCACCCCGTGGGACACTCGCACTGGTAGGGTGCCACGCAACGGCCCCCGTTCAGGCACGGCAGGATGCAGATCGCTGGCGTTAAAGAGGAGAGAGGAGCGTAAACAGGAAGTCGTGTAAAGTCATCGGTCTTATTTGTTGAAACCCCACACACTCATTTTGAAAGGCAAGATGTTTGTAACCGCAGACCTTCAGAGAACCACATTTAAAGAATTTCCCCTCGGGAATAAACAAATGGATTCTGATTGTGATTGAAGTTATCCAGTACTTGTGTCAAGAGCAAAGTCGCTCCAACAGTATTTCACTTTGAAGGCTCAGTTTGTAGTTTAGTTTACAAATGTTAAATGTGAAGTAAATGTAAAGTATAACTTCGGTGCTGAGTGAGCAGGACACAAAAACAACTCATGGACAGTGTTTCGTGGGCGTGCAGAGAATGAACGACATTCTCAATTTCTCAGCGACCATTGTCTCCGGATGCTTCATTGTGTGGTAAAACCTGCTTAGCAAGCAGGTCGGACTCCCTGTGTGTTACTGAGCGCTTGTCGGATGGGAGCTGCGACACACTTGGGATCGCGTTCCCGGGGGGTCGATTTTTGATGGCTCAGTACTTACGCTCCTCACAGAGTCGGCCCATCCAGCCCTCGGGACAGGAGCATGTGTTGGGCCGCTGACACACACCTCCGTTGTGGCACTGCAACCAACACACCGCTGAGGGAGAGAACACACACACACACAAAGGTATATCACAGACACATTTTCATACTTCACACACACAGAGGAATGAAAGGCGCTGAACGTTGTCAGTTCCCTGCCACTGAAACAAGAGTTAAAGGTTTGTTTCTTTGACATTTCATGCATTTAAACAAAGGCAGCACTTATGCAGAATAAACTGTTCAGAGGAAACCGAACAAAGACACTGACACAAAGTCCCTGTGTGTGTGTGTGTGTGTGTGTGTGTGTGTGTGTCTGTGTGGACACGCAGACAGGAACAACGTGCAGCAGCTGCTGAGTAAAGCCTAGCCTGGATCCAGCCCTCGTTTTCACATGTAAAACGAGTGAGAGTCCATTTGAATTTCATGTTGCATGCAGCAGTTTCTCTTTCTCTTTAAAGCCCAGATGATTAGATCCCCCGATCTGCTCTTTGTACCCGTGTTTTGCAAATGAATTCCACACACTTCAATTCATTTAAAAGGTGCATCACCAAGCCTTAAATCTTCTTCAACTGATTGTCAGTCTGTGATACAAACTTCTTTCTAGTTACCATCAATGATGATTTTCAGTGATTTTAAAAGATAGTGTTTGTCAGAACTTCCCACTTTTGACCACATTTGTTTCCTGTTCAATAGCAGTGCCTTTTTTCTTGCTCCTTATATGATCAACAGTTTATGTTTTTTTGTGGTGATTATGAAAAAAAGGATTTTTACTTTGAAGGCAACTAATAGCTATCAATCAGTCGATATGTCTGATCTTTAGCACAAGATATCCTAAACATGCACTGCATTCTGGTCAAATGAACCTGCTTTCAGTTGAGAAACTGATAGGAGATGTTGAGAGCTGAAAATGTCTCAATTGAAGACCAAACACCACCAACAAAATGGATGTGAAATGACATCCAGACTTCAGATGCACTAAAATAGTTTTTGACATGATGTCACTTTATATGTTTTTATCCAAATAATCCACAATACACTAATAAAAGCCTCTGATTGTTTTAAAGAGCAGTAACCTGACAGAGGGTTTGTTCTTCCTTTACAGGGGCTGAATCCAGGCTGTACTAAGAGCTCAGATGTGAATATTCACAGTCACAGAGGAGAACAAAGTGTCAAACATTCACAAGAGGAGGCATCGGCAAGAAGGAGGAGATCCTGTGGTGAAACTGCCTGTTAACTACTTAAACCACATGCTATCTCAGGTTTAACTGGTATTGAGCAGAAGACAGACAAGCGATCATAGCAACATTTCTTGGCTACTTCACCTATTTCCACATACTGTGCACATGCGACGGGTGTAAACCCAGCAGAAGTAGTCATCGGAGGACAAAGAGAGCAGGCACAGAGACGTTAATAACCTCCAGACAAAACCCTGTCTGCTGGGGATGAGCAGGAGCAGTTCTGAGAAGAGTTAAAAAGCTGAGGAGTGGCGTGACGTCAGGTACTCAAGGGACAGCAAGATAAAGCAGGAAATGTCCGGGGAAAAGAGGGGGTGGGGAGTTGTCCCTCTTGTTAAACACAGAGGTGTGTTCTCTCTACCTCGGCATGTGGGAGGCGGCGTCCAGGTGCCGTTCTCCAGACACCTGCTCCTTCCGACGCCCTCCATGGCGTAGCCGCCAAAACACGAGTACACCGCCACGTCCCCGAACTGGAACACCGCCCCACGCACCACCCCATTGGCCACGTGGAGGGGGGGGCCACAGGACACCCCTGCACAACAGCCCAGAATGGAACGACCCACGAGTTACTCACTACATGTCTTTTGTCTCCTCTGCCTAAATTATCGTCTGTCTGCTGCCCTCAATTCTCTGACAGGCGGCTTCACTGAATGTCTTTTGTTTGAGCAAAGAAGAAAGTTGTCGTAAGTAAGTCTGCAGGAAGTGGACAACTGAAAGAAACAATTTCCAGTACAGTAGAGCGACTGAATAATTAGAATAGTTATTTTTTTTAGGCCTCCCATCCTGGTCCTGGTCTCTCCAAGAAGCTGCTTTGTGTTTGGTGTTTGACACTCTTGTACCAGCAGTTAAGGAAGCAGCAAAACAAACAACAACCTCAGAAATGACAAACAGGAGGTGTCATCAAGAACTAAAAATGATGTTTGTGGAGCTTCTATATTGTACTGCAAGGTGTTCGTCTACCCTTTGTAGGAAATCTGTGTCCCTCGAGTGAAATCGAGCTGCATTTACCTGCATTACCAGTGAGGACAGTGAATTTCATGCTTGATAATAGCTTTCTCAAAGAAAATTCCCCTTAAGATGAAAACATGGCTAAAAAGCATTGTGGTAAACATGTATATAGTAGAATTAACATCATGCGAATACACACAGAGAGCCTTAGCAACATTAAGTGCCATTGTGTTACACACTGAGGACAACTGCACCTAAGAAAGATCAGAGGATTATGGGACAAAGGTTGCCATAGCAGCTGCAGAGGTGCCCGTAATTAGTCCAGCAAATAGACACCAACACGGCGTTTGATGCGTTTGTTTTGATAAAAGCTCAGCGAGAGGCAGACAGCAACAGACAGAAAACAGTACTTCAAGCTATTGGGTAGATTTAAGCCAACAGCCATGCAAGAGTAGCAACAAAGAGGGGAGCACAGAGAGATGAGATGTGAAACACACCATTTTTTTACTTAATTATCTCATGGATTATGATTATAATGATTATGACATTCACTACTTTGAGTGCAGAAAATCTTTACATCCTTTGATGGATTTACCTCCAAACACAACGAGATCACATGACTCAAATTTCAGACTGATCGAGGAAAAGCAAATTTATTAGAGCAGAAATTATTGTTCATTTCTGAGGCCAAAAGTGAAAGATTTTTCAAGTTCACTTCAAGGGCAGCTCTGGGATTTTAAACCTAGGCTCTACATTTACATTTCTTATGCGTGTAAATGATTCATGCTTCCCAAAGGTTTGGGAAATGGCCTCAAAACGGCAGCTGCAACAAGGCTGCAATGGCTGCAACAAAATTCTTTGGGGCAACTCCAACAGTCCAAGTCTCATTGTGAAATCTGGCAAGGCCTCAGAGGGAAGCTTCTCACTGAGTGACACTGGGATTTTACTGTTTAATAAAAAGGTCTGTGTCTGCATGGATCCCCTCAGTAATGTCATCAGACAGAATCTCAGCCTGTGATCTTGACATGCAACAGTGGCATTTTCCCAAAGTGAATTATTCAGTGTCTTCCACCTACGTTCACACACAGAGCTGATGAGGCTCCAGGTCTGGTCTGGTCTGCAGATGATGGTGCCGCTGCCTCTGATCTGCTGACCTTTGGGACAGGTGACACGGACTGACTGTCCGACATGAAACACCCGCTGGGAGCCGTTCCCACTATCGTCCTCCCTCCACCCCGGAGGAGCTGGGCAAGACTTAGCTGTAAGGTACAGATGCATCAGGTTTTCACTAAATTAAGCTCTTTTTATCAAGTTTGCACACTTAATCTATTAGAAATACATAAGTATTATGTACTTTGCGATAATCTTTTTGTCCATGTGTAGAAACTGGGGTTGATAAATAGTGAAAACATCTTTAAAAGTAATTTTTCCAATAGCACAGCACCACAGACCTTCATCTCTTTTATGGTTTGACATCAACGGCCACAACACATGCGTGTCTTACGTTAGTTTTACTTTGCAGCATGTAAATGTTCCACAGATAAGAACACAGTAAGCCAAGGTTTCATTTTTACAACCATCCTGACGAAACACAAAAAATTATTCCAGTGAACTGTTGACTCACTGTTTGGGTAAAAAGTCAGAAGGGCTCTTACTCACTTGCTCTTTTTTCTGTTGAAACGGAGGATGAAAACCAGTGATGTTGCAAAGATTGCGGTGCGGTGTGTAACATGCACCCCAACCATTGCAAGAGGGTTTTTTTTTTTCATGTTGGCGAGGTGTAAAGAAAGCAGACAGTCGAACGCAACAGGAACCCAGAAATACAAAGTGAGACGCAGTGGTAGGCAGTAATAAATTCACTAATTCAGTAATCTGTTAAAGGTTGACTATGCAGCATTTTCCTCATAAACAATACACAAGCGCTGCCTGTGTTTTGTTATCGATGACTGGGGCGTTTCTGAGCATCAACCTTCGGGTGGATGGCGTGAAGCACGCAGTCGTTAAGAGCGCACAGCGTGTGAGGTCGAGAC
Organism: Scatophagus argus; assembly: GCF_020382885.2. NCBI lineage: Eukaryota > Metazoa > Chordata > Actinopteri > Scatophagidae > Scatophagus > Scatophagus argus. Next base: position 11,409,762 of record NC_058515.1, on the reverse strand, counting down.
TGAATAAAAACAAACTGACCAGGTTACATCACATCACATCACACACTGCTCTCTACGTAACCACTGATAACGCTTTATTTTGGTGATTTAATGCTTTGATCTCGCCGATGCTGCTCCCTCTCTTTACTTACTGTCGAGCTTGCTCAACCGCCGCTGCTCTATTTCGACTTTTGAGCTCGGGAGCAGCAGCCAACTTTGAAGGGCGTGTTTACAAAAAGCAAACAAACAAATCCCATATAGCATACCTAAAAATATGAAACTCCCCTGTCATTTACGTGCATGTTGCTGTTCACCCGCGTGTTAGCGTTTCTGTGTGTGTGCAGAGTTTCTCACGTTGGCAGGTGGGGAAAGTGGAGCTCCATGTGGTGCCCCCAAGACACACCACCAGAGGCTCTCCCACCAGGGTGTAGCCTTTATCACACTGGAACTGCAAAGCGTGTCCTGTGTTCAGGTTGTGTTCTTGCACTTTGCCGTTTGGCACCTGTTTTGGGCTGCTGCAGCCCTTGGCTACTGACATGAGAGAGAATAATGGAGAATAAATGATTCAAAAAGACAAGCAGAAAAAGGAAGAAACAAACAATTATCATAGCGCGGTGGAGTCACTGTACCTTCGCACGTAGGCCCTGGCAGGCTCCATGTGCCATTGGCCAGACACATGACAGTCTTTGGGCCAACTAGCTGCAGGCCGGTATTGCATACATAACTGGCATTGTGCAGGTATGCTTCTCCTGTAGTCTGCACCTGTGCATTCCTTACTGTGGGAGGAGGGCCGCAGGGCTGTGCTGCGCAACAGACAAGCATAAACGCGTGGGAGAATTAAAGAATGTGTGTATATTGCATGACATTATGAGGAACTCAAGTCATGCCCTCCATACCTTCACCCCACATAAAATCAAACTTGCCTTGAGGGTTTTCTGAAAATGTTTCAACTGGAATAAAGATTGTGGACATCCAAATCTAAAAATCTTCATACATGTGAAAACAGACATTAAGTGTGGGGCGTCAGTCTTTGATCTTAAGGCTCAAACTTGGCGGTGAATATTTGACTCTTTTCCTGGTCTGTCCCTCACATGTAAAAAGACCTACCAACACACACTGGCTGGGTGCCGCTCCACGTCCTGTCTCCCTGGCACGTCTGGATAGAGTCTCCCTGTAACAAGAGAAACAAAGTGTAAAGTTACAAGAACAGCAGAGTTTAGCCAGTATTGATCTGCAGCAATAGCAAAGAATGTGATACAATCATCAAGGTCCATGAAATAGATTTTTTCACTTTAGACTTGGTACATTGAAACCTTTTTTTTACAAAATGATATGTCTTCAGTGTAAGAAAAGGCTCTTATTGTAGGCAACATTCCAATTGAGGAGACGAACATAACAGTGAGTATCAGTGTATAAGGAATAGAATGACTCAGCTCCTTCTGTTTGCTCTGTAAATACACGCTCATTGATTGCCGAGGAGAAACCATGTGACTTTCTATAATCTGATTGTTAGTCATAGGTTAGGCCAGGCCGCCTGTTGTTGGGACAATGCAGGAAGGGAGCTGACAGACATTTTTGGATACTATCACACACAAATACATTTTTTAGGAATTAATAAACCTGGGAAAAAACACAATGTAATACAAGCAGCAAACAGAGTGATTTCCATCATCCAAAATTTTGTTTTATTTGATTTAGTTTTCCAACACAGCTGCGTTTTGTTCAGACTTTTCTTGGTTGTTTTCCCTGTGTTCCCAGGTCAGGTCATTCATTAAACTATGGTTTCAAATCTTTGCTGCTAAACTAACAAACTCTACAAAAGGAAATTTGGCCTGATGAGCAGCACCTTCATCTCAAAGCCTGGCAGACATGAGTACATGACGAAGTCTCCATAGTTGTAGGTGTCCCCCTCTGTGACACCATGAAGAAGAGGAGGCGGTTTCTCGCAAACCACCAGCTCACAGGAAACTGAGGAGATACTTGGCGCCCATCTTCCTCCCAGCTTAGCACACAATACAAGAGAAAGGACAGGAGAGTGCCACATTATTCACGGTTTCTAATTGACATGTTTGGTAAAAAGGAGAAAAGAAAAGTGCAAAGTGTTGCTGTTGTAAAGAAGAACTTCTTCATAGGTTACTGTAAACATATAGTGGCTACTTCCTCAGACGATGATGATTCATTAATATTTTATAGGCCATACTCAAACAGTCTACAACAGCAAACCGAATGAAATATTTCTCATCTGCACTAATTTTCTCATCTGCAGCTGCCTGGGTTGCGCTGTCAAAAGAATCTTAGTCTATTATATCACAGCAGTGCACAAACAGGGACCAAAAACATTTTGTTAATCATTATTCAACCAGATAGTCACATAAAAACTATACTAACAGTAATAATCAGAGACAAATTGACAAATCATTGACCAACATGCCTCCTACCTGGCACTCAGCTTGTGCTGACGCCTGCAGGTAGAAGCCGGGAGAGCAGGAGAGGGTGATGGTGCCTCCAACAGGAGTGAGCTCCTTCCCAGTGATTATCACATGGGGGATGGAGAAGTTGGTAGGTAGCACGCAGGGGCTGGGGTGGCAGCGAATACTGTGTTTGGACCAGGTGCCGTCACTCTGGCACGAGAGTGAAGCCGTCTGTGTGGCTAACTGGTATCCATCCTCACATCTGGAGAGCAAGAAAACGAAGAAAGCAGTGAGAAAAACAGATTCTGGAAAGATGTCTAAGATAAGATTCTTAGATAAATACAGAAAAAGACACAAAATGGAAAGGCATACATTCTTTTTTACACTGAAACTGGGGTTAAAAACACAGATAAAACACAAGCTCATAGGCAATGTAATTGGGCTTTCATCAAGATCCCCAATAGCGCACAGGAAATGTGATAGCTAATGTCACTCAGAAATGACCATCCCCAATAAAAAAAATCAAGGTAAACTAATTATTAGTAATAATTACAGTATTTACCTGTATGTGATTTGATTTGGGAATGTGAAGGTGTCTCCCACCACCTGAGCATGGGCTACATCTGGAGGTTTTCCACAGTTCACAGGCTCACAGCTGATTCTGGGTTCCCCCCACCTCCCGTCTCTTCCACAGGAGAGGTATGGATACCCCTTTGGCTGGTAGCCAGGCCGACACCTGTATATAACGGTGTCTGAGAAGGTGGCAGAGCCGCCCTGCTGGACAGCGTTAGGAACTGTAGGCGGGGCGGCACTACACCTCCCCCGGCCACACATAGGCACACCGGGGCTCCACACCCCTCCCTTCTCACACACAGCCTGAGAGGGACCCAGCAGCTTGTAACCCTCGTCGCACTGGAAATGTACTCGGTCTCCACAGGCACGCTCATGCCCAAGAACCACCCCGAATTTCACCACGGGCTGGACACAGACGCAGGGTCGGCACTGAGGCACGGTCCCCACCCAGAAGCCTTGAGCAGAGCACCGCAGGATGGGATCCCCGACTACCTCATAGCCTTCGAAACAAACATACTCCACCACGTCATCGTAGTTGAAGCTGGAGCCATTCAGGAAGCCGTGACTGATGTCCTCAGGTGGATCACAACTTATGATTTCACAGCGTGGTGCAGGTTTGTCCCAAAGTCCATCTGATTGACATACACGCACGGGATCTCCGTTAAGTGTGTATCCCTCATCACATTCATACTTTACCTTGCTGTTGAAACCAAACTCTGACCCCAGCACACGCCCATTGGGTATTTGTGAGGGTTTGCCGCAATGGGCAGGCACACAGGTAGGAGAATCATGGCTCCAGGTGCCATCAGCCTGGCAAACACTGATGGATTTCCCTTTTAAGATGAAACCAGTCTGACAGCTCAGTTCTATCTCATTATTATAACTGTACTCCTCTCCTTTAAAAGTGATGTCACTGGGGACTTTAGGAGGACCGCAGAACACTGGCTCACACCCAGGCTTCTGTCCTTTCCACTTGCCATCAGCCTGGCAGATGATAGTGTCACTACCCTTTAGGACAAATCCAGGACTACACTCATAGCGCAGGATCTCAGGATACACATAAGCGCCTCCATGAGCTGTGCCATTAGCGATAGCGCCTGGGTCGCCACAGGAAACAGGCCGACACACTGGGGCGTCATTAGTCCAGAGTCGACCTGATACACACTGCCTCGCAGACGCCCCCTCCAACTCATATCCTTCCTCACACGTATACTTGACCATACTGCCAAGGGAGGCATCAGTGACATTCACCCAGCCGTGCTCTGGATTGGGTGGTGTTTCACACTCTGCAGGGACACAGGATGGGGCCGTTCCATTCCATCCCCCATCCTCCTGACACACCAACCTGGTTGGGCTTGTGAGGTCATAACCTTTGTTGCAACGGTACTCGATTAACGTCCCATGAAGGAAGCTCAAGTCCATAGGTGAGGCTAAAGTTCCAGTGTCTTTAGAAACAGTTTCAGTGCCTTCGCCCAACTGCATCACCCTAAAATATTCCCCAAAGTCAATGTGAGGAGGCAGGCCGCAGTCTGAGTGCACGCAAACAGGAACAGAACTGGACCAGCCAAACTCCTCACAGGTCAGATGGTCCTGGCCTACAAGTTGAAAGCCAGGAAAGCAGCTGTAGAAAATTGTAACGCCGAAACTGTGATCCTGGCCCTCTACAAATCCATTTTCAATAGGCTGGGGTGGAGTGCAAGACATCTGCACACACGCAGGTGGCTCGATGTCCCACTCACCACTAGCCAGGCACTTAAGAGTCTCTGGGCCTTGAAGGCGATAACCCCGGTGACAGGAGTAGGTGGCACTGTGACCAAACTGGAGCTTTGTATAAACTACTTTCCCACTGGCTATCTGTTTAGGGACTGAGCATTCAATTGGGCGGCAAGAAGGTACACCTCCGATCCAGAGACCCCTCTCTCCACAGAGGATGGTGGAGTTGCCCACTAAATTATATCCAGTTCTACAACTATACAATGCTTTGCTGAGGTACATCAGACCCTGGACATCAACGATACCATTAGAAATCTCCACAGGCTGAGGGCATTCAACTGGAATGCACTCTGGGTAAGGACTGCTCCACTGCCCACTTCCTAGACAGGACACAGAGCCTTCTTTTCTTAAAGTAAAGCCATCTATGCATATGTAGCTCACCATGGAACCGAAAGGGAATGGGGCAGAAGATGAGGAAGGGCCACCAAATGACACTTCAGGCGGGGGGCCGCAAAACACCTGCTTACACACTGGGAAGGTGTCGTTCCACTCCTGGGATGTAGTGCAGCGGAGGATCCGGGCCCCCTCGAGGATGTAGCCATCCTCGCAGGATAATTCTACTGTTCCAGATTCAGAGTCCAGGCCCTTCAGGACCAGGTGGTTCTCCTCCAGCGGTGGCTCTGGACACTGCACAGGTGAGCAGCGTGGACGCCTTGTCTTATCCCACCTTCCGTACTTCAAGCAGGTCCAGGTGGCATCCCCAGCCAGCTCGTAACCCTCATCACAGACATACTGCACTTTTCTGCCCACCTGGAAATCAGACCCCTTGTAATGTCCATGGACGATGTCGGGAGGAGGGTCACAGGTCAGAAGGACACAGCCGGGAGGGTCATTGTTGGACCACTGCCGGTTAGCTTGGCAAACTCGCTCTGGACGACCAACCAGTCTGTATCCTGCATTACAGGCATATGTTACCTTGCTGTTGAAGGTGAATCGACCTCTGCCCTGTAGGGGAAAAACAGAGGGGTTATATGATTGAACATATTTTTAATCACGCATATAAACAATTATGAAACATGAAAAAGGTGTGGGTGTTTTTACAGGATTAAAAAGTACGATTTATCAGAATTAAACAGTCTAAGTCCCAACAATTTCTATGAAGTTTATTGAAAATATTTATCATTATTATGACCAAAGTACAAATTTCTTTCCAGGAAACGTCTTGGAGAATTATTACACTTAATGAAAACTAACAATTTAGAATGGAAACAATTTTTTGTCAAGGGATCATTGTAATTTGTTTATATAATGTGACAGATGGGCGAATTAATTTACACATCGATTCACTCATGTGATCATCTCTCAGTACTGTCTGCATGTACCTCCAAGAATGTGTTGGGAATAAATCAAGGAATGGTGAAAAATATAACATAATTGGATTATAGCACCATGATATTATTTCACTGAAAGTTAATTAATGATAATGCTGAAACATTAACCACTAATACCAAACTGGAAGAAATTCTGATTAGGTGGTATCTCTGTATAAGTAAGGAAGATGTATTCCCCTTTATATTTTATTTTTTATCAATATACCAAGGATTAATGTGGGCAGGTGTATTAATTCTGTCACTGCTAACCTGGATATATCCATTCTTGAGTGCAGGAGGTAGGGGGCAGGACACAGGTACACAGGTAGGCAGAACTCCTCCCCACTCTCCATTGGCCTTGCAGGTCCTCCTCTTCTCACCTCGGATCAAGAAGCCCTTATCACAGCTGTAAGCCACCATGGCTCCAAAGCTGTAGTTTGTACCGCTCACATAGCCCCGATCGATGCTCTCAGGCCTGGAGCACCTCACCGGCACGCAGCCAATGTCATACGGCGAAGGCTCCCACTCTCCTCCCATCAGACATCTCAGTGTGGCTGTGGTGTTGAGCATGAAGCCTTCCTCACATTTATAGCTCACTTCAGTGTTGCTGGCATATTTCGGTTTGTTGACCGAATCTAAAATCGCATGGGACAGTTCAGGCGGACGTAGGCAGAAGTTTGCAATGCAGCGAGGGGCCTCCATGCCATCAGGGGGGGCCCACACACCCTGAGCATTACACACCATCTTAGAATTGTTGCCAGCGGTGTATCCGTCTGTGCAGTAGTAGTTAGCAGTGTCTCCGAACAGCTGGTGGCTCTCGTAGGGCTCAGCATGATCGATGGCGGGCGGGGGGCCACAGGAGCGAGGGACGCACTGGGCAGAGCTGTCACTCCATTGGCCACTTGGCAGACATTCTCTGGTCTCTGGGCCAATCAGAGTGTAGCTGTGAAGAAGATAAAGATTCACACAGGGTTAATCAGAGATTTTCTGCAGCAAATGTAAAATAAATAAACTGATTGTCTAATCACTCATTTACAAACATGGTGACAGTTGCATGCTAATAATCCTAGAAAAACTGATTTACACAATGTTAATCTGACAAAGTATTGATCATATATAGCTCTTCACCAGCTCAAACTGGATGAATAACCAACATGTGAGGCAATCATGGGGCTTGTTGTCATTTATTTGCCTGCTTGTCTGACTGTTTTACTGACTGCACTGTTGTCGTAATAACTGAGTAGACATCAACCACATTTACCCTTCTTTGCAGACATAGTGCACCTTGTTTCCCAGTTCATAGTTCTCTCCTACGGTCATGGCATCTCTCAGGGCCGGAGGCTCGCTGCACAGGACGCTCACACAGCGGGGGATGGGCCTGCTCCACTCCCCTGTTGCTTCACAAATCACTTCCATGGAGCCCTGTGGTCTTCGCACCAACACACCACTTAGTTTACAAACTCACACTGCTGCAAATACAGTGTCACAGAGATTTATAGAAGATAACTTGGGAACAATGGACTGTGCTGAGTCAATAGACTGAACACGCTAGCGCTAACAAAGATTATTTGTTGCAGCTGCAGTGTGACATGAATTTATTCTCCCAATTAACTCCTGTGCATTTGGAAATTAGCTTCATACTGTTGTATTTTGTTACACTGGGCAATTTTATTGTTACTTTAGTTTAAAGTCAACTTCATTCTATTAATCCTTCAAAAAACTTGTAATAAAACAAATCAAAAAACATAAAATTGTGTATTAAACTGGCATGTATTCAATCAAAGGATGGTCATTTATCCATACCTGTATCCTTCAGCACAGGTATATGTGACAGTAGACTGGTAGGTGTCTGTGTCAAGGGTGTAATCAGCATTTCCAACAGTTGGAGGTCGCCCGCAGGTCACTGGGTGGCAGGCAGGTGGCGTCCCGCTCCATGTCAGGCTAGCAAGACACTGGAACTCATACGGGATTGGAGGCAGGTAGCCCTTCATACAGCTGAGGTGTATGAAAAGAGTGTGAGACACAGAGATTAACTCCCAATGTTTTACTTTTTCCCACTGTCATCATTACAACATGGTGTTGCAGAGGATGCAAGTGATACCTGAAAGTCACCTTGCTTCCATAGGTGAAGTTGTTTCCCTCCATGACAGAGTTCACTGGAATAGCTGGTGTCGGGCAGGAGAGGGCTAGAGTGCAACATTACAGAGACGATTAGTGACTGCAGTTTTCCACCGACTAAATGCAAGTGTAGCTTCCTTTATCCTCAGAGGGAAGATACATGTTTCTATGAGGAGAGACGAGCTTAGTGAATCCTTTAAGTGTTATTGATTTAATGTAGATTAGATTTTGGCAAAGAATTTGTCTAGGATTAATGACCTATTATAGAGGCACACAGGAAAGTACATAAGTGGACAGAAGCCAAATAGGTGCGACGGAGAGGCAATGGTGCATGAAGGAGCACTCCAGCGATTACACATCACACTTCAAGTGAGAAACTTGGGGAAGATACACCAAGGTTAACTTCACCAACATACACAGAAGTGATATCACAATAGTGTGGCTGCACACACAGTGAACAATGACTTTGTCTTCTCTTTTTACTTTATGTAATGTTTATGTTGTTAAACATAACAACTTTGTGGTTTCCACTTCTATTCAGCAGATTTGTGCCTGATAGACGTCTAGCCTATTCCCTCCTCTCCCTCCTCTCTGAAGTGCAGAGACTTGCCATACAAACATTTGTTTGCTGTGAGTGTTAATGTTTTTATGGGCAGGTGCCCTGGGATGCATTAAGATTGTAGGACAGAACATCAACAGAGAACTATGGACTTCAGACTCACAAAGGATTGCAGGGTGAGCTCATATCTTTCAAACTCCACCCATGATTTTGTAATGCAGGATTACTTTCTCGAGCATAAGACAGGGAGACTGAAACAATTCAGTAATCTTAGAAGGCAACACAAGAAACACATTTCCCGTCTCTCTGCTGCTGCAGTCTTTACGTTAATCCAACAACATTCTATTCAGCTTTGAGCCGTGCTGAAAGTATATACAGAATAATACAGTAATACAGAAAGGCAATTATGTCCAACCTAGTGAGGTAGCTGTTGTGACATTTACATAAAAATGACCAGGGTGCCTATTCAGACATGAGATAAAATGTCAAGTTTTGACTTCAGGAAGTTTCTGTACTCATCATCTCATAATTTTCAACAACCAGAAAACACTGTGTAATAACACCAGTAGAGGACATACATTTTCCACCATAGACATAGACATATTCTGAGCCATGAAAATCCATGAAATTCAGCTGTTTTGATTTTGGTAGAGAACATCACACAGCCGCTTTATATGTTTTAGATGAAATAGAGTTTCAGTTTTAACTGCAATCATTTTACTCTCAGTAGGACAGCCAACAGGCAGCACAGGCTGAGCGCAATCGATTGGCACAGTCTGCGCTGAGTAAGTTCCCCTTTTCTCTATGAGGAAGAATGTGGCTTAGAGCCAACGGAGGTGTTGCGGTGATCAGGCCATTCAGCCTGTTGCACAGTGGAAGACAAAAACACAGCTGCATATATAATCACAGCATCGTGGGTTGGACACATCACATAATGCGTGTTTGTTAAAAGTGTATGTGTCTGTACATGTCTGAACTATTTGCTGCTGAGTGTGTGTTTTCTCAAATGCACAAGTACCTCTGCTTATCTGCAGTTTAATAAAAGACTGAGATTACATCTGTTTAGTTTCATTTGTGTGTTATTTAAATACTATTAGTTTAACAGCTAAATATTTGAATTAGGAAACTATAAACTATATTATTCATATGTAATAAAGAGCAGATGACTATAAATGACAATACGTCAACATATTTAAAACGTATGACTTAAGACTGCAAGCAGCACTCCAAGGTGGTGCTTGTGAGTATTTACAGCTGCAAGATGGGTGTATATTTGATTGATTTCTATCAACTACAGTGGCTGTGTTCACGGTAGTTAAAGAATAGGTCAACCTGTGCAAAACTGTGGTTTATTGATGGGTTTTTTATGGGTTTAGGACGACCTTCTGCATAAAGCTCGAAGTCATATCAGGTTTATTTGTTGGGTCTTGATCTCAACCATGACAACAGGGAGAAGGTCAACGGTCACATTCTCGTCGCACTCTGGACATTTTACTGTTCCTTTTATTTTCTCAGAGAAGGAAAATGGTCCCCTCTTGTGGTAGAAGCTAATGGAAATAGTTGAATAGGCAGCAGTAGGTTCAGCAGGTTGTTCTTACAGGGTCTTACAAAAGCGACTCATCTGAGATACTTCAAACTAATAATAATAAATGAAGATTCATTTTTAACTTTCAGCTGAGTAGAAGACTATAAGTCACTTAAAAAGTCTACAGGGCCTTCATATATGGAGCAGCTGCTACACTGTGATGACATGACCACTCAACTTCTAACCTCTGCAGTATGGGACTGGATTGTCCCAGTTTCCTGTGTCCAGGCAGATGAGGTGAGACGAGCCGACCAGCTCGTAGCCACTCTGGCAGCCAAAAACAACCTCACCGCCCATCAGAAAGTTGCTGCCGTCTCTGTGACCAAAGTCTGGAGCCCCAGGGTTCTCACACTTTACTGGTTCTGGGCGGGGGGCACGTACACACATAACAAATGGGTTCATATATGGGTTCAGATAAAATGTGGATATGGACATGTAAAAATTTCTGCATTTTCTTACCTGTGCAGTTTTTGCCGTCTCCACTGTACGGGTGGATACATGTGCAGGTGTAGGAGCCCTCTGTGTTCTGACAACTAGCGTGTTCATCACAGTCAGATCCCAGAGCACACTCGTCCACATCTGAAAACACACAGACACACACAAAAGCACAACGCAGATATTTTATCATGTAAACATTCCAAGCATTTCCCACAAATCACTTATTTAAAATTACCTAGACAGGCTGGTTGACTCCCTCCCCACTTTCCACTGTTGCTGCAGTGCACTTTGGTGTCTCCCAGCAGGTAAAAGCCAGCATTACACTGATAGACCACAGCGCCGCCAGCATGGAAGTCCGTCCCCTGAAACAAGCCATTCTCCAAAGAGCGAGGAGACCCACAGGACACTCCTGTGATACACACACAGAGGAGAGAGGCATATTATCGAGGCTCTCACTCTCACAAGCTCTCTACCTCTAGCTGTATCATTTTACTGGTATGTCAGATGGATAGTACAGTAACAGCTTGCATACATCTGCAGCAAGAGGAATATGTGGAGGCTGTATTGAAAGATTTATTTTGTTAATTCTTCACAGTAGAAAAAAATTGTCAGCGATTGCCAGTGATTGTTTCAAATTATGCTGTAGAAAGCACAAGTCAACATGTAAGGATTTCTGTATGTAAACAATAAATAACCCATTGTGTTAGTATTCACATCTAAATTATTTTTACATGCTTAGAGATCTTTTAAATTACTTGAATTTCTTCAGCTAAAACAGGTGAAAAAATATGTTAATATCTGATTTATTTACATTTCAAATCAGACAGCAGTTTGTGTATATGCCTTACGTTCACAGCTGGGCAGAGGATGGCTCCACTCTCCTTTATTTTGGCACTGCAGCACTGGCTCCCCCAGCAGGTAGAAACCGGGATCACAGGACAGCTGGACTTGGGCCCCGGGGCTCACCTCCACAGTGGAGGCATGCAGGTGGGGCACTGCATTCTCCAGCTTGGGACAATCTGGAGAGACCGGGAATGGTTTTCAGTGTTGTTTCAGAGAAACAAACAGAGTCGGGCAGGGCAAGTTTAAAGTGCCAAACTGTTGTTATTAAGGTAAACCAACTGAAAGGTTTTATACCCAAATGTTAATTTCAGAAATTTATTTGAAGTTCATCATTCAAAGTAATACACGATTAACATCTGTGAAGCTGCTCTTACCGGCACAGAAAATGCTGTTGAGGTTTACTTTGACTCGGCCCACAACGCCAGTGAGGAAGTCTGGCCAGGCGAGGACGTTCCCTATGTGGGTCACATGGGAGGCTGGACAGCTGCTGGCCAGGACCTTGATCTACAGTAGAGAGGAGGGGATGATCAGTCGGTATGGCATGTAAAAATATTTTTCATATTCATGTAAATATTCCTGTTTTACGGCTATGGTTTCATAGTTCAAATCTGCCTACTTTAACAGCCAGTTTGTATATTTACCTGTTGAGGCGTGAGAACACGATCCCAGATGTTGAGCTGGCTGATCGAACCGACAAAGGATTCGACAGGGTTGAAGCCTTCGCCCCTCTGATCCTGGTCCTGACCTAATACCAGAGCCCCACCACCTGCAGGGCAGATGTTAAAGATAAAACGTTAACCAAAGCTCACTGAGAAATTATTCTCCTTTTCTACGGGGCGACTATTTTTACATCAATGAATATGAGAATCTTAGATACTGCTGATTTGTTCAGACACAAAGACATCCAACATAATTTCATAATGGCAGACCAGGTCGAGGATAGCACTACACCTGGGATAGTGGTGCCGACTGACAGGCCTTTGCCTCCATCTGAGGGCTTCCCGTTGATGTAGATTCTCCAGTCACCATCCCAGCTCCTCCAGGACACTCCAATGTGGTACCACAGACCAGTATTCACTGCAGGACAGTCAGTGATCCGCTCCTTACCGTTCACATACAGAACCCATCTGAAGAGCAGGAGAACCACGGGGAGACGTAAAAATTATCCTTACAGTATGAAATAATACAGTGTGTGTGCATTTACACTCTCTTAACTCTTTGTATTTCACTGACCCGTTGTAGTCTATGAGAAGGAAAGCGTTGTCGCTGCCCTCCACAGCGTAGGAGACAGGTGTGCCATAATTAGTTGTGTCCGATGACTTCATCCAAAAGGTGCAGGTGATCTCTGTCAGCGCCGGCATCACTCCATCCATCATAACATAACCATGTATACCAGACACCTCAAAGTCCAGGTTGAAGGCAGAGGACATCTCTGATAGCACAATAAAGAATGATAAGGTTAATATGCTTTTTCCTTAAATTAAATTACTAATGACTGCTTTATCTTCTTCTACATGATTGGTCTTGTCCTCATTTGATCAGTTATAATTCAGTGATTAAGTGACTACAAATCCAATGCAGTACTGACACCTTTAGGAACCTTACATGTAAACCGAAAAGAAAAAAATAACCAACTCCCTCCCAGAGGAACAACAACAGCGGTGTGTATATGGAGATCACATGCATAACATTTAGATCAGTTATCTCTCTCTTCCTCCTATCCAGTTTCCGTGGTGATGAGTCATCTGTCCTATAGTACCTGTCTCACACCTGGTTCCGTTGAACCCAGGGAGGCAGCGGCAGGTGTAGGACCCCAGACCGTCCAGGCAGCTGGCCCCGTTCACACAGGGGTTAGGGTCACACTCGTCCACGTCCACCTCACACAGGCGGCCACGGTAGCCCTCCACACATTGACACCTGGGAGAGAACATTACATCATAACACATGTAAAGAGCACCAAGACAGTTACAAATAGTGACGGGCTGCCACTGCCCATCAGCATCTTTATTACCTGAAACTGTTGACAGCATCCAGACAGGAGCCTCCATTCAGACAGGGGGCGCTGTAACATTCATCGATGTCGACCTCACAGCGATCGCCTGAGAAACCCACTGCACAATTACAAATGTAGCCACCTGTCTGGTCCTCACACACACCTCCATTCAGGCATGGGTTGGAGAGGCACTCGTTTATTTCTAGCTCACAGCGAGATCCTACGGAAATGAGAAAAGACAAGAAGGAAAACCTTAGCATTTCTAAAGTGATAATCACTCTATTCAAAAATGTATACAGTAACAGTGGACAGTACAGAATGAAGTGAGAGGTTAAGGCATTGCATAATATTTATCCAATGTTATGCATGCTGGTTTGACTGTCATCATGAGGAAATGAACTGTGAAACTGATATCTAGAACGGAAACTAAACCCAGTTCTGTTTTCTAACCTGTGAATCCGGCAGCACAACTGCAGGTGAATTTGTTGACCTCGTCCACACACACGCCTTCATTCAGACAGGGGAAGGAAACACACTCGTTCACCTCCGCCTCACACAGAGAGCCTGAGATAGAGTATAAGGACAACCGTGAGATACAATATAGTGTGTGACTGGAGTTTGTGACAGATTTAAATTATTGTTGGCTAATGTTTACATGTCATGCACCTAATAAGGCTGATGGAGACACATGGCCAGTTAACCTCATTTCTAAAAATTTTCTTTGTGAGTATCATCAACAATGGTCCCATACCTAAAAATCCAGGCTTGCACTGACACTGGAAGTCTCCCATACCGTCCTTACACAGGCCTCCATTCTGGCACGGAGCAGAGTCACACTCATCAATGTCAATTTCACACTTGGCCCCTGAGAGAGAAACACACGGAGGGTGCATCAACTAGTCATCTTAGCAATGTCACAAACAACACAAATGTGATAGAGATAAATGTTAATAGTCACAAATGTCAACATTGATACAGTTGTTTAAGTTTAAGTTGTTCATATGCTAATAAACTCCGCTAACTCTGCTAATTAATGCTTGTAGGAGTGGTGGTTTACCTGTGAACCCAGGCATGCAGGTACAAACATATCCTGCCCCCACCTCCTCACATGTGCCCTTATTTTGACAGGGATTCAAGAAGCACTCATGGAAAACCTGCAGAACAGCATAACAGATCATATAAAAATAATGTTTAAACTTTTGTTCAGTCTTTTGGTTGATATTTAGTTCAATTCAAATATTCACATTACAGGTGTAACTGTTATATTTGTCCAAGTTCGGTCATTTCTATCTATTTCGGTTAGAGGACTTTGGCATTGTTGTAATTATATAATAGTAGATGATGACACAAATTTATCCTCTTGCATGAATATGAGTTAAATATTGACCGTATGTAAACTTACTTACTGTAAGCTTAATTACTTAAATATTTAATTTATAATAAAACAGGAGGAGTTATATTATGCATATATTCATTTATGTGGAAATGCTGCTGTTGTCATCATCAAGTTAGTTGTCGCTATTTTGCCTTTCTGTGTCTCTAACGCATCTAATTAAGATGCCCCGCGCTGGGTCTTGGAATATTTGAATCCTACATTAATGATAAGATGTCAGAAATAATCAAAGAAAGGAAAAAACTAACCTGACTGCTTGCTTGGTAGTCCTCACTGACCTCCACCTCTGGAGCAGCAGTCACACTCTCCTCCTTGGGTAAAAAACTGGAGCCAAAACCTGACAATGACACCCAAAACAAATACAGGCAATGTAAGCAAAGACAAGTTGGAAAAACACAGCAAAGATCTTTCCCCTTGCCACCAGACTCGCAGACGGTTGTGATCTGTCTGAACAAAAGCCTGTATTCTTATTGAGAACTGGCAGCATGTCCGAACCAATGTTCATTCCCACACTTCAGACATGCAGTGTTATTCATTTCCATTCTGCAGCAGAGCAATAAAAGTCATATTATTTCCATTTCCCACTGATCCCGTGCAGTAATTCCTTTTCCAATTGGACTGAGCTGTCACAATGCAGATGAGACAACTGGAGCGATGGCAGCAAGTTTTGAAACTGTAGCAAAGCTGTCACACAGACCGCCTGACACAAAACGGTTTCTTATAGTTTGCACTCGGCTGACTTCCCTTGGCACGTCCTGCAGAAATTTAACATAAATTATTCTATATGCCAACACTAAAACAGAAGACCGCCTGGTGGAAATCTGCCAAAATTTGCATTTGTCAGTGTACAGAGTTAATCTAAAGTGGAGCTACGTGTGGAACAAACTACAATGGTGCAGTTTTAGTTTTAACTGACATCATTTCCAATCAAGAATTTGTAGCAGGACTTGAAAAAGGCTGCCTCTACTTATGCCAACAACTACTTCATATTCTATATTTGTAATTAATTTAGATGACTTTGTAGAGATGGAAAGTCTTTGTTCATCACTGTCAACAAAGCCCCAATAAATCTACTTTGTTTTCTTCTACGGGGGTGAACTCTAACGTCTGACAGTTACTACATTTGTGTTTTTATCTTCTGAAGAATATGTAATGTCGGATACTGTTGTGTAATTGCATTATTGCTGGGTGACTGGGATTTTTGCAGGACACTTACTGGAGCAGTGCTGTATGGTGGTTGCCCCAATAACAGTGGTGGTCCCATAGAAGGGACAGGAGAGGCAGTAGGAGCGGCCATGTTCAGGCTGATAGTAATCTCTAGGACAAGGATAGCAGGGAACCAGACCAGTGCGGGAGAAATGACCTGCCGAACAGGGGACTGCAAGAGAGCAAGACATTGGAGAAAAAAAGACAAAGACAGGAAAAGATTTAATGGAGCAAAATTGTTTAAAAAAGAGGTATTTTGCTGGATGAATAGTCCAACAGCTGGGAGCTCCATATTTTTAAAGGTTATGGCTTATTTTTGTATTTAAACTGGGAAGCTCAGGTAGCAAAAATGTCCAGATTTATCATCCAACTTTAAAGGTCAATCATATGAAATTTCCTAGTGGGAATTTATGAACACATTGCACACTGATGCCAAATACTAACAGATACATTTTTGGTTACAGGCCGGGGATTATATTTGTTTTTGTTACCTAGCAGCTTTTAGAATAACTTCAGAATGAGTAAGTTAAAATGAGCACTTTGATAGGACATTAAGGGAGTGCACCCCACACTGTCAAACTGTATCACCTCCACACTCTGTTTCGTCCACCGCTCCTCTAGTGACGGTCGAGGTCTCGTCAGGACAGACGAGACACTCCCTGGCGCCAAAACCAGGCTGGAAGTGACCCAGCGGACATGACTCGCAGATCTCCAACCCGTTCACAGAGTGACTACCAGGTTTACACTGCCCTGCAAACACCGGTAAGTCACCACATCGTCAGCAATGCTCCGACACAGACAGAACAAGGCTGAGGTCTGACTGTGTGAACTGTCTTACCTTTGCACTCGGCGACGCTGCGGGAGTGCAGGTAGGCCGTGGAGGTTCCCTCGGGGCAGGACTTACATTCCAGCTGACCCTCCTGGTCCTGGTAGGAGCCCAGCCAGCAGCTTGCACACTCATTATGTTCCAGAGAGAAGTATGTTCCCACTGGACATTGGACTGCAACAGCACACACGATTAGTGATTTACTGGTAAACATAAAACTTTTACAAGAGTATTAAATATTCTTAAAATCAAATACATTTTCATGCATTTCATATTGTCATAAAGGTTAGTAAAAGCTATTGAGTTATAGGCGGGTGTGCCCTCCACTCGATCCCCTCCCACTCACCACACATTCTGCCTTTGAGCACTGAACCCGGCCTGCAGGACAGGAAGGCTTTCTTGCTCTCCAGAGATTTTGGATCAGCCACAATCATCTCTGAGGACACAGAGAAGCTGGACAGCGGCTGCCTGGCCAGCGTTCGCTTCAGACGGTTGGTCAGTTGCTCGAGTGTCCGCAGGAGTCTCCTCTGATTGGCCACTTCTATTGAGTCGTTCCTCGAAACGGGCAGAGGGATGCTTGCTGGGAGAATGGACAAAGACCGATGACTAACAACTGATGGTAGTGAATATAAAAACCACACAAAGAACGGGGAAAAAACACATGCAATAACATATACATATGTCCTCAGCACTGCAAAGCTCAATAATCCCATCTAATATACCTGTGATGTTGAAATAAATCTGGATTTTTTGGTCTCTGGTGGGTCCTGTGATTTTTCGGTGCCTCTTGGAGCGCTGGTGGCGTTGCATGCTGCTGTCTTGCTGCCGCCTGGCAAGCTGCCGGGTGCCTGTGGCAAAGCCTGACTCAAAGTAAGCATAGTCCTGGGTGCCCTGAGGACTCCAGCTGTTGCTCCAACCCCCAGGTACTGACAAATGACAAGACAGGGTGAGCTTAAATATACATACATTCCCTTAAAATACAGGCGTGATATTTAGAGAGAGTGTATTTTGTATCCCACCAATGGAAAATCCGTTCTCGTAGTCATAGTTGTACTCCAGACACTGACCCTGTGACATCATCTCCAACTTGCAGGAGACATCTTCGGTGCTACAAAGGTTGGGGAGCTGTGGAGAAGAAAAGAAGCAACGTGTGTCTTAGAGTTGATTTACAGCCAGTCTGCGGAAATGTGTATATGTACAAATCCTCACCATGCTTCCCAGTTTGGTGTTGAACTCCCCGGTAAATGACTTGACCAGGTCAACATCATCACAGCGAGATGCTTTAAACAACATCTCAAAGGGCTTGAAGCCGTTGTTTGCTATACGGTTCACTGTGAAAGACAGAAAGGGTTTTAGAAAGCACAGTGTGTTATTTCAGCATGCAGCACAAGTGTGCTTGAATGTGTTTTTAAGTTAGCCAAAACCTAAGAAACAAAAAATATGGGTGCACCATTCAAACACGCCTGCAGTAATGAGATGTACATGTAAGTGATACTGCAGATTAGACAGCAGGTAACTAAATATTTAAAAAAGAAGTAACAGAACTCCTGTGCTGCGCGCACCTGAGCAGTCGGGTCTATCTGGAGAGTAGGGAGGCTCCCACATGCCGTTGTAGGCACAGAAGTAGCTGTGCACTGCATCCTGAGTGAAGCTGTAGCCATCTTTACAACGAAGAGTACAGTTAACGCCCTCCTCTTCATCAGAGCAGATGAACTCTCCATTCACAGGGACGTAGGGCTGGTCACAGGTCGTCCCTGGACACACACACAGTATACGATACCTTCATGGTCATGTTGGAGTGCAATATTTCAAAATAGCACCACACATTTATATATTTTCTGACTTGTTTGTTTTACATTTAAAGCTGCAAAATATTTCAAAAACACAGTACATTCATACAACAACATTCAATAAAAGATATTTTAAAAGCCACAATGTGTATGATAGCTCTGTACCTTGCACAGTGATGGTGAGGTTGCAGGTGCGGCTGTTTCCAGCAGCATCACTAGCCGTGTACTGGACCAGAGTCTCTCCTACTGGGAACTGGGAGCCTGGACTGTGGCTGCTGGTCACTGTGAGGCGGCCGCCTGATAGAGACACACATTACAAAAGTGGTGGTTATACATATAAAGTACACTTAACACATATGTTGTTGTGACTGTAAAAACAACATTATCAAAATAATAACCATAGTATTAGTTATTGTCTTTTTTATTTTTAAGTGTCACTGGCCATTTTAGCCTATTTTATCTGATAACTGAGACAAAAATACACCTTTTTGGAGCAAATATTGCAAACACTGATCCAAAAGATGTCCAGCGAAAGTGTAGGTGGAGAAGAATCCAAAGTAAAAAGACAGCCCTAAAATAATCAGGAACGCTGGAATTATTTCCAAGATGAAATATACATTTGCAACCTTGAAGACTGCATCTTATTTTTCTCTTGTATTTGCTTTTAGAGGAGCATTATGTTTGCAGATTGAGAGTCTTTCCGTGAGGCAAATGTGTTACTCCAGTTATCCTGCAGAGGGAAGCCTTTGCTTTACTCAATGTTCCAGGACGAAATGAGTCACTCTTACTAAACCAGAGAAGTTACGTTAAGTGGTGATATGTTGACATGGGAATGGTGTGTCTGGGCATCGCAAAGCAGCAGAAAAATCTTGGGACTCAAGGGGGAAAATTGCTATAGTCTGGTTGGCTTAAAAAAAAAATGAAAATGAAGAGAGTGATGGATAGAGACAGCGGCGATGAGGCGAGTGTATGAGTGTGTGTTTGCACATGTGAGATTGTGTAGGTCTTGACTGCAGGCTGACACACAGGCTGTGAACAAAAAAAGTTGGGAAGACATCTGCACTGTAAGTTTAGGGGACGAAGATTTGAAAAAAAAAAAAAAGAGGAAGAAGGGAAAGTGAGCATTCGACCTTTCATTTCACTCCAGTCCACCTCCTGCGTGAAACATCATTCTAACAGGGCTGACACATGTCTGGCCTGCTGGAGTCTGGTGTCTCCCGTTATATATAGCCTGTGTGTGTGTGTGTGTGTGTTTATGTGTGTGTGTGTGTGTGTGTGTGTGCGTCTGCCGAGTCGTGACTATATATAGCGCTGGCATCAGGGTGTGAGCCTGGAAAAACAAAACACTGACGTTGAAGCAGCACTGCGCTGACGTCGTGTGGCCCAAAGCAGCCGCAGCAGTCTGTTATTACAATGTGTGTGTGTGTGTGTGTGTGTGTGTGTGTGTGTGTGTGAGTGAGTGAGGGTGCACCTCTGCAGACAGGTGGGGAATGAGCACGCCGGATCTGGGCAGTGAGACTTTGAGGTTGAGGCCTGTGTTTGTGTGAACATCCATGCCTGCCTGCGTTTCTGTACACACACAAACTCATATCTAAGCCACATTAGTGTTATTTATGTGTGTGTGTTGAGCCAGAGCCAGTGAATTACATGGGCCTGGCTGCAGGCTGGAGCCTTGGAGAAGTCTGGTTTGTTGTCTGTCACCACGGCTATTTGGCTACAGCTAGAGCTCCAGGAGAAAGCCAGACAGCTCCATGATACTTAGTCCACTTGGCAGATTGGCCTTGATGCACTCCTTTATTGCAGTGAGTGTAGCAGGGTGGCTTCAGCTGAAAAGAGAGGCTAAAGCATTTCATGCTGAATCCTCACAACAACCAGTTTGTGCCTCTTGCCCTCTTTAACTGCCCTGGGATAGGAAAATGAACGTCTCTGAGCTCAAGAACAAAAGTGATTGCGTGGCCCAACTTAATTCTTTTGGAGACAGAGCTGCATTAGAAGACCTACTAAAAGGAGGTCATGTTCATCAACACCTGGGTCAAACCTTTGAGAGGTTCAGTAGGCAAATGTGGCCGCAGTCATACACCAGATGAATGTGTTGCAGGTGACGTTTTTGTTCAGTGTCAAAGCAGTATGACTGTCATAAAGTGTACAGACAGCGATTAATACCTTTAATGCTGTCACTCTGATTAAGAATCAAAAATGATGATCTGATTCATAATTCAAAAACATTTAACTCCCTTTTGAGTCAATTTCTGTGTGTGCTTGCGTAATTATACAAATGACTGTGATAAATGTGAAGAATGATTGCGGATTCTCACGAAAGAGCAATTTTCATTGCAAAAACACCTGCTTCTCTCTGCTTCGCCCGTCTGTTTTGACAAGAACAACCTTAACAGACATTTTGACAACTTCATCTGCCCACAAGTCCAACTGTCTATCACACACTTAAAGACGCACAGTCAACATCCTCTCACCATTGGACCATATGTGTCCAGTGTCTTTCACCATTATTCACAGAAACACACACACACACACACACAAAGCCCTATCCTGATCCCCTTTTTCCAGTCGGAAAAGATCCTGTTTAGCCATCATCAGCAGAGGAAGAGGGTGGAGCCGAGTGGAACAGAGGAGCAAAAGAATAAACCATCTACGGAGCTGCTGTCTGAGAATGGAGACCAGACATACCTGAGTTGTCGGAAAACTGCGGCACCTCCCAAACGACTGCCGTCTCCGCGTCTGTGGCCTGGACAGTGGGTGGCGACCTGCACCTGTCAATCACTGGGGGCTCCGTATCTAGAAAGGAATATAAGGTTGTTAACGCCTCATGTCCAGGTGGAGAACACAGGATGAAAACAGCACATTTGTGAACATTACACATATGAATAGCAGCCTTTTTAGCTTCTGCAATAGATTATAGCAAAATTAGAGAAACAAAGTTGAGAGCAGAGTGCTACACTGTGATCTGACTTCTTCTATGCAGCAGAACAGCACAGAGTGTCAGAGGGCACGAGTTAAACACATGTCTCTAATAAAAAACCACAACGTTCCACCACCATAATAACATATGGAAATGTTCATGGCTACCATGCTTGAGGTTTTTCCCCCCTGACTGCTGTGATTATTGAGTCGCTGACATGGGACACCCCTGTTTTTTGCTCTCTGAAGTAACCCTGTTTGGCACCTGCTGGACGGGGGACGAGGAGGGGGTGAATGAACTCCTCAATTAAATAACAGTTTCACACTAAATGACAGAAATAAGCTGCAGCACAGGGGCACACCAGGCGGTAGGGTCTCCACTGATGGATAGAGAAGCTGCCCTGTAATTGTGAGGCCACTGGTTTGGAAAACTGACTTTCTGCTGTGCCGCGCATCTCAGCCAACTGTCTTTAAAGTAAAATTCTGACTCTTTACTCACGTTCACGCTGCAGCCGATTAAAGTGACTAAAGACACATTTTCTTGATTTAACACGTGAAGTGTAATTTTCTACTCCGCATTTGCTTTCAAATCGCTGTCACCTTCAGCTGATTATCACGCTGAAAGATGTTGATTGCCCCCAGTTGAAACCAGTCATTTTTAAGACTGAACACATGTTGCTAATCACCATAGATTTGTGGTGTGCAACAATTGTGATGCTTGTGGAAATGTTT
Organism: Scatophagus argus; assembly: GCF_020382885.2. Taxonomy (NCBI): domain Eukaryota; kingdom Metazoa; phylum Chordata; class Actinopteri; family Scatophagidae; genus Scatophagus; species Scatophagus argus. Next base: position 11,387,317 of record NC_058515.1, on the reverse strand, counting down.
TGTCTGGCAAAGACCTGTAACTGATTAAAACATTGCTCAGCAAACAGTGAATCTGAGCAAAAAGCAGCGGAGTGGGTGGATTCAAGTTTGCCGGATTTCTCCTAATTGATCCAGAAGCTGTTAAAAGATTTGTTATTGGCTGTGTGTTCTTTTCTCTTTTTATCTGTTTTGATGTGGACCACAAAGCAAATATTGTGGCTTAGAGTCAACAACCTGCTCATAACTTGTATCTGAATGCTTAAATCATCATTATTATTGTATTATTGTCATTTCAAAACTTTTTTGCCTATTTATTCTTATTTTTTATTTTATTTCTATATAGATTTATCTCTTTTATTTTGCCCTTTTCAGTTGTTTTAACGTCCTCGTGCAGCACCTTGTCTCTGTGTATGAAACATACTTTACAATTAAAACAGCCTCATCTTGCCTCAAACTGGAATTTCTCCCCCCTGCCATGAAATCACATCAGTGATCTAAAACATATTTCAAACGTATACGAAGCTGTCCAGCTATCTGTACTGTAACTGAGCCAGCATTAGCACGGTGAAGAAGACAAAACAATAGATAGAGAAACCAAAAAACTGACATCACTGTTATTAAGGAGACACCTCAGTCATACGAGACGTCTTGATGTCTTTTTCTTTACAGCCAGTATTTGTATAATTTTTATGTGAGTACAGAGTCTGAGACAATAAGACAATACAAACTCTCCAAAATGCAGGCTTTAACCACACAGGGGATACTACCACTGAGATCTGAAATGTTCTAATTCTAAACATGAAGTCTTTATATTTGCCTCTGTTAATTCATTTTTGTAGTTGACTGAATTCTAGAAAAGGTGTTAAAGGTCATCAAAAATGGAATTAAAATAACCTGCAGTGTGAATGAAGTCACCAGAAGGATGAACTCACCAATGACAGTGACGGTGAAGGAGCAGTTGGCCTGATTCCCCGAGCGGTCAGTTGCAAAGTAGGTGATGGTTTCCGTTCCAATGGGGAACAGCTGCGGAGGGGTGTACACTGGCTTCACCTGCACCGCCACCTGGTGGAGGAAGAGACTGACTTAAAACTGGACTTAACTTAAAGCAAAAGCAAAAACTTTCAATCCTTGAGTCACTCTGCCGACTGAAATGAATTAATTCTCAAATGAGCATGTTCAAATAGTCAAAAGTAACGTAATTTGAAGTGAATTGGAGTGAATGATAATAAAACATGACAATCTTTAATGAAATCAACTTATAGCTACATCTGATTACTTTACACTTTTTGGTAAAGTATCCAACCTCTTCTTTGGAGTTGTCAGTGGCAGTCGGGATATTCCAGCTAACGTTGGCGGTGCCGCGCCGCTCATCCGTCTCTGCAACGAGGTTCCCGGGACACTGGACCCATGGTGGTTCAACATCTGACGAGACACGGAGAAAAAAACACACATTTTAGAGGACGACAAGCAACTGGACTCTGCAAGTGCTTTATCTGAATCCAGCAAGCTTAGATACAGCAAGATTCAAATATCCTGTATGCACTGACCTCAGAGTGCTGCTTGTTATCACCGAGGAAGTAGATGTGTGATGTCATGTGACCCATGACCTCTTTAATCACACACTCATTATTGGTCATTAGTGAATCAAAGAGAGAGTGCACCACTGTCATTGTTCCAACAAGACCAAACCCTACGGACCTTACATTTATACTGCACATGGTTGTCCTTTATCTCTCGCCACCCATTAGCTCACCAGCAGGCAAAGAGCACAGGTTAATACAGGGAGAAGTGACATGACATGTGAAACATGCTCTACATCATTGTCCAAGCCATCGTACTCAAACAAAGGCAAGTTTCATCTTGGACACATTCTTGATAATCAGTAAAACAGAATCTAAAGCTGTAACTGGTAAACCCTGTCAGTCCCAGCAGAAGATCTTTAAGTTGCTGTTAACTTAAACTCTTAATTGCTCCAGTCATAACAAACAAAATGAGGTTGTTTACTGGTCCTTGTATGCTTTAAAATGCGAAATGCAGCACTAAAAGGCAGATTTTAACCTGGGTTTAAAGAGTTAAAATCATGCCAAATGCTGATACTATTGTATTTACTGCCAGACACAGGACGGCAGCAGCATCGAGATTTGAGAAACATTTCCAAGATCCCAAACAAGCAGGAAAAAGTCTGGTTACAGAAAAGAGAATATCGAGTTCTCTCAGTCTCATTAACACTAAAATCGATTTACTGCTGAGCAATGCACAGAACATTTATTTGCCTCAGTAGGGGTCACTGGCTGATGGGGAAACCCTCTATATAGAAAGAATGTCAGCCTATTCGACCAGCGGCAGCTAACCAGCCGCCATGACCCTTGGCTGAAACAGCATCTTCTTCCATTTTCTCATTCTCCACACAGCGTGTTGTAATAATGTGAATCCAGCACGCTTCAGTTCAACTCAGTTCGAGGCGGCAGTAAATGAGCAAATCTCCCATCGATCGGCAGTGGTCATGCCTGTTACGTTGTGTAAGAGAGCTGTTCCCATCTGGACCTGATGACCCATCCACTTAGGCATCCATCTCTGCTAAACACTAACACACTTAGGCTCCAATCGGCTCCATTAATCTCCATAACAAGGCAGGAATATTTCACTTTGGGTGTCATCAAGAAGTGAGAGTGAAAACAAGCCAGAAGCTCACAAAGAGAGCTTTCACCTTTGTAATAATGCTCTATTTCTTGATCTCCCCCTAATGTGCCACACTCTTTCTTCTATCTATCTATATACTATTTAATCTCTCTTCCTTCTCTACCCTTCCTCCTTACTTCAGCCCCTTTGTTCCTCGCGGGATCAGAAAAAAAAATCAACTTCTCTCTACCACGTCATCATAAAATGGCAAAAGGTGACTCATCCCGCCCTTTCACCTCCCTGTCAGCACTACCCCTCCATTCGTTTTCATCTTCATGGCACCTCTTCCTCTCCTTAACAACAGCAGTTCCTTCATTAGTAAACTTTCACCGTGAGGAAATGAGGGGATTGAGGACATTCGAATGGAGGCAGGCGGGGCTGCTCTGCACCACCTGTTTCACCTGCGAGGCATCTGGAGGGCTGCAGTCTATTATAACGATCACTAGCTATGAGAGCTCGGACATGGTATGGTTTGAGTTAGTGACCCGAGGCCTGCTTCAAAATGGGGTTAGTGCCATTCTCACCATTCACAAAGCGGAGAAAAATGCAGAGAGGGGGAATAGAGAATGGAAAAACTTCTCCCTCCAAGTTTCCTGCTGTTCTCTTTTTATATCTTCCTCTTTGTCCACGTAGTCAGTATCTTTCTTTTTTTCTCTTTTTACAATCCTTCTCTTCTGCTTTACACATAAACCTGCATGTTACAAGTGTCATTCACTGTTGGCCTTGTCACAACAGTTTCGTGTATGTAATTCTTTATGAATAACAAATTGTCATTCTTATATTTCTGTTTGTATACAGTATTAACAAACAATATCTAAAATATGAATTACTGGACTTTAGATTTTTGGTCTTTGGAAAAAGCCAGGCTGACTGTTTCCCCTGCTTCCAGTATTTCTGCTAAGATAATCAGCATCCAGTTGTAGTTTCGGATATTAGAGTGGTATAAATCATCTCAGCTGAGAGAAGAATAATTTCCTACCTTTGCCTGCCGAAGTCTTGACCTCCGACCTCATCATATCTAACATCCTTGTTGTGACCCAACAAACGACTTACAGCCCTTACAGCTGACCCCGATCTCTGACCACACAAAGTGAAAAAATGAAACACATGTACAGTTACCTTTACAAACAGCTTTATGGATATTAGCTGTCCAGTTCCCAGAGCCCAGGCACACCGCCTTCCTGTGTCCTTGAAGAGTGTAACCTTGACGACAGCTGAGCAGACAAGCAGAGCCCGGTGACGCTGCCCTCTTCCCACAGGTAGGGGGCGACAGCAAGATGTTCTTCAGGGTCACGATGGGGGGGCAACGCACCTCTGGGAACAGAGAGGGCGAAACCCGGAGATGAATCTGATATCTGTTATAGTTTATTTTGTTACAGACCAAAACTATCAAAAGCTTTTAGAGGTTTTCAGGCATTTATTGCGCTTTAATAAAATCCGGCTTGCTGCTCAGAACTGAAAGATGCAGCCAGTCTGAGCAGAAAAGAGAAGAGAACAGGCAAATAAACATTGTCCAAGATCAAGTGAGTGTTTCCTGTGTTGTTATGTGATAAAATCATACTTTCACCTGGCTCCACTATATACACCAAAAATAAAGTTATTTTTATTACAAAAAAACCCCACAAAAACAACAAATATTTGGTCAGAAATCAACTTATGCAAGCACTGACCACAGGACTCACACACTAGAAGCTTTTTATGCATTTTTGGGATGCAGGCCAGCGCAGCTTTCATTCGATGACAGATAGATCATTCTCTGCTTCTCTAACTCCTGTTCTCCTGGCTTTAGACTGTAGGAGCTATAAAGGGAAACTCACTGAGGGGGAGATTCAACATGGGACATTTCAATCAGAGGAAAAAAAATATCTCAGCATCCTCTCAGGGAAGCCGAAGTCCGATCTTGTTTCACCACAGTGCAAACAAACACTAAAACAAACCACTCAGCTGCAATGGCAGCCCACAGAGTCCTCTTAGCTGCGTTAAAGAGGTAACGACAGTCTGCAGAGAAACTCTGAGACGGTCAAACAAACAAGCTGTAACTCAGTCCGAGCACATGGGGAAGGAGATGGTCGTTATCGATAAACAGAGAGGGTTTTCCGGAAGCGGACGGGTTGGGTTTTTAAATAGAGCAGCTAGCTGGTTGGCTGGAAGTGAGTCAGCGCAGGCCAGAGGTTTGTGGCTCTCACACTGTCTCTTTTTTGTGTGCTGGTGTGCCTGACCTGGGTGCTCTCTGTGGTGGGCACGAGTATTTTGACTTAACGATCAGTTCTGAAGTGTGTGGGGAACTTTGTGTGCATGTGTATATGTGGTGACTGCAGTTTTGCCATGAGAAAGGCTCTGTGCAAATACGCACCATATGTTTCACCGCTGTGCATGTGTCAGAGTCTGTTCTCATGTGTGTTTACATACGTGTGTAAAACCACATGTTTTTACATAGAAATACCCATATCATGTGCTATTAACTTGATAAATTCTCTGTTTTTTCAACCAGACAGGAATCACTAAACAAAGGTTAATAGGAGCTTACAGTTAAATACAGCAGGGCTATAAAAGAGATGTAATGCTGGAGAAATCTGTTGAGCGTGATTGCGTGAACGCAGGCCCGTGCTATTTATCATGGGAAATAATGCAAATTGAGCAAACAAAAAGAGAAATCTGAATCATCACCATAGATGAGGGAATCACAAGCACATCATGACAACAGGAAATTCTCCATCTTTTTCTGGGTGAGAAAGTGGTTTAGAGTGATGAAGGCTTACCCACACACCGAGGTTGGGGTCCACTCCACTGGGAGTTAGCCTGGCAGGTGAGCCTGGAGTCTCCCTCCAGCCTGTAGCCCCGCTCACAGCCCACCTGACACTCCGCTCTGCGGGAGGCGCTGCTGTCACTGCACCGCAGGACGCCATGCTGGGGCCGAGAGAGGGGTGGGCAGGAGCGGACTGCGAGTTGAAAAACAACTATTACGTACTGTACTTAGCCAAAGACAATAATGTTTTAGCCAATTTAGAAACTTACAAAAAAAGAGACAATATTTAAATACAGATGACTAAAACAAATGCAAACTGTGTGTTCATTAATAACCAAAATCTTAACTTATATTTTCCTGTTAAATACAAGGTTTAACATGTAAACACAGGTAATGTGTATAAAGGAGGAGAAATCAGTAAATCATCTGCTGGAATGTACAACACTATTATCATCTTCAGCTCTAACTATCATTTAACTAAAAGCGTGAAAGTCCCTATGAAATAAAAGACAAATTCCTGATGTGTGCCTGTTGTGAGTTAGGCTGAGGTCTAGAAGAGGGTGTGTAGTGGCTTATTTCTCATCTCCATCCATAGACAGACAGGCAGTTCAGAGGAGACCCCCTCCCTCAGGGCTTAACTAGCTGGGAGGTCCTACAGTAGGTGGCGAGGACCAGACTTAGTGTAACACATACAAGCAGACGTATGTACACACACTCAGAAAATATATACCCAAAGCCACTACTATAAATCTTCAACACACACCCTGGAAGATTCAGTGTCTTGGTATTTCTCTGAGTCACACTGTTGCCGTCTTTCTGTTAAAACTGGCACTTTATTTCTTTCTGCTTTGTTGCACACTTTTGCTTCCTTCCATGGAACCTTCTGTCCTTCCCTTCCTCATATCCTTTCTTCCTTCCAGACCCTACTTTTCTTCCTCTCAACATCTGGCCTGGCAGAAAGCAGTAGTCTCTCTGTAAATGTTGATTCCTTGTTCAGTCTAAACACACACAGCCTCATTTTGGCTTGCAGGAGATCCGCGACCAATCAGTGCAACTCGTTCTCGATAAGTCGATTTAGTGCTCCATAAATGTTTCCTAAGGTCTGCTGACATCAGAAATGAGACATCAGGCTGTGATGGCTTTGACGAGCAGCCTGTAGCTTAATGAGGAGTTATGTGAGACACGTGTTGTGGAGGAACCTGCTGGGATCAATCAGACAAGCTTTTAAGTAATCACTACATAGCCAGGAGCATTATATTATAAGGTATGTGTATGTGTTATGCAAGATAATACGATTCTGTAACATCAAAATCAGACGCAATATGCAAAAACTCACTTGCATAACAGACATTTTGGAGAGCTATAACTGGAGCTGGAAAGATTTGAGTATTGAGGCGGCTTGACTGATACAAAGCTGACCAACAAGCTAGAAAAGATTGCACAATCCACTATCATCAGCTGCCAATCAGCTTTCTGGACTTTTCTGAACAAAGAGATTTAGCTTCATTATTCACAGTTCTGTTTGATTTCAACTGAATGTTTGTGTTTCTCATTTCTGTTACTACAGTGACCCATCAGTAATTGGTAACCGATTTATAAGTGCCGAACTAGTAAACACCTGATAATGAGAGAACCTCCGCCTGTGCTGACTCTTATTTTATACCTGCTTCGTCCTCACCTTTGCAGCTGGCGGGTGTCCCTGACCAGGTGCCATCAGCCTGGCACAGTCTGATGCTGGTTCCTTGGAGATCAAAATCTTGCTGGCAACGCACACCACAGGCTGCATCAAAGTGGTTGTTGCATACATTTTGGACAAAAAAGCCATTCTCTGGAGGAGACAATGCTGGACAGTATACCACTGGGAGGGGAGAAGACAAGAAAAGAGAGGAGATCAAAATTGCAAAATCCTGACTGTCTAAACAAATAGACACACAATGTAACACACACACACACACACAGAAACGCCTGCTGGATGAACACACTGACTCAGTGGAAAGTTAATGCAACAAAAAGGGTAAGAAAGCAAGAAAGCATAAAATTACAGGTTGTCAAACATCCTCTCCCCAATCTACACAAAGGGAGGAAGAGAAAGAACAACGGAGACCATGAAACTGATAATTAATGAACATCACTGTGTTTACATGAACTGCTGTGAGGTAATCGCTCCCTCATTCTTCAAGGGATGGGAGGGCCAGTGAAAATACTGAAAGCAGATTCCTAACACAGGAAGCTCTCATTCTAACATCACCCTTTTGTGCAATAACCTCACTCATCTTCATGTATCAAAACATTTACAAACACCCCCTTCGCTGCCTTTACTGGCCACATCCGTTTTAATCAAGAAGGTGTCAAAAGTGACTTTCTGCGTCCGGAGTTAAGACCTATCAGGCTAAATCTAATAAAGCTGATTGTGCAGTTAACAGTTGTGGTTCCTCTTACTCTGGCAGGTCATGCCCACTGGCTGATAGCCCGGCTTGCAGACGCAGTCGCTGAGGGAGGTGCTGCCAGGCTGGGAGGTGTGCTGCAGGTCGGGGCATGGCAGGCAGGTGCTCAGGCCTCCTGGTGTTCCCTCTGGTTTGTAGGTGCCCGGTGGACATGCTAATAGGAGGAAAGTGGAGGACAAATACTGTGGTTAGAAAACAACTTCCAAAAGTGCTCACAAGAAATGTATGTAATGTCAAGCACAAAGACACAAAAAGACAGCTGGAAAGCTTGGATGATGGACAGAAAATTACACTGAAATGAAAAACTGCCTCAGAACTAGCAAGGCAGCTAGAAAAAGCTTCGTGACTGAGAGTGAAAAACAGCTTTACAGATTTATGAGAAGACTTTGATCATACTCATGTCTGGACATGTAATGGCGGAAAATGTGGCAAAAATGACTAAATGATCTCATTGGCTAGGTAAAAAAGACAAGTTCAGTTAAGCATCTTAATTATTCCAAGCAGGGGAAAACTTCGCTTTGTGGCACCGAACACGATAGAACATTTTCATCACAGAGAAATGCAACAAGCAAAGAAGGGTTTATGAGCAGCTAAAACCAGTTGTGGACTGCATGTTATGTGGGCTGTATTAGAAAAACCATTTCGATCACCTGCACACGCACACGGACACAATGCAGCATGTTTCCTATTAGAATCGCCTGAGTCGGATCAGAGGACATGCTGTAAAGATGAAGAAGTGAGGGTCATACGAAGGTCTTCCAACATTCTTTCATTTGTCATCAATCAGCTTCCACAGAGACAGACGCATCACCTGCGTCGCAGAGGAGTGAAAATGAATGACTGAATCCATCACACAGTCTTGTCGGGATTTTAGGGTTCCTTTCACATGGGACTGTTCATAAATTACAGATTACCTGATTATTAAAGATGTGATCAATGACGTAATGTGCATCCATTTCAGTATGTTGTCCAGTGATCTCATGAGTCTGATGTTTTTAGAGTAACTTTAAATTAACTCCAAAATCCTGATTATATGACTTGTGTTATTACCAACAGTCCTTATCAGCGATTACAGGGGTAGTTTCACACAAGCAATTTGCTGTGCTGGTAATTCCCATACTTCACAGTGATTACTGGTGAACTTTGCAGGGAAAAAAACCTTTATCAGTTGCTCCCCAAAGTCAAAGCAATTTTCCTTTTGTTTTTGTTCCTGTGTATCCAAACCACTTAAAAGGAAGCTTATCAAACACCAAAAAAGTTATTCTGATATTTGAATTACCACATTACAGGCACTATACCTCTGATGACTGCAGTTAGTCTTTTTCTAACTGAGTGAAACGACCCAGAAGTATCTTAGTGGCAGCTGTTTGAATTCTCTGAACGCTAAGGAAAAGTGCTTCAGTGTTTCTTCTCGCATCTCTTTGAACAGAGGATACATTAATGGCTGGTGTTTCTGTAATAACAGCATAAGCAAGCAGACATTTTAGGCAAAGAATCTGCAAAAACTACTTCGGAGGAGAGCACAGGTGAACTTTATTGATTTTAATGAAACCAGATTCCTATGACGAAGGACACATGCCGCCGTGGTTGTTTTTCGTGGGAGTTTCTTACAGGAAATGTTGTAGTGGATGTTCATTTGTCTGACAATACGGAAACCTCAGTAACATGCTGTACTCATCAGAAAGACAGAAGAAAGAAATGCTGAACGACACACACACACACACGTTACAGCTGTCATTTCTTTCCTGGGTGCTGCACTGTGACAAATGTCGTAGTCTCAAGAAAATCCAAATGCTGTTTGCATTAATTGGAAAAACAAACTCACAGTATTGACTACAGCAGTTTGAGGCCACTGAGAGAAAAGGGAGGTCTCAGACAGCTTATTAGACAGTTTAATTTGGTGTTATGTGTGTTAAATGAGAAAAACATAAACTTTCACAACCCACACCCACACAAATCTTTTAATGACTTAATAAACAAAAAAGCAGTATCCACATATGATATGTGACGGGTTTCAAAACCTTTATAGTGTGACCAGCAAGACCAGATGAGCTTTAAAACTAATTTGTGGTAAAAAAAACAAACAAAAAAAACCTATAATATCGCTGTCTTTGTTAGCCTTAGCTCTGAGGTCTCCAGTTTATGACGGTAAACTGAAGAAAACTGCACCTAAAAACATTCACTGAGCAGGTTCAATTACAAGCTGCTCTGTACAGTAGGCAACAGAGAATCCACAGTACTAATATTCTTCACAACTCATTTACTGGCCCCTAAGCCAGAGGCCAGGTGTGAATTTCCACCGCTGAGCCAATGCCAGCCAGGACTCTCGCTACACTCCCTTTCCCCCATGAGCTGAAACCCAGCAGCAGGTCAGCCAGGAGATGTTAACCGACTATAAAGCTCAACTCACTGGCAGCTGGCACTATGATGCACCCAGTAACCCACACCAAATACACACACAGACATGCAGACCAACCATGTGGTATACCTGTTCTGGTGCGGACAGCGTGTGTCTGAAGTTTTTATTTGATAACAAAAGCAGCTGATCCAGCTTATCCATCAAGTGTCCTTTAAACTCAGAGGAGGCATCTTACATAAGACGAGTCGACAGCTAAAAGTGTCCCCACTGTTCAAGTTGACTGGAATCTGTTTTACAGCTTCATTTAAGGTTTACAGGAAGCCTAGTCATTTTTAATGCGAAATAATAACTCACCCAGAGCGCAACAGTGGAAATACTGTATCAAAAAAATATAAAATTTCAATTCCTGGCAGGTTGCATGTTTTGGCAGGTAGAAATGTACACAGGCAGATGCATGGTCACACACATACACACCCACACACAGAGTTAAGAAAGACCAGACCTGGCTTCTGGCTACGGGAATCTGGACGCGGGAGGGAGGGGGGGATGGACAGGAAGGCATAAATGATTAAAGAACAAGCAGCCATGAATATAAATAAAGAGGAAAAGCTGGAAGGTGAACACAGAGAAAACTGTGTGACTTTCCTTTAAAATGTATCTCTGCTCAGTGACTTGAGCCAAGCGTCAGACCCCATACTGTAACTAATTGTGTTTGGATTATGCAGCAGCCTATAGTCTCGTTTTGAGTCCATCTCCTCACTGCCCATGGCTGCGGAGTTAACTCACTGTACCCTTCATTTAGAGAGGAAGTGGACCGTCAGCGGCCAGATGACCATAAAACAGAGCCTGCTGTGTCTGGACTAGCTGCAACCATATGGAAGGACAGCAGCTTGTCAAAGGGAACTACTGTACCCAGTAATGATCCTAGGGAAGGAAAAAGTGAGTCTCTACGATCAAAAGTTGTTCATTTTAAATTAAAGCAATATTTGAGCAAACTTAATAACTAATAGTGAATGACGTATCATAAGATCTCATACTTTTCGGTTCGTATGATGTTCTTGTGAAAAATCTCTCTAACGGTTGCTTTAAAAATCTACTACATCAAAGAGAAATATTACTTTAATAAAGGAAGTCGTAAGCCAAACGATCATTCTTGAGTGGAGACGAGAGACAAGATAAACAGAGTTATCAAAATGGATGTCTGATTTTCCAACAAAGCTTGTCTCCTCCATCATTCCTGCAACTCAGACTTCCGCAACCACAGACCAAACGTCTGCTCTGCCTTCATTTAAAGGATAAATTTGGCAATGTTCAGTATTTTTTTTGTCAAGAAATCCCAAGAAATGAAAAAAACTATAAACTGATCCCTTTATTGCATGCATATGGTAGCCAAAGCTTGAAATCTTATTCCACCTTCATAAGTAATCTTACCCAACTAGCTATAAAATGAGTGATAAAAACTGATGCAGTAGAACCAGAGAAATCATCTACTTTTCACTCCACACACTCTTCTTCATTGTCAAAACCCTGCTCATACATTGCCCACAACACAAATTGGCCACCGACAGTTCGGTCAAAGAATCATGCATGTACAAGCTGCGGCTGTTGTTGCCTCGAGTTGCTACAAAGTTCTGGTAAGTTACTTCTCTCTACCTCCAACCCCTAATTCAGACATTTTCTAGACCAAACCTCACCTCTAGATACAAAGGGAAAAAATAACAATACATGCTCTTCAGATTAAACAGGGAGAAGACAATGACAAAACCAAGCACAGGCCGGTTCATCTGCTAAAGTCCTTTGTCCTAATATGAAGGAACTGATTTAAACTGGCAGACTCGTCTGGCCCGGGAGCCAAAGTTACTATCACACGAGAATCTCTCCTGTCTCTGGGGGGAGGCTGTGTTCGATTAGCAAGGCCTAAAAACAGACCGGGACGGAAACGATGAAAGGAGATCCAGAACATCTGCCTCCTCAGCCACAATGACAAACAGAGAGAGACAGAGGGAGGTTTTCATCTTGGAGGGACATATTCTGCTTAGTCCAACAAAATCCGCATGCTCGCAAACACACATGCCAATCCATACAGCACTCACACACGCATGGCTTCCCACATGTCATCTTGAACATAAACCACTTATTTTTATAACAGGGAGAAAACTGATATTTACCACTTAGAAACAATGTGAAACCTCAAAACAGGCAAATTTTGCAAGTCAGTGTAGATCATAAGTAGGTCTGGGCATCAAACAGGTCGTATTTATTTATTTATGTATAAAAGATGATTGACTTAAAGTGTAATTTTTTCCATTTTTAGACTATTCCATGTCAGCACAGTTCTTGTGTGGCTGCTTGGATTTCAACAAAAATGAAAAATTTAACAGTGTTGTTTTGGTGCTAATTGTACAGAAAAGCCATATTGACTGTATTGTAACAGCACTGGTACTGAAAGCTTTAAGACAATGATCAGTGCTTTTCACAAGGCGAACTTGTACAGTAGTAGTAGGAAGTAGTAGGCTTGAGAGAACATGACAAAATATGCCAAACTGCCAAATGCTTCAGTGTTAAATAAAGAGGTTTGCAAAATTATACTTCAAAGTTGAAAATTGTCTCTATTTAGATTTGTGATCAGCGAATAACATGACAGGCGTGAACATATGACCAATGATTTCATGCTTCAAAATGACTGAGCTTTGATCACTCAAGAATTCATGCACAAATTATTACAAAATCTTACACAAATGTCTAACAGGATAAAATGGGTGAAGTCATGACCTTTTAGATCCACAAGGTCAAAGGTCAACTATACTGTGACATCATAATTCAGGAATATTTCAGATTTTCACATATATGTGTCTGGACAGTCATTGACGTAAACTGCAATTTGACTGGTGTGCAGAAGCATACAACCATGAAGTGGTAATTCTAGTTTTATTTCCTACACTTTACATCAGACAACATTTGGATTTATGGGACATAACTGTCACTGACACGACGAGTAGCTAACATTATGGGCCTTATGTGCAAATCAGACAATTGAAGTAGCGAGTATTTCTGTGATCCTATAATATGTGTGACGCCGCAACCAAATTGTGTCTGTCTGTCGGCTTCAAAGCCAATCAGTGGAATCCATGGAAGTCCTGCAATATTGTGAATGGGCTGCTAAATCTGGACAGAGGCCGGGGCACTTGTGGTCAAAGGGCCTCTCACACAAGAAATGTTGTAAATTTGAGCCTTAAATTCCAGGGTATTTCACTGAGAAAACAATGTTTCCCATGCATGGAAACTTTCCACCCTTAACTGGGACTTGTCATGCACACTCGAGGTGCATAAACAGACAATGGAAATGGACAATTAAAATGTATAGTCAAGCCCACCAAAAATAGGCAAACACTTCACGTAAAGACCTCACAGAGACATAAAGAAACTGATGCTCAATTTGCATGTTTCATGTCAGGTAGACACAGTCTGTATATACATTTATTCTGAGCCAGCAGACTATACGCTTCTCATGCAGAATTCATGTGGACCACCAGACGAGCTTGGAACGGTGGGATTTAGGGATGTGAAGAATGTAAAGGAAACGTGTGTGTAACCAAGACAGACACTTCAATCCCACAATCAGATTCAGTCGTAGCACTGATTGAAAACTACACCTCCACATTCAGCAATAAACCGCCTGCAATCACTGCACTTAAGGGACAAGGCACCAAAACATGAGAGCACGACCATCTGTCTACCATCCACTGCTTCATTCACAAGGCTCCATATGGCAGAGTTTCCCAAGGACTCGTGACCTCATGAAGAAGAGTGAAGGTGAATGTGTGAGGTCCTGTTGTACTGACTGACACAATGGCAAACATGATGTACTGTAAATAAAATTCCTCCCTGCTGAATTGTCCCTGAGCATGACACTAGCTTTAAGAAAAAACAAATGTTTCAGTTATTTAATGTAAACCAGGGAAGGTTTCAGCAACATGATTTAAGATTTAAAATCCACTAAGACAAATCACACAGCCTACAGACAGCCGTCACCTGCGATGTGTCTGCACGTGCAGAGACAAAGGTCACTGGAATTGTCCGACCTCAACACATGGGTCACCCAAAAAAAGGTTTGGGAATCCCATCTCCGTGGAAAGTCACGAGGGCCTAAATCACATCACCACTGTCTCACTGAAGTCTGGTCTGCTCTCCAGCTGGATTGTGGAGCAAAAAGGAGGGGAGGAGGATGGGAGGGATGTGGCTGCTGCACAGCTGTCCACCTACATAGGCTCCATCTGGGGGGGGGGGACGGAACTCTGCAGACCCCCTGATCCCAAGAATGTGAAACTTCTGCGATGTGATGCAAGGCAGTCTTTGGAGAGGAAAGTGAGGAAGTTCAGTGGCTGTTCCGTTGCTGTTTTCCTGCTTATTATTCAATCCTATTCCCAAAGGAGAATGACTTCACCGCAATTGCTAGATACCTCTTATGGATTCCCAAGGACAGGGAGACTGTCCTTCTTGCTTATTACAGACTCTGGTAACACTGGGATTCAATGGGAGAGCGAGGCAAACCGCTCAACAACTGTACAAACACAGGTTGGTAACCAGTCTGGTGTGTTTGATTACAGATGTCAGTGTGCCGAGAAATGTTGCGATAAAAGACGTGCGGTATGATCTCAGGACACTCGGGACAACATAGCACAACACTCAGAACATTAACACATTAAAAAATAAACGTTTTCATTGCGTCAACCTTTCACCAAGTTCCTCTGTGTTATCACGAAGTGACGCGTCATCGGGCGTACACGCACACGTGCATGACACGCCAAACACACACCACCACACGTTCATATACATACACTAATCCACCACACTGAGACCCTGGCGTTCCCACAGTAGCCTCAGAGGTGTTGTTTCCTTGAGGGACTGAACAGATTTATTGACAGGACACAAGCCCATCCACTGTGTGCATGCTTGTCGCTTTGTGTGTTTCTTTAGGTATCAGCATATTTGTGTGTTGCATGGACAGATGTTAAGCCAGATGAGCCGCAAACAAAACTGAAAGCAATTGTGGTGTTCTCTCTCTCTCTCTATCCACACCCAAACATCATGGCATTCCTCCGCAGACAAAGATCTCGCCCAAAGGTTTTTGCACTCATGGTTATGGAGAAGCGTTTTGTTTTAAAACTGAAAACACTTTCTAGAGCAATTTCTTGAGCTGAAGAAGTCAGTGAGTCCTGATTGGTCAGTCACAGAGCAAAAGTGGCAAAAAAAAGAGACAGATGCTTCTCTTCCAGAAAGCTTCCTTAGCCGGTGACCTTTGACATTGCGTGTGTCTCTCTTCATCACCTCCCACCAACTGGAGAGATTTCAGTCAACACACACTCACACTCACACACACACAGAATGGGAAGATCAGAAAGTGAAAGGAAGCAGGAAGGAGGCCAAAGAGCAATGAAGAGAGTCGATGAAAACATGCAGAGACGGATGGGGGTCACAGAAAGGGACAAACATGTTGGATTTGAAGAAGGGCAAAGGACTTGAAGAAGACACCGGAGAAAAGCACTTAAAATGTTTAAGAGGAACTTCATTCCACCAGGCACATTTGTCAGATTAAATTATGTGTGAGAGAGAAATGAAAGAAGTTAAAGTAGTTTAAATACGAAAAGTCAAGGCGGTCAGTCAACAACACAATGTGAACTCAGCCCTGGATGACGCTGTTGACAGTAAACATGACAATTTAAAAAACCTTTAAAAAGAGGAAAAGGGATTTTATCATTTTTGTTCATCAGTATGCAGTGCAAGTCAAACATGAGGAGCAGCTGATGCTGTATCAACATAAATGAATTATCTTTTTGTTTCAGTGTGTTAAAATGAAAATTCTCACATTAAATGATTAACAGAAAAAAAAACTTAGATCAACAGGAATACAGAACAGCACAGGAACGTATCTCTATAGTCCACATGTCAGCTGTCAAGCTATGGACTCAGATCAGAGCAGATTTAAGGTGATTTGAGGTGTTTCTGGCCTGCTTGATAACACTTTATAAATGGCCAATTTTCGCCTGGAGCACCTGGTGACTGGTACGGTGCACGAAGAGGCTCAGAAAAATTGAGAGAAGAAAAGAAATCAGGGAGGAGTCCTAGCAGTGGAAGGCAGCAGGATAATAAAAGAGAAATTGATGAAGCAATGGAACGAAAGATGGGAGGACAGGATGGATGCAGGAGAAGCCTTAATGACACAGTGAGGTTCTGCTTCGCACCGCTGGCTGTTTCACGGCTCCTTGTTTTTCATGCTCTCCCGCAGAGAAGAGGGTCCTATTAGGCACCAGTTTATAGCCTCTCAGACTCCTTCATCTCTGTCTCTTTTTTAAACATACACACACGCACAGAGTGGCCCTCAGTTTATACCACAAGTCGTGTCTGCTTTACAACATCCCTGACCCACAAACACGGCAGCAGTAGTCATCAATTAAGGCTCTTTTACAGACCTATATGTGTCGTTTAATGAGGGGATAGAGGGCGGGACGGGGCTGAAACATGTGGCGTTGAGGGAGGAACTAATATGGATTTCTACACTGCCTGTGCTTTAAGGCTTATGTATACAGTCTGCCGAAACGCAAAAACTTCAAGCACAAAATCACATGAAAGACTGTCTAAAAACACCTGAGGGCAGCTCAGACGCTGGACCCTTTTCTAAACCAGCAGAAAACTCTTTCTTGGTAAGCTGCCAAATGTTCTTTCAATTGCTTTGCTTTATTTCGCCCCCATTTCGTCTTGTATTTCACTTGTTGAAGGATTACTTTACAACTTGGGCTTTATTTTCATAGTTTTGGCCATAATTTATATCTGCTATAATAACACTAGCAACAAAGTAAAAGCTGAGATCTGAGAACTCAGCTTAATGTCTAAAAGGACAAGAACCACAAGCACTTACACAGAGATCGGCATTGTAATAACTTCAAAAATAAAATTCAAGTTGCAAAAAACCCCTGAGCTCTCACTTTCAGGTGATACTGTGAAAGTTTGTTTTGGTTGTTTGTTTTTAGATTACACTGTCACAAGACCGAGGACCTGCAGCCAGACCTCTTGAGGTGTTATTTTTTTAATCACACATAAAGGCATTTAAAGGGTTTATTCAGGATATACAATAAACTTTCTAAATATTTTTTACATGTCACATTCATTCCTATGTAATCACATTCTGATGTTTTATTTGTCTTTTATTAACATAACAACATATCAGGATATCACATAATATCCAAAAGACCGTAAATCACAGTTATGTTCCACATAAATAATCTTTATTACCGAGCTTATTAGTGGTGGTAGCCCCCACACCCGTCTCTCTCGGTCTGGCATAGAGCCAGAGCCAGTCTGATCTTTCCCCAGTCCCCAATCCCTCCAATCCCTTTAATTCCACTCTCTGCTTACCAAAGAAAAACACAAACCTTAACTTCTATCCAATCAGTTTCAGCAATCAATGGTGGGTGGGGGTGGAGGGGTCAGGGGTGGTGGTACTTAAACCCCTCCTCCCCCCCCCCAAAAAAACGGTCCTCTGCTTGTCCTCAGGAAATCCCAGTCATTTGGCCCCCCTTGCTCACAACTGGACCAGAACAGGGCAAGAATTAGTGTTGAGCAACTGAAGCTTTTATTTTCACCACAAAAACATTGAGAAACAAGGACTTGGACAGACGCAGATGTACTGTACAGAAGCAGACAGTCTGCTGTGGTTATTGATGCTGTGGGGATTAGGATCTGTGCAGTTAGAGGAAAGAGAGAGCCTTTATATGCATGTTTACGTAACACGCTGGATGAGTTGGCCAAATTCACTCCTGTGGTAGAAATATATTTACTTTTGAAAATATTTATGCGCAAATTACAAAGGCTGAGCAAAAACAGAAGGCCAGTGTTGAGCATTAGGCTGCTTTCATCCATCTGCTGGCAGTGGCCCTGATTCATGTCAGCCTTCCCTCTGTCTAACATGCTGACCCACAACAAGTTAAAATTCTGCTAACACTGAGCTTGTGGGCTCGACACGTACCCTTGACTAACATTTTGGTCAATGACATGGTATCTTAAAAAACCACTGGCTGGAGTCCATGACATCTGCTGTAAATTCTTATGGTGCTTAGATGTTGAAACTTAATGTTTTTGACCTCCTGGCCCCCCACTAGTGCCATCATCAAGCCACATTTTTTCCACAAAATATCAAAATTTAAAAAGGCAGTGTGCCATGATGTTTACGGAGCATAAACCTAGTTCCTATAGACGATAAACTCAGCTTGATTTTTGGGACCCTGTTTCATTCAGCTGCACCATTAGGAGAAACCTTTGCCTTTTGAGCATCAATGCTGGTATCAAAAAACTATATAAAAAATACAAACACTGTTTTTATACAGAGTGTATTGAAAATGAAAATCAGTTGGTGATTGGTCAATGCATCCATAGTCAAGAATGCCCCATGGAGGGACTCTACATAAACCCAGCAATGTATGTATCCACTTGGAGACTGACGAGGACAGAGATGAAGACCAGCAGGAGTGTACAAAGACTGGACAAACCACGCATAATGACTGTTTCCAACAACATACTGTACACAGATTTTCTTTTAGCCTTGGCAGCCAGAAAGGACCACATATTGAAAGAATGAGTAAATACAGAGACAACACACACACACGTGGTAGGACATGATGACATCGCTAGGCAACAGTCAAAATTCTATGATATCATGAATTTCCATGTGATTTTGTACCGAAATACAAAACCAACACTATTTCAAACAATAACAGTAATCAGTAATTTGACTCCCCACCTTTACTCTGTATGCGGCAAAGAAGAGAAAGCTTTTTCATTGTGCTGCTGTGTGTGTTAAGTTTACAAAGGGATTTCTTAGTAACATAATAGCAGTGAGACTTACATTCATTGAGAAATATCTGTCATTTTTCTAAATGCTTTTTAACACAGATCCAAATCAATTGTGCAACTCAGTATTGTAATCTATTACAGTGTGTGGTGCCTGTGCTCTCTCAGGTGATATAAACAGGCCAGGCATCTGGTATGTGTCAGATCACTGAATGCAGTATGATTCAATTGGCCAGAAGTGAGTGCACGCAAAGCACGGCAAAACATGTGGCTGAGCCTATGTGCTGATCCCTGCTTAGTATACAGTGTACTTGTGTTCAAGCAAGTACTAGCATGACAGTGCAGACGGATGTTGATAACCAATGTGGTGTCAGGTTCAGTCACAAAATGACCCTTTGTAGTTTTTTTTTTTTTTTTTTTACATTTATTTTGACTTTTCTTCATTCACCCTGGAGACCTCTGCAAGGGAGGTGAGTCCAAAGAGTGAAAGGAGAGCAGCAAAGAAATAATGATTGCAACACTGCTCCCATTTCAACAGTTTTCATAGTTCTCCTTTAACAAATTCCTCCACCTCTCTTGTCATTTTTACTCCTCTGTTCAATTTATGTCCACCTCGAGACTTTATGCACCGCTGGGATCTGTCGGTCATTCACATCTAGACCACAAATATTTGAATGCCTCTTGTCTCCTCCTTGTAGCACACACAAGGAAACAGGCAATCCAGTGCATCCGCACAGACGGATGTGTTGCGTTCAGGGTCGAGTCAAAGCTCGATGATGCCACGCGTCTCCTCTTGAGATCAAGAGGCTTTCGTGGATGAAATATTGTAAACAATTGCAATTCTTGCAGTATCAACTCTGAGGAGAGAATGTTTTGTTGCACTCTCGGCATTCCAGTCAACAGATCGTATCTTGATAACTGCCTCACAAAGGGTAAGCCTGCTGAATCCATTTCCTCATATCCCAATCATCCATCAATAAACAAAATATTTCAGTGGAATGGAATCTATTCAGAGACTTAACTATAAGTAGCCCCTGAAAGATTCTAAGAAAATTTTGCATTTTCTTATTAGAAACTATTAATCTGAAAAAACAGCATTTATCTTACATTCAAAGTATTGTCTTTTTTTATTTTGGAGGGGGGGGGTGTCTTTTCCATCATATCCACCAATGAGAGGAGTTGTGAATTTAATCTTATAGAGCAGAGTTTAAAAACAGTTCAGAGAGTGACAACTACAATGAAACTTAAAGTGAATTCAAAAGCAACCACAGTAGCCTAATCCTTCACTAACTGCCACCTCACAGCCATGTAGTATTATGCCATAGAGCATGAAACAGACACAACAGGTCAATTATACACGCTTGAACCCACAAATACATCTTATATCTCTAAACCAGTCTAATGGCAAATATTCTGACCAGATATTTCTTTCTTTTGTGCTGTTTACTGCTCCCTTTCTCCCATTCATCCATTAGCAGAACGGCCCTGAGAACAAAGCTGACACCACATTAACACAGTCCAGAGCTCCTGTCATTCTCTCAGGCTACACAAGAGGCTGATAAGCCAGAATGTGTGACAGGAGGAAAACATGTTACCCTCCTGCACCCCCCCACTTCTCTCCACTTCCCCATTCCTGTGGTGATCCTTCGTGATGCAGATATTGTGAGCTGGAGATGTTTGAAGAGAGACAACAACGTCCTGTTTGGCCTGTCAGAGTAGACCAAACTGTGCAGGAACTGGGTTCATCATCCGTTTCTATCTGCTGGGATTCCAGTCGTGTTTTGTGGAAGAGGCTGTTTCACTTGGCTGTCAACAGATTCATAAACAACACTGCTGCGCGCTGTAGGGATTTGGATAGTGTTTCCAACAGAGCCCTTCAGCCAATGATAATAATAATCCACTGACTGGTCTAAGGGTCGGTTATATTATTTTCAGATGTGTCAAGGACCGTTAAATGTGAGAACACAAAGTCCAAAAAGTACAAAAGCTCTTCAAATTTTCAGTCTAGACAGGGAGCCCACCTGAAGCCACACACCGACGAACAGGCTTATGCAAACCAGAGCAACTTGTAACTCCGGCAGAGCACGGCTGTGCCTATCTGCCACTCAAGAGCCCTGGCAATGCTGACGCAGAAGGTGTACTCATAATTCTCAAAACACCTTTGGTTCAGCCAAGCCCAATGAGGTTACAGCAACAAAATATTAAAGAGAGATGCTGGATTTTTCTGGAAATGGCACAATTTGTCGAGTTTACTTGTATGTTTCTTGGTTACGTACTGCTCTCACCGCAAATCTAATTGGTTTTGGAGCCACTGCTACTTCAAAAGAGCACCGTAAGTTATAAGAGAATAAAACCTTCAATAAATGCACTGTTCAAAAACATATATGAGGGTTTTTCACACCACTTAACAAAACCAAAACTCAGATGAGAACAAGGCTAATGGTGCCTTAGCCTGCCAATGCGCCCACAACAGCAACTTTGGTGACACACACTCCAGCCTGGGTCCGTGTCAGCTCTGTAGCATGAGGATGTGTCTCCCATGAGACCTTGTTATATGAGCGAGAGACAGACAGAGGAAGCGGTTGTCAGTTGTGGTTGCAGCGCCTCGCTGTGTCCTTCCTTCCTCCAGTCAGCTGAGCCAATTGTGCAGTCTGCTCTCTGCTATTAATTAAACCATTAAAACAGATTAATAAGCAGAGTGGGGCTCCAGTCTCGACAAACATCTGAGGAGAATTATGGAGGCGTATTTTTTGGCATGATGACCCCGATGCCCTTTCCTTTGGCTCTCACTTTCAAAGTTCTCCTCCCTCTTCCTCTGTCTTTTCTCTCAGCAGCTTTCGAACTCTGATCTGAATTATTCAAACGTGTCTGTCACTCCAACTGTCTTTTTTCCCACTCTTTGTCTGTCTGTTATCTAATTCTGGATTGAAAACATGTGGACAGAGAGGAGAAGACCTGGAGGGCAGATACAACCAGGGTTATGGCCTATTGTTTCCTATTGTTAAAGTAGACTGTAGACCCAGATTTCTACTGTGACATTTCCTTCGTTTCCCTCCCACCTGAATCCACTTCACAAAGGGTGAGCCGTCTAAAGGACTAAGGTTTAACACACGAGTTACTCAAACACACACACCTGCCAGTGCATCTGTTAGTCGTTGTGCTCTCCAACCATCACACAGACTGCTATGTTCCTCTGTGAGTTTGGTGATTACATATTCAGTAAAAATAATGTATCAACCCTTGAACTTACACTTAAATGATGGAGACCACCTGCGTTAAATCGCAACATTATGCTGAGTAAGTTGGAGGTTTAACAGACCGAAGAAAGGACAATTAGAAGACTAATGTGTCGCTGCATATGCTGCTGGCAAGTGCTCGAACTTGACTGTATGCTGGAGTGGACTGATTTGAAGCAACACGCTCAAGAAAAACAAAATGAATGCACTGGAACATTTGTCAGCGGGGGGACCTTTCAAAAGAATTTCAGGCTGAATGTGAGGGATTCTCCACATAAAGAAGAGCCGGTGCCTCACCTCTTGCACGCAGCAAAGACATACCCAGAGTTTCTGTTAACTGATCATTAAAGATCATTAAAGCCATCTCATTATCTCATTTACAAATTTCTATTATTTCTGATTGCGGGAGAAAACCATTAACAAACATGTTCCTGAATTTCAATGGAAACTTTAAGGCAGGCATGTCAAACTGGTCCACAGGAGGGCCGGTGTGGCTGCAGGTTTTCTTTCCAACCAAGTAGCAGCACACCAGACTTGACTCATTTAATCAACTGATCTCCTTCTTCAGACAGTTGATTGGTCAAACGGTGTGCTCTTGGTTGGTTGGCACAAAAACCTGCAGCCACACCGGCCCTCCTGTGGACCAGTTTGACGTGCCTGCTTTAAGGTTTTCTTTCTTTATACTTTATCATTGTCAAGAAACAACGAGATACATACAAGCATCATCACTGCACTCTCAGAGTTTCTTGACGAGTTTAAAACATTGTTGAGTTGTCATTAAGTCATGTCACACAAAAGGATATTTTGAGACTCTAAAGGAGATTAAAAAAGATTATTTGAAAGGTGAATATTTGTGTTTAAGGGAAGGAAAAAACAGAGAGAAATTAAACAACGTAAGCTTGAACCACAGAATTTTCTGAACCCAGCAAATAATTCCATATGTGTGTTCACTGAATTAATAAATGCACGGACATGCCTGCGTTTACATCTAAGACACAGCTTAACTTTTCACTGACACTCTTATCTAAAATTACATTTTTGTGCAACCATAAAATAAGAAGTCCTAGAGTCTCGACATTATAAATAACCAGTAGTCGGGAACAAAGGGGTAAAAGCCAGAGCACCCTGGCAACAGATTAAACAGATTTTTTTATTTCCTCAAATGGATATGAACAGAAGTGGGAGGCGAAGCACTAAGATGGTAGTTTGTTAAGAAGAAAGAAAGAAATAAAAGTAAGAGTTGTGATTTAAAAGAGGAAGCTGAAGGTTGAGCGCAAAAAGATGTGGTGTTGGTGTGTCCTGCTGGGAGTTAGAGGTGAGGGAAGACCGCCGAGGTCCTGAACACACACACACAAACACATCATTGTCTCACTCCTCCGATGTCTACGGACCATTACTGGCTTTGTTGATAATGATCTGCCCTGTGGACAGCTTTCACTGCGTTAAGTGGACAGGCTGCTTATTTAACTTTTAACCACAACTTGGCAGCGACCTCAGGCCAAGTGGCCCTGACTCAGAGGAGACGCTGACAGGTAAAGGAGAAAATGACAAGATGAAGAAACTATAAGCAACTCCAAATATCTATGTTGAGACGCAAACATGTTATTTTAGAGCTGCAATCTCAGGTTGCGGAAAGCAGTGAGAAGCAAATTAGAGAAGCAAAGAGAGGGCCTATTGTAGCTTTGCAGATGCTCCCAGCTGCCACTCAAGGCTACATGCATTTTCAAGTTGGAATGACAAACATCTGAAACTTATGCTGCTGTTGAGGAGGACAAGAGTGGAGCTTTGGAGTTTCCACACAAAATGCTTTGAATGATCATTTTTAGTAACGTCTTACGTGTCATTTTACACCAAGCAGAACAAATTTTTACCCATATGCCTCCCTAAAAACTTAAACGCAGACGCTTGCTGCTCAGGTTACAAGCATTCTGGGCTGATTCATCTCATACTTGTTCCACATGACAAGTCCGGGGGGAACTTGTCCAGGATCTTACTTGGCGGAGTGAGTGGTAATATTATATGAGTAATTTAGAGATAAAATCTTCTCCCTCCTCAAATGCTGGCAAACTCATAATATCTTGAAAATAATTTCAACCCATTACATCACTGCTCCACCAATAAAAGAATAAGTTGAAAAAAAAGGAGAAAACTTTTAAGATGGCGAAAACAAGCCGTAGTGACACAGCAGAGATACAGACAAAGATCGTAAGAACCTGGCAAAGTCCATCCTGCCTACCTGTGCACTCGTGCTGCAGACCCTTGCCATAGTATCCCTTCTCACAGATGCAGTCGTACTGTCCGGTGTGTGTGCCGCACTTGCAGCTGGCCATCAGGTCACAGCAATCCCTGCCCGCCTCGCACAGAGAGGAGCAGCGCGACAGATCTTCCTGAATGTAGTTGCCTGTAGGAAGGTCTGAGGGTGGAAAACAAACACAGAAAAGCAGAGGTTCCAGTAGGATCAGATTATACCACCTGACCATCAGAAAATTTTATTGTGTTCGCTTGTTCAACGAGAGGTGTAAGGTGCATGAATAAGAAAAAAACAGTTGTTACTGATACTGGCTACAGACAGATGTTTTCCAAATCTTGTGACATCACCAAATTAGAGAAAAGAGAAAAACACACAAATGCATACATAAAAATGCATGCAAGCCACACAGTCTCTACTGACTAAAAGCAAACGGCCACATCTTCTTTTCATAGTCTAAAAATTGGTTCAAAACACAGTAGTCACTAAGAAAATCCCATAAATCAAAGCTGAGTTGTTTTACCAAAGAAAAGGATTGGGGCTAAGTAACAAGGAGTCAAATCTGAGGTCGAATCAAGCTTTGATGACAGGCTACAACAAAACATGCAAACAACAAAACAAAACAAAACTTTTATTTCTGGAGGCCAATCTGCTCTTTTTAATTTTCCTCTGCTTGGGATAGCAGGAAGGCCGAAGAAGAAGAAAGACATCTTTGGTGTAACTTCAGTGACTTGATTCATGGCCAGTGAGTGTGGCTCAACATGTGCCCTGTGTTTGAAAACCTGAGTGTGTGCTTTGAGGGAGAGGCATTGGGCAGACTTCAAGACAGAAGGACCGGAGACTGAGCTGATAGCACAGTGTGTGTTGGCTTTCGTACTCTCTGCCTTATCCTTTTGCTGTCTCACTGATTTCTACTACTGCACCTACTGTCTGGGATTTCAGACACCGTGTGATAGGTCACACATATAGTCTGCAAGTGCATCTGCACGATTTATAGCTTTCTACACACTCATCGTTGCACTTAACTGTGACACTTTATGGTGATATTTCAAGTTTTAAAGCCATGACTGAATCCCTCTGTTCACCAAATTGTGGGAAGTCCCCCTTAACTGTGGGAAAAGGGCCGCACTCTGGCCTAATGACTGTTGGCAATACATAACAGAAGAGACCATGTGAAATTTACGTTGTCAGATTCCATCTGAAATATTATCCACTCCTTTTTAAGTTAAACATTGTATTTTAACAGGGTCAAAACCTTCACTTAGAAAATATTGTGACAGGTCAAATGGTGATGAAGGGATCACTGAGGCTTCAAAGACACAAAGAGTAGCTGCAGTAGCATCAACTTCATTTTAACAAAACACAGTGCTTGATGTAACTTTCCCTTGTGCAGCCAAAACCGGTGGGACAGTGGGAAAGGGGTCAGATCTAAGAAGTTTTTGAGCCTGTGACTTGACACCACAGACATTTCTTTGAGGTAACGTCACCTTCACAATTCTCTGATTAGGCTGCTGCTCTATCACCACAAACAACAGCTCAACAAATCATCTAAAGTCATCCTCAACTGTTCTCCATACCTTCATGCAGCGCACGACGAGCCAAGGCTTCAAACTCAGCAAAGTTGTGCACCAGGTAGCAGTGCTGGTCCTTGGGCTGAGAAGCCATGTCATGAAGCTCCCTGATGTTACCCTGCCAGATGCCCAAGGTGAAGATCTCAACACCGCGTTCCCTAAGAGCTGCAGCCACCGGCCGAGGGTCTCCACCATTAGAGTAGCCATCAGTGATCAGGAAAATGACCTTGGTGGCGTTGGCACGGGACTGACGTAGGATTTGCTGTTAGAGAGGAAAACATATAATCATTTAGAGAGGAAGTAAGAACTTACAAATCAAATCTCTCTTTAATTTTGCTTGATGTTGACTAAACTTTAAGAACTCAACCAAAAGAATGTAAACTGATAATTTGTGGTTTTACAGGGAGAAATGTGCCAAGCAATTTCTTGACCAGGCATAGAGACTTCCTGGAATGCTGATATCACAGTAAGTCTGCACCTAGCCAAGAAATAGTCCAGCATATAACTCCCATAAAAAGATTTCATCATTTTCACCCTTTGGTTTTTGTTCAGACTGAACAAATGATGCATGACATGTCAACCAGAGAGCTTTAGAGCCAGGCTAGCTGTTTCCCCCTGTTTTCAGTTTTAAAGCTAAGCTGAAATAAATGTTGCAGGCTCCAGCTGTAAAATGAGCAGATATTACAATCTTCTCATCTCTCTGCAAAAAGCAGATTTCACAATTTCTCAAACTATTCTTTTAAACTCAGATGTGAAGCCAAGAAACAATGAAATAAAAATGAAAAAATACAGGTTTGATTAAAATAAAAAAGTGTACTTAAAGACTGCACTTTAAGAAAATGAGAGACATTAAGCCGACAACCAAGACAAAACTGCATCTTAGTTAGTGTAGTCATGCTGTTAGTGTTTTCCAAAGCCTGACCATTCAAATACACACATCCCATTTCTCTGCCTGCCAGCACACTAACAGCACAGCTCCTGCTTTAGTGACATGACTAACTTGAATAACGAAGAACGTCACACACAACCACTAAAAACAGCCCTCAATTCTAGGGTTCGTCAAACCCCTACATCAGCAAGACAGGCGCAGAGGCACGATGGGGAGGAGGGACAAAAAAGAAGGAGAGAGAGCTCTACAATAGTAATTATTTCTCCTACAGAGTGCGCAGCTGCTTGCCAGTGGTCTAAAACCACCAGAGAACACTGGGCAACACAGACCGACCTGCTGTGTCCGCCCCAGACACCGGCTACGGTTCCCGAACTAACTTTAGCTACCGTTTACAATCCACCACATACAATTAGACCGGACATTAAAGTCAGAGAAACATATCTTTATTTTCTCTGGAGTGAACAAAAAAAAAAAACCCAACAGGACAATCTGCTAGCTTTGCTTTTGAGGTAAAGCTGAAAGAATCTGGATTTGTTATAAGGGTGCTCTAAATGAGGTTAGAAGATTATGTGGATAAAACCCAGAGAACAATGGATGAAAGGAAAGTGAAAGTGGAGCAAGAAGGTGGAGAGAAAATAAAAGAAATTGAAGAAGCAGAGTGAGTCAAGATGAAGTCAATAGGACACATATCCACTTACTTACTGAAAGGACATGGATATAACATAAAAAAAAATTAGAGAATAAAAATGATGTGCGCTAGGAGTACGTGGATGATTTTTCTGTACTCCAAAACAAGAATGTATAAGCAACACATGACAGACACGCAAGGGTGTGACCGCTGAGGGAGGGGGAAACAGCAGGAGAGAAAGCTTTGGCCTTTAGTGTCTAATTGGCTAAACTTCAAGCAGCTCTGGCAGGAGCAGCGTAATTACAGAGCTCATGAAGCAAGAGTGAGGGAGGAAAAACGAGGATAGAGAGAGAACGGAGGAGAGGGAGAGCCTGGTTTCTCTGATCCTCAAAGCTGCAGGGCTGCCTGCTGCTCCGGTTCCCAGCTCCGGGGAGGTTCGCAACAGCCGCTTCCAGCTGTCAATGCGCCTCATCTGGCTGCTGCATTAAGGAGAGAGGAGTCGTCCCTGGCCCTCCATGGCTCCTGTCCGCTGTCAGCACTGTGATATTTGTGTCCATGTGTTAAAAACTAGGGCCTTATCAAGCCAGACTACAATAAGAACAAATCGATGTGTGCACTCTTGCTGGTATGCCTAGATGTCTCCTCTTTACAGGTTAATACTGCACGTGTGAGTGTTTCAGAGTGTTTTTAGGTCTTTTATTAGGCGTCTGCTCAAAGTGCTTTTGGGCCGCAGTGGTTTCTGTGTTAGCCATGAGTCAGTGGCTTGTGTTAGCGACTGTGGAGATGTCACCAAACAGAGCATACGCATGCATACCCACTAATAATACCCTCCTGAATAGCCTCTACATACTTTAGGTCAGAGTACTAACATAAAGGCAACCACAGGAGCCAGTGTGTGGGTAGGGGCTGCCCTTTAGTGAAACTCTCTGCATGCACCTTGTTGTTTCAGGCTTACAGTACACAAAGCAGAAGATAATGATGTGCCCAGAGCATTTAACAAATAATAAAAAAACAATCGCCCATAGCAGCAACAAAGCAAAGACACATTCTATTTGTGCGTATGTGTACAAAATGTATATAAGAAGTGCACAAAAGAAGCTCTTGCGTGATTTGTGATAGAATCATTATAAATATCATCTAAATTCCAGCTGTTTTTCACAAAAAACAAAACAAAACAGATGTTTGGTAAGAAGAGAGAAAGGAAAAGAAAAGAAAGAGATTGAAGAAAAAGGGGAATTTTAGCCAAAAGGTCAACAGACATGTCTGAGACTAATCCAACATGCTGTAATAATAATGTCAACTGCAAGTCCTTTATTTACTAGCATAAATTATCCTTCCTTTAATCAAGAAAAAAACTACATAAAACAACGGGTAACAGCACCTTGACTGGAGTCACTGCTAAAAGGTTACTGTATTATTGAAGAAAGAAAACCCTTGATTTGCACTGCACACAAAAGTTAGGAAAGGTAGACTGAAATTTTAACTTATTGAAGCTACTCATCTCATGCATCAGGGTACACCTTGAGCAGCTCTATGTCAGCTTGATGCCTCTCTACACTGTACATCCCATGCATTTATTCAATTACACACTTGGCTGGTGCTTTTCTTTCGGCATAGGGCCAAAGAAGAGATAACAAGCCAGCAGCGATGGGACAGTTTAAGCGTGTCTGGTTTGAAGCCATCGATATCTGTCAAAGCAGCAGTGATAGCGCAGGGACCAACACGTCTGGAGAGATTAGTGGTAAAATCAGCGAATCTATCTCCAAAACGCCTCCAACTTTGGCAAGAAGCAACAGAGAGAGAGATAGTGAGGGAAGAGATGAGCACTCTGTGTGTGAGGCTAGTGACTGTTCCTTCAGTACAGTAGACTCACATTCACACACAGTAAGCTGCTATACACACAGGAACATACTGTAGCTCAACAAAGGCCAAATTATTAATACTATGAATTCAATCACTAATGTGTAGCATTCAGAGCTTAACAATGCTGAATATTTTACCAACTTAGACAACCTTGAACTGAACCACATGAACCACCAATATAAATTAACCGAATAAACGAAACCTTCGGTCCACTGATGAAAAGCTGACAGACTCTCCATCTCCAAACAGACGCTTGTATGATTAGAACTTCAAAAGCAGGCACCTCGATGCATTTGGCAGAAGACACGAGAAAACCTTTCCACACCTTGAGGGGTTGACGATGGTGCCAAGGTACCCCAGCTGTTAATCAAAGGCTTATATATGCATGGCAGCTATTCTGAATGCCAAATGAGGACCCCCCACTCCCAAGCCCCTCCTGTGACTTTGATCAGAGCCCGAACCCACCTGGCTCAGAGAAAAGCCGGTTAATGATTACTTACTTTCTCCATTTACAACACCGGGTGTCATATAAAGACAAAGTAATAAGAATACCTCACAGTATTATACAAGGCAATACAACAACACAAAACATCTGCCTTAACTATGAACTCAATAACTGGTTACATACAATACAATACAACAAACTGGTATTCTGCATCTCAGACTGAGCTCTATGCCGATCCAGAGGCTCCCTATAATGTCTGAAAAAGAATATTGCGCACTTTCGTAGTTCAGTTAAAGCAGTAACAGTTACGCACATCAGCTATCTAATCAGTTCCTCACCCAAACACATCAGGGCTCTCTCAATCACACAGGTCATAACTGATCAAGGATCAGATAAAGCTGGTTGTGTCTTATGTGTGTAAAAATTGTTGCCTTTTCATTTCACTTTAATGAGATGGGGCAATGATGGCTATTTTGGTTGATTAACTCTAATAGGGTACATTGTGTTGCTGAAATGGCACCTGGAATTTGAGTGTCATTCCACTTTTAATGGCGCTTATGGGAAATTTAAAAAAATGTGAAAACTTGTTAAAAGTCAGTCACGACACATGCTGTTTTACTAATTTTCACTCATCACATCTACTTTCACACACTTTCTTCTTGTATGAGAATGAAGTCTGCCCATTATTCTCTTGCATGGTTTTTCACTTCCTTGAGATCCACCTTCCAAAAGACCAAAACAAATCTTTATTTGCAAGCATTCCACAGTGGATAACAAAAATGCAACTCAACTGCATCCGTTCGGAAAGCTGTCTCCCCATCGCTTGGAAGTGAGAGCGCTTGTTTTGACAGGCTATCTGCTCTTGGCCTGGGTGGTAGGAATAACAACAATAACTCTGCAGGGGCCCAACAGAACAACACACACACACGCAACTGTAGATACTAGACTCAACTTTGGTATTATTGAGCAACATCAGGGATAAATACTTTGGATATCTGAGATAAACTAGGTCACTTTGAAAGATCACTTTCTGGTCGAAACAGTGATATACAATGACCTTTTGTGCCACGCACATCTTGTTTTTGTTTTTAACATATTGCACGCCCCACAGGAATAACACATTTTTCATTTTGTATTAAGATGCTTCTGACTTGATCTCATTTTTAAAGGTCAATGAATCCTTAAATGTTTTGACTTGAAAGAACGTGTAAAGCACATGTATTTTCTTCAGGTTCTTCAATTTCTGCATTGCTTTTAAGATTCCATCGGTTTACACTTTTCATATATTGTATAATGCTTGAAGCCACATCACCTCTGTTTCATGGACTTTATTTCACAAAACTTTCCATGCTCTTGTTTTGCTCAGTGGGTAGCCACGAGACTGATACACTAAGGGTAAGGAGACTGGTTTCCACAAGGGCCACCCAGGATGCTATGGGCCATATAACCATGTTTTGGCCTTTGCGCTGGAAATGAAGGGTACTTTACACTTAGCATTTCTTAAAGTCAAGTTCTTCAATCAATTTTAGACTCATTTCCAACTTCTCCGCTTGACTGTTCGTGACAGTGTGGTATGTAAATCAACTTGTAGAGATTTGCCTACAGCATACAGTCCATCTCATGTCAATGTTTTTGGCAATATAGGATATCAATACCTGCTAAAGCATGTCTCAAAAACTTGGCTCATGCATTTCAATACCCATGATTTAGGAGTGGCTGCCAAGAGCACTGCCTTCAGAAGCAATCTGAAAATCAAACCGGCAGCAGTTTTTGTGTTAAAAAGGTTTGCAGGATGAAGATGTTTCTACATTTGCGTTACCCATTATCATTCATGGGGGGAAACTGCTCAGGCTTGTTTGTATTTCTTTAAATCAATCACAATCATCTTGGGCGGCACTAAGACCAGAATGCAGTGACAGTGCCCCTGCAAAGTACTGCTGGGAGGAACTTGTTTTGCACATGGGGAGGTGAGCCCTGGCATTAAAATGGCTGAATCGAAGAAAAAGTAACAGCTGCTATCTTGTTTTTCATACCACTGACATCCAGGTTAGGGTAACTTGCCATTTTCAGCTTGTAGGTTGCTAGCTTGGAGGTTATTGTTGTTGCTTCCCATAGCAACAGATTTTGAAAACTGTAACAGGCAGAAGGGGAGGAAAATGCTTCCTAAAATAGGCAGCCAATGGCAGGCTTATACCAATAGTCTGTATCAGCTGAATCAGACTAAGAAGTTTCAAGCACACAGCTTATTATATCTTGTCAGAAAAATAAATGCATTGTAAATAATTTTTCTACTACAACAGCAAACAAAGCAGAATGCATTGTGCTGTCCAGCTGTTTCTTGACAGTCATATGTGGCAGCCGTATGACCAAAGTGTCAGGATGATGCAGACAGTGCCTGCTTATAGCTTCTGTTAATTATCAGTCCAGATTGATTGTTTAAGCTGAAAATATATCAAGCATCACTGTATCAGTCCTATATATCTCCTACAACGTCTTCTGCAAGTCAATCAACCCCACAAGGTGTCTTCTCCCAGATACATTTTGAGTTTGCCTGTGTAGGCGTTTGAACGTTTGCAGTTTGCAGTTGACTCAAAAAGCAAGGCAATACTTTAAGATAGGATCACTCATCAATCATTTTGGTTCCCCAAACCGCAGTAGTTGTTTTTGTTACAAGTTACATAGAGACTGCATAGATAATTGTTAACCTGTCTGGGGTATAGTTGGCAAAATTTTAGGGCAGGAAAACTATTCCTAGAACAGGAGTCCCATGACAGGAAAATACTACCAATTTGGGAAACACTGACTAACTTACCACTACCTAATGATTTAAAAGTCTTCACTAAGTCTGACTGCGTAATATGAACATGTAAGCCGGTTCAAACTGAGCCTAGTTTCACTGAGAAGTGCAGTGGCATCCAAAGTGTTGAAGAAGAAAGTGTGGACAGTCAGTTCATTGCCAGACAGGGTAGGCTGGACCAGCTGTGCATGTTAGCTTGATGGTTTTGGTCACAACACCATTCATCAAACTCAACAACTCAACCAGGAAGGACGAGAGGAGCAGAGATGCTGAAAGAAAGAGGAAAGCTTATTCCACAATGTGACGCCAAGGAGAAAAGCTATCTTGGACGGCAAATGAGAAACTCATTCAATTACACCCCCGCTGGTCTCTGTGTTGTGCTGGCAGAACGAAGCACTGAGAGGAACATTTAAGACATTGACTGTGTTCCAGTCGGACAGGGCATTCTGGGTAATTGGACAAGGGAAAGCTGATTCGACAACAGCAGTTACAGTGCGAGTGCCAGTTGGACGACAAGGGTTAGACTTGGCAATCTGCATCAAGTCATGCACCTTCCCTTGGTATGTCTGTGGACGATATGTCTGGCCTGATTTGTTTTATCTTGGGGGCACTGACACTTACTGACAGAATGGCATGGTTACTGATTAATTTCATCATCATATGCTTTTGTGTTGCCTTCATGTTTTAATGAGTGTGCTGTATATGTTTCTTGTGTATTAGGTTTAAGCCCACAGGTGGAGTCAGGGAGGGGCAGGTGCAGTTGGGATCAAATTGGTGGCTGCATGTAAAGAAAAAAAAAACCACTCTTGGATGCCTCCATACAAGATAAAACAAAACAAAAGGTCTTACATTGTTCCAATGTGCAAGAAAACATCAAACTCCATTACATAACTGGTATGCAGCTGCAGGAGATTCCATCAGATGCAGCTTTTATGTCTTTTTATGTTTTTAAGAAAATATCCACACTCAGATCTGCATCATCAGTCTGCAATGTCCAGAAGTTCTGTGATTTAGTGGTGCGATTCATTTTCTGGTGTATTTCTTCTTTAGTAAGTCATTCTTTTACTGTTTTCCAGGATCCCTGTGAGCAACCGGAAAGCCAGCACAAAAAATAGCGCTGCTCTCAGATTTAACCAGAAGTATGTGGTGGGAGTCATAGTATAGTAAGCATTTTCTTCATTGAATCAATTCCCTACTCTGAAGGATTGATCCCCACATGATGGTCAGCAACCATAAAGCGAAACCTGATACTTCATGTGAATATTTTAGACAACTGGAAAATTTTCTGCCACTGTACCGTACTGAAGATCTGTCAGAAATCGACTGCATGTGACATAAAAATCTGTTTTTGACAGAATCATGCTTAAGAGTGGAAAAAATCCCATGTGTTATGTAATATTTGTGACATTCTTGAGATCATTACCTCACTACCCAAGGGCAGAGCAAGCACCCGCAGAATCATCTCTATGGCTGAACTTCTTTTATGATTTTGAAATAAACAAAGGAAACAGTGTGGTGGGTGTGAGTATTGAAAGTGCTTATATGCAGGGAATCATTTGGGGACTGTTGCAGGCTTAAAGCATCCATGAAAATGTATTCCATCTCATCCAGACTTAGCTCAGACCACACTGTGGACACAGACGCAGCATTTTCCTTTGTTGTGTTGACTGTTGTTGCTGTAGTTGCATTTCTTCCTCGTGGTCCTCTCTGTTTCTTCTCCTGAGGGGTTTGTTTGTCTTGGCACCAGCTGTTGGTGGATAGTTCCTCTAATAGAGCAGGGAATTGGAGACGTCAGTGTTTGTAGTGCAGATTCGTGGAGAGGTTTCAATTTATTGATTCTCCTGTTTATTTTGGACGTGGTCCTCATTGGAAGGGTAAATTATGTTAGACCTCATAACATCAAGAGGAAGCACAAGCTGCGAGTTCATCTGAGGAGGACTCTGAACTGCTCTGAAATGAATAAACCTCACCATAAATCAAGAGAGATGTGGAACATGCAATGATGTTGCAGATAATTGTACTCCATGAAAACTGAAACACCAATACAATACAATACATGCTGTTGCTGGGAAACACCTGAGTTTGATTGGAATGATTTCTTGCCAACGTGCAAAGTTTCAACTGACTTTGATTCAACTGTCTGATTAAAGTTGAGACGTGTGCAGATTTTGTCTGGATATTTGGGTAACTTGGAAAAGGGTTTTCTTGCCGAGGATGAAAAAACAACTAATAGCTCCAGAAATCTTGCACAATCAGACCCGGAGAATGTGAAATGTGGTAACACATAAAAAGCACACGAAGACAACAGGTTGTAGGCATATTTGTAGTAAATCACACAAACAGACAAACACATACGCACTCACTCACAAAAGAAAACAAGTCAGTGGAATCTGGCACTCTCAAACTGTAACCTCAACATAGCAAGTGGTTTACTAATAGACCTACATGCCTTAACCCATAAAAACATGTTATTTAGTTTGCCACTACTGGCTCTTTGAAATAGTTTTGGTTTCTTCAGGTGCCAATGTATGACGCTTTTGGTAAATCCTAATCTCAAGATGCCAAAGTAAATCCATATGCTTAAAGAATTTGTGTGATTTGTGCCTTTAATTACAAAATGTGGTCTTAATGCTGTTGTGTGAGCATTTCAGGGGTATGTAAGGTGAAATGCTCAAGTACACTCACCAAATGCAGTTCATTCCTTTATAGATAATGCAATTTGGTTCAATTTATCTCTCATGGAAAGGCCAAAGATTTTGTTGTTTGCACCCAATTTGTCCTCTAGAGTATTGGGAAGTTTACTTTTCAACTGTAAAATGTTCCACTCAGTACATGTACAGTTTCAATTCTTCAAAGAACCTTTGTCAAAAAACTTTGTGTTGCTCATTCTTGACCTTGGAAATAGTAGCTGACATAACAGCTTTGCCGCAAGGCCCATTTAGTATCTGTTCTGCAGCTTTCAATCATAACACGATTGTGTTTTGTATTGCTGCATGTCACCTACGCAAAGTTCTGACATAAAAAGATTTGAACATCGACACCTCTGTCAGAACTAAGCAACTGAGGATGATGGTGTGACAAAATGAACATTGTGGTGAAACTGTCTATCTCTGCTGTCTATCTCTATCTCTGTTAACATAGACAAGAACTCGTTAAAGTACTCAGAAATCTGCTGAGGTTAGCAGCCGGGCTCTTTTCAATACACAGAAAAAAGTTCATCTAAAAAATATGCACCAGACAACCTACTTTTGAAAAGAACCATGGTTTCCACAGCACAGTGGCCTCGCGGTAAAGACTTTTTCCAGAGAGATCGAGAAACCACTGTTTTCTAATGATACTCATGGTTGATCATAGCATTCAAACCCAGGTCACTGAAGCTGCTGACAGTTCCTGTCCTTCCTGACGCCTCCCTGACCTTTGACCCTGTCGACAGAGTATTCTTCTTCAAAGCCTCCTCGCCACTCCTTTCTGAATTTCCCTCTGTACCTCTCCAACTCAACACCTCACCCCTTCGCTTTTCATTTATCACTTTCTCTCTCTCTCACACACACACACACACATAGCCGTCAGCAGCACCTATCAATCGCTGAGCAGTATTTTAAGTAAGAGGGAATCTGTGTATAGGTGTGTGCCCATTTGTGTGAATACGCACTCAGTGGAAAGAACAAAGTGTGAGGTGAAGAGAGTGAGCGCTACGTGTGTAGGAAAGTGTGAGTTCACAACCATATGTGTGTGTAGGTGTGTGGATGTGACAGAGCGAAGCATGTAAAGCTGCCAGTGCTATATTTTTGCTAAGCAATTTTTGGTAATGTCACATGATGTCACTAATATACTAATTAATATATTTCTATTGATCAAAGTGACATTAAACGCACCGCTGAACTAACTGCTGATCACATAATCTTAAAACAAAGAAGTAATAATTCCATCAGTGTGTCCCTTTTCACAGC
Organism: Scatophagus argus; assembly: GCF_020382885.2. Classification (NCBI taxonomy): domain Eukaryota; kingdom Metazoa; phylum Chordata; class Actinopteri; family Scatophagidae; genus Scatophagus; species Scatophagus argus. Next base: position 11,350,639 of record NC_058515.1, on the reverse strand, counting down.
ACGCAGTATGACGTCTCAGTAGGAAGAGCACAGCATTTTATCATTTACACCTGTGACTTTCCTGCTCAAAATGTGAAAAAGGGGTAACAGGGAGAAACTCAAGTTGGTAAATTCCGCAAACTGTTTAAATTGGCAAAAAAAGTCATAAATCTAGGCTGGCTCCAGGCGTCTGAATCTTCATCCACAATTTCTTTTCAGGGGTTGAAATGGATCTGAAGTTATGGTCAGTGGCAGATTATTTCGCAGTTAGAAAAACAACCAAGCCAACGAGAGCGTTGTAGGTGGGATCCTACCAAAGCCACATTTTTGATCCAGACAAAAATGGTGACAAGCATGAATCGTTCCTCCAATAGTGCGGCAAAATTCCGCTTTTTCCATAAGATCGCATTGTCTGTGCAGAGAAGGATGGATGGTCTGACAGAGTGAGCGCTTGCGTGTGATTCATGTTTGCCTAGCAGCGGTGGCTGAAGTGGTGAAAATCTGCCCTGAGAAGCTAACAGCAGCTCCTGAAGACTCCCCACTTTGTAGATCTGATTTTCATGACAGGACTTACACTCCTCCTCTCTGCAGCCGTTAAATTAAAAACCTCACTCCAGGGAAACGATTAGCTGTAGGGCTAACATGCAAAAAATGACGGATGCTTAGGGTCGACGCAGAAAGGTATGAAATTACATTTGCGTCCATCAAGGAAGAGATGAGCTCAAATTCCCCATATTTCTAAAAGTAGTGAGAAGAGGTGCAGCGGATAATTTTGACTTAAGCATTGCAAGAAGGGAGAAAATAATTTCTTTTGGGCCTGGGTTGAAAGACAGTGGTGTGTGGTAATTTCCCCTTTGGCAAAGCATCTGCCTTCTGATGCTTGTACCAGGAGAAAGTTTGAGAACAAGACAAAATTACACATTTGTGTGAAATGTTCGCTATTTCCTCTTCCTCTCTCACATTTTCGCACATTCATTCATAGAATAAATCCCACTTTCTCACATACAGTGAAGACACGGAAAGATTTCAGAGATAAGCATCCACAACCGCAGAGCTGCAGTCATTTCCGCTGAGAATTTGGCTGAGTGATGGTCCCTGCGACCGGTTGTGGTGTGGAGAAATTAAAGGATCTGGGTGTGTTTTCCATCTTCAAGCGCATAAATAAACTCTTGTGTCTCTGGTTTACATATACAAGCAAAAAAAAGGGACAAGAGGAACATGCAGACTCAGGGGAATAAAAATCATCAACGAGTTGTGACAAATCCACATTATATACAGTTGGGCAAAAAGAACAGAATAAAAAAGAAACTGGCACTGGATAAGCACTGGACAAAGAACCTGACTTTACACATCAGGAGATACAAATTCGGATGAGCACGTTCATAAAATCACACACACACACACACTCCCTTTTGTTTCCACTGGACTCCCTCACCTCATATTCATCCTCTAATTCTTTCTCTAACTGGAGTTGCTGGTTTTGGCCAGACCAAAGCCCAGTTATTTGACCGCAGCAGTTCCAGATCAAGGCCAAGTGGGACACACTCCACAGCATCCAAACCAGCACATACTGTGTACTCCAACACGGCATACGCCTCGAGACAGAGACATTAGACGTGATGCAGAAGGAGAAGGGAGCAAACAGGCAGAAACGAGAGACAGATGGACAGATCATCTAGCGCTGAGGAAAACTGAGAGTGAAAAGCAGACGCTGGGCAAAAAGACAGCAACTACAAACTCTGGAGACAAATATTTGATCAAAAATAACTGCAGTGATTTACAACCTTCCAGCAGAGTCTATGGGCTGTATGACCGAACAAAACCTGATTCGGGGCTGTACACTTAGTTGTGCAGGCTAATGGACGCACTTCACATGTGTGTGTATGTGTGTGTGTGTGTGTTAAGCACACTGAATTGGTAAAAATGAGAGGGTACTGTGTGAAACCTAATCGGAACAGTTTGTTTTTGGAACTATTCCCCCCTGACAAATCAACACTGGGGCTTGTCTTGGAAATGACATGGACGTGAAACCTGAACTTGGGTTTTCCTAAATTTGCTTTGGACTAACAGATTCCTTAGCTGCCAATCTCCTAAAATAAGATCTAAAGAAGATGTGGAAGGATAAAGAAGGCGGTTGAATCACATCACCAAATCTATGGCTGCTGTAGCAACTACAGATGGGATCAGGATGCTTGGAGAGTTGTCGGAGGAAACCAGTGACCTTGGATTAGGCTACAAAAGAAAGTCTCTGCTGTCAAATTGAACATTTTTATTCCAAATAAGACATCCAATGTTTGGAAAATCTATTACAAAATGGTTCAGAACAAAACGACTGAATTAACTTTGGCACTATCAAGGCGCTTGCTTGTCTTGGTTGACAAAAATGGCACATTTACAGACAAAATAATCTGCATTTTAAAGCACTTTTTAATCAGTTCACTTATAGATATTCTATGCCTGATTGGAGCACTCCCAATGGCTGGAACTGTTTAATATAAATCTTTGTGAGCATCCAGTTTTCTGACAGGTTGCGCCACATATGGGCCACATTCAGCCTCTTATGGACCTTTATAAACTATACTGAGCTGCAGATGGATCCCTTTCCACTACTGCTGAACTCAGCTGACCTTTCAGTCTGCATATCTCAGCCCGACCTGGCTGTCTGTCAACGGTTCTCTACAGATATGTGACAGTCAGGGAATTCAAAGGGTCCTCAGTTATCAATACATGGTGACAGCTGCTGAAGAACAGAGGGGTGAGTAGAAACACAGCTGCTGACCATGTCTTCATAGTTCAATTATCCTGGTCGCTCTGCACAAAGAAAAATTAATAATCTAATGAAAAACAGGTCAAAGTATAATCAGGAAGTACAGATGCTTTTCTTTGATTGAAATTAGATCTAATTTTTGCTTCTTCCACCCTTTTCATCTGAGGTCAATTCAATCAGGCCAGCTTGCGTGCTACGTTGGGTCAGTGTTTATGTGAAATAATGGTGACTAAGGAGGCCTCGGGGTTCTCCTAGACATTCAGAGGTCGGAAAGTAGGCCCCTGTTTCTGGAAAATATTCGGTATCCATTTCAGAGAGGAGGGCAGGGGTGAGCAGAGTGTGACCAGAGAAGGAACAGGAGTGCATAAGTCACTGTTGAGTAACAAGGACCGTCTATACATTTGGACACAGTGGAGTAGAGTTTAACCACTGGATATGCCAGACTGCAGGCAGTGTGAAGTCAAGGGTGGTTAGTTATGCAAGCATTTATCTTTAACCTTGCAATAAATTGTTTGTTGGCCACTTGGGGGCAGCAAAAACAAGTTGATATGACAGACTTGTTGAAAAGAAATGAAAAAATCCTAATTGTTTTGTTCGACTTACCATCTTGAAACTATAGATATTTCATTTAATATTTTAAAAGACTAAGAAAATCAGCAACTTTTCATATTTGAACAGCTTGAAAAATTAATCAAAATATTTGGCTTGAGTAGTCAGACTAATTTCGGAGCACACGGTTTCTTCTTCTCAACACCGAAGGATTAATGATGTCAACACAGCTGAAAAAATACAGCTCTGTCAAAGCATTTTGTGAGAAAAATGCCCTGGTAAGGCATACTTGAGGTTGATGGACAAAGTTATGAAAGGAGAGAATGAAGAATATTTGTTTCAGGATGATTCAGTAAGAAGAGACCCAGAGAAGCAGAACTCGAGACTAAAGCCGAAACCCCAAACACACTGACACACAGATACACACACACACACACACACACAAAAGCACACAAAGCCATGTTGAGTCTATTGTCTCCTGTACCATGACAGAGTCTGAATAACTTTCCAACTGCACCCTGAACACAGGCGCCAGGTAACCATCTGGTACACTGTGTGTGTGTTTGTGTGTGTCTCTGAGCTCTACATACACACCATTTAATATTACATAATATTAGATAAGAAAAACACCTATCCTCTATTTCAAGTAAAGCAAAGTTATCAGCCACATCTAAAACCATTAGTCATATTGAGACACCCGATTACAACAAAACTGTGTTAAATCTATCATCATTAATGCTTAAAAAAATAACAAAAGTATCTGGAAGTCAAGAGAGTCACCACTTTCTGAAATCAACATACTATAAACTAACTAAAGTCAAAGCCTTTATACTTTATAACACTGAACATGTAAATTGTTGAAGAAATAGAAACACACCAACCAAAATGCAGTTTTGTGAAAATAAAGAAGAGTCAAATTAGTCACAAGATAAATCAGGAGGTTCACATGGTGGTCGTTAGGATGGGAAATGTTAACTTTTCAGACTAACTAACTGCAAACAAACTACTACTGTGAAGACAAACCATTTTCTTTCTGCTCAGGTGATTATTACAAAAAGCAGTGACAGAAAAAGGGACGCTCTTCCCACTACTTTTCTTGTTTCGTGAATAAAAGTGTGTTACTTTAAAGCCTCACTTTGATAAGCCATGTAACAGATTTATGAGGTGCTACATACAATGATGGTCGAGTCCACTGCAGGCTCAGAAATTTTAATTCGGTTGTCTGGTGTCTGTGGACGTTCCTGTCTGGTCTCTGTCTTATCACTGGTAGGTGAGTCTGCCCCATCCTTCTGTCTCATCCAATCCTGCCAGAGACCCTCTGATACTGAGGAGGAGGAGAAGGAGGCAGAGAGGCTAAATAGAGGGGAGAAGCAGACGGACTGAGGGGGAGGAAATGATTAAGGGTGAGATGGCGGGAAGTGGCAGCTGCACGGACAGGAAACAGAGACTTTTCTTATCTTATCATGGCTGGGTCCAGCCTTGGGGACCGGATCAAAGAGGTGCACCTTGCTTTCATTTGCTGCAGCCTGCTTTTTCATTGAAAATGTAGTCCTCTTCGCTTTTTTTGCGCAACACTGGTAGACTTGCTCCTATTTTAGGGAGGTTTGAATAAGTTGGTGAAAAAGTAGCTCCACTTTCCTCTCCATGTTATTTCTCTAAGGTGTCACTGCCCACCTTTCTGAGAGTTTAACTTGAATTCATTGCTGGTGAGAATCCACTAGTTTGTTTAAAATCTGCCTTGTGACTCAGCCAAGTGAATAAAAAAATGCTTCAGTGAGCAAATATGTTTTCTAGAAATGAAAATCAGTTACTGTAGACAGAATTTTTCCAGCATTCAGGTGATGGATGATGTTCATTTCCCTCCTTTATTTGCTCCTATCTACATCTCATTACCGGCTGTACAGAAATTCATGCAAAGGCTCGGACTTTCAAACATTAACATGAAGTGTAAACGTGTGTGCCTGCAACTCTGTGTGCCTCCAGACAGGTCCAGAAAGTACAGGATGTACAGTACATCTCCACAGGCAAAATACAAGCAACTAACACATGCCTCATTTAATCTAATAGACAGTGTTTTGAAAGATAATACAGCATGTTTTGGCTGTAGTGTGTCAAGGTGGACAAATGTGATGTTCTCCCCTCTGACATTCTGCTGGGGAGGTCTGCAGCTCTGGGGGAGACTGTGATGGAAACACATAAAAGATGGGGAAAATGGAAGAAGAATGAAGAGGGGGGGGGGGGGTGTCACAAACAGAGCCCTCAATATTTGTTTCGCTTCTTGTGGTCTGGCAAAGCTCAGTAAAGAAAGGCATCATCACAAGTAGAGCTGTGTGAAGCATGATTGACAAGTCTTTTTCTGAACGAACAACTTAGATTGTTTTCAAGCTTTACTGGAGAAATGTGGGCATTGATTCAAATGTTCTAACTGGAAAAATGTGGCAGCTTTACTTGAAAAGGCTGTCAAATACTTCCTAAACTTTGTTTTTGAACCACACAGTGTGAGAACTGGAACTTGTAGATGCATTGTTGCTTCATTTTACATCTACAGTCACTATTTAAATTAAAGTACCTGTTTACAAGGTTTGGAAGTCGGCTAGGCATTCTTTGTGAATTCAAAATGAAAACTACGAGCTTAATTCATTCTTGGTGGATGTCTGCAGGATTGAAATGATGTAGAAAAAAAATGTGAAAAGAGTCTGTGAGATTTGGGTTGGATTTACAAGTCGAGAGCACATATATTCTCAAGCACGCACGGCAGTTTACAGTCTATAATACATCCTCTCTGACTTATATGATGACAACCATGTAAGGACATGCAGCTGGTCCATAAATAAGGAGTGTGAACGTGTGTGTTTTTCTGGTATGTTGGGCACATTTGGAGTCACTGGAACTTTTAACTGAAGAAGCGGAGGAAAATAACCCACCTGCTAGTCCAACTTATACAGATTTCAGTCCCAGAAACACACAGACTGGCCGAGCAGAAAGCTCCCTTTATTAAGTGGCTAATGCCAGTAAACTACTCTACAGACCGTTTCGACCCAGATTTCAGGGAGCCTCACCAGTAGTCAGGTAAAAACATTACTGTGAATAACCACCACAAAGAGCCACATTCTTTCTATCAATTCCTCAACCCAGGTCTTTTTCCCTGCTCTTTCTCCCACTTTTTTCCTCTCATTCTTCCATCGTTCTCCCACTCCTTTACTCTCATCATCTCACTTCACACGCTGCCCATCTGTCTGCGTCTTATGCAACTGTGAAGGCAGACTGACACAGTGAAGAAGCCAAGTCCGCTTCAGAGATGGTGTTTGTTTGCCAAATCGGGGCCTGCCTGCAGAGAGAGCGTGAAGGGGTTTTATCTGGCAACTCATGGCAACCCAGCAGCACAAAGACAAATGATGAGACAAAAAAAAAAGTGATGGTGCGGATTTTGAACTGGCTATTAACAGTCATTTCTCTCCCTGTATTTTAACAGCAGACACCCGTATCCAAAGCAAGCTCTAATAAAAGCAACAATGGAAAAAGCCATAATTCCTGGATCAACAAGATTACCAACCAACAGAATAAAATGAAAGGCTTGAGCCATACTGCCTTGAAGATATTTGGTCATGTAAAAGGCAAATGCATGGAAAATGAATTAAACGAGAGCTAAAAGGAGCAGGAAAATGGATTGACTTTTTTGGGGCAATTACAGTAAGTAGAGAGGGAAGGAATATGATTCAGTCTGGAGAAGGTGATGTGAACTACTTCTGTCTCAGGTATAGCGCAGTGGTTATTCCTCAGGGGCCTGAAACGTTTACTGAAAGTCATCAATCAGCTCCTTTGTACAGCGGTCATGAAAGTGCTGGAAAACTACAGCGCGGTGAGTGAAGTCATCAGCTACCAGGTTATCATGTCTGACTGAGGCTGAGGAGAGACAGATCCTGAAATGAGACGCCGTGAGTCACCATGACAAAACGCTGCACCCTTAATAAACTCATCTACATTATATCAAACACAGAGATGCATAAAGAAATGCTGGTTTATGTCAGTGAAGTAAAAACAAGGGGCCTGAATACCTTTTAGCAAAACACTTCAATTACATCCTGCTAGTGGACTCTAGGGGGCTGCCTCCGTCAGTTTCTGGTACTTTCCAAAACCAGTTATGCAGTAAATTAGAAGTATGCAGGATTTCAACTTTTCTCTCAAGCTCTCTTTTGTCGTTCTTCAAGGAAAGATGGTTCAAAAATGAGCACCCACATTAGGCCTTTGATTTGTGATGTGGTCGAATGAAGAACATACCGTCATAGGAAAAGAGAGCTTGAGAATGACTGTGTGACTTATTTGACTTTTACCAGGCTATATTACCTCATCTCATTCTCTATACAAATGTAAACACTTCTTGCTGCTTCTGTATATTTTTATACAGATGTTTGCACACTTACTGCATATTCTGGTTTAACACTAAATATAATATCTGCCTAAAGACACTGCTGAATCAGAAATCATGTTGGAACCTAGACACACTGATGCTTTACTGTATGATGTATTAGGTGAAAAGAGACACAGCAGACAGACAGACAGCAGAAGAGACAGAGATGAAGAGCAGTGGAGGAGAACCCTGTCTCTACATGCACGGCTGGTGGAAAAATGTCTCTCTTAATGGATCCCAGCTTTCTGTAGCACTGACAACAGCCAAAACCAGCCGAAGGAATTAAATATGGCATTATTATTACAATTATTAGACTGCAATTATCAATTAACCTCTTTCTCTTACTTTCTAACACAAACGCTCACACACGCACACAAACATGCACGTACACCATTAATTTTCGTTTGAAGCCTTAAATGGATACGGAGAAGAGCGAACAAATGGAGGCACGTGTATGGGCAAGAGCACAAAAATCACTAAATTACGTGCAGACACACACACACACTGCAAAAATCCCAATTCAGCACACACTAAGACAGTTGCCCATCAGTTCAGTTGGGACACGATGACGGGCGGATATGCGCCTTGTAGATTAGTGTTAGCAGACCCACCTTTTATGCAGCTAATGGAAAGAGATGACAAATGCTCCTTTTTTCTTTTTTCCAGTCAGATTCAGATGAACGATAAAATAAGCCAGAGATCAGGCGATAAATCACAGCTGGCCCTTTTTTTTTTAAAATCATCGCTTCCTTAACCATGTGAAGACACAGTAAACGTCAGAGTGAATCTGTCAGGTGTGGGGTGTTCAGTGGAGCACTGCTTGATCTGCTGCTTCTCGGTCTGTATCTGCTAGGCTCATCTATCTTTCCAAAAAATCTCAGCTCTGTGAATGCTGCACGTAGCTCTCCCATTACTCATACATGGCTCAAGTCAGACTCTGACCATGCAAATACCATACTGAAAAGAAATACAGGAGTGCTCGTTGGCCATGATAAGCGAATAACAGAATTCAGTTCAATTTTTCGTCCTAATCCACAACGTTTGGAAGCCTGAGCAGGAATATCTTTATTTTTCTAAAGCCATCTTTGGCTCATTTAGACTACTACATCACTTAATAAATCATCCAAAACAATCTGAGTGTTTGTGAATAATGATGAAGTTCCCCCAGAAAGCCTTTTCTCGGTATTTCTGTGGTCTTTGGAAGCTGGGATGAAGCCAGCAGCCTCCTTATCAGCACTTAACGAAGGAGGGCGAGCTGAAAACCTGTCCTGAGGGCCAAGCTTTCAGCGCTAAGCTGGAGGACACGATCCAAGGCTATTAGCTTTAAAAAGGGATGGATTGAAGGGTAAACCTGCCAAAACTCAGCTTACAGATCCCTTTTGTCTATAAAACTAAGCTGACAGGATTTTTTTTAATGGTCTGAAGTGCATTCATGGAAAGTTAGTGCTGAAGGATCAATACTGTGACGATCACTGACTGGATGTAATTTTATCGCATTTGAACAATCACAGACTTCATTGCTGACTTCAGATGATGTAGCCAGTCAGCAACAAGCTCAGCCCTTTAAACAACCATCAGCTGTTTCAGACTCTCTGACTACAGTGCACCCAGTCATACTGGGTCTGTTTTGTACTTTTGTCACTAAGCTATGATGACTTTCCATTTGTGTGGATACAGTGACAACCAGCAGACTGTGAAATAACAGAAAGGAGCTCAGTAACAGGCTGCAGTATTTGCAGAGCCCAAAAGCACCTGCATCTTCTCGTGTGTGTAAAAAAAAAACACCTCAAAATCTCCAAACTCCAAACTGAAGGCAGATCTGACGCATGAGCTGAGGTGTGTGTGTTTATACAGGATCAGCCTCTATACCACCAACACAGCTTTCACAGCTGGGCCGCTTGGACTTGACGGATGAACTGTGCCATATGTCCCTGTTGTGTGTGTGTGGGTGTGTGTGTGTGAGCACGACTGGGTGTCAGGCAGCTCAAATCAACAAACCATAAACAAGCCAACATTTTGACCCCTTGTAATCCCACATAACCCCAAAATCCTCTTCATCAAATTCAGCCTTACAACTTCTAACTTCTGTTTAAGAGGCAAAACTGCGAGGAATAATGAAACGAGGTAAAAGAAGTATTAGACACCACCTTATCACTTGCAATGATGGAACTAATTCAATCAGAGAGCTTCATCTAAGACACATAAACCACACTGGAAAGACGTCTTGCTATTTGTTCCTGTGTTGTTCTTAGATGTTACACAGAGTTCATATATTGAGTAGAGTAGATATTGAGGGTTGCTCAGTGCATGCTTCTGTGTGTGTGTGTGTGTGTGTGTTCACCCTTAATGGTATTTTTATCACTGGAAACTCCTGAACAATTAGCTGGCAAGCTGGCTTCCCCTCGCTATCTTCTAGTGTGTAATTTAGAGGAAGCGGGAGCAGCAACATCAGCCTTAGCAAGCCGCAAACACTCCCTGCACACACAGCAGGCGGCAGACTAGCTGACACACATACACACACACACTGTGCAGTCATACATACACCAAAGCAAGCGCAGACTTAATATTAAGAGGCACATTTAGACCCACATGACTCAGACTTTAATGAGTGACTCACCGCTGCCCTCTGGAAGGCTCCTTTCGTGTAGGTGCCCCCTCCTCTGTAGTTGATGGCCGGGATCTCCTGGTTGAACAGAGAACACTTGTGCTGGTGGGACTTAGGCGCTGAGATGTGGTCCACCCTCGTCACTACATGGGTCTTGGATGAGAAGGTGACCAACGCCACCCGCGTGTTCTCCGGCGAGACGGGGAAGTCGGACAGCATCTTGCGTACGAACCTCAGCTCGCTCAGGAAGTTATTGGCCCCCACGCTGGACGACTCGTCCACCAGGAAGACCAGGTCCAAGCATGAGCTTTTCTCACGCAGCTGACGGACGTTTTGCTTGAACGCCTGGCCGAGGCGCTCCACTTTGCTCTCGGCACTCTCTGACAGGTTGCCCGCTGACGAGGAGGTGGTTAGGGGTGACATCTGCCTGGACCGGCGGGACTGCAGCTGGGGTTGGGATTGTTGGGCAGCGGGCCAGGCTGTGATCCATACATCCAGGATGCACAAGACCAAGAGGCAAGTAGTCCATGATGGTGTTAAAGAGTACCTTTGAGAAAACATAGTGACAGTCTGTACACCTGCTCTGAAGATGGACTTTGTAGATAATAATAAAGATAAAAAATATATATATTAAAATTAAAAAATATGGATCCTCTTCTCAAGAGGAATTCAGTGAAGATAAATGTGTCCTATGCCTGCGTCAGCATGCAGGATAGCAGACAGCAACAGCTCAGTGCAGAGTTCCTCAAAAGCATTGCTGGATGAGGATGAGGATTCTTTTCATTCAAAATGTGCCCCTGTCCATCTACCTCTTTCTCTCTTCTGTGCAAGAAAACTCCGATCGTGTCTGGAAAAATGATTGGTTTGCCTGCTTGTCTTTTCTACAAAAATAAATTCAGCATATCTGGCTTTTTCCCTGCTTTATGTACAGTCTGTATGTGTTAATGTAATGCTTAAAGCTGTATAAATCTACATGTCGTTTAATTCTCCTTCTTTTTGCCTCTTCTGTCAGTCTTGTCAAGCCTGTGCATCAGATCCAAAAACACCTCTTCAGTCCTCTTCAGTCCCAGTGTGCTGCCCCTCACGCTCCTGTTTGCCTATGTGACGCTCCTGCCTGCACCGTCAGCCAAGCTCCGAATGCTCGTTCCCCTCTTCTCCCCAAATCATTTAAAAAAACACACAGAGAAGGAGGAGGAGGAGGGAGGAGGGAGGAAAAAAGTTGAGAGACAGAGAGAGAGGCTGAGAGGGGGAAAAAGGGGGCAGTCCAGTCGTGGCTGTGAAGTCATTTTTTTCCCCTTCATCTCTCCTCCTCCTTTTCTCTCACCTCCCCCTCTCTCCCTATCTCTTTCTGTGTCTCACCCCCCCTCTTACTCCTCCCTTCTTTCTCTCACTGTCCCTGGATCTGTCTATCTCTCTCTTCTTGAGTAAAGCGAGGTTCGATGTCAGTGCAGCGACTTGTCAACTTGTCAACAAGCCCTCAAAAATTCCTTCAGCAACAGGCAGTGTGGCTAACTCCATATGTCCACATGTGCACATACACCAGGCGCATAAGGTAACATCAGAATGAGATCAAACATAGTGAGAATGAAAGGTTGGATGAAGGGAGGAGGAGACAAAAAGATTTAAGTCAGATTTAAAATGATCTAAGAAGTAATATCAGACAGATGCAGAGTCTGGCAGGAGGGAAGACTGAAACCGCAATCTGTTCTTTAAGGTTAGGAAGCAGTTAAGTCTGCTCTGGTTACATACTTTGTCAAATCATCACTCTTTTAGTATCGATCATTACTTCGCCCTCCTCTTCTCTCTTTCGCTTTGTGTATCTTGTTCAAGAAATTAAAAAAAAAAGAAAAAAGAAGAGCTGCCCTTCTTGCTCTCTGGATTCTTCCTGCACCACAGGGATTCACACACTCTTTCACTGCGCTGTTGTTCTACATCTCTTCAGTCTCTTATGGCCTCTCCCTCTCTCTCTCTCTCTCTCTGCTGTCGTGTTTTCCTTCAGTGATTTTATCTGTAACCAAAACAAAGGCAGCCGGTGTTACAGAGGCACACTGCGCCTATTAAACCAAAGGCCTGAGATTTACAGCAAAGAGCTGGCTTCACAAGTAGCTCGCGGAGAAGAAAGAGTCAGAGTACAGAGGGAGACACACACGGGACAAAGAAGAGAAAATATATATATAAGTGACAGGACCAAGACAGGGGAAAGAAAGAGAAAGATGCACTCCATGTCAAAAAGTATGAGGACATCCATGATTGTAGAACATCCTACTCCAAAACCATCAGCATTAATCTGCTGCAATAACAGCCTCCATTGTTCAGGGAAGATTTGGGAACATAGCTGAATGCATTTGCTGCAATTCAGCCACAAGGGCATCCATGGGGTCAGGCACTGAGGTAGGGCTCGCAGTCACCTTTCAAATTCATCTACCAGGTGCTGGACGGGGCTGAAGTCAGGAATCTGTGCCGACTAGTTGTCTTCTTGCACACTAAATTCAGAAAACCATTTCTTTTTACTATCAACTATTTGCATTATGAATTAATTGCTTGGTCGATAAAATTTCATAAGATAAGAAGAAAGTCCATCAAACTATCCCAGAGCTCATCCAAGACTTAATGTCTTCAGGTGCCTTGTTTTGTCCAGCCAACATCCCCAAATCCAGATGCACATGAGAGAGAGAAGTGACTCATTTTTCCTTGAAAACAGACTTAAATGACTAATCGACAAGCAAAATAGTTGTTGATTAATTGTGTGACAAGAAACTAATTGTTTCATACAGTTTTCTAATCACAACCAAGAGATCTAGGCCAAACATCTGGGCAGGGGAGTCCACAGACCTTCGGCCATATGTTGTGCAGAAACAGGAACAAACAGGTGAGGAGAGCGTAAAGACAGACAAAGTGAAGAAATACAGAGTGTGTGTGTGTTTGTGTTTTACAGCAGAGCAGTCCAGTACAGTCGCTCTTATGCTATTAGCCACAATGACACACAGCTCAGACACACAGTGTTTATTAGGCTGGATAAAGCCAGGCTTTCATTTAACAGCACTGGAAACTTCTGTACCAAAGAGGTGGGAATAGAATGTAGCGTCATACTGGCCAGATAAACACAGACATATAGAGACTAAAACACACACACACACAATGACACAGATGTACACACAGATGCAATATAGATACACTCCCTCTCACACATGCTGAAAGGGGGATGAGCACAGCTGTGACTTCCTGCTTTTTGGCAGTGGAGACCCCTCACCAGACTTTCATGGGGGTCCCTCGGGAGACAGGGGGTTGGTGGATGGAGAGGAGGCTTGTGAATGTGTGCATGCATGTTCATGGGGGGTTTTGTGCAGTTCACAATGAATATTAAAACACGAAGGCGTAGGGCCCATATGTACTGTACAAGACTTCTGCAAAGACATCTGCACATTTTGGGTCCAGATTACTTTATGATGTTTTTCCACAGAAATAAAAATATTTCCATAACGAAAGAGGTTAAAATAAAGATACTGAGGGTTCTTCTTCCTTCTCATTTAGGGCTGAAATATGCAACTGCTTATTTAGCAGAGTCTAACCATTTAAAATCCAAATAAAGCAGTGCAAATTTTCATTGTTGAGAGATGTAAAATTAAACAAAATACAAAAAAAAAAAAAAAAAAAACATGGAACAAATGAGCAGACATATGCTCATTCAGTCTGCCGCAGATAAAATTTAATGTCTGCCTTTCTCAAATTCCAGACAATTTAAGGCTCTTTTATTTTAGATCTGGACTTACAAAAACAAAAATTAAGCCGTTTTAAGGATTTGTGGGAAGCGTGTGAACACAGGATGAAGGATGTGTGCAAAGTTTCACAACACACATCAAATGAAGACAAATGGGACAGAACACACAAAAAATAGCAGATAACAGCACAAGCCACTGAACCTGAGAATAGGTTCCCCTGTGGTTAGCAGGGGATTTTTGGTCACACACACTCACTTCTGGCTAAACTGGCTGAAATGCATCATCCACTTTATAGTCTATCATGACTAAATTATGTCGCACATCTCTGCAGGTGAGAAGAGTTTACTTCTTTGTAAAAATACTTGTACTTTTATCTGGGTAACAAAATCAAATTTGTACTCAGGAGGCGTAGAAAGAGGTGTAAAGACATGCAGGTAAAGACAGCTTAGATGATAGTATGACACTGAGTCCGAGAAACAGTTGAGACAAGACACTCACCTGTGCTTTCATTCTCACTCTTCTTATCCTTCTTCCTCCTCTGTCAAAGCAAAAACACCCAAGAGGTCAAAGATTGCACCTAAGCAATAAATGTCAAATGAGAATATCCTTATTCCCCATCTCTCTCACACACACACACACACACACACACACACACACAGATATTCTCTCACCTGTCTGTAATCACCTGACAGCAGGGTGGAGCAGCAGCTACAGTAGCTGCAGGTGACGGCCTCGTATTTCTCGGCATTTCTGGCCTGAAGGGTGAAACACACAGGAAGTTTCCAAAACTTTCCTTCACTGCTAAGTTTGACCTAAATCCAGGTTAAATATTTTTGCTCTGTGTGAGCTCAGAGGAAAAAAAACAACTTTAGGCCGACTATTGCATACAGCAATATAGGAAATTCATGTATAAGCCAAATTTCAAAAAGTAAGCTTTTAAGGCATGTGTCAAGCACACGAAACATTCTGTTCTCAGCTTCTTAAAGGTGAGAATTTGCTTCTTTTCTATGTTTTATATTTTGGAAATTTTAATATATTTGGGTTTTGGACAAAACAAGACACTTGTCACGTTGTCACCTGGGGTTTCTGGGAAACTCTGACAGGCAGGATACTATGGTTCATCATCACAAACAGCTAATTGTTGTTTCATCCCTAGTATATATTTCAGTGATTCAACTTTGAGCTGAGTAACTTCTACTGAAAGGAAAATACTTTCTAATTGTTTTCAAAGCTCGTGACATCATCTGGAAATGTTGCAGAGTGCTAAAAACGACTAAATGGAGCCACCGCAGATCAGGAAGAACAAAGCTCTCGCACTTTAACGAGCTCGTTCACCGCATTTAGTTAGCTTAACTGTTTTAACGACTCAATTAGCAGCGCCAAGCTAATGTACGTTCTCATGTTTCAAAGCCTGTTTAATTGCCGGCAACCAAAATGAGATACGAATTAGAAACCTCGCCCTTTTGGTAATTTTATCCGTGTCTCTTAACAGTGTAACAACTAAATTAAACGTTCCCTTACCGTTAACTGTTAAAAGTGTCTCTTTTTCCAAACAGGAATATGCATCGTCACACAGTTATGTTGTACTGCCCTCTGCAGGTGGCGGAATGTCAGTACACTGTAAATGCATATGGGATGCTATGGCACACTGCGGCCGATAGATGGCCCACTAATGTAAATGAAGGCTAACATAAGAAGCATGCATCTGTCTGTGGCTATCCATCTAATGTATTTAGATTTTCTTTTAAAATAAATTTAGCAATACATCAGTGATAATATATTCTTATGTAAAACCTGATGTAAGTGGCCCAGGAAATGTTTCATGTATTCCAACATTATTGAAGTATGTAATTCTTGAGCACCCCTTAAAGGAAAAAATGAACAGAAGTACAGAAGTAGTAATAGAATGTTGTACTTACTCTTCACACAGAATGACACAAAAAGGATATTTTAACTTTCTATTTTAAGTTGCTGGAAAATTAGCACGTACGCAGCAGAATTCCTTTAAAATAAATAAATAAATAAAGGAATTCTGATTGATGTTGTAACTTGTCATGGTACACAGTCCACTTTAATAGTTTACTTCCTCGCTGGAGTTACATGAAATCAAATAGTTGGGTTCATTTATTTATTTTTTGTGGCTGAAATGACTCAAGGTGAATAATATAATATTTTATTTAGGTAAATTTATCAAGCTATCGTATTACGTGTTAAAATCTAATGTTTTATTGTCCAAGAGTGATTTGCACTGCTGTCATGTTGTTGTGAGGGTGCGTGTTTGTGGGTGTCCGGGTGAGTACATGTGGGGACTGTTCCCTCAAAAAAAGAGAAGCAAGACTGAGTGCACATGACAGCTTCACATCTGCTAAATCACATTTTGCTCTGCTCGGTAGTTTAATAAATCAACTCAGCAGTTCTCAAAGCTCTTTGTTGTAAGAGTTAGGACTCTGTTCAGCTGTAGGGTTGAGAGTCTACAGCAAAACAGGGTATGACCAAAAATAATGACCAAAATATTAAGAGCCTAATAATTATTCTGCAGAGCTGTTAAACGAATTTATGGACACTGAATCTTGGTTTTCTATGGCTGAGATTCAGATGTTATTTTGTATCTTTATGGCTGAAAAAGTTTGAGTTTAATCACCAGCTGTGTAGGCACAAGAGAAATTGTGTCACTACATTTGAGCACTCACTTCTCAGTATTTTAAGGCCTGACAGGTTGCATCCCTCACGTCATCCATGTTCAAACTGAGAGCTGGATTGTGTCAGTTGGATTTTGGCTGGTCCAGTAATGTAGAATTAAACTTTTTTTTTTCATGTTTTATATGACCCAGTCTGCAATCAAAACAGTCTTCTGTGGTCCTTTTTTAACCTCTTTAAGTTTATTGTTGTTTATCAGAAAAGGAGGCAATTCAGAAGCATCTCGTTGGAAGATGCACAGAGACCTGCTTTTCCTTTTATGAATCTATTCCTGTGGGCCGTTTGCTTAACAGTTTTTCCTCTCGTAAATCTGCGCGGGCACATGCAGATGGTCAAGCTTGGCACAGAAACAGACTGCGGACTAATAGGATGTATGTGCTCCTGCAGAGCCATGCAGAATATCAATGCATCAGCATGATCAGAATGCAGCGTGCGTCTGGTTTGTCAGTGTAGCTGCTGTTTGAATTTATACCCATGAGATGTGAAGCTGTATGAGGAGGTGAATAAAGGCTTTATCTTCAGCTGAGACTATTTATAGCCTGGGCTGCTCTCACACTCAGCATAAATATTTTATAAATCCAACCAGCCTGCAAGAAAGTGATGTCCTTGAGGTAGAACATCGGCCACGCATATGCACTTGCGATTTATCGTCCTTCACTGAGTAACCTCACACTTCACAATCCAGTTGTGCCATCGCACGATCAGGTGATCCTCCTAAATGGCTTGGTAGCTACCAAGGATACAAACAATCAGTCAATGCACAGGTCTGTCAATATCAGATTTTATAAATAGAGTTAAATCCATCCTTGTTGCCACGTTACAGTAAATTAAGTTCTGCATCATGTCATGCATTCAAATTGTGCTACATCAACAAATATCCAATCAGGGACTGTCTTGCTCCAAGCAAGTAATCAATCATTCAGCCACCCAACAAAATCAAACCTGAAAACCAATTAAAACATGTAAATGCAAAGATATTAGCATTCATAACAGGCACTCGAGCATGCAAACATGTTCTTTAACCTTTAATTTTCACTGTCGCTCTGCCTCACAATCACACATCAGGAAGCTGATCAGTACAACGACTGGCTCCTGCAGGCCACTGACCATGAATATGACTTACATGCCTTGCCTATGAGCACGTAAGCAGCTGTGTCCTTAACTGCTGGGTGACTGTGTGTTCATAAAAAGACTGATAAATGCATACAAATGCAGCAAGAGGTGCTCGGTACGTTAGGACAGACAGGAAGTGTCATCGTGGGAAAGGTCCACAAAGAAGAAAGGCGAGAGATTCCACACCTCCACAAGAGTGATCGATCATATTGTACACACACACACGCAAATACACAACACACATTCGCACACATCAGCACACACAAAAGCAAACACATGGCAGGCAGCATAGCAAACGGAGCACCAACTGTCTCTCTCAAACCCAACATATACAAAACCAAAAAAACCCCAAACTTTAAAACAAGGTTCAATTCTGAATGTTTTTGACCTGCATCTTCCTTACAAAATATTGGGTTTGCTCAGTTTGCTCATCTGCTGAGCAAGACCATGAGAGGCAGCTGAAAGCTCCAGAGAAAAAGCTAAGAATCTGATGCTGAGTCAAGATTATTTTATGTCAAACTGCTGTTACCAAGGACTGAATGAACGCCCACGCTGGCGTCAAGTCTAGTATCTCGTTTATATTCTTTCCCTTTTTGTTTTTGCTTTTTGCTTGCTTATTCAGTTGTTGGTGTTTAATCCTCACACATTTACTGCTGCAACTTTATTACAGCAGACACAGGCATACAGACACAAACACAGAAATGTTGGTGATGACATTTGCAATGAAACTGTTCTGATCAAGTGAGCCATGGCAGTGTGACCGTGAGTCAGCATGTGCAAGAACAGGACCCTGAAACTGAACGGCTAAATGGAGTTGATCCATAATTGATGTTATCATTAACACTTCTGCTTTTCCTACTGTGATAAAATGACTGCAGTGGAAAAAAAACATATTGTTTATTGCAATGCTTTGAAAAAAAAAAGAAAAAGCTCACTCCCAAAACAAGTGCTACAGTTGATGACAAAAGATAAAGGGACATAACAGAAAAGAAAAAGAAATAAGGGAGAGAATATGGACTGAAGGGAGGAAAAAAACTCTTTGGGTTGAAAAACAAGAAGAGGGAGAAAGAGAGGATACAAAAGAAAAAAACATCAAGGAGTAAAGTACAGCAGAAAAGGAGGAGAGGAATAAACAATGAGAGCAACAAGAGGGGAGAGGGACTCAGTGGGGCTGGTGGAGGAGGGGAGGCAGGGAGGAGGAGTGGGAGAGCGTAAGATGAGGAGGTCATTTCTCCAGGCAGTGTGAACTGGATTCAACCAGACTTCCATAAAAACAGCCTCGTTCAGGCACCGCAGACAGTTGGGGAGGGGCTGGACCGAGAGGGGAAACGAATACAAGAAATGTGCTCACACACACACACACACACTCATGCACACATGAAGAATAGGATAGTTTGTACTCATATAAAAACACCACAATCTGAGTTTTTAATCTGCACGAGTCATCCTCACAGTTTTGTGTTTTTAAGGGTCATTTCTGAGGAACACAAACACACCCTGTGCTGCGAAAAACTCAGCTGCTGGCTCAGCTGATCAGGATTACTGCACATATCAAAGTCCCTGTTATTCCTATTCAAGGGGTGTGCTGGTAGATTTGGGTAACGAGTGAGGAACAAGATACAACAGATTTACAAGCAAAGAAAGTTTTGCTAGACTTGAAATCCGTGTCACATTTTGGAGGTCAGTTTGTACATCACAAGTTTAATGTTTTGAAAGAATTGTTTACACTCAGAATCTGATTTCCTCTTATCAAGAGCCTGAAATGATAACACTGGGAATACTATTTCTGAAAGTCAACAGGGACTTTAAGGATCTGGGTAAACAGAGAGCTGGATGACAAACATAAAGTGTGTCAGCTGTGATGCAGTTTGGAGGCGTGACCATGTACAAGATGCGCAGTTCAGGCTGGCTCGACGGTTGACGCGCAGAAAATCCACAAGAACGTCAGAACCAAATTGAACCAAAACAATCAGCTGAAAGGCGCTAAAATGCTCTGTAGGCCTGAGGGGAAATGTTGGATTCTCTTGATTTAGGTTAACCCACTTCACATTGCACGTAGTCAGTGGATTTATCGTTAATAAAGAATGTACTGATTAGTGCAGCTATAAGGGAGTTTTGAGTCTGTTCATTAATTTTCTTGACTTGCAGTGCAGTAATGAACGGGAGTCAACAAATGCCTCAAACGGAAGACAAAATACATCAAAAAATGAAACCGATTATAAGTTATTTGAAGTGAATCGGTTTCCACACGCAAAGCCATTGGCACGGTTATTAAAACGAGACAGAAGTTTCATTCCAAATTATGATGCACGTAATATAATACAAGTAATAAAATTTGAGAATTGCAGTTATTACAAGTCATCCTCCGCCTCCTCTCTACATCTCTTGGATCCTTAATATTAACTTTCTTTTTTAACTTCCGGGGTTTGCATATCACAGATTCTCTCCTTAGCTTAAAATCAGGTACCAAAGCGAACAGTTTTGTTTGGGTCGTGTTCTCGAACACATTGTCCCAGGAACTCATGTGTTTCTAGGGACATGGTAAACATGAGGCTCGAATTACCATCTCCACTCCCATGCTCATACGCCCCTTTCACCACTCTCCTCCTCCTTCTCCTCCTCTTCAAACCCTTCAATCACTTCTTTCTATTCCTTGTTTCCCTCCTCGTCACTAACTCTCGCTGTAAATTCACACATTCCTCTCTTTCTTGCGGAGTTCACAAACTTCTTCACTTCAGAGATGTTTTCCCCCCATTGACCTCTTTCTCTCTCTCCACACTCCTCCTTTCATACCATCTCTCTCTCTCTCTCTCTCTCCTTCTCCACCTTCTCTCCTGTTGTGCAACCCCATCTTATATTACTGTAAATAAGCGTTTATAGATATACAGACATGAATACACAGTGTGTCATGTCTCTGACTGAACATGTGCTTGGTCTCACTCAAGAGACCAAGCACATGGGAAGTTCTTGGAAAACACATCCACGCCAGTGTCATCGCTACGCTCCTTGTTTGGTGTTCATATGCAAAGCAGAGGATCCGGTGCTCATGTGTTTAAAACATACTTATCTAAACATTTGTATGTGCAGTGAACTAGACCTGTCTTAAAATGAACAAATCAATCAGTGCTTTAATTTCAGAAGCTGAATCATTTAAATATTAAAGGCATCTTTTGCAGCAATTTCCAAAACAATGTATAGATTTAGTCAAATGATTTTCTCAATAATTACTTATGAACATCTGTATTTGCAAAGGCCCTGCACTCCGGCTGTATTTTCTTATTGTCTCAGTGCTTTGCTGTGTTGGGATGATTCTGTGCTTCAGGCCAAGCTCGACGTCAGGACTCTACGAAGACATATAGTGACGAAGTTCATGTTCGCTGTCTTTGTCCGTCCTAAAGAGATGCAGGTCTTATTCTGCGTGAACTACAGGCAGGCAGGCTGAGCAGAGGCACACAGGGAAAGGATGAAACCTGTACTTTAACTGTGTTCATAGAAAATCTGGAGGGTTGTTTATCTGTGCTTCAGCATGTAACTATTGCGAAACAACCAGAAAGTAATGTTTTCTTTCTACGATTCAGTGATTTGTTCACGCCTTCTCTCTTTTGAATTCTTACATATTATGGCTTTAAGCAGCATGTCAGCCCATGTTATTCCCTGTTCCATACTCATACATTTCATAGTTTATGGTTCTAGCAAATGTTTGGTATTAAGGGTTACACTGTGCTCCCTGAGATGGACAGGACCATTTTGGCTATGACCAAACGGGCACACATTGTTCTCCACCGCTTTCTCCTCCTACGCTTCAGTTTGAAGTGAAGCTAATTTTGACTTGTGGCCTTGGTTGATCATCTAATGCCAACGCACAGGGCTTGGTGCTTAAACTCTTTTGTTCACCTGTTATCACTCAGACATAATCACCTTAAAAACAGGATCATTTTTCGCTGAGAAGTTTTGTGTGCAAACTGCAACCTGATTTACTGGAAACTGAATAGGCTTATACAGGTGGACAATTGAATTGACTGTAACCAGTGGAAACGATGATCAATCATCAGTGAGCAGACTCAGTTAGATGTAAGTAGAGGGTGCCAAACAAAGCTTTGAAAAGAGACAATACCCTGACCAGACATATAAAAGATGTGTGAAATGACCTCCCATTGACAACTTATCTCATCCATTTAAAATCATCACAGTCTAACGATAACTCTAAGCCCTCTCATCAACTTTTATAATGGATAAGTAACACCTCCCTGATGAATTATGCAAGATATTAACAGCTGTTCTTTAGAGGAAGGCCTCAAAGAAAACATTTACAATGCTGAGGAACTAAAAAAAACACACACTTCTTGCTGTGTGAAAAAAGTTCATGCAACATTGTGGTTTATAGGTGTTTGACTTGACATTTTTGCTCCATTTTCCACAGAATTGAGAGTGTGCTCAGTTTATCAGTGAAAACAGTTGTCAAAATCTGTTGTTTCCATTTAAATTGACACATTTATGATATTCCATTTGCAGGTCATTGTTTTCTCTTGAGCAGCTGTTATTACTGTTGTTTTGAACATCAGACTCAGGCTTTGATTTATCCTTTTTCCCTGACAGACTGAACACCCTCGTGATACTGTGCTATATAAGACATTCAAGCAAAACACTTCAAACCACAGTTGTTCTCTTTAACACGTCCGCGATTTGAAACTTTGTGTCACTTTCATATAAAACGGCCACACTCACAGCATAGTGGATATTAATATACTGCACGCTAAGGAAAGCAGGAAGTGAAAAACCACTGACATGCTGAGAAGAAGTGCCTTGTTTTGAGAGTGCATGCAAGAGCAGAGAAGCTCAGCTCGGTGTATTACTGGCCCACCTCCAGGTTCTGCACTCACACTTTATCAAGAGGAACATCAGCATAATTCTTCTCCAAGGTTTCCTCTGAAAGAATGTAGTAGTGTGCCTTTTTTGGAGCAATCTACCTTCTTTCATCTCTCTTCTAATTGGCTTCTGCTGCATCTACCTGGAATGAGACTCTGACAGCTTGAAGGCAATGAAAAATATTTCATGACTTAGAAATGTCAGATTTCATCACATGATCGCTATGGAGAAATGACTTGAAAATTAACTTTCTTAAATTAGCTTTAGCTTTCTGAACATCATACCAACGCAGCTTGTCTTACCACAGATGATCACAGGCTTTTTTATATTTAGTGCATCTCTTTCTAGTCATCAAATAATCTGCCTTTATGTAAGCGGTATTTTTGCCCCATCAAACATAGATGCTGCTTTTAAAAGCACTCTGGTAAACCATTAATGTTGACACCATATTCAGTTGTTGGAGACCTGCATCCCTCTGTGGCCTGCCTTCCTGGCACCACAGCCATTACCTCCGTGTTTGCATGTTATTGTTCCAATTTTCCAGCCACTGAGCAGCAAACAACCTCAAACGGCAGGGTTACTTATTAACAGTCTTATCTGGAGAATCTCCATGCCTTTCACCACTATTTATGTCACCTGCGATGGAGGCAGTTTGTGTATCTGTGCTTGGAAATATTCTATGCATGCATGTGCGTGCGCATATGTTTCAGATGATTGCGTAAGAGTCCATATGATGGAAAGACAGAATGTGTGGGTGAGACGTGAGGACGGGAAGAAGGGCTGCAGAGGTGAATCAGATCTGCCTTTCAGAAAAATCTGAGTTATGAGTTTTTATTGACGTTTTTTTGAAGAACATTACGTTTTCTTTGTATTTGAAGCCCAGCAGCTGAAGCAGTTTGTACATGACACAGTGGATTGTGTATTCTGTATACTATAGACGGTATTTTTAGGGTGTGAGTAGAGTCCCTTGTGCACATCCTCCACACACACACAGCT
Organism: Scatophagus argus; assembly: GCF_020382885.2. Lineage (NCBI taxonomy): Eukaryota > Metazoa > Chordata > Actinopteri > Scatophagidae > Scatophagus > Scatophagus argus. The sequence goes on along the minus strand of NC_058515.1, from coordinate 11,326,940 downwards.
ATGCACGAGTGTGTGTGGTGCTAGTAGAATGAAGGCCCAGGGTCAGCTTTATCACGGTGAGAAACCAAACTGCAGCTGCTCTGAAAATCACTTCCTTTTCCACAAGCCATTAATTGTTACTCACAAAGTCACTGACTCAACTATATGAAATGTCTGAGTCATTTATGGGTATGCATCCCCAATGCTCAGCTTTACTGGAGGATAGCAGGAAGCTGAACTGGGATTCAGTATCAGGGGGGTTAAAAGTCCTGGACTTTGGATTTGAAATGGGTATGAGGCTGAAGTGATGACTCTCAGCTTTAATTTGAGGAAACAGTTTTCCTCTGTTGGAACAGCGAAGGACACAATCTCACAGCTTTAGGATAGTGGAGCAGAACAATGATCATTAAACTCCTAAATATACACACAGAGCAACTAAGGAGGTAAAAAGGTGTACTGTCCTCGAGACGCAAGTCAGGCTCATGACTTTAGTCTTATTGGTCACGTGTTTCACTTATTGAAGCGTGGGCTGGAGGTAAAAAAGCACCGAAATTACCAGTAAGTTAAGATGTCTATAATATATCCGGATGGGAACATGAATGTGTCTACCAAACTTCATAACAGCTGATTTAATAGTTGTCACAAATGTCATCCACACTGTCGCAAAAAGTCAGTGGAGCACCAAAGACACTGGGATGCAACACTTCATCACACGAAATGTCATGACAGTCACACCTCATGTTAAAACTCAGAGCAGAGACAACACAGCAGAATCAGAATTGTCCTCTGCACCCAGGTTCTTGCCCATGTCTCCAGGGTTTTAGCACGCACCCCGGGATCTTATCTCTTTGTTCAAATGGTCCAGTAAGCTGATCAAACACACACACACACCCACTCATCCAACTTAACAGAAGCCTGCAGGACTGAAGATGCAAACTGCCTTTCTAAATAGAGCTCCACAATGAAAGTTAGCAACATCTTAGGATTTAGCGACTGATTTTACTATCATTTCACAGCCTGGTGAAAATGAAGGAAACAAACACAGAAAACTGAACATTTGAGCTCATAGAAATTATGTTAAAGTTTGTGGAACAGCAGTTTAATGAAAGTCAAGGGTGCAGCAACCGCCAGTTTTTAAAAAACAATTTTTTGAGTGATCGAAATATTTTCTTACATTATAAAAATAAAAATATAAATAATAATTTTGCAACTTTTGGTCAACAACAAATGCAAATATTCAGTAATACCTGTTAGAATTACACACCTGGTTATGTGAAAAAGGCAGGAAAACATCCGCTAATGTTTGGACTCATGACATCAGTAATTATGTAAGAATGTTTGCATACTTTCCTCACCTTATCTCACATTTTGGTGTTCAAACTAAAGCTATTTGTTCTATTTCCTAGAGCTGTCATTCAGTAATTATTTTGTCAAAGCTCTTTCTCTTGCTGTAACGAGGAATGATGCAATTAGAGGCAATCTAATCAAGGAAACAATGTTTGTGGTCCGAGGTTCTTTGAAGGGTCACAGTGTTTGATCATAAAGCCTTCCTACAGGCTTATTGATCAGTGGAGAATTTCCTGATGTCAAATCAAAAGACAATGTGCATTTTCCCTTTTTTGTAATATCTGAATGTAAACAAATAGTAAAATATTTCATGCAATCGTGATTTGATGAATCAGTCAGTGTGAACTGATGGGGTTTACAAAACCCCTGAAACATCAAAAAGCCTCAACTGAAAAGCCAGACGCAGGATATCTGAGGCTCAAGCACATTACATCTTTAAAATAAGTTTAATGTGAAATTTAAATGTGAAAAGTCATTTTCATTGCACGTCCTATGGACTTTGAAGAAGCTCGTCCTGTCTGAAACTGAAACAGTGGTCTAAACCCGGAACCAACAGCTCAGTATGTAACCTTGATTTAATGCAGCGTGTCCCAACCTTTTTTTCTTTTTGACACCCTGATATAAAGAAGAATTTCCTTTTAGCCTTCATCCTTGGTTGCATTTCTATATAGTGTGAGCAGTTTGACTGAGAAGTGATTTTAGATGCCAGAAAGGTATTCACAACAAAGATAATATCCTAAAATAAAATCTCTGAGCACTGGAGTTGAATCATCAAGTAGATACAGCTCAGATAGCGTTTTTAAATGTGGCTTAATATTGCTAAGTGGTTTTAGTGGCCATCCCACAATAGGAGGAAGCTTTTACAGATCCTCACATCAACCACATTAATAAAACCAGGCTGCACTTGCTGACCTCCTAAAAAGCCCTCCAAATAAATGTGGCACAGTGGCAAAATGTCAACAAACTGACATACTGACCTGTTTCCTAATGGCCCAGCATGTGTACTGTGAGTGAGCAACATCACCGCAGTGTGTACCTCTTCCTGCTTCACTGGCTGGGTACATTTAGAGTCATTTTTACACAACGTGAGCAAACTCTTCAGATGACTTACATTTTTCACAGTGAAAGACAAGAACCTGGGTGAGAGGGGGCAGATCTGCGGCTTGACTCTGCACTGAATGAGGTATGTGGGCTACATTCAGAGCCTGTTGAGTTGGTTCAGGTGACCTTGTTGTTCTGTCCTCTCAGCAAAGCACAACACAGACTTGCTCAGTTTTGAGATTAGTAGCCGCGGTTATGTAACTCTCGCCTTTTGTTCTGCGCCGACTATCATGAGTCATCAGTTATTCGGGAAACTCCAGGGTCTCCCAGGTGAGGGTTTTCCTGTCAAATCACAAGAGATGCTAATAAAGCAGAATGTGTTGGACATTAACTGAAAGACTCAGATTCAAGGCCCTTCAGCTGAATGCTCTGGAGCAAAGACCAGCACGCCAGACCTCCACACACAAAATGACATTTTTTATAAATACACCACAGTATTATAACAGCAAAAAAAGTCATTTTTCCTGTAGTAAGAGTTATTATTCCAAGAGTTGATACAGTTGGCTTTATCATTCTAAAACCAAACAAAAAGCCTGCAAAAAATAAAATAAAAATGTGTGAAATTTTATATACGGACTGCAACACACACAAAAAAGTAAATACTCATCATGAAGTTGTCCCTTTCAGAGTGAGGAAATAATGTGCCAGACATATCTTAATTTTTTCTTAATTTAACTTGAACTAGCGAAGGGGGGTCACAGGGGTTTTGTTTCAGCCAGCAGATCCTACTGCAACAGTCAGTCATCTCTGACTGCAACCAGCAGATAGGAGGGTTCAGTTTGCACAGCATGGGCAGAGGGTGCAAGAAACACCTGCATGCATCTCTGCAGGACAATGAAGGAGCATCCTGCAGGGAGCAAATATTTACCTGCAGACAATGTTGAGTATTAAGCCACGTTAACAGACTGAGTGGTTAAAAAATGAATCTTTATTTGTGCAGTGGGTTGGGATGAGAGTGGCTGTTTTGTTTCTTTTTCATCTTGTATGCAATAGCCTGCAGGATGGAAACACACCAGCAGGAGCCACATCTCAGCAAGACGGCTAAATTTAGACTGCCTTCTGCTGCATCTTGAATAACAAGTGTGACTCAAAGGGGCGACGCGTGAGGGTTTAAAAATTAAAGAAACCGACGGTGATAGTTAGATGAAGACACAGATGAGGTTAGGATGGTGGAACCCAAAGGTGACTTCTGTCTTTCGCCACGGGAGCGCAGGAGTGAATTTGGAGGCACAGCTGATGGTCGGAGGGGAGGAGGGGAGGAGGGGTGGGAGGGTCCTGGAGAAGCTAAGAGGCGAAAAACAAGCTCAGCGTCGGAGTAGGTGTGTGTGTGTGTAGGGGGGCGCAGGGAAAGGGGGCGGCGCTACTGTACTCGTATGAAGGGCACCATGTATATTTACTCAAATGCACAAGCTAAACACAAATCGCATGTGTGTGAGGCCGACCTGAACGACTTTCCTTGATTTTTCATCTTGTTCGTCGCCCCCGGAGCAGCTTGTGGTTGCGCGCAGAGAGGATGCTTTTGTCTCTTCAGCTCACACCTGGACCAGGGAAACAGTGAGAGCTTTATGTTGTTCTTTTTAGGCGTTCTTGTTGTTGTTTTCTCACGTCAGAGGCAAAGTGAAGGGCGAAGTTGTTGCTTTTTGGGGAACGTCACTGGAAAATGCGCTTATCGCTCGATAACCGGACTTGACGTGGGTTTAGACTGTGACCTGGAGCACCACCTGTGACATCGGCAGGCACCAGTACAAGAGACAATTTGGCTGTCAGTGGACCCCTGCACTTATTTTTATTTATTATATATTTTTTTTGCTAAGATTTTTTAACTAATTTTTGATAAACGGTCATTGCCGTGCGGTTCTGACAGCGCAACAACAATCAAATTTCCTCATCAGTTAAGTGCAGTACGTTTCGGCAAACCTGATTTTTACGCACAAAGCTGAAGGCGAGACAAGCGCAGACATCAGGTGCTGCGAAGTGAACAAGAAGATTAAATCACAAAGCCCTCCCCAAAGAAAGCTAAAGTCCAGCCATCAACATGACGGACGGTCCAAGGCAGAGGAGCAGCACGTCGGGCTCCGGCAAGGATGCTGCCGCCGAGGAGTCAGGAGGCGGAGTTGCGCTCAAGAAAGAAATCGGACTTGTGAGCGCCTGCGGTATTATTGTTGGTAAGTGTGTTACACTTGTGTCATTTATACCCGAGACAACCAGTTCAACCAGTTCAACTCGCAACAACTCAGTTGTCCCTCTGTTCAGTGCAGCCGTCCGAAGAGTGTAGAGCGAGAAGATTAAAAAGCAGGAGTGTGTGTGTCGGTGTGTAAGTCACTGTGATCAGTCCTCAGCCGGCTGTAAAAACTGCACTGGGATCAGATTCCACCATTCAATGAGGAACATAAAGTTTATGATCGCGATAAGACAGGGGTGCTTTAGGGCAGAGTCCGTGATATAATTAAAATTATGCTTACTTTTCTAAATATACATCAAGCGCGGCTTTTAGATAAATTACACACTGAGTCTCTTAAAAGCTTAAACTACTAAGGGTGCACGCTGTAACAGTCTGTAACAGTAACTCTGTGCCAGATCCCTCAGTCCTCAAGCCTTCAGCCCCTAATCTGCAGCCATTAATCAATGAAACTTTCATCATTTCATTATAGCCCCGGCAGTGATGACGACGATGATGATGATGATAGATAAACAGATAGACAGATGACTTTATTTATCCCCGATGGGAAATTAGATGATGATGATGATGTCATCACCCTCACTCCTCTCTGGTGCAGAGGATTAGCCCATTCAGAGCAATGTGTAGGCATGCAGACACTCACAGATAAATTGGACCCTGCAGTTCTTGTATTTGTCATAACATGTTAAAGAGGCTCTAGATAAGAACATGTTTTGATACCTTTGAAAGACCTCAGAGGGCAAGACTGAGAGCTGGAGCGAGCCCTCTGGAGTCTGGGAGACCTTTCTTTGACTAGATCTAAAGCAGTTGTGCTAATGCTGGAGTAACCCTTTTATTGCATCATGCAGCCAGACACGTGGGAAACTCCTTTCATCCACCCTTTTTTATGGTAGAATAACGTGTCAATGCTGTTCACATTCTGATAATAGCAGGTATTATGACTGACTGACAAAGTAAAGCACATTCATTAGCTCAGCACTAATATAAAACTGGCTTCACCTGGCCTGTATCACTAATAGTACACTTAGAATGCTGATTAGATTCAGTGGTTACTTACATGTATGAGCTTACATGAGATTAAAGTTCAAGTTATTTGCACATGCACACAACAGATATAAAACAGGTCTAACAGGAGTGGCCAAGAAGAAACATGTCTTCAGTTATTTTAATTATCGTTTCATATGCCAATTACTTCATCCGACCAGCAGGCCAAAACCCAGAGACAGAGATTGTTGAGTCATTCGCTGGATGTCAAATCACCACTAACCCAAAATGTTGGTATTTGAGACATGGAAATGAGACTCAGTGAGGATCCAATTCTTTCTTCAGGGTAATTTTCAATAATATTAAGAAAAGAAGAAATTGCAGGCTGAAGACAGGTTCTCTGCAGATACGGACACACACTCCTAGTGGGTCAGAAGTGCAAATGCAGAAACAGGCCTGTACAGAAGCCAATCAGAGGTGGCCAGAGCGGCGATCTTCATTCAGTACAGACAACAAACAAGTGGACATTAAAACCATCAGACGACAGATCGATCAATACGAACACGGGGGGTGAAATATGGTCCTCTGATGGGTCCGGCGAGAGTGTGTGGTCTTAGCACTGACCTTGACAGGATGAAGAGAAGGGTGCAGAGGTGACTCATTCATTCATTCATGTGTTTCCACGGTAACGGGAGGAAAAGAAGTGAGTGTGCACACAGGGAAATTCTCAAGAGAGACGACAGCCAAGAAGCTGGGAGAAAATGAGAGAAAACAGGGAGAGATGAAGAGCAGCCATGGCAGTAAGGTGTTTTGGGGAAGGCCTTGTTCTTTCTCACTTTGCAACTCCCACCGTAAATCCTTGAGGTTTCACTGGAAACGCAGGACAGCAGAAGCTTACAAGAAGATTTATTGATGAAATACTGTTTTCATGCACCTTTCCAGGACAACAATCAAGTTCTGAGGTGGCTGACAAATATCGACAAGGATCTATAAAATTCCTCTCTGCAGCCCCACCCTAACTATGCAGCAATATCTAGCTAATCTTTTATCTATTGCTCTCCATTCATCGGCTGACTGTTAAGAAACGGGTTGGGTTAAGCAGCTCGTAGTCACTAGACTGTTCTCGACTGGGGCTTTTCGTCCTTGACCAAGTCACTCATTCATGCTTGCTCGTGCTCACATTGTCATGTGCGAGAGAGGCGTGAGCTCAGGTGACTCGTCTGATCCTTTCTCAATGTGAACATTCCCCGCTGGGTTTCCATGAAAAAGGGGGCTGAGCACATGAGGACATCAAACAGTTTTATGGCCTATTGTACAGTACAGGCATTTATCAGACGCACACACACACACACAAAGAGTCCAGAAACGTGTAAAGCCAGGAACCGGGATTAGAAGTGAACTTTTGGTCACTTGGAAGACGGCCCCACCCTGATAATGCTGTTTTATTAGCTTGCCTGGCTTAGCCGAGTCTGAGCTGGACTCCATTATGTGTTTGGTAAATGAATTGTTGCATAGGCTCAAATTCACTTTGATTAAACGCTGTACTCAGTTTTATCCCGTCACAGTAGCTTCTTAAATACATTACACGATTAGCTGGCGGATATAAACGATGACATCGAACTCCTCCTTTCCTCTTCTTACTCTTTTAAGCATTCATATAGGTTGTCTCTTGTAAACTGTTTCAGCATTGTAAATGACTTTGGTACAACAGTAATTTATGCAGGCATGTACACAAGCACACGGGGCAGAAGGGTCTGGCTGAGGGTCAAGCAGCAGGTTGCCTCAGCTTGGCGGCTGCCTGAACAGGGTTTTAACACTAGGAGGAAATGTAAGAGCTAATCCTACGGGGCTTTATAAAGGCTAAAGATTAGTGCTATAATGTAATGCTGCACAAACAGACACAAACACATTTGTTAAATGTTCAGTCTGCTGTTGCTGGTGGCATTCAGTCATATGTCACGGAGGCTCAAAACAGTTAACAGCTCTCCCATTGGTTCTGTCTCTCAGGTGTGATGTGTGCACGTTTGGATTTAAAGCATCTGCTGCCACTAATCACTTAGTGCAAAAAGTAAAATCTAACCACACAAGCTTGTCTGTAATTTAATTTAATGTTTTGACTTACCTCGTGTTTAACCAAGAAAGTGTCATCAAAATCGTCATCCATAGCATCCTGTCAAAGACAGGTGGAAAAACAATTAATTGATTAATCAATTATGCAATGCAAAGAAAAATAGAAAAATATTTCATCATATAATCATTTATCTTTCCAGCTTCATTTATTTGCTCATTTTCTTTCTTTTCTTAAGTGACAGGAAATTGATTTTGAATTTTTGCATTTTGGCCTGTTGGTTGGACAAAACAAAACATATGAAGAATATGCCTTTAGATGATAGTAGCAAGTGTTTTTCATTATTTTCTGACATTTTATAGATCAAACAACTAACCGGCTTATTGAGAAAAAAAACAGGCAGATTAAACTCCAAATGAAAATGCTTGTTGCACAAAATGTGCCATAAAGTCATGACTGAAATTTCTAATACAAATTATACAAAAGATACCAGAAACTAAATGAGATCTTCAAAGAACCTCATAATAAAATAATAATAATAATAATACCATACATAAATAAATCCTGATGAGTCTGAAGTGGAGCCTCAGTTGGTTGGTGTCAGGAGACTTCAAACAAAGTCCAAGAGGAACAGAAAAGTGCTCACAGAGCATATCTGAGACCAAGCCTCTTCCTTTATGAAATAACAATCCAACAACAAAAGGGGACATCAAAATCCTGTGTTAAAAGAGGGAGAGGCCTGCAGAGGTTTGTTACAACAGTAAGATTTGGTGCGGAAATATGACAGAGATGTGAGAAACAACAGTTCGGACTTTTTATCCACTCTGTCTTAAAGTTGATTCGAATGCACAGATGGACTTAGATCAGGGTCGAGAGAAAGACATCGTGTTGTTTTTCCTGCTCCCTCCTGGCCTGGTTTGAGACAAAAGGATTGAAAAACGACCACAAGAACAGGAAACCTGAAGAGATTCCGCGTTAGTCAGCATGTCTCACAGACACACGTGATGCAATGGATGCATGTGACACGAACGTACAACTTGCAAGCGTGCACATTTACTCACTGCTGTAAATTCTTTATTGGCCTCTGCAAAGTTGCCCAAAACTTTTAAGTTGCAGAAGGAGTAGGCAGCAGGGCAAAGTGCTGAGTCAGGGCAAGGCTGCAAGATGTTAAAGGTCAGGCGCAGGAGACCTCAGCTGTCATAAAGATGCAGGGGTGCGGTGGGTTGTTTGTCATCTTTAGTTACCTTTAACCTGCAACTGGAGTTACATAAGTGAGCGTCTGTCCTCTCCTGCAACATATCCTCAAATGAGTGGATGTTTCATTATTTCTTGATTATTATCTTTTATATTTTGACCTCTTGCTTTCGTGGCCTTTTTGGGGCTTGACTGCTTAATTATCATCTGAGTTTTCTGTCCAATAGCTCAAAACCTAAAGACGTTAAAGTAGCAAGGATATAAAAACTGTGAAAGCAGTAAATCTGCCATTTGAGAGGCTGCATCTGTTAAAATTTTCTCATGTAAAATGAATCGATGGCCACTTCTTAAGCACCCAGCTGAATTGCAGTCCACTGGCAGGTACAGCAGTGTGACATGATCATTCATACCTTTGACTTTTGCACTGTAAAATGCCATTCAGCCTATCATCCAGTCAAAACCTTTGACCCTGACGCCTTTTTTTCGTTTATTGGCTGCTGGGTTCAAACACAGTCAAACCAGTAAACCAGTCAGCCGTATCTGATTGGAGGCCACTGACCTCCAACCTCAGCTTTGTTGGAGGATCGTCAGACGACCAGACCCCGGTCGTCCGTCCCTCCATCTTTCAGCTCCTGTGTAAACTGCCTGGCACCCTGATGCTCATTGAACCTGTCAGGGTATTATTCTCTCCCCCATCTGCATCTACATCTCATACCTCCTCCCTCTTTGCACTCTCAGTCAGCAGATTACAAGTTCCCCCTTCTTTGCAGTTTTGTAATTTTTTTTCACTCTCGACTCATGACCACATTCTTCGTCCTGCTCACCTTGTCTGTCTGCACTAAACACACATAAAGTACGACAAGGGAAGGAGTCTACAAATTGATTTTCATTTTCACACAAATAAGTACAAACACATGTAAACTCTTCAGCTTCTCAAAACAATGCTGCCAGGAATCTCCTTTTCAGTCTGAAACCTGACTCCTCCTCTCTTATCTCCCTCGTGCCTCCATCAGGTAACATTATAGGCTCAGGTATCTTCGTCAGTCCAAAGGGAGTGATGGAAAATGCCAACTCGGTGGGTGTGGCCCTGATTGTCTGGATTATCACGGGCATCATCACGGCCATTGGAGCGCTGTGCTACGCTGAGCTGGGCGTCACCATCCCCAAGTCAGGGGGGGACTACTCCTACGTTAAAGACATCTTCGGAGGACTGGCTGGGTGAGTGAGCATGAGACATTCATGAAGACATTCAGTCATCTAATGAATTTTCATATACCCTATACAGACAAAAGTATGAGGGCACCTGAGCATCACACCAAAAGGGACCTCAATGGCATCACATTCTAAATACCCACACAGCTTTGCAGCTATAACAGCTTCCAGTCTTCTGGAAAGGCTTAGATTTAGATTTGTAGTAGAGCATCTGTGAGTTGTGTTCCAGTTCATCCCAAAGGTGTTGGATGGGGTTGAGGTCAGGACTCTGTGTGGACCAGTCAAGTTCTTCCACACCAAATGCATCCAACCATGTCTTTATGGAGCTTTGCTTTGTGCACTGGTGCACAGTCATGCTGGAATAGAAAAGGGCCTTCAACAAACTGTCCAAAATGTCTTGGTATGCTGAAGCAGTAAGAGCCCAACCCCTGAAAAACAGGATGGATTGATAACTTTGTCTATATAGTGTAACTGCAGAGAGCAGCCAATAACTGTGTGATTTGAGTCACTGAGTATGATTCATCAAAGGAGACTGACATTATGAAAGTGGTTTTGAAGGAAGAGGAGGTTAAACTCAGTATGCGCAATGTGCAGGAAAGGTATGAGGTTACTGCAGTAAGATGGGATTTTTCTTTGATTGAAATTTCAACCGCAGGGTTTGTCTTCATTGCAAAAATGTTTTTCTTAGAGTTTTAGGCTTGGGTATTTATTTCTAATTTTTTTTTTTATTTATTCAGGTGGAAAAAATGCCTCAATTTATCATTTTGTTCACCAATGACAGACATTTTCATAATAAAGAAATGTTATGTTAATTTTGCAAATGGTGGACTTATCTATGTCAAACTTCTCACTTGTGTGTGCAGACTCTCAGGTCACTATGGTTTGATAAACCGTCAAGGCACCATCTATAATATATATGACCCAGATGTCTAGAAGAAGGGGCCCCCCAAATAATTAAAACTAATTTGACATGGATTTAGGTGAGCATACCAACATGTCTAGATGATGTCTGTTCATGAGCCTGGATGAGCCCATCGATGTAGGTCAGACATTTTTTTCTTTTCTTGCTAGAAGTCAAGAACAGAAGTTAAGGGAATATTAAACCCACATTATGCAAATACAGACCCACCTTAAGTTTAAACACAGAGTCACAAAGCAGTTTCACAAAGTGAATAACAGAGTCTCAAATGTCAGACTGCTGTGTTTTTTCCATCTTAGTCAACCAGTTCAGTCCCACCACCTTCTTCCTACCCATTCATCCCTACACGGTTAGCTTTAAGGTGTCTGCACTTACAGTAAGTGCTTGGGAACCACGCTAAGTTAATTTCCTAGCAAAACAATATTGTTTGTTAGCGTAGATTTCACACACACTGTGCCTTTGCCCAGATTGTAAACACAGATTAGACCATTGTTTTTTCAAATATCACAAGGATACATATCAGGGTATTTTGGGAGAGGAATTCAACCAGACATAACAGCCAATGATTGTTTTTTTGTCCCTTTTGTACAGTAGCTATCAATACACATCAATGAACTTCAGATGCTTGGTTTGAAGTGTTGGGGCCACACTGTTTCCCTGTGCCCTCCGTCTAAGACAAATGGGCTGTGTTCAACGGGTGTTTGTTTTTGTTTTCCCGCTAGCTTTTATCCCTATGTGAGTATAGGTGGGCGTGGAAGGCCGCAGCTTGTGTTTGCATGTGCGTATAAGTCAGTGACAGCATCGACGGAAATACTTATATTATCCCTGTCGCAGCTGGGCGAAGGCGAGATCCTAGAAAAGGGGACGAGATCGTAAAAGTTGTACGCCCGGACAGAACAGGAATTGACAATGCAACGAAACAAAGCAAAACTGCAAATGCTCAGCTTCTCAAATGTCAATGTTTGTTGGTCTTCTATGACAGTAAATTGAACATTTTAAGCCTTGGACTGTTGGTCAGACAAAACAAGCTATCTGAAAGTGAGATATTATGTTTAATTGCTGCAATTTCCGACAGGCAGCAACAACAATTCTGCAGGCACAAAAATTAAACTAAATCATACACAATGAAGAAGGGCCGATTCAGAGTGTTATTAAGCTCCATCTGAATGTTGTAGCTGGTCCATATGGTGCTACGTCTACTGTGATGCTACTACAAACACCTTTTGTAGAGTTTCAGTTACTTTCAGTAACAAAGAAATGTCTCTGTACACGGTACCGTCCCGCAATTCCAATCTACATTTTTACATTAAAACGTGCACATTCCAGTGAGACCCAATCCCGTCAACGCAGTCAGCTGTAATGATCCCTCTATAAGCTTTCAGAGAATTTCATGGAAAACCAACTTGCCTTGTCTCTCCTGCTACTCGCAGCTAAACCCTCCTGCTCTCCTTCATCTTACTTCACCCCTCCCCACCCCCCACCCTGTACTAATCTGCGTAGCTTCAGTGTCCATCAGTGTGGTATCTGACAGCTTCTAACACATTAAACATGCTCAGCGTTTTATGTGTAAGGCTGACTTTTAAGTTTTAAGTTCAAGTTGAAATTGAGCCTTTATTAAAAATCACCCATCACTGTCTGCTACTGTCTGGAGATGCCGATATGTTCTTACATGTTGACTGATCCCTTTCTTTTCTTGTAACAACAGATTTTGTCATGCCTACGTTGTGTCGTATGGCCCTGCTACTTTTGTTCATTTGGTTTCTGATATGAATGTGGCATTAAATGACTTTCTCTCTAAATATCTCAAAATAGAAAAAAAGGACAACCAAGTGCCTCTAAACAAATCACAAAAATGTAAAATCTGCAATCAGCTAACTATTAGAAGAAAAAAAAAATAGCAAAGCTGACATCGGCTAACATCTGTAATGTTCTGCTGTGTGGAATTGTAATGCTCTTCCGTGACTGCAGCTGTCACTTTCAAAGGTTGCATGAGTCACCTCAGTTAAACCAGCAGCCAAATGGAAAGTTTACTGGCCTTTTACTGGCTCCAATGAAGGTTGCTTACTGCTGCTTGGTCTAAATCCTGTTTGAGATACTTTACTTCACTGACTAAAAATTGCACACCACTGGGAGATGCTCACAACTGAACATAAACCCACAGAAGTGAAACCTGGGTACAAGTCATCAGTCACCACTAACCACAAGGTTTTCCTTCAGCTCTGAGTGAACGAAGCTGCAATTTTATTTTAATTTTAGTATTTTTCTCTTCAGTGATTGGCCCGTAAAATCTTAATGATAAATATAAATGATAAAATTATTAAAAACTGTTTGCCCTCAATGTGCTGTACATCCATAAACTGTTTTATTCATTTCATCACTAAATGTCTCAGCCTTTTTGTTCTTGCTTTTTACCAGAACAATGAAACTGAGTTGACATTTCAACTAAAAATAGAATCTATAAATGGAAGGATGTATATATCACGTTCATGTTCCTTTTTTGATGTGTTTCCTCCCGTTCAGCCCCACCTGTGTGTGCTGCTGACACCCTACTGTTCCTCCCATGTGTTTCTAACTGTGCCACCCTCCATCTCTTTGTGTCTCAGGTTCCTGCGTCTGTGGATCGCCGTGCTGGTGATCTACCCGACCAACCAGGCCGTGATCGCGCTGACCTTTTCCAACTACGTCCTGCAGCCGCTGTTCCCCACCTGCTTCCCACCAGAGACCGGCCTGCGTGTGCTGGCTGCTCTCTGCCTCTGTGAGTAATACAGTCTGAAGTGTAAAGTGTGTGAACAGTACTTCAGCTCACCTCAGACCTAATACTTCATGTCTACTATTGTAGTTTTCTTTTAGCTTTTAGCATTTTCCTCCCCACGCTTGAGTAAATTAATCTAAAACTGCGAGTTCAACATCTGCAAGAGGATAACTATGCAGTACCTGTACAACACCTGTGTAAGCAGTATTTGGGCATGAGATGTCAGCTGTGTGTCATAATCATGACAGGAGTATTAATTATAGGGATTTCGCAAAACTTTAACGGTCACGGAAATTTAATCCTTGCACCTGCTATTTTTTTCTTCTACTTGTTCTGTCTCTTTAGGCATGTGATTTGCGTCACCTGTCTTTACTTTGAGAGAAGCTGCTTTAGCTTTGTTGGTTTTTATGTTTGACAGCTCAGCACACTATGACAACATGCTGACAGGCTGGCTGGAGATGTAAAATGAGAGGAGGAGAGAGACAGAAAGATCTATTAAAGGAACAGTTTGTCATCTTAGGTAATGTGCTTTCTTGCCGAGTTAGGTGAGAAGATCTCCTCTCTGATCAGCGTTTGTAAAGCTGCTACTTGTTGTTTGTGAATTGTTGCTTTAAACTGTCAGCATGTTAACTTGTGATTTAAAGTTGCTGGTAGACAAACTTTGTCACCTTTGGACTGAGCCAGGCTACCTGTTTCCCCGTGATTCCTGCTAAGCTAAGCTAAAGCTGCTGCCTGTAGCCCAAAACAGACATGAGTAAATATTTTTTTGACGACTAATACATTTTTATTAAAAATTAATAAAACTAGTTGAATTTGTTTGAAATAGTCAGTTTAAAGTTCCCAGCTTTTTGTCCCTTAAAACAAAGCTACAATTACTTTACTTGGATTTGTATCTGTTGACGGGAACAGCATTATTCAGTTTTTGAAAGTCACGTTTGTGGCTTTTAGAAAACATAGAAACAAAATGCCTCAAATGAGAATCAGTTTACAAATTGAAATCTTTCTCCTTCGAAAACAGCCTAGACGTCCCTGCTGAACCACCTGACGGCTCAGACTCAGTATCAGTTCAGTTTGGATTATATGGAGATAAAAGAGAGCAGGTTGCCTAAAAAAAAGAACAAAAGGACACAAAGTTCATCTTGAGTTTGCTTGTTGAGACAGGCTCAAATGTTGAAAAACCACCGCAGACTGCACTGAGTAGCACTAAAAACAAATGGGAGTCCTTACAGTTCATCAGCAGCAAAGGGATACACGACTGCTGACACGGTTACAAGACTGTTAAACACTGAGACACCAGAAGCTGGACAAAATGGAAAAGCAGTCCTCCATTGAAGCACACGTTCCACTACAGCAGCGCGTAATTTAAAGGCTGAGTTACAGCCTGATTTATCCAGTTTATGTCACTCTCTGTCCCAGTAAAGGGTGCAACCATTTTCTCTGAAGCTCTTGTGTTAGTCAACCCTCGGTCAGAGGTCATCTAAGAGAAGGAGGAGAACGAGAGGTACCAGAGCAGCTAGAGGAGTGTAGCACTGAGCAGCGAACGTGTGAGGACAAATGGGTGAATGTGTTGCCGCGGACATGACAGCGGCTCATCTAAATCCATCAACAAAGTTAACACACACGGGCCAAATACTGCGGACGGTCTTCAGACAGACATACAAGCATGGACGTCAGGGAAGAGTGTGTGTATTGTGTGAGTGGGTTTGCACATCGCTGTGATGCAAACCTTAGTGGAGGATTACAAAACAAGACACGCTGATCTTTTAAGAATTTCCCTTCAGGGATAAATAAAGGAATTCTGATTCTGATCTGACAGGTCAAATAAACATCCCACTTTAAGATTTCCAATCACTGATTTTAGTGGCGTGAGGGTTCCAGGTTCGGATCCCGGTCTGGGCCCTTCTGTACGGAGTTTGCATGTTCTCCCGGTGCCTGTGTGGGTTTTTTCCGGGTACTCCGGCTTCCTCCCACAATCCCAAAAACATGCACATTAGGTTAATTGGCTACTCTACATTTTCCCTAGGTGTGAGTGTGCCTAGACTCATCTTTTCTTTAAATCCATCCCCTTGAACTGATCTCCAAAGGGTTTTTTTCTTTTTCCTAGAGGACGAGGACGTCCTGTGACATGCTGTTCACTGGCAGATGGGCACAGTTGGCCGCCCCGTTTGGCCTGACAATGTGGAAACCTCACTTTCCAAAGGCATGCACAACAACAGGCAGCAGATTTGTACTCAGTGAACCAAGAGATGCACCACTTGAATCCCTCTGCCAAAGAAGTCATGTTGGTCAGTCGGCAGGATATCCCAAATCATTTCAGCAGATTTCATGTGCCTGAACTTATTGTAGTATGCAAATAGGCCGTGCCCAGAAGAGTTTGACAACTGATATCTCAAATCTGATATGGTTAAGATGAAATTTGCATGAAGATTAAAAAGAATTGAAAGGGCAGCAAAAAGATACTGAATTTATTTTCACTAATTAAGTGGATTTCATACACTTTCTGTAATAAAACATGAAAGAGCAAAATTTGATTAGATTTATTAAATGGGGACATATGAGAGTTTATGTGTGAGTTTAAGATAAGTAATGCCCTACGTAGATGACTTAAATGACTTGTTCCTTTGGATTTGATCTAACTTTCTACCACTTGAAATCTGTTGGCATGCTTTGGTTTATTGTGCTTATCTCCAAACAAAAAGAACAGAAGCCACATCCTCTTTGACAGACAAAATAACAACAGAAGTGAACAGAAATAACACACTTAAGCTTTTCTAACCTTGGCAGAGGCTGGCACTCTCGGCAGGCTTTGAGGTGTTATTGTTTAGACTTTAGAGACACTGACCTACATTTACCCGTCTTTCCTGTCCCACTTCCATAAACGCCTTCAAGCAAAATGTGCTGAGTTCTGACAAGAGCTGCAAACAGTCACAACTCCAGTTTGTCTACAGCTGAACTGTGATTGGCTGAGCCAGCAGAGTTACTTCTCTCTTCTGTCAGTTGGACAGATGTTGTCAGGCAGTTTTCAGTGGATGAAGTTGATGACTGCTGACTTTGTAAGTTCTGCTGTTGTTGTTGTTGTTGTTGTTGTTGAGGGGGAAGTGGGTGAAAGATAAGCTCATCCTGGCTGTTTACGAGAACATGAGTTTATATTCCTCTGGGTTTACACATCTCCTAAATCTGGCCCCTTGTATGATAGCGTCTGGGATCTAACCTTTCTTTTTCACCCACAAATCCGGTCAGAACCAGCTTCTGTGACTGCGAAACCAGACAGTCGCTGTCAGGTCTGCTCAATTCGATCTACAGGCTAAAGGTTTTCCAAGGTGTACCATTTCAACAACATATGTGTGTGTGTGTGTGAGGCGGGTGGGGGTGGAGTCTGTCTCTTCCTTACAGATGGCAGAGTGGAGGTCATAACTCTGTCATGTTTTCCAGCAGGCTCATAGTTAACTCAGCAAGTTTCCACACACACATTTTGTATACTCAGCTTACAGACAGCTGAGCGACCCCCACAGACAGCTCCACAATTCGTACAACGTGTCCCAGCACGATTACTCGCAGGCTGTCAATCAGCAAGAAACAGGGAGGGGGCTCCTTTGTGTTGTTACTGTAATGCCCCACCTTTGCCAAAGACCCTCTGGTTGCAAAAACAATTCAGTTTACTGGTGGTTAAGAGGTTTCAGACTTGTTTAGTGGGCGGCTGCATAAGAATCAGTTGGTTGTATTTAAGCTCAGTGTTCCTGTGAGTGTGTATACAGTACGCATATCAAGTCCCAAGCTGATCTGCGTGTGAGCATAGTTTCTCATTTCCTGTTTTTTTGCAGACGTAGTAGCAGCAGCTGCTCTGAACCGCAGCTCCTCTTTGGTCTGCGCCAGCAAAACAAGGACATTTTAAAATCCATTCTCTTCTTACATTTGCCCCCCTTAAAACACCTCCAACCAACCTAAACACATCTGTAAACTGTATGTGCACATCATTGCAGACCCTGTTCATGTGCATCTGCCTCTGTCCCCTGCTGTGGCAGCTCAGCTCAGATATTTCATGTGATGCACTTAATCCCACAGAGTCAAACAGGCCTATTATTTAATGGCACCCTATTGGCCTGAACCCAGTGGCCTGTTGTACTCAGCAGTACAGATCAAATCCATTATCTTTGTCCGTGTTAGGTCAGCCTCAAGTTGAGGTGAGGTGAACAGCATTTCCAAATGCTTGTTAAGGATTATTTTCTGTTTCCCACATGCCAGAGGAATGGAATTTGGTGTACAACAACATTAAAACTAAACAATCTATAAATCGGCCATCTTCACCTGTCACTGCCAAACCCAGTGGACTTGTTCATGAAATAATTGACAAGACAGTGTAATAATATCATATTATGAAACAGCTATCATTATGTGATGTATCTGGTGTATTTCAGAAAACTCAGTTACCTTCCATGTAATGTGTATATGGTAGTATTGCTGAGGATTAAGAACACTTCAGTACTCTAACGTTGTATCTGAAATTTATTATCTCATTATCTTCTATTATCTTTATTATTTTCCCATCTTTCTCAGCACACAATGTGAATAAATGTATTTTATACCCCCAATTAATTAATAAATCAAGATGTAACTTGAATTACTGAGCAAATACTGGATCCCTGCAGTATTTGAGAAGAAAAGATGAGTACTGCAGGTAAGACATGAGCTGTAAGGGATGTGATTGAAGTTCAAAGTCAAAGGTTTCTGCACCGTGAAAACATGTCACGTATGCTCAGGTGTGCAGTTTTTAATCTTTCTCCTCTTGCTGACCTGAGATCAGTTCACTTTCCAAGTAAAACCTCAAGGCCATTGACCTGAATTCTTGCATCTCTGTTTTATTAGTGGCAGTAAATGGTTTTGTAACTTTTTCTTCTTCATTTGGGAAATAATCTGAGCACTACTACTACAACCAGTGCAGTAACTGTTCCAAGAGCAATAAAACAGTCAATGCATAAACCTTTATCTAAAGTCACCCTGTTACATAATCATTTCACAACATTCATGCAGAGTCAGTACAAACTCATGTTGTGCAGGCAAACATTATACACCTTTTGTTTTAAGTTCTAGAGATTCCAGAAATCTCCAGAGATATCAATATGTCAGGCTGAATTTTGAAGACTTTGTTATAAAAGGATGCACAAGACATCTGAGTAAATGGTTTTAGGTCTCATTATTTCTTAAACAGCTAAAATGATGTGTTGGACAACATGGAATAAAAACAGGAAAACTGGACTTTAGTGGGTAAAATAAGCATAAACTCACTGTGTTTTTTTTGTCTTGTACATGTAGTGTTGCTGACATGGGTGAACTGCTCCAGTGTGAGGTGGGCCACCAGGGTGCAGGACATATTCACCGCCGGCAAGCTGCTGGCCCTCGTCCTCATCATCATCATGGGCATCGTGCAGATCTGCAAAGGTAAGCTTATCTGTGCTCCCTGAATGCATACGTCCACACAAAAGTCCACCTGTGTCCGGTGGTTTCTCCGTCCATGCGTGAAAAGAAGAAACTAACTCGCGGTCACTGGGGACAACTCCAGTCATCCAGGACAGTATAGACTCCCAGTGGATCCCACAGGGGTCAGTGAGTTGCTGGGGCCCCTCATATAGCCAATATCAGCACGCCTGTGTAGGTTCACTGTCAACATGGCTGAGGGCCAGTTATTACAGGGGCCACAGAGAGTAGGCCCCTACAACAACAAAAACAGGGATTTCTGTGCAAGTATTTAAAGATAAATGAAGAGTCCAGTGGCTGGTTTGATGGCAGACTTCAGGTCATATGCGAGGGGGACTTTATGTGAGAGCAGAAATACTTTAATGCTCTCTGAAAACATGCCTCAAGAGGGGGTTTTAGGAAAAATGTAATGACAAAGGAGAAAGTAGGGGGGGGGGGGGGGGGCAAATAAGCTTTACAGGGGTTTAGCAGAACATCTTTTACAACCTGTTCTATACACACTGACTGAATTAGATGGCGGTTTTCAGCTGGGCTTCCTCACAGCAAGGCCAGACGTTCAGTGGAAACCAGTTTGTTTACCCTCACGGCAAAACAACATGAGCAAAATCAGGAGCAGAGCTGGCATGCTGATACAGATTCACAACACAGCAAAGCCCTGAATAAATGAGACAGTATTAAAAGTCTGTAAAAGTAGGATTAAGACCATCAAGTAAAACGGTAGCATGAAATGTGAAATATTCCCTGACTTGTGTACCAAACTAAAAACCGATCTTCCCCACTTGTAGGAGAGTACTACTGGTTGGAGCCAGTCAATGCCTTCCAATCTTTCCAGGATTATGATGTGGGTTTGATAGCCTTAGCTTTCTTACAAGGCTCCTTCGCCTACGGAGGGTGGAACTTCCTCAACTACGTCACAGAGGAGCTGGTCGACCCCTATGTGTAAGACACTTCATTCTGCTGCTCTTATCTTTAAAAATACTTTGTTCCTGTGCTTAGAAAACCACCTTCCCCCAGAAATGAATGGCTCATGGTCATAGGAATATAGGTGATTAGCAGAGACATGCTGACTGAGCTTCCCAGTTTAATCCCTGGGCCTTTTTCTTAAGGCTCTCATCATTCCTAGTGTCTGACCTAGAAATAGTTTTTTTAGAAGAAGTCTGTGTCTTCATTTCCTGTGCATTGTCTTTTTAACGTTCCCACATATTTTAATAACCTTGGTATCCATTAATTCACCTCCCCTAAGGTATATGTTTTAATTTCCTACTTTAAATCCCCCACCTCCTCCTCTTCAGTCTTCCTCCCCATTCTGTCTTCTAAACATTGCCGTCTTTATCATCTCCAGAAACCTTCCTCGTGCCATCTTCATCTCCATCCCCCTGGTGACCTTCGTTTACGTCTTTGCCAACATCGCCTACGTCACGGCCATGAGTCCCCAGGAGCTGCTCGCCTCAAACGCCGTTGCCGTGGTGAGTAGCTCGGAGTGTGACGCAGGGCGGTCCTGTGACATCGCTCAAACAAACACCTCAATGGCAGAATGACTCTGTCTCCCTCTAGTGGTCGTTGCTGGCTAATACACAAGTCAGATGTGCATCACAGTAGTAGTGAACCTATTAACAACTCGATGAAGCAAGCATCTAATCGTTATCCAAACTCCATCCTCTATCCCAGACGTTTGGTGAGAAGCTGCTGGGAGTCATGTCGTGGATCATGCCCATCTCTGTGGCTCTCTCCACCTTCGGAGGAGTCAACGGTTCCCTCTTCACCTCTTCAAGGTTAGTTGGATCCGTAAGGACTTCCTACTCAAACCAACAGGATAATTCACACTAATTTTCATGTACTGAGCAGTTTTCTCTCTCTGCATTTGGACTTTTTCAGCATACAATGTGGATGTATTATATACTGCATTATTGACAACAGCATTCACATTAATGGTTGCCCCGCTCCCCTGTTGTATCTCTACAACCCACAGATTGTTCTTTGCCGGAGCCAGAGAGGGCCACCTCCCCAGCCTGTTGGCCATGATTCACGTGAAACGCTGCACTCCCATCCCTGCTCTGCTCTTCACTGTAAGTACTCCTCTCACAACTACACTCTTTTTAAATCTTTTAGTGTCTTCACTCGCGGTCTCCTCCTGATACTCAGTTACACCTCACCAGACCAAGACCAAGAAGCTGCAAACAAACCTCACACAAATCAAACTTCCTGTCTCTGACCATGATTTCCTTCTCGTTCCTCAGTGCGTGTCCACCCTGCTCATGCTGTGCACCAGCGACATGTACACTCTCATCAACTATGTGGGCTTCATCAACTACCTCTTCTATGGAGTCACTGTGGCCGGACAGATTGTCCTGCGTTTTAAACAGCCCAACATTCACCGACCAATCAAGGTGTGTTTATGTGATGTGATGTGATGAACTATTCTTGCTTCATTTTAGCTTTGTCTTTCTTTCCAACTCAAATTATGTAAACAAGGATACATAATACATATATCTGTCATATCTTTCCTGGATAATTTTAGCACCTGACTGTTGTTCTATTTGCAATTTTGTCAGTGTTTTTGTGTCACTTTTAAAACAAATTAGACACATGTACTGACACAGATAATTTAAAAAGCAGAAATATCACTAACCACATCAAATACATCTCTTAGAAAGGCTGTGAACAATGCACTGCATTAAAGAAGAACAGGAAAAAGTGCTTGCAGTCGTTCCTCTGCCAGGCGGCCGTAAAACGTCTGAACGCTGCTCTCTAGTGGTTCAAAAGGTGTACTACCACAGACCGATAGCAGATGAATGTGCAAAAATGACCAGTTCACTAAATTGCAGCTATCCGCAATAATTACAAGTTGATGTATAATAATAAGTTGTTGCTCTGTTCTGTCTTCCAGATCAGCCTGATATGGCCGGTCATTTACCTCATATTCTGGGCCTTCTTGCTCATCTTCTCCCTTTACTCTGAGCCCGTGGTGTGTGGCATCGGCTTGGCCATCATGCTGACTGGCGTCCCCGTCTATTTCCTGGGAGTCTACTGGGACAACAAGCCACAGTGTTTCGACGCCTTCGTCAGTAAGTTAACGGAACACTCATGGCACTGTGTGTTAAATAAGGAGGTCCGAATCGGAGATAGCTTAGCTTAGCTCACACTGCGAGCAAAGGGGAACAGCTAGCTAAATTTGAAATTTTCAAAGTTTAAAATTTATGCCTGCTACCAGCTCTAGAGCTCACCAATTAACACGTTTTAAATGTAAAAATAATTTAGTCTAATTTAGGTTTAGAGGAAGTAGGAAGTGTAGCTTTTATTCTTATTAGGTATAATTTTTGATGATATTTATGCTAGCTGTTTGCCCCTGCTTCCGGTCTATATGCTAAGCTAAGCTAATCACCTCCTGGCTCTCGCTCCATACCAAGAAAATTAATGTAATGTAAATTAAGTGTATTTCCTGAAATTGTGTTCTGTTTATGCAGTATTTATTTTAAACACAAAGTTCCGTTTAAGGTAAAATATTTGTATGAAACATGATTTAGTTTTAATTATTTGTCCTGTGTAGGATTATTCTTGGCAGTTAAACCACATTTAAATTCCAAAAAGCCATGTATCCAAACATCACATGCATACTTGGTTTTATAAAGTCCATCACTGCCACTGTCCTAAAACTCTTTGGTGTGCTCTCCTCTTCCAGATAAGATGACTTACTTGGGCCAGAAGTTTTGTGTGGTGGTTTATCCCATTGAAGGTAAACGCAGCGGAAGCGGAGAGGAAGGAGAAGAGATGAAGGAGGCCAGATCTCCTCTGTCCAATGAGGACGGAGACAACCACAAGTCTGACTGCTGAAGCATCCCCTCCACCACAGAATAAACAGACACATGCAGACGCACACATGGGTGCACAAGCACGCATACACAAACACAGTTTGTAGTGGATTCGCTGATCAACACTCGTGCCCTCACACTTTATTTTTAATAATTTTCCTAGGTTTTAGCAATGTTTCAGTCCGTAATCTCTGTGCCAAATATAGTATGCAATTTGTAGAGTAATGTGACCTCAAACTCTTCTGTCTGGGGTCCTTCAAAAGTGCAATAAAGACCAGCTTTTAACTCCTCGATACATGCTTAATCATACACATCTATCTGATTACTAATCTTCATTATCATCCTGCTTTTCCTCTCCCACCCCCCCTTTGCTCCTCCACACACACCCTGGACAGTTTTACTGTAAGAGCATCATTTTTAATTTTATGTTTTTTTAATTTTTATCAAAAGACTCTTACTGTACTGTGACCCGCAAACACCTTTTTTGTTGTTGTTGTTTTTTTTCCACATTGTATATTTTTGCTTTGCCATCCACTCGACACACCAAAGCTGTATTTTGATTGTCGAAGCAGAAATTCAAACTCAGATCAAGACGTTTCATGTCGTGACGTACGCTAAGTACT
This sequence comes from Scatophagus argus, assembly GCF_020382885.2. Taxonomy (NCBI): domain Eukaryota; kingdom Metazoa; phylum Chordata; class Actinopteri; family Scatophagidae; genus Scatophagus; species Scatophagus argus. Next base: position 11,303,301 of record NC_058515.1, on the reverse strand, counting down.
GTGTTGTGTTTTTAAAGATGACTGCGATTCCAAAATGTTCCTCTTTTTTTGTAATTGTGATAATTGTTTATATCATTTGCCTTTTGTTGACATTTCCGTTTTAATATGTTAATTTTAGTTTTCTTGATATTCTTTTTTCTATTCAACATCATATTCATCTGGCCTTTATTTTATTTTTGCTTTTTTACTCATGCAGTCGTGTAGGTGTACACCTGCAAGCTGATGTGTGATGTATGCTTTGTATTGGTGAATGGCGCACAGTTCTTTGTTAAATGCCTTAATTAGAATTATTTGGGTGCCATTGCAGCTCTGTTTTGATTGATGTGGAGAGATGGCTAATCCACATACTTTGGGGTAGTGTCAGTTGTGAGTGTCAGTTTTTGTAATCTGGTGAGTTTTGGGTTCTTGTATGGACACTACATAAAGAATTAACCTGTTAGTTGTAGTATGGAAATAGATGACTAGAAGGAATAAATAGGCAGTACATGATAGTTTTCACCACATTTGCATTGCTGATGTGCAAATCCCAACACCGACACATGTGAATGCCTGTGTGAAAAACAGCTGTTTTACAGAAGTATTTTTGTAATTTACCGTGTAGTTCTTTAATTGTTTTTGTCCTTTATTTAGGGGGTAGAAATGAGAGCTTTACCAAAAAGTATTTTTGATTCATATATTTCACTAGATTTTAGTGCAATATTAGTGCAGGCACCAACAAAAACCTGAACATGCACCCCTGAATGAACCCGTGCTGTGCTGTCTGTTAATAGTTACGTAGCCATACTTATGCTGTATATTATAGTAACAACACTCTTGCGCACATAAACACACTGTGTACTCCTGTGTCTTTGGCCTTTCTGTAATCTGTTAGTGTCTCAGGGCATCCCCACTGCCTTCTCCTTACATGCACTGCCAAAAACCTCCACAGCTTGAAAACCCAACTACAGATCTGACCGATTGCCTCTTTGTTAAATGCCTGTTCTGGTGCTTTTAGAGATTTATATCCTCAGGAGTTTCAATCTTACGAGCAGTCCCCAAAAAACAGGCATTGGCAAACATTCATGAGTAATTGTAACTCTGAAGAAAGTATCTCTAAAGTTTGGCCAGTACTGTATCAGTTTCTCTTGTTAAACTGTGAGGGGAACAGGGTGTCTTGGATGTCTTTACAGTACAGTGATTGTGATTTTGTGCCTGTACAGTAGTTGTGTATTTACAGTATACACAGGTGTCATGACAGTCTGTACATTGTTTCAGTAAATAAAACCACTGACTAATGTTTGAATTTGTAATTCAGGGCCTCATTTATATAAAAAAAACCCTATCGTTGTCTTTGTTCCGCTTGGCAATCATTTCAAATAATTTCATTAGATTCTTAATTTCATTTTTAATAATTAAAGAATTAAAATAAAAGAAAATGTTTTCAATGGTTTCAAACATACAACATAAAGTGAATCTCACATCTCTCCCTTACTGTACATAAATGAGGCTTGAATGTTTCCACCTCAGAAATCAAATGCTGCAACTTTTATGTGATACGGCAATATGAACCGTGCAGACAGAAACTTAAAGCTTCACAAATTCAGTCTAAGTCAAATCTGTGGTGACGTGTCTTACTTTCTTGCTGTCTGAAGTTCTCTAATAAGCTGCAACCTCCACTTCTTGCGTTAACTCTGACCTAAACAGCCCTTCATTGTGGTGGAAATACACATTTTTCTATATTGTAATACTTACCATGTGTACTGCTAATCTAAGCAACTCTCCTAGCAATACATCATCACACTACAGCACTCGTCCCGATGAGAATGATCTCTCTGAATCATTTTGTGTACGCACTGGTCTGCAGTCTGCTAAGAGCCATTTTTGACTGACGTGTCTTTCAAACCTGAGTCTATTTTTGTGTTAAATGTACATACGGTGGTGAGTGTGTGACAAGAATAAAAAAAAAACAAATACAATAAAATATCTGTTAAGTGACTTTTCATGTCTGATTTGTCAGGATGTTTTGAAAGTTTTGAGTGAATTGATGGGGAACACAGAAAAGCAAAATGAGGCATTTTCAACATGAGTTTATTCTACTGACACACTAATCCACAACATAGGCCAGTCTTGTGCACACTGGGGGGTGGGGGTGGGAGGTTGTGTGTGGTGCTTCTCTGAACATACGAACAAATCCAACAATATCCATATAAACTGAGGCCATAGTCAGACAAGACCAAAGTGGGCATGTTCCTCTTCTTCTTAACAATAAAATCTGCAGTCAGCAGAAAAATGAATTACTCGTAACAAACCAAATTCATATGAAATTATATAAAACATTATCCTACTGAATGGACATGCTCAGTCTACTTATGCATGTGGTACATGATGTGGGATTAGAGCTGAGAGGTTTCCCTGACAGAACACGCCCCTCACTTCTCATTTTCTCTTGTAGGAATAGACACATGTTTAATTTCTGGCAAGAAGTTGGGTGAGAACCATAACTAGCATCACATCTAACCTTCTGCCATAAATTTAATATTCCCCAAATTGTGAAACTGAATGAGTTGGGGAGAACAGAATAAAACATGGATGAAGCAGAAAATGTAAACATAAGTTTGTCAAGGCAAAGACTGCAATCCGAGGATAGGTTCTCTCAGGCATATTTAAGCTACAGTTATCTTTGCTTGATCATCAGAGGAACAAAAATAACCTCTGAGCTGCAATTCAGACCTGCGGAAACAGACAAAGAATGGTTTGAACACTGCACAGCACTTTTCTGTAATGTGGCAGCCAAATTAGCTCTGGACTGTAAATCTTTTGGCAAAGCTTTTAACTTTGCCTTTTCTTCCAGTGCAGCTTTAACATGGAGTGATTCACCATGGCAATATTACAGTGGGGGGAAATGTCTGCAGCCAACATATTATTGGCTGTAGGGAAATGGCTGCCATCAGTAGAACATGTTCTAACTCTTTCCACCAATGGCTGTGTGTTGCCTACAATGCGGCCAGGTGACTCCGCAGCCCGTGGCTGTGTGTCTTCAGTGCATCTGCTCAGTGTAGGCATCGCAGAGACGAAGGCATGTTTCCGAATGATGGCTACAACGTAGGCTTGGAGTACAGGCTTCTGGGAGCGCAGGGCACCTGTCCTCCTCGCAGAGCAAGTACCAGATGGAGGACTGAGCCCCCCTGGATCTTATAATCTGCTGCTGTTTTCTCATCGTTCCTAAGAATAAGAACAAAGGAGATGTAGCTGAATACTTTCTGATTTCCCTTCCCTGTCTGTGACATTCACCAGAAGCACATTTATAATCTTTTCAAAAAATGGTCTCTGGATGGTGTAGTTTATAGTTCCTAGGCTGTAATTTCAGCTACACCAGTATTTACAGGAACATAACTGTGTACAGCATGTGGGATCGACTCACAACAAACTGCATTTCCTCCGTTCACCCTGCAGTGCATCTTTGCGGCCCAATGATATGTTTTTAATAGTTTCTGACAACAGAGATCTAAGGCACACAAGAGTAAAATCTATCAGGCTACACAGACATTACTTGTTTTAAGTCTTACATTTGTTTCCCACTGTAGATCAACCTCTGCTGCTGCGGGGGGATACCTTCTTTCTCCTCCACCCTCTCTTTAATCCGCTCCACCTGAATGGAAATGAAAGTAATACGCATTACTCGACGATTAAAGACACACCCAATAACGACAAATTAACACCATACAGAACAAATGGGGAAATAAAAATTTTATATACCTTATCCGTGGGCTCTATGTCAATCTCTATCTCTTTGCCTGTGAGAGTCTGAGATTAAATAGACGCAACTCAGTGACAATAATAACTGATCAAATGCTTTGCTAACTGTTAAATTAGGCTAATCGTTATGCTTGCTTTGCCTTACCTTCACTTTAATCAGCATCTTTGTTGGCTTGCTTTTTTTATCAATTAAACTGTAGTATGATTATAGGATTAGAGAATGTATAATTTGATATACGACAATGATAATGCCGAATTTTGGAAAGGAAACTCGATGTTTCTCCTAAAAAAAGATCAAATGGCCTTTCCTGTGTTCCTCGGTGAACCACACCGCCTCCTTGTCTGCATGTCAATGGTTCCGCTTCAACTCCATTTCGGACTTTTGACTCAAATTTTCTTTATTCGGCGTCGAGAAAGCCACAGAATTCCCTTTAAATGATATTGTAGTAGTGTAAGTATTACAGCAACAAATTCAAATGCAACGTGTGTATCTTTCATACCTGAAACTACTTTTACGACACCAGCGCAACGTGTCGTAAAACGACTGTCTTGTTTGTAGTTTTTGCTTTCGTATTCGCGTACCAGCTAAAGCCCTTCAAGAACTACAAAGTGGCTCTCAGCCGGTGTCCGCCCCCTTAACGGTTCCCGCGCACACAGTAGAAACGGAAACGGTGGCACAGATAAAAGCCAGCAATACTTTTCAGAAGGTAAATACTTTATTTTGCCAAAATTACAAGATGACTCTTTCGTTGGCTAGATGATAGTTTATGGTTAGCTAAACTCATGTTATTTTAATAAAGTGGTCTTAATTTTGACGCTTTCAACTTATGTAACCTTGAATTTTGACATCGGGGCGAATGAGCATTGCTGCTCTTATCTTTGTGACATGGTTTAGCGTGAATAGCTGTAGCAATAGCATTTTTTTATTAACGTTTAAGCATTTTGCAGCCGCTAGCTAGCTAAAGATCTGACGTTACATTTTCATGTCGTAGTAATTACAGTTCTGGCAACATTTGTGTGTGTGTGTATGAGTGTGTGAAGCGAGGATAAGGGGGTGTGGAGATGAGAAAAGACAAGGAACAAAGCAGTCATCCTGTGCTCTGACCTCCCTCTCTTTCACAGGTTCACGTTCCCCGACAAACAGCTTTAACATTATTTTTGTTCCACTAGCTGTACATCCTGTTTCCATAATGCCTCGCATTGAGAATGACATCAAGCTGGACTTCAAGGATGTGCTCCTCCGTCCAAAGCGGAGCACACTAAAGTCTAGGAGCGAGGTGGGTAAACAACTGTGGATCTCTTCCCCCCCACCACCACCTCATGAAACCTTAGTGATGCAAATATAAATGTTTGTGAATGAAGGACACTGAGGTCAGTGCAAATCCTTATGGACATTTGGCAGTTATGAGTATAGAGACAAGTATTAGCCCACATTCATATTTTACCATCTGATTAGAGAACTGAGGCCCTTTAGCCACAAAGCATAGGCTCCTGTGATTGTAGTAAATAGCACACTGATTTTCAAATTGCTAAAATCAATGGTCTCCTGGTTAGCTGAATTAATCTATGAAACTGTTAAACTGTCTTTGCCTGTCTCAGGTGGACCTCATGAGGAGCTACACTTTTAGGAACTCCAAGGGCAGCTACAGAGGGATCCCCATCATAGCTGCAAACATGGACACTGTGGGGACCTTTGAGATGGCCCTGGCTTTGCACCAGGTCGGTTATGCATTACATGGGATGGTTATAATTCAGTTCTTATCTTGCAAAGAGCTTCACAGAGCACACAGGGTTGTAATATGTTTTTACTGTTTCGATGTTATTTGGGGTCATTGTTTTTCCCTGGAAGGAAAAGTGTCTCAAGTAGTCCAATCGAAACTAGGTGAACCTAAATTTAATCTAGGTAGTCAACACTATAATGCTTAATAATCCCTACATTACATAGCAGACTGATAAATTAGGGCAGGGCCTACTGTCCTTATTTCCTTCGCCAAAGACCAGATTAAAAACAAGAGGGTTCAAGCTTTGGTCCCCCAGGTGCCAAAACTTACATAGTGGTGGCATCTTTTCCTGTGTGCAATGATGGCAATGTCTTAATTCAAGGTCTTCCTGACCTTTTAAACCATGGAAATATAAGAAGCGTGCCATAAATTAATCACTTATTTGTTGACTGAATTGTTTTGTGCATTTATTCACTCGCTCACAGTTAGAAAAGCTGCCCCTATTGGTCAGCTGATATCACTGTAAATGACTTTGTGAACTAGAATTTGTTGTTTCTTCCACTAGTTTACTCTCTTCACCGCAATTCACAAACATTACACTGTGGACGACTGGGTGGAGTTTGCAGCAAAGCATCCCGAATGTGTGAAGGTACTCAAAGTGTTGATTATTACATAACCCTTTATTTCAGGGAGGTTATTACACTTTTTAAATCTTAATATTTATTGTAACGCAACTCTCTCTTTCTTCTTTGGTTATCTCCCAGAGTGTAGCAGTCAGCACAGGCACCGGTGACGGTGACTTTGACAGGATTTCGGCCATATTGGCGGCGGTGCCGGACCTGGAGTATATTTGCGTAGACGTAGCCAACGGCTACTCTGAGCACTTTGTTCATTTTGTCAAAGACGTCAGGGAGAAGTTCCCCTCTCACACTATAATGGTCAGTGGACGTCTGCCTTTAAACTACATTTTGTGGGGCTGAAAAGATAGCGGATGCTTGCAAGTTAACATTTCTTTGATAAGCAATAGATAAAGCATTATTTATTACCATCTTTATTTTTGCTCAGGCTGGAAACGTGGTGACAGGAGAGATGGTAGAAGAGCTGATCCTGGCTGGCGCTGACATCATTAAAGTCGGCATCGGACCAGGTGATCACACCCTTTTCCATGTCTCTCTTCAAACAGAAGTCAGCTTTAATACTGTTTCCTGTCTCCAAATTAGGGACTGCAGACTGGATATCTTAAGTCATCTCTTGCCTTCTGTGTCTTCCTCTACAGGCTCTGTGTGCACCACCCGCAAGAAGACAGGGGTGGGGTACCCCCAGCTCAGTGCTGTGATCGAGTGTGCAGATGCAGCCCACGGTTTGGGTGGACACATCATCTCTGTGAGTGACTCTGTTTTCTGATAACCCTGTCGTCTAATCCTAACTTCATCACAGCTCTTGTTGTCCAAAATCAATGTTGAAGGAGCAGTTGGATGTAAAACAAAGAAGCTGAATTCTTTATTATAAGGAATAAGGAAGATGGTTCAGAGCCACAGGGTCAGTGTGATTTGTTATTGTGTATTTTCACCCTGAGATCTGCAGCTTAATTTTATGTTCCCAGTCTTGTCTTAGTCTTGTCTTGATAAAGACACAGTCCCACTCACAACAAACGTTTTGTTTTGGCTTCTCTTTCACGCAGGATGGGGGGTGTACTTGCCCAGGAGATGTCTCAAAGGCTTTTGGTAAGATTAAGTATTTTTAATTTCAAACATAGTGAGAATTCTTTCTGTTAAAGTAAGACTTCTCACTGTTTTTTTTTTCCTCTGCTTTTCCCTGTGACTCCCAGGTGCTGGAGCAGACTTTGTGATGCTGGGAGGTATGCTGGCAGGCCACTCAGAAAGCGGGGGAGAGATTATTCAGAAAAACGGCAAGAAATACAAGCTGTTCTACGGCATGAGCTCCGACACAGCAATGAAGAAACATGCAGGAGGCGTGGCCGAGTACAGGTCTGAGTAATTTTGGTTTAAAAGGGTAAAAAATAAACCTCTCTTCTATGTGTTTGTGTGTTTTTTCTCTCCTTATTAATAGCTAAACTTATACTCCAGAGTGGTGACTTGTGTGTACCAAATACACCATGTTTACGCTCTCTCCTCTTCTCTTTGTGGTTTTTGCATCCAGAGCGTCGGAGGGGAAGACAGTCGAAGTCCTTTACAAAGGTCCGGTGGAAGAGACGGTAAGAGACGTCCTGGGTGGGGTCCGCTCCACCTGCACTTATGTTGGGGCGGGCAAACTGAAGGAGCTGAGCCGCAGGACCACGTTCATCAGGGTCACCCAACAGCTCAACACCGTCTTTGGCAACGACAGCTGAGTTTGCGGCTGGACTGAGGGATGAGTCTGCAACACTGCCTGTCTGACACCCAGATGCTCTTTGTGCATTGACCATCTATACAATAGTATATAATTATATAAATACTGCCCTTTTACTGTCCTTATTAGTTTTTAAGTTACAGTTCTTACAATGCAGTTTTAGTGAAAAGAATTTTGACTTCACTGACATTAGTCTCTAAGTTCTTTGCTGTCTCATCATTCCAATGCAAGGTCTTCACAGTTGTTCTTTTTACAAGTACGTAAATCTGTGGCCCTCTCTAAACAGTATTTGTAATGTCTCTATGCTCTGTGACGACATCGGCCTTCATCACTCACATATAAAATCACAGCAAATGTCTCAATTTTTTGGGGGGTTTTTTGAGAAAGCCTAAATATATATGTAGCTGCTCTGGCTAATTTGGCTAAAAGTGAAGTCATTCCATCACTCTAATCGCACTTTAATTATAATTCGAGAATCTAAATATTTAGTTTGTGGTCTCATAGATATGTTTTAAAGCTGCAGTTTCATACTACTGCATACGTATATTGCATAATTACGTTTTTTGTTTTATTCTTGAATTAAATGTGGGAGAATTTATAATACAGACCAGTGCTGAATGCTGAAGTACCATACTAGATTAATAAAGTGCTGAATTCATAGTAGAGATGTTATAAATATAAACATATATGCAGCGTTTCTCTACTCCTGATCAATACCAAAGTCTGTGTGGGTTTATGTTAGTGATGTGCACATTCCTGTATATGTCTGGCTCATTACAGCCTTTAAATGAAGTGGTCAGCCCTTGGAAGTCCTCATCAGTATTTGTAATAGTTTCATTTCACGTAGTGTCTGTTGTCACTCTGTTTCAAGCTGTTCTTACTTGACCATTCCCTGTTATGTTGGTATGAAAATGGCAAAATGTTAAATCAAAATGCAGATTTTAATCTCATCCTTTTTTCACTTCATGTTTTAATGAGTCAATAAAAACATTCCCCATCTTGAAATTTTACATGATTTATTATTGATCGGCTTAAACAGATACTACTGTATATGGATGAGAGAACAATTTACTACCAGTAAACAAACACCATAAACCCAAGAAGAAAAACAGGAAAATTACAGTAAACCTCTTGCATAGCACTGTGTATTGATTTCCCTCCAAATTATTCATATTAACTAAATGAAACCGAAAAAATACTGATTCTGTTAGCGATTGGTAGACACTGAAATGAATATGACAAAAAGAAAATGTGGTGATGTGGCCTACAGACAACAACATGGCTGTCCATTACAGAAGTTCACAAAGTTCTTTTGTGATGTGAAAGCCACCGATAATTTTTCCACAAGAGCAGGTGACCTGAGAAGACATTCCAAAGGTGTGTGCATTTCTCATCTCAGGATAAATCCTCCCACATGAACATTTCCATTCCTTCTGGCCTCCTTGTCGAAATGATGAAGATCCAAACACACCTGAGCTATTTGAGCTCTTTTGCGATTCTTCCACTTTCAAACTAACAAAAGGAATTAGGTACGGGTTAGGGGAGCTGATCGTTATTGTGACTATTTTTCTTCTCTGGTGCCGGCCAGGCATGCTGAAGAATGATAATGAGTCAGGAAAGCTCCATACCACTTCCACATCCTGCGGTCGGTCCACATTCTCACCTTGAGGGTTGATCGCCTGATTGCATACACTTAGGCTTTTCTTCGATTTTGCCAATTCATTAATCCCAGTTGTAGCACCCTCATAATACTCTGTTATGAGAGTGCTGACCTTGTTACCTTGGCAGCACAGTGCATAGATGTCTCCATTGTTTGACCCCTTTACATAATTTTTCTCACATAAACCAATGGTCCAGTCACAGCCATCGGAGAGGCGGATCACCCATCTGTCAGGAACAGACTCTTTAGACTCAGCATTCTGAATGTGAAACATGTTGGAAGAACTTTTCCTCAGCCAGCTACTGTAGAAAATCTTCCTGCTGTCTGTGGACAGTGACATGCCAGGGTCCGAGGTCTGTGGGTCAAAGATTAGGTCTAAACTAGTAGGGACTTGCTCCTGGTGGTTCTCTGGGTCAACCAGAGTCAACAGGGATCCCCAGAAGTGGTCTGCTTGTTCCATTATTTCTTCACCATTCTGTATTATCTCCTCAACCAGTTTGTCACGATCACTGCTGGGCTCCAACCCTTGCCTCATATCCACAGCCTTGGCCTTCTCCACATCCACATGCACTTGAGAATACATCTGCAGGAATCTGAAGGTGTCCTTCTCGCCCTTTGCTGCTTGTATGCTGCTCTTGCTAGTTTTAATAGACACCATACGGGCAGACACTGAACTCTGAACACTGGTCAGGGCAATGTCACGTAGGTTAGTCACAGCCTCAATGAGACGCACACTAGAGCGAACCACCTTCTCTTTTTCACTCTCCTCCCACTTTTCCAGACTCACATTCTCATCATCGGTTTTCACCTTTAAGGCTTGCTGGTCAGTGTCGAGTTTCTCCATAAGCTCTTTGTGGGCCGTGGAAAAGGTCTTCATATTGTGCAGGCGGTGCTGGTCCTCGATGGCACAGGAAACACACACACAGGTCATGTCGTCCAAGCAGTAGTACTCCAGGAGTTTGCCATGGTGAGGGCATTTAGTGGTGCCACATAAAGCCATGGGTTCAGTCAGAGGATGAGTTTGTAGTAACACTGGAGTGGTCAGGTGAGCCTGGAGGTGCTGGACACACATCGAGATCTCACATTTCATGCAGGTCTTCCGTGCTGGTTTCCTGTCCTCCTCTGTACACATGTCACAAAAGATAACATGTGGCTCCTTCTGTATTTTGTCAGACATGTTTTCAGAAGCAAGATCTGTCCTCGTAAATGGTAAATGGTTCTGAATTAAGTATTACTGTTACGACTGTTTGTCTGTTGCTGGTCCCTCAGAGTCTGGTGTGACAATTGGAGCTGTAGTCTCCACCTCTTTCATAGCTGTACAGTAGTGCCATTTGTCTGCTGCACTGATCATAAAAAGTCTTATCGGTTAAAAGAGGTTATTAATTTACCACAGTTAAAACTTACACCCAGTTTATGCAAGCAAACAATTATAATGCTTAGCTTTTGTCTGAGACAGAACTTTATATGTCATGTTGGAAGCTGTGTTTTGTGGAACTGTTAGACCATAAAATTTATAACTGTATGCTTCTTGTGTATTGATCAGACCATAGACTGAGGGCAGCCTCCAAATTATTCCAAGGCTTAATCAACATGTCTGTTAAAAATGGAAGGCGGGCTGTTGTGTTATACTGTGCACAGGCAGGTGTACCAAATATACTGGCAACTTTAAAATTGTATTAAATAATACACATCTTCATCATCTCCTGTTGTTTTGGACATCTCGATAAAGCTTAACAATAAACTGCATTCTTGAAGATAACTTTACACTAGACCACTTAAACTCAAGTTGAAGCGGTGTTAATTAATCTCGATCCTCTGGGCGGTTTTGAACCTGGTTAGCAGAGTTAAAATCTCCTGTCATCGTTGCAGACTTTTTATGCGCTTAGAGGTACGTAACTCCAAACACATTAGTTGAAGTTAGTCATAAAGTTTCTGATACTACCACGAAAAAATGCATAATTACAGGTTAAGAAAGATTCGTTACGGTGGCTGTAGTATAACAGTTCCTTTGCTAGCCAAACTGTGAATTACTAACGAGCTAGCTGGCTAACGTTGACTTGAGCGCAAAATGCTAGCAACAGACCAACCTCCTTGTGCGCAGACGCAGCACGAGCGATCCGTGATGGTCATCTAGCACGTGTGCAGATTATTGCATGTTACCGTAGAATTGGTTAGCCATGTGAGACCAGTTTCACGAGTGACAAGAAGTTGGAGTTTAGCTTGCTTAAGTTGGTCAGTCCCCGCGACCCTGACGGATAAGCGGTATAGAAAATGGATGGATGGATGGAAGTTGGTCAGTGTTAATTTTATTTTTTAGCATTCATTTATAATAAAATAATGCTACGTTAGCACCAGCGTTTATGTTATTATATAAACTGACTAAAAGGGTGCATGAGGATGGAAACACATTAATATGCCAGTAATTACAGTGAATGAATATTAAAAATCTGATGCAAGTAGAATAAGTAATAGAACACAATCTTGTAGAAAAATGTGTTGAAAACATAATGAAATCAAAAAGAATATCTTTTGATAACTGAACTGATTTTTGCTCATAACGGAAAATTTTAGATAACATTTGAATGCAGGACATTTACTTGTAAAAGAAGCATTTTTTCTTTATTAAGTTGCTGCTGTTACTGATAGTAAAAAAAGGATTTGAGGACACCTTTATCAGAATAAACAGAGTTGCTTCAAACTGATGAAATCTTTTATCACAGTGTGTGTAATTTTACATTGAAATATGTGATATAGTACATTTTTGAAGTTCAGTGATGATGGTTTGGATATCAACACGTTTGTCTTCTCTTTGAAAGAGTCCCAGATGAGCCAAAGAGCTGATGAAGGACTCCCCAGGCTCAGACAAAAGACACCTGATGCTCACGGGGAGACTCAGACTTTATCAGAAATGAACATTGTAACTGCAGCTTTCAGTCAGAACCAGAACAGTGCACTGGTCCTCCCTGTGGTCTCTGACTGTAAGAGGCTTATATGGATCTACTCGAACCAGCTCAGCTTACAGCTGGATGGTGCAGCAGAGCTGGACAAGGCCTTTGACAAGTTTCCATACCTGACACAGAACCAGACTGCTGCACTGGCGCAGCGCTGCTCCCTGCACCCAGACCAGGTGAAGATGTGGTTCATGGTACAGAGGCTCCGCTATGGCATCAGCTGGGACTGTAAGGACATCCTCAAAGTTCGGAGGAAGATCATGTCAAGTCAGGGAAAGAAAGAGTTGCATAAGTATAGAGGAAAGAATAATAATTTGAAAAGAGGGGGGAAAGAGTCTGTTGGAAAGAAGGCAAGAGAGGTTAGGGAGAAACAGCGTTCTAATGAGGGAAGGATGATGGGTAAAAACAGGAGGGCTATTGGGCAACTGGAGAAAAAAATGAAGACAGAGCAAACCACGAAGGATAGAAAAGTAGGAGAACAAGAGGAAGACAAAATAAATGCTCAGAGAAAGCAGAAAAAGATGACAGTGATAGACAAGATGAGAAAGAAGAAAAGAGCAGATGAGGCCACAAATACTCATAGGAGCTCGGTGAAAAGCAGCTTCGAGGAGAGCACAGAAATGGAGCCGAAGCAGGGGGGACCACCGGCATCATCAGCAAACCCAACTGATGTCTGCGAAGTGAAGGAGCCCGTGGAAGTGCCAAACAGTTCTGCAGATTGTGGTACTCGGATGCTCCCCGTTACAAAGACAGAAAGTCAGTTGGCGATGATGAGGAAGGCTTTCTTGCACTCCCCGTATCTAGACAACGAGGAATACAACCGGCTGTCAATGCAGAGCGGCGTCCCTCGCTGCATGTTGGTTCAGTGGTTCAGTGACACGCGCTATTCTATCAAGAAAGGAAGGCCACACTGGATGAGCCAGAAGCAGCACAAGCAGGTGCTGGCCATCATCACATCCAGGCAATTCCTGATGGCACTGACGAAACAAAGTGAAGGCTGTGGAAAAAGAGCAACCAGGAAGATGACTCTGGACAGGAGTGAGAGCCGTGGAGAGGATGAAGGTGTGGGGGACCTCCAGAGTAGAAGTGATGCCACAAGTTTTGAAAATCTTACTGAGGAGAATGAAAGAGGATCATCTTCTAAGATTTGTAAAGATGCACCATAAAGTTTTGTGTTAATGTGTTATTTGCAATTTAGACTCAAGTTGGTTGTTAGGCAGTTAAACTTTTAAGCCATTTTTTTTTTAGAGATGTTTGATAAAAGGTTTCCTGGCAAAGGCACATTCTTGTGAATTTGCCTCCTTTTTCATATGGAATGTTTTGTTGCTATGCTGTTATTGCAATGACTTGTGCATGTTTGTTAACATGTGAGCATGGTCTTTCCAGAGGACACTCATTAGCAGTCCAAATGCCCCAAGAGCTTGTGCTTCGGACATTTTTATTGTCATCCAAGTAAAACACTTGTTGTTCAACACAGCTCTTCTTATGTTTTGTTACATTAAAATATTCATAAACTACAAAATGAATGACGACTTTTGTCATTTTTCTAAAAGACAGTGTCGTCAAAATAACAGCCACATGATTTCAGTGGTTTGTTACCACCTGAAACAAGCAGATAGAAACACAAGTTCCCCTTACCACTCATAATCCACACCAAATTAACAAAAATCGAGTGACTTCAGGAATATTACGTGGAATATATTGCAAAAAAAAACAGAAAAACTATTTTAATATCTATGACATTCTATTTTTTGCTTGTTACATTTTGTTCATAACCTGAAGTATACTCTCAATAATTATGGGTAGAAGAGTATGGTACACAGTCACACATTCATCCTGTCTAACACTATCACTGTTAACATTTACAGGCACTACTTTAACAGATGTTCCTGTCAAAAACATATTCTTTCTCCCCATTTCAAGAGGTAAACAGCAGAACAATCATCAACAATACAATCACTACCCAATGACATGTTAGTTACTCTTATGTTAGAGCTAAGTTGGTCTCTCCTGGCTCCGTTAGTTCCACCTGTTATCTACCCTCTGTGGCTGCAGGAGCTCAGTGCCTTCGATAATTCGGCGGATCATGGAGGCGGAGGTGATGAGCAGGTGTCCGGCAGCTTGTAGGAGGGTGGAAGCTAAACGCAGGGCTTCTCTGAAAAAAAAAAAGAACAGAGAAAAGTGTCATCAGTGTGATAAAAATGGACTCGGAAAAAAAGCTTATTGCTTTCTCATCCAGGCTTGTTTATGACTAAGAGTGAGGTTAGACTGAGGGTGTGGGATGGACTAAAGCAAACTGTAAGGTCGTTAAAACTGTATAAAACTTACTGCATCAGTAAGACTATTTTAGTGTAGCTTTAATATCTTTTTTTTTTGTGATGATCTTCACCCCCCTCCTCTTGGCTCACCTGAGGACTTTCTTGGGCCCCAGACACTGAAAGTCAGCGCTCACAGAGTAAAGGCCTTGAAATGTGGCCTTCACACTCAAGGAGCCAAAAAGATCCTTTGAGCTCATCCTGTACAGGTCAAAGGTGACACGAGCTATGTCTTTCCCGGTCCGAGGCTTGTTGTGGTTTTGAGATTTGATCACAGCTGATCCCTGAAGGGGTCAGAGGTAACAGTCACATCTCAAGGATTCTCTCTGTAAGGTATAATATGCATGCATACGGAGATGTACAATGAATAAGATTTGGCTCCTTCTGTCAAACATACCGTAAGTGCTCTCCATGTCTGTCCAGGCTCGAGGGCCATGAGCATAGTGTTGTCTGGCAAGGTCACGAGGAACTCATCTGAGTCTACCTCTGTACCGTCCTCCTCACAAACCAGGGACAGAGACATTGCAGACAGGGACAGCAGCAAAGCCTGGCATACCTACACACCCCATAGATTCAACTTACTCAGGGTTTCATTTTTCAGTTCAAGTGGGCCACTTTTATTATGTTCTTTTATCATTCATTTATATTTTTACATTTTCTCACTTCATTTTTGATTTTGTTTGTTGATATTATATTACACCATTTATTATTTACACTGCAATGAATCTTTTCCAGTCACTCTCACCCTCTCTTTCAGCTCCTCCAGAGTCCCGGCTGTGATGCCCTTCTTGGTCTCCCTGTTGTGACAACATACTCTGAAGGGACGCTGTGGTGGAGACCACACTCGCTTGGTTACAGATCTGAGGAAAGACCGGGAGGAAAAGTATTGAATTATTTAAGGTGTTGGATCCTGTGAGATTTTTACCGCAGGCATGTCATTTTATTCAAGTGTTCCTGAGAGCCATGACAGCTTGACATTGAGCAGCTGAATGGCATTTGATCCATCATTTACCTCGTTATTTACATCTGTACTTTGTCTTTTGAACTGAAACTGTCCTGCCCATTGTAACGGTTAACTCATAACACTTAACAATAAAATTACATTTGCTATTAGCTGAAAATTGCATGCTGTATCGCTGAGTAGATTACCTTGCTATGTCTAGCCTACATTCAAATGGGGGCTCCAGCAGCTGCATGGTGCTGTTTGGGTTCTTGATCATGATCGACAGGATCATGAAGCAGATCAATATGAACAGGCCAAAACTAATTTTCCACTTACTTGATAAATGAAGATGTGGTGTCCATGTCTGACAGTCTCTTGTTGTCTCTTCTCACAGCCTTGAGTTTGGTAAGGTATTTTGGTGAAACAATGTGAAGTAAGTACTGCTGGACTTTACCCTGAACCTGCTGATATTTCAGATACAGAAGAACATGGGGCAAAGTTCATCTGGCCTGGGTGTAAACATGTGTGACAAGCTTTATCATATTACCTCTTGGGCTTGACTGATTTCAGATATTTCAAGTTAATGCCAATATTTCCACCTGAGGGTAGTCGTGCTTTTGAACACGAACATGTTTTTTCCATTTTTTCCATGTGTTTGCTTCTTTCTTTTAAGAACTGTGACCACAATGTGTAACTACTGATTTTACACATGAAAAGTAAATAATCAGTAATCTCTGGTGGACAGACTATTGTGTGTAATGTTAACTTCGAACACAACCCTTCCGTATTGCAAGGTAGCATTACTTTGTCTGACATACAACAATACTAATACAGCTGCAGTAATATTATATCAGCTGATATATTGGCTCATTCCCATCGTATGTGGGCTTATATTAACTAGGGCCTGTATAAAAGAGTCCACAGGTTTTTTATTGGCACATAATTAATGTTCATGTGCGCCTTAAAATCATCAAGACCATTTCCCTCTATCATAACAAGTTCACACAAAGCAGTAAAACTTAGCAAAACAGGCGGAAGCAGCGGCTTCTAGAGCTACACGTCATATCCTGAGTGCGCTTCTTTATAATATCACAGAGCGCGCGTGGGCGGAGTTTGCTGTTGCTTTATTCCAAAAGCACGAAGCACCGCCTCTTCGGCACAGCCCAAACGTAAGACTTAGACGAATGATTTTACTCCAGTGAAGGCGGGAGGATGAGAAGCAGCAGTTTTGACACAAGTGTTGTTATTGTTATTTCTAGCGGGCAAACAGCAGTGCCGGTGCTGGTGTGCTACCACAGGTTATTCCAGAGCACCGCCGAAGTTATTAAACATCATCCCAGCAGCGTTTCCTAAATGACTTTATATTTGTAAACTGTTCCGTGTCTGCGCTCGTTGAACAAGCTAACGTGAAGCTAAATTTTTAACGTCAACTTCTGGTTATTTAACCTCCTGTCGCAGCTGACTTTGACTGATTCAGAGGAATGGCCGCAAGGAAACCTAAGGGAAATGGCAAGTCTTAATAATATATGGGATTACGTTAAAACTACATGCGAAGGATGTAGGATTTTCTGTGTATTTTATTTTGTGCTTATCTATTTGTTGTAAAGTACTTTATAACGTTGGTTTTGCGTATAAACTAAACTATTCTTATTATTATTATTATTGTTGCCATACCTACACTGTAATTGTTTTTGCGCCATGCTTTGTCTCCTGCACAGATGTCAGCCTTCCTTTTGCTGCACTCCAGCTCCTGGCCCCTCCTGTGCGCCTGGTGTCTGCAGCCCTGTGGAAGGTGATGAAGCAGAGGGACGTGATGCAGTATGGGGTTGTGGAAGAATTTGTGACCTCGGCCTGTGAGACTGTCCCTGGGCTGCTCACCGTGAGACACCAGGGCAAGCTGGCATTGGGACTGAGGGGACGGGTGAGGTTACAGGGGGACGCAGATTTTGATGTGTGCCATCTGCTTTTATTCTCCTCTCCTATCTCAATGTCGGATTGTCGGATCACTTTTGAGAGATGTGTTGCTATTAAATTACTCAGGATTATATTTCTGGTTTGATTGTTACACATACTGTAAGGTACATCAACCTTCTTTTTAGTTAATCTTGGAGCTGTGCTGTAAAGAGCCAGATGAAAAGGTGATTATGCCGCACCTGGGAAGGATCTGTGCTCCCGCTGCCCTGTCATCATCCTCTGCTCCTACTATGGTAAATTAAATTTCATGCTCAGAATCTCAGAACAAATTGTATTGCCATTTTGTCACTGTAAACAACTTGGCTTTTGTTCCAAACATTGACACATTAGACTCACCACCAAACTTGAAAGTGATTACAAAGTAAACATCACAATATTTTTGATTTTGTGCCTTGAAACAGATGCTGTTACACTTATTTGGGCCATTTCATGCTGTCACTCACTTGTGTCCATTCCCAAGTGCTCTTAACATTTGTATGGAAAAAATGTATTTTTGTGCTGTTTTGTGTCCTAGAAGAGGGATGTTAAAATTCTGAGAACAGTGGAAAGTTTCCATTCATTGGTTCACACACTGCTAATAGACCCAGCAGAAAGAGAACAGTTCTTCAAGGTGAGTCTCAGCACGTATGACTGACTTCAATTTCTCATTGTGAATATTACAGCCAACAGTTCTTATTCTCTCTTCTGGTAGGAGGAGTTTCCTGTGGAGTATGGCCCAAAGTTTGACGAGGAACTGGAGAAGCTGCTGTGGGAGTTTTTAATCCGACTGGACCAGTTTCTTCCAGTTCCTAACCTTGCTCAGGTAGTGAGGGCATTTGTTTTTGCGTCTAAAAGCACCTGCTGAAAACACTAGATTCAATAATAAATGTCATTTTGAAGGAGCTGGTTATACAGTTAATAACTTGTTCCAGACTGTGTCATGGCTCAGTGATGCCCCCCCCATCCTGGAGGAGTGTGCACGGGCAGCCACCCAACCTCAGCTCCTCAAGATACTGCTTCAGCATCAAACCTGTCTGGGTCATCTGGAGGCAGCAGGTAGAACCAAATCACTCCTTAGTTTCTTGCCAAGATGACTGAGGTCTTTGATGTGAATTCCTAATAATCCTTATATTATTGTGTTGTACAGCATCCCTCCCTCCAAACATGGGGGACTCCATCCTTACTTCACTCTCTCTGCAACCTTCTGGAAAAATATCTTCAAATCAGCTGACGGGAGCCAAAAAGTCTTCTGCAGACCCTTCAGGTGCCACACAGACAAGAGATGAAACACCATTTATTACCCCTGTTATTGGAATAATATCTAATGAGGATGTCCCAGTTATGATCTCTGCCAACGAAAGGAATCTGAGAGGTGACAGTGTAACAAAAGAGAATTTGAAATTCACTATGGTTAAACAGAGACAAAACCCCAAAGATGATGGAGTGAAAGAGGATGGAGAACAAGTAGAGGACGAGATCAGCGCTTCAGAAAGAAGTAGTGGAATGAAACGCAAGCAGCCTGACCAAGATGAATCAGATGATGAGTTGTTAGGAGTCAGCAGTTCTGGGAAAAAGAGTTTGAGCAAGACTTTGAGAGTGAGCAGGCTCAGGCAGGGCAGACCAGACCACAGGACAAATGAGAGCAAAGACAAGGGGGCAAAAACTGTAAGAAACAATGAGTGTGATGGGGTAATCCTCGAAGCCCGCATGACCCAGCTGGGTGTCAAGACGCTGCGCCTGCCTGAGGATCCATGGCTCCACTCCATGTTTGTGTCCTGTCTTTGCAGCCAACCCAGTGTTGTTCTGGAAAAACTGTCAATGACTTCTGATAGTGCTGAAAGGACTGGTAGAGGAGCAAGATCCCCATACACGAAACAGCAGAATCAAAGGAAAAAGTCGCCGGTCAAAGCTCCAAGACATAAAATCATGAGCAACCAACCTCAGGAGCCTGACTCGGATTTTCCTGGCCTGGACGATAAAGAGTAAGAGAGAATACATTACCCATGGTGCAAAGCATGCCATAATGACTCAACCACAAGCTTTTTATTTTAAATAAATGATGAACTTAGATGAAGTGTTTTGGATTTTGTTAAGTAGCTTTCTGTATATTACATTTTGATCATGAAAGTTGTGTTTTAAACAAGTGATTAATCTGGTTACATGGCAGGACTAGACATTGTAGGTTGACCATAAAAGACTGGAAAATTATACTCAATGTACACACACACATGCTGAACACATTGTTAACACTTGACTTACAAATACAATAAAAACAGCTGATTTAGTTCAATGTTCCCAGTCTTTCTGTTTGTCTGTGAAATGATATTGATATATGATATATTAGTGGCTTAATGTTTCCTGGTTGTCTGTAGACTAAGCAGATCATTAAGCTACTTATTTACCATTTATCAGCTATTGGAGCCTTCACGTTTTAATGATGTTGTTTCTGCTTGACAGGAATCATCCTGTGTTACCGAGCATAAGCAGCTCTCCCTCACAGCAACGGAGTAACGGAGGTGATTTAACAGATCATGGAAATTCAGTGCAGGGGATTAACAAAAAAAGAAAAATCACCTGCACCAGTTTTAGTTTAACTGTGTTTACTTGTCTGTTTAGAGATGTCGTCCCTTCCAGGAGAGAGTGAAGACTACGTAGCTGATTCTGAGGATGAGGCGACAAAGAACTTCAAAGGCAGGGTATGTATTCTCTAAACATTTGGAAGCCGTTTTCACAGGGAGGGAAAATCTCTGAAAATGTAAGGAGGACAGATGGATATTCTTTTCAAGGCTTTGATATATTTGGAATAATGAAATCTGGTATTTGAAATTCATCCTGAGGACTTTTTTTCTCTATGCGACATGATTGTTAATGCTGTTATAATGTGCTCTTTCAAACATGTGGCACTTAAGCCTCAGATATGACAACTTACAGCCAGTTTACTAAACACTAACAGTCACTGAAAAGTGTGTAGCCTCCACATCCTCCATTGATCCCTGATAATTGACATGTCGTTGGACATTAGCTCTTACATACCGGGCTGCCGCTATTTTTCACTTTAGTTGATTAATCTATGAAATGTCATAAACGCTTCACAGTTTCTCAGAGCTCTAAATTGTGTCTTCAAAATGTTTCTTTTGTTCAGCTGTTTATGAAGCGCTATTACAGGACCAAACACGGCACTTACGTTCCCACTCTGAGGGAGTACTGGAAACCCGGGATGAGACGACGGGACCTGTCGTCTGTTGGCAGCAAGCGCAGATGACGAAAACGATTTTCCCTGTTGGCGAGGGAACAGTGTCTGACAAAAATGCCAGACTTTTGAATGTGGCTTCATTGGTTTTCTCAACCAGCTACAGAGACAAAGAAGCCATAAATGATTTGAAATGCACCAGGCACTGGCGCCAATGGACATTGATTTTCCTCATCTTTCTCTTGATTTTATTGTAGCCGAATCAAATTGCTTTTTTTAACTTGAAGAAGTCTTGAAATATCCCAAATGTTTATTGTAAATAAATGACCAGACAGTGGCTGTGACTTTTATAAAGATTTTAAACCTGCAATATGTTAAATGCTCAGTTAATAAAGATATTTGACATTGTAGTCATATTTTGTGTGAGGATTTGTCTCTTTGTAAGCTTGCTCTTGAACTGTTGGTGTTCAACTAATGTGATTTGTGACCTGACATTAAGGAGTGAATACTTTAAAAAAACACACAGTTGGTATAAATTTTTTATATGATGATTATAAAACTAGTTTCACAAATAAACACCCAAGAAAAGTAAATACTTAAACAGAAACCCAAAATTTTCAGTGATCGGTTATAGCTCTCATTAAGGTTTCTTAAGCATTATTCATGTCCAGCTTTATTCTGGCTGTGCTGTGGAGGGCAGTGGAAGTAGTCAAGATATAATCAAGACGTGTATCTACACAGGAACACGCACGATTAGGTTCAACTGTGAGATTCAGAGTCGACAGCTTATCCCTCCAGTCACTGTGATGGTCTCTCCGGTGATGTAGGACGCCTCGTCAGAGCACAAGAAGGCAATCACACCACCAATTTCCTCTGGCTCTCCAATCCTGAAGGGAAAGACGAAGGAAATGTGAATTGTGGTCGTCATAAAGTATAGCAGTTCTCACTTGAGTATGAGCTGTACCTCTTAATGCTGAGGTTCTTTTTGAATTCGTCCATCGCGTCTTCATTTTGCCAAAACTGTAATTAAAAAATAAAAGGTGATTCAAGTGAAGCGAGGACAAAAACCTCACAGTGAGGACAGGAAGTGTGTGTCTGTCCCCACCGCAGAGCTGAAGTGTGTCTTGATGATTCCAGGAGCCACGCAATTGACTCTGATGTTGCTGGGAGCCAACTCAGGGGCCAACACTCGGGTCAGACCCAGCAGAGCTGTCTTACTCACACTGTAAGGACCCAGGGCCTGCAGAGACAGAAACAGTCACAGTGTCCCCATGACTGGCACAAACACACGCGCACAGCAGGCTATTTGGTTTGCAGAGTGACAACAACACAAGAAACCAGAATGTTACAAAAAGAAAGACTTTCTTTGTACTTCTGCACCACTTTTAAAATCTTGTGTTTTACTTATTTTTGTATATTCTTTATTGCTGTTTTAAACTCAGTTTTCTCGTCTCGTCTTGTCTTCCTCCGCTGATCCAAATCCGGGTCACGGGGGCAGCAGCCTCAGACTGTCCTCTCCCTGGCCACTTCCATCAGCTCATCCGGGGGGATACCAAGGCGTTCCCAGGCTGGATGGGAACTGGGTCTGCCCCGGGGTCTCCTCCCGGATGGACATGCCCGAAACAACTGCCCAGGGCGACGTCTGGTTACACTGACTAGTAAATCGAGAGCTTCTTCTCCTCTCTTCACCATGACAGACTGGTGCAGTGTCCGCATCCCAGCAGACGCTATAATTCTGTTTCATTTTCCTCTCTTTTTCTCTGCATCCTATATTTTTGTCCTTCAGGATCAATAAAGTATTCATCTGTTTATTTTCACTATTATTATCAAGTGTTTTTTTAAGACCATCCTTCTATCCCTGTTTTTATGTATCTTATGTTTAATTAGCCATTTTCTATCCATGTTTTCGTGTTTGTTCTTTAGACTTTTTGTGTGAAGCACTTGGTGCATGTAATATTTCTCACATGAAAGGTGCTCTACAAATAAAGTTTATCATTAATATTTGAATCCTTTCATAGCATAACAGTACAAAATAGTCAGTTTATTTTAACTTAGGTACACCAGCCACAAAAGTGGGGGTAAGAATTAAAAAGCTAAAATAACCCTGCTCTTCTTTATCATAATATAACTATGTTTGAAATAATTATTCTGTTTCTACTCTCACTGACCTTTATTGGTTGATATCCCGCCACAGATGACACATATATTACATTTCCCCCTCTGAAAGACAAACACAAGCACATCAAAGCATTTTACATTTCAATATGCAGTGAAACGTTTTTAGTTTGTTATGCCGATTTATCCATTTACTGAGTGCTGTATCATCATTAAGTTTGTCATTCATTCACCCCCTCTTCTCCATATGAGGCACCACCAACTTAGTCATGAGGACGGCTGATTTCACATTTACAGACAGGATCTATACAAGAAACATAGAAACAACCACTTTAAATATCAGATACTTTCGGTATTAAAATGATTGCATATTATTATTAGTTGTTTGAGTAAATGAAAGGAGGAAGAATTAGAATTGTTTGGTCAGAGGCAGGTACCACAGACTCATTTAAATAATTTCTGATTTTTGCTTTATAAATGAGAGCTGGTGCTACATTTGCCATCTGTACCTTGTCCCAGATTTCCTCTGTGCAGTCCAAGGTGTTTCCAAAGAAAGGGTTGACTGCCGCATTGGAAACAAGGATATCAATTCCCCCACACTGCTCCAGAGTCTGTTTCCAACACAGAGTTAGACTAATATTGAGGTTATAAGTCAAATACATCACCAACAACCTCATAATTACGGAGGAGCCGAAACCTGTATGAGAACCATATAACTATGGATGCTAAAATTAAAAAACCATTCACCATTTGAACCAGTTTTTCTCTGTCTTCTCCCTTGCCAACATTACAGGTGGTCCCGGTCACTTGGATGCTCTGGCTCTGCAGCAGCGCCACAGCCTTGTCCACGTTGGCCTGCCGCCGGCTGCTCACCACAACGTGGGCTCCCCTCCTTCCCAGAGCCTGTGCCGTAGCTAGACCGATTCTGAGGAGGAGAAGAAGAAGAGCAACTCGGCGTGAGGGCGATCAAATCTGTACTGCAGCTGTTTCATATGTCACTATCAGACAAATACATACTGCAGTCACAGTTACTGCAAAGGTGAAGATGTCCTCAGCACCAGATTGATAAAATTTGCCTCATTTCTTTCTGCAAATTTGGAAAACCTTTTTCAGCTGTCTTGTGGAGAAAACCAGTGTTAATGATATATCAGCAAAGGGAATGTGCTGCTTCATCAGGACAGCAGACAACTGCAGCCAAAGCCCTTTTCTTAGTTACTGTTCTGTGTATTTTAGGGCTGTGCTGACAAAAGTTTAACGTGTAATTTTTACCCATCTGTGGAGGCAGTGACTATGGCTACCTTCCCAGCAAGGCTGCTTTGAGACATACTCCTCTGGCCAGCGGCAGGATTGGTCCTAAGGAAACTGAATACACTCCTCAACATCACCTGTGAACGGAGAATGGTTAGATTTATTTTTTATGGACACACTGGGTAAGTAGAGCAGAGGTCATATGGACCCTGACAGCAGTGGTGCACAAGCCGAATGCTGAGAGATATAAATATTAATAGTGAATAAAGCGGAGAAAGTCTTTTTTAGTTAGTCGTTTACATTAGTAATATTTATTGATCTGTGTTGAACAAACAGCAATGATACGGCAATCGATCGGTATTCACAAAGGCAGACTGAGGTAACTTTATGGAAGGTTATGCTCACACAGCGGGGTGCAATGTATAAGAAACTAATGCAAGCATGTAAATATGACGAAGAACATTATTACCCTGCAGGTCAGCTGAGCATGAGGTTGCACAGAAGTAAAACTTAGATCTCAAGCTTGAACCTTCGACTACCAACGATTCACGTCTGCTTCAGTCAGTAATTTCCGGGTGGGGGTCCAGCTGTCAAAATAAAAGCCTTCAGGAAGCAGCCCCACGCAATTCGCTGCTCTTTAATTCAGTTGTACAACCAACCAGACATATTATATTAATTTCTGAGGGAATATGAAATTTGATTACTGTATTAAAGTCGGGCGTATATATTTTTTTCTCAATATACAGCCTAGTTTCCTTTCAAACGGCTAAATATAGCGTCCCTAAACGCAACCCGCAAAATCGAGCCAATCACACAGGGAGGCAGTCTTTTCCAAGCGGCGGAGACCTATGTGATTTCACAGATGTTGGATTGGTCTCAAGCCAGTCGCTGGCGCTCATGGTATGCTATTAGATTAGTGGAATACGTAACCTTCTTAGGAGGCGGAGATAATTTTGTTGTCATCGCCAAAGATGATTGAACGCCAATAGCCACTGATTTTCACGCCAGAAAAGAAGTGATTTCACGTATTAGACTATAGACCGTACGCCGATACGAAGTTTATCGGCGACAAAAAGCGAGGTAATTATTTCAGAACGATTGTTTTTACGCTGCTAATGTTGACTGGCAAACACATCGGCTCTATCGGTTTAGCCCGATCGTGCCATTGTTGTTTTGAACTGAACTTTAGCGTTAGCAGAGAAAGGCGAAGCAGATAAGTAGCGTTAACATGGCTAACATCAACTAGCTAGCGTTAGTACCTAGGCCGCGACAACATAGCTACCGTTACTCTAGCGGATCTCTTCAGTTCAAATGAATTACGATTTGAGCTGGACAGTAGCTATATGCTCAATTAACGAAGATATGTTTGATAGCGAATGCACATCGCTTATTTATTTGCGACATTAAGCTAACTTGTTAGCTTTCGCTGATCGGGTTGCATTCAATGAAACGCTACTGGGCGTGGAAAGGATAAGACAGGTGTTGCCGCTTTCTGCTCAGCTTTCCTTTCACATGTCTGCTGTATGAGTTGAGGTTAGCACACTTTCTCGGTTTGTTATAAATGAGTCGTGAAAAGCGTTTCTACGCGGATTGTAGGATTCCTATGAAGGCGGAGACGACGAGGCGCTCGGACTTGGAGATGTGTCCTATCCAGACCCAGCTGTGCTTCTGCACCCAGTGCCTCTGGCGACCAACACATCCATGAGAACCACAGCTGATCTAGATGGATGACCACGACACTCGACTTACACTTTCTCTGAGACATAACTGTTAACGTCACAACGATGTCTGTCTCCGTGAGTACAGTAGTTACCTCTTTTTTTGTATGAATTTTCATGCACTGTGCTGGTGTGGTTTCATAATGATGATCAGATGTCATCAAAGCTAACTTGAAAATAGAAATATTTCACGGGGTGTCTCTTTCGTTTTTTTTAAATATTACCTCACCATATCTTTATGTTTTATCGGAGTATCATTGCCTCCTTTACTGTTCTAAGTGGGTCCCACATGGCTCAGTGGAACCTAGTTGTCCCCAGGGGGTTGGTTTGGAAAATGAAAGAGGGCCTGGCTCTATGGCTTTGGGTTGGCAATTAAGTCCTAAACAGCAAGGGACAGATGTGCCTCTCATCCCCTCCCCCTCCCTCTCATCTCCCTCATTACCATTAAGCCCTTGTGTCCATTTGATCATTGATCCTCCCTGACTGTGGCCCTCTTTTTTCCATGCTTCACAACCACTGACAAAGCTGCGTATTTTGAGTTTGTTGTCATGCTTGGTTTTACATTTTAACTTTTTTTGTGTTCACCCGTTCTCTTCCCTTCCCTCTGTCTCTCGCAGAGATATTTTACGAGATCTTCCCTATTCAGTCCCATTCAGCACTCAGCAATCAACTTTTTTATGACCCTGGCTTGGCATTGCCATGTCAATGTAGTTATTTGTGGTGTTAAAATTTGAAAACCTAGTTTAATACGGTCATTGGTGTGCATATATGAATTACTGAATGAGAGGATCCGAGTTTATGATTTCTACTCTTGTTTTGCCCTCTTTTTCAGACGGTATTGGCTAAGGCACTGTTCGACAACACTGCAGAGAGCCCGGAGGAGCTGGCTTTCCGGAAGGGTGACATCCTGATGGTTCTTGATCAGGAGCAGACTGGTGGGCCGGGCTGGTGGCTCTGCTCCCTGCATGGCAGACAGGGAATTGCCCCTGCCAACCGCCTTCGACTCCTCCAGACAGCCCCACCCCCAGGCTCAGACCTCCGTCATGGCTCTGTTGAAGACTCTGTTTACTTGTCCCCTGGTTCCCCGCTGGCCCGGACTGCTGTCAGCAGCAGTGCAGAGGACATAGATGGAGTGTATCGCTCCCCGCCAGGCGTGGGTGAGGGACGAGGAGTTGGAGCCGCATCAAGACCAGGGGAGCTCCGCAGAGTCGAGGGTGGGCGCCCGCGCTCGCATTCCAGTTCTGGCACCCGTCCCAGACCTGACTGGGATATCGGAGTGGCGGGGCGTCCACGCTCACCGTCTCTGAGAGGACGAGGCACAGAAATGACAGGAACACTTTATCAGACTCCAGTAAGTCCCATGCCTTCAGCAGCTCAGCATGTCAGGCAGCCAGGAGCTCTTATAGCTTCAGAATCTGTGTACCTGTCCCCTACTGGAGTGCCAAGGGCAGCTGATGAACCAGAGGACACTACATATCTAGTCCCTAGAGAAACACTAACAGCAGGACACTCTGACGACTGTTACTTGGTGCCCAAAGGTACACCACTTGCAGGTGACGATGTTTACCAGTCTCCAACAGGAGGAGTGGCTAACGCTGTCTGCTCTAATGGTCCCTCTACTGTTGGTGGAACACCTGGTACCCCCAGAGTGAATCAGGACACACCTGGAATGTACCAAACACCCACCCCTGTTGGAGCAAGCCTTCACAGGACTTCAGCCACAGTTTTGGCCCACCAGCACCCATCTCAGTTGTCACCTGCCCAGGCATCATCCAGACCTCTGCTCAAGGGAGTTTCACCTACCCCTGCTGTTTCCAGGGGCAAACCTGGTATGGCCTGTCACCGGGGGTCCCCTTTGCTGGTCAGAGCAGGACAGATGAGGGTTCCCGGCTCACCAAACTTTGCTCGCAAACCTCCACCTCCAGCACCGCCAGTGAGGGGAGTCACTCGGAAAGATGCACAACAAGCAGCACTGTCATCGGCTGATTGTAGCTCTGCACCCAAACCCACTGCTCAGGTCACTCCTGTAAGTCTGCAGCAAGAAGTGGCCAAGCAGAATGGAACTCCTCAGAATAAGGAAGAAAGGATGAACAATGGCACGGAGAAAAGCGGCAATGTGCAGAATAAAAATGGAGAGAATCAAGATTACTCAGATCCTGTGGATGATCAGGTTTGTGATGGCTACTTCACATTAGTGCCTCATTAGTTCATATTTTAGTTTCTCCAAAAATGTGTTTTTATACTATGGATATGTGAGTGGCGTAAGAGTTTCATTTGGTTGTTTAAAAAATAGATATACATGTTTTGGTCCACCAAGACCTGCAGTCATAATTTTGGATTTTCTGTTTTTGTTGTCTTGGTAGGTGTATGATACCCCTCCCAGTGGCAGGTGGCAGCGTCCAGTCCCATCCGCCCTTGGCGATGATGATGGCATCTATGACACCCCTCGTAGTGTCCCACCACAGGTTGACTCTGAGACAGAGGTGAAGACAACACTTGACTTGACACACTGAACCACAGACCTTTCCTATTAGTGCCTGTTTTCCTATTTTCTGAAGGGGAATTCCTTTCATAAGTACATTTCATTTCATAAGTAGATTTCATTTGAAACGTGCATTTTCAAAAAAAAAAAAAAAAAAAAGTTGTTCGGAATGTGCAGACATTAAATATTCATCTGTGCTGTTCTCCAAGGGTTCTGCATGTAATATGCATACTTGTGCTGTTTTTGACAGTGAAGTGATAATCCTTATTAAGGTTATGATTCACCAAAAAATAACTGGGAACCGTGGTAAACCATTGTATTGAATGCGTGTCTGTACAAGTAAAACGATTCCCTTACAAGAGATGACTATCAGACACTCTGTCACCATTTCTTCCCACATTCCACCATCCGCCTGTGTCCCTGCCCCCCTATAAGCCGAAGCCACACCTGTCTCTGTCTGCTGTGGGAGCCTGTCTATCCAGTCCAAATGCTGCTGCTATTTTCTCTCAGTCACACCCATGTGTCAGGGCCATGCCAAGGCCATAGCACCAGCACCCTGCCCCCAGTGGTCTCCCCTGTGCTGTTACTTGAATGTGTTTGCCAGCTGATGGATTATTTTTTCCTCTTTGTCTGCAGTTACAAAGAGGAATGTAGACAGTGTTTTTCATCTTCACAATTAAAGGGGAAGAATATGTCCCTGTCCACTTTAACCAGTTCAGTCTGATTACCCAGGCACATGTCCAGTTCAAAGCCTTCTAATATTTTATTGTCGCAAACTTTGTGGTGCTTGCTCATTGAAGTGGTCCTCCGTTCATTTCTTAAGGTGAACAACATGTACAATTTCAAAAGATGCATTTTGTCTTCTTGCCTATTTGTAGGTCTATGATGTCCCCACCATCACACTGAATGTGTCCACATCAGATGTCCAGACTGATGAAGTTGATGACGACGTGTACAGTGTCCCTACACTTCCAGGTGTGCCTCTGGGCACAGGGGAGGCCACCACCAGCCTCTCTGGGGAGGATGTGGCCCTGGTTGGACAGGTCTACCGCGTTCCTGGACCTGAGAAACGGACCAGTGGTGGCGGTCATGACAAGGACTCCTCTGAGCCTGACTGTGGCATCTATGACATGCCTGCTTTGACTGTTGAAGTCCTCCCTCACTCTTTGTCATCCTCCTCCACCTCTACTCGCCGCCTCTCTATCTCTAGTAACGGTTCAGGTGACATGCAGTGGAGGGCCTCACTCTCCAGCCTTGTCCACTCGGTGCTGAGCACAGTCTCCTGCTCGTCCTCTACTCTGTCGTCGCGGGACCTGGCCACTTCGTTGGCTGAAATCCTGTCAACCTGGAAAGCCAGCCATTCAGATGATCCTCCACCTCCTCTTCAGCAGGCGTGGGCTCGGCTGTCGGACCTCCTGCCGGCGCTCTCTGCTGTTGGCAACGCTCCTCCTTCTGAAGGGCTCTTGTTGCTGGTCCAGCGCTCTCTTGAGGAAAGTGTCCTCCTCTTGCAGGCTCAGGGCCGTCCCCGCCTGCCTTCCCAAGAATCCCTGTCTCGCAGGCCGTTGCCCGCACTCCCGGTGCCTGACGGGAAGTCCTCAGGAAATGGGATGGGCTCCCGCAAAGGTAGCTGGATCCAAGAAAGGCCACTGCCTCCAACCCCTCAGCCTTCCTTCCCCTTGCCTCCCACTCCATCAACTGTGACACTGACAGTGGGCCCTGCTGATGGAGAAGATGACCCAAGCAATGAGTATGCAGGAATTGGCTTGACTCCCATTCCTGCTCCAGTACCTAGTGGAGACAGTGTTGGATATGTGAAACTACAGGTTCGTTTTCATGATAATATGAATTAATAATTTAATCTTGAAGTAATCATCACAAGTAGCCAGCATGTTTTTTGTGCCTGAACACATTTGTACAATTGTTTTTTAACTATAGTTTTATGGTTACAGTATAGTCCAGCGTAGCCTGTAAATGTGTCAATAAACATGCCCAACTCCTCTCCTCTTTCCTGCACTAGGGTAAACCAGAGCCACCTCCTGATGCCCTGGCTGAGAATGGACAAACACAAACTATCACCGCAGAGCCGAGGGTGAGTCTCTTCCTCTGTATGTTTACTTCTGTGTACACAATCCTGCAATCCTCCGACAGTCCACAGACTGTCATTCTTTAGAGAGTTGTTGTTGTACAGAAGACCACACTGCAAGTCTACACAGATAAGTCATTGATTCACTCACTGGAGTTCACAGAGTGCTCTGTTTACTAATGGACACTGTGACTCATTAATCCAGCTTGCAGCAGCCCTTTGAATCCTGATGTGGTCGAAACCCATCCTCAGTCTACACTTTTCTCCACACAACCTGATGAATTCCCACATTAACCCCAGCTGGTTTTTGTTCCCTGAATCCATACGCTGATTCGTCGTGTGTGGAGATGGAAAGGATTTGTTTGTGACATCAAAGCTTCCAGTTGTTTCTCTGACAAACCAACATCAAGGCTTACAGCTGGAGACTTGTAATAACATCAGGGTTTCCTATGCATTCATTCATTTGTGGCAGCCCGTCACATATTCATTTCCTATTTTTGGATCTGTGTGGATGGCTCTCTCTCTCTCTCTCTCTCTCTCTCACACACACACACACACACACACACACACACACACACACACACACACGTACACAAACACAACATGTGTTCGCCTCACATAGACTTTACACTACTCGGGTGGGCCAGAGGCCCAGGCTCACCTACTGTTGTGAAAACAGTAGCATGTCTGAGTGTTTGTGGTGAAAAGAGAGCTAAAGGGGGAAAAGCAAGGCAGGCAGATTAAAGTACCTGCAACCAAACATTTATAGTCACGTGTTGTTGTGTCAGTCTAAATCAGTTTTGCCTTCTGCTGCTTGAGACTGGGCTCATGTTTTCTTATCACTCTGTCTGCATTTTTCCCACTCCTTACTTAACTCCCTGGTTACACCATAGACGTCCAACAAGAGGTCACTTGTAAATCTTAACAATCTTGCCTCACATTGGCTGGAGGCTGCAGGACAATAAGTGACAGAAAAGCACAGTCATTCTTTGAGCAGTGCCACTTGCTGACGTACTGTATGTGTGTGGGTGTCTGTCTGTGTCTGACGTTTAAGTGCAGTGTAAGACCCTCAGTCTTCTTTTGTCTGCACATGTTTTGCGTTACATTAACTTTATCATACACCTGCAGTCTGCAGCTGGTGCCAGTCCAGTAGTTATTCTGATTTTGAACTGCATGCAAATCATTATATAAAGTTTTTTTTTCTCCCTTCTACACAACCTCTATGTTTTTAGTTAGTTTACCATTTGGCACATGAGGAGTTTGATAGCATCCCATAACCTAAGGTGACATCTTCCCATGTTTAGTTTTGTATTTGTTATTTTATTCAAATTATTGTCACGTATGGAAAGAAAAGCACCAAATCCTTGTTGTCTTCTTGCATATTTATCTGACATCTTTTAGATTTTCCCAGCTGTAATAGACTTGTCACAAGCCAGCCAATTTCTCAGTCATCTCCAAAAGACAGTGCTGCGTATAGTGCTAGTGGCATGACTCTGTAGCATAACTCTTCTTTACAAATACTAATTTCATCTTTCCTCGTACAGTTGACCCCATCCCCTGGTCTCCCGGTGTCCCTCTCCCTGGAGGACTCGGAGCTGCTATCTTTTTACTCCTCTCAGAGCCTCGCTCACCTCTCTTGCCTGGCAGATGCCATCGATGTGCTCTTCAGCAGCGTGCAGGGGAACCAACCTCCCCGCATCTTTGTTGCCAGAGGGAAGAGTCTCATTGTGACAGCACACAAGCTGGTGTTCATCGGGGACACGCTCTCGCGCCTCCTCACCTCTGCCGACCTCCGGGCCAAGGTATGTAAAGACAGCTAAACACACACTTTGTTTTCATGATGCTATTTGTGTGAAATCATGAGATATATCCAAAATGCTGAGGACAAAGCGCAAGAACTATATCCATCCTGAGGTAGACAATCAAAGCTGTGCCATAATTGGGATTTTATATCTTTTCCTCACTTTAGATCACAACCTCGGGGGGACGACTCTGCCAGGCATTGAAGTCAGTTGTCGTGGCAACAAAGGGCGCTGCACAAAACTACCCGTCAGTATCTGCCACCCAGGAGATGGTGGACCGCGTCGCTGAGCTTTCCCAGCAAGCAGCTGGCTTCTCCACTCTGCTCCAGCGTTTGGCAGAAATATCCTCATGATATTTCATATCACTCACGTAAAAACATTGTTTACACTACACATATATTTTCTCTCTTTGAAATGCCTTATTTGTTGTTTGATTCTTTCTTTACCTTTCATTTGTATGGGATTGAAGCAAGCAAAGTTGAATCCTGGCGTCGAGCCTTGCTGCAGCTGTTACTTAGCTGGGTTTTCACTGTGTTGGTTCTGTCTTCCAAGTGTGTTGGTTTGCCTTTGTTTATATACTGACCTCTGTGCTTTGACGCCAGGCACACCGTGTCTTTTTGAGTGTTAACTTATTAAATATTTGAAGCCCTGCTGTGGCTTTGCGTGTCTGTGCGGATTGCTTATCTTGGGAGCTTTGCTTTATTGTGTTGGTCATATTTCTTTCCCTCACTTGACAGCCAGTTTTCCTTCCTTTCTCTATTTATTTAGCCATCCCTCCTATTCCAAAAATAGCACAGAAGGAGGCCTTACATCCTGGTTCTGGCCTACTTTCTGACACCCAGAAGGCCTTTTGTGATTATCATTCTGGAGCTCTTGAAGCAGCATATCGAGCGTTTGGGGCTTGATGGGATGAGGCGTGGAGTAGGAAGTTTGCCCGACTTCCATTCTTAATTTGTGCAAGTATATGTTGTGTTTGTGTAGTGCCCATTTCCACAAGAAAGCAAAGATTAACTGCAGTAAAGCATGTAATCCATGGCATGAGGATTATATGAAACATCTCTCAACACATGGCCAGTTTACAATCACGATAATATGTGAGCATTGATGCAGTGACTGGCAGTGAATAATAATAGTTGGATGAGAAATTGCTTAATCTTGTTCTTTCCCACAGTCACATGTTACCCTGACAGTGGGTAAGAAACCTGTTGACCAAGCTCACCTGTCTCCACACGTCTTATTATGGTGTACATGCTCACGTCTCTTTCACTGTCTTTGCTTTTCATGTTCATTTCTCGTAAAATGAAGACGCATACCTGTTTTTCCATCTCAGACCTCCAGATTAATATCTGGCCTCTGTCAGTTTCATTCATACCATTTATCACATGTATAATAATAGAAACATGCTCAGTATTAAGTTCTTGTGGAATCTATACTAGACTGGAAGTTGAACAAACATTTACATGACAAATCTTTATTGTGTAAACACATGAACAGCTTCATCTTTGGGTGCTCTACAAAGTTTGATTATTATACTCAACAGTGTTTGGATCAATCTTCTGTATCATTAGTCATATTGCTAAACATGATATTCAAGTTTTTTTCTTTTAGATCCAAATCAGTATCTTCAGGGCATTTCATAATCATTTTTACAGTTGTGTCAGTTGAAATCGTTCTAACTTCCTGCTTTGACATTTTAATCTACTGCAGTGCCACCTTGTGGAGGTTTGAAGTATTACTTAATGAATACCTGCCTGCCAAAACAGGCTCAATAGTGTATGTATGAGAACAGCATGATCGGGAACTAACCTTGAGTTCAATATTTATTATTGTCAGTTCTTATGTTCTTTGCTTTTCAGTTTGCATGGCTTTAATTTGCTTACATCTTTATATGCATCTCCTTCAGGAGGGGTGATTTTCCTTGGTGATTTACCGCGAACGAAAATCTGTCTTTGTTTTTTTTTTTTTTTTCTGGAAAAATATGTCTAAGTTACAGTTCAAAGATGGCTGTGTTTTCTATTATACAAGAGAGTTTTTTACACTACGTGAACTCATTTGAGTCTGTTATCCATATTTGATGAGGTATAAAAGTGAACGTTTCTCCTACATTATGCAGACCTAAATCTCTTAACACTACATTTGATGTCTGTCTTGTATTCCTCTTCAGAATGCACAAATACATCTTTTGCAATTAAACTAATGTGTCTCCATTATTTATTACAGTATTAGACTGTCTGAAAATTACTTTATCTACAGAACATCCTCTATTTGTTGTATTTCGTAAACTAGTCCAAGTCAAAAATAAAATACTGGACGAATATTGTCACAACTGTCATGGAGCTGTGATGTGACTCGGATAACCCGAGCCTTACCGGAAACGTCCGATCTGTGACGCCGAGCAGCAGCCGTAGCGACGCTTGTTGGAGTTTAGACAAGCGGAGAGAGCAAAATGGCGGACGAAGATATTACGCTTGATGGAAAACCTCTACAGTCGCTCCGAGTTGCGGATCTGAAGGCCGCTCTGGAGCAAAGAAACCTCTCAAAGAGCGGGCAGAAAAACACACTCATTAAACGACTCAAAGGGGTAAGTTTTCACTCACGATGTGGACGCCTGTCGAGTCTGGCTAAGTTCAGTAGTCGGCGAGAGACGGTGGGGGTTAACAGTAACGTTGGAGGCCGTCCGTAACGGTGTGTGGGCTCGGAAGCGGGAATACATAAATCGCTTGGCGCAGGTTATTACACATAAACAACAGTTTTGTTTTCGGTTATTTGTAACTGACAGCGCAACGAAACTGTCTGTCGACCGAGTTCACACTTAACGTCAATTCGTAACTACTCGTAGCGCACCGTGTTGCACACAGTTGAACTGTGCACCTGTCAAGTCGAGGCCTAAGCCGAGTGTAAGCAAGCGAGCAGCCGCACATAGTGTACAGTACATGGCCGTGCCCGCGCTCGGTGTGTGTTGGGGTTACGTGGGCGCGCATTGCGATGTAAACACAATTTTACAGCTTCACCAACGAGTGATTTATTCAGTTTGTTTCAAGTTATGTTCTTAAGCAACACCACTGTTGTGTTGCATTAGACGTTCAGCCCATAAACAACGATAGGTTTCAGGGCCGTAGCTAGGATTTTAGGAATACTGAGGTCATGAGATCTCCATTATTTATTTATTTAGTCGACATAAATGTAACTGAATACAATTTGTTGGGTCCGAAATGCACTGAAATTGTTATTCATTGATGATTGAGAGAACAGCAAACATGGAGGGAGAGAGAGAGGAAATATATGCAAAAAGGAATGTTGTGATTGGTATGGTTTGCCTCTTAATCACAACACCCTTGGGACACCTATAAGTGTCTATAATATAATATAATAAACCCCCAGATTCCCAGACAAAATACAGAGGATATGAGCTCAGTGTCCTGAGTGGTAGTTGAGGCCCTGAAGTTTTGTTTCAGACTATTCAGCTCTTAAGGATAGCATATTAATTATACTACTGCAGAACCTTGAAATACATGCATATCAGCTCACACATCTTACCTCAGGTAAAAATATTATGCCAAAGACAATGATATTACTTAGACAATAGGTTTACCATGAAGCTACAACAGAAAGCCCCTTAAAGCTTGTAGATTTCTGTAGGTGAAGAGTGGAGCTCAGTCTCATTATGATTTGCATTTATTCAAAACACAGTGGGCCATGGTACAACTGAACCAAGCCTTGAGAAGTGCGTAAATAAAGTAGTACACAAGTTTGGGTGCTTTGATTTTGAGGGGCAGATACATGTTTCATGCTATTATATGTTTAATATCTGATAGAAATTGAGCAATATGTCACACATTTAAATCATTTTTTAGTTATTAAATCCGAGTGTAATTTACTGATGTTCTGAAGTTAATATTTTGCTAGAAGTATGTTTCATGAAACATTTAAATATTTATCCATCTCTAAAGGTGACAGAAAAAGCTTTGCATATAAGCATTTTCAGAACATTGCCTCTACAAGCTGTTTTGGTGTTAATGTAGTTACCTATCTTTAGATGTTTCAAATGTTTTGCACAATTTTTGAAACCATGTTTCTTTTTTTCAAAGGGTTCAGTTCATTAAAAGTACCTTATCAAGTTCTCAGACCAATTACAAATGTAATTCTGCGGTTAAACTGGAAATGATCAAGGCAGTCAATTGACTCAATCATCTACCAGAAAATTCGTTCAGCAGCTATAATTCTCCTTCCTTGTTCCCTTCAGGCTCTGATGCTGGAAAATCTTCAGAAGTCGTCGTCCTCACACAGCGGTCTGCAGCCCAACTCGCAGGTGCAAAGAAATTTTTAATCACAGGTTTTTGTCAACATATGTCTGTGGGATTTTAAGATCTGGTGACAAGCCTCATACTTTATAAGCATGAGATCAAACCCATGGAATATTTCCTACTGAGACAAACAGGTCTTTCTTTGTACTAATAATATATAATATATAATTAAATGGTATTTTGGGTACTCTGTTGTGTTGCAGATAGGTGAGGAGATGAGCCAGAATAGCTTCATACAACAGTACCTGGCCAAACAGCAGGAGCTCCTTCGCCAGAGGCTGGAGAGAGAAGCCCAGCAAGATGAAGAGGCAGACGGTATAACAATCACAGTAACATATATAACACACATTCACATATCAGAAATTAAACACAGTTTCTGCCAGTGGTCCTTTAGCCTAAAGGACCTTCTCGGTCTTTGTGTCTTTCTCTCCTACACATTCCTTCTCTTTTGGCAGTCCTGTTAATTTATGTTCAAACATCTTCACCCATGTATTTTCATGTACATTTGTATAGACATGCTCAACAGTATTATAAAAATGCTTGAGAGATTTTTTTCTCAGCCCGATT
The DNA here is from genome assembly GCF_020382885.2 of Scatophagus argus. Classification (NCBI taxonomy): domain Eukaryota; kingdom Metazoa; phylum Chordata; class Actinopteri; family Scatophagidae; genus Scatophagus; species Scatophagus argus. Next base: position 11,266,165 of record NC_058515.1, on the reverse strand, counting down.
CATTCAGAAGTTGCAACTGGTTTGGGCCTATTGGGAGAGTGTCAGAGGATTTAATCGCCACAGTGGTGCTGAGGGTTTACCTCTCTGTCCCTCTCTGACAGACAGTCCAGCAGTGCCGGAGGAGGATGAAGACCACTCTGAGGACAATGACACCTCTCCCTATGTCTCTGACAAGGTAACCTCCACACACTGAATAGTCAAATGAAGAAGCCTGAAGATTTAACTCAAAGAAAGTGATACCCTAAGAACACGTTGATCAGAAAATGTTGTTAAGATGTTGTTTTCCATTTTTCATTTCTGTCATTATTCTACTTATCACACAAACTTCTAGGTTGTTCTGTCTGCCTGGAAATTAGATTTTTCTTGTTTGTAAATGCCTCAAAACATGTTAATGACTGTAGGAAACAAATGTAGTCACCATGGCATTATTTTTGCCCAGCAGCATCGCTCCATACACTCCCAGCCCTCAATGACCAGGGTGGAGGAGAAAGGAAGCGATTCAGTGATGGTTCATGGGACAATGGACCGTGGCCCCAACATGGGCCCAGGTCCTGCCCTCCACCCCCAGGAGTCCTTTGAGGCCCCAGGAGCTAGGATGCTGCGGGCCACCTTTCATCAAGGACATATGGAGCCACCTGCCCCCTCTCCTCCCCGTGCTGTAGCCTCTCTGTCAGTGCGCGTCCTGGGCCAGCCTGACCACCAGGGGCTTCCACCTGCCATACCCAGAGCTCAGGAGAAGGAGGGCACTGCACCCAGTGAACCAGGATCAGCTCATCCTGTCCTCCACCTCAGCCGATCTGCCGGTGCGGGAGGTCACATGCATGAGGACAATGATAAAGATGACAGTGGTGATGATGAAAGCGAGGATGACGAGGATTGGGGGTCTGGTTCTGGTGCGGCACGAAGGGGCAACAGAGCACCTCCCCAGCTGCAGCAGATGCCCCCCAGTGTCCCGTCAACATTTGGAAGATCCAAACGCAAGCTTCAACCTCCACAGCACATCCCACCACCACAGGCACACCACACCCCAATGCAACTACGCCACCCCACTCCTCCTCCCTCACCGCCCCCTAACCTGTTTCCCCTACCTGACACTCCCAAGCAGAGCCCACCAGACCCAGACAACCAGGGGGGAGAAGGCCCTGAACCTGCACGCGATCCAAGGGTGGCACCGTTCCCACCACCGGCCGTGCAGAGGCAAGACTCTGACTCAAGCTCTCGTTCTAGCAGTCCTGAGCCCCCTGTGAAGCGAGGACCAGGACCGCTTTCTCTGCTTGTACACAAGATGGAGTCAGAGGAGGCCACCTCAGCTGCAGATATGTCAGGAGAATCAGCACACTCCACTGCTGGGCCTACCAGTTCCAGCAACTCTCCACTGCAAAATTTGGAGAGAAAGAGTCTACAGGAGAGCAGGGATATTGAGGAAGTGATGCGCCCGAAGGAGGAGAAGAAGAGAGAAGAACACCAGGAGCAGAAGAGAGAAAGAAAGAAGATACAAGAACTGGAGAGAGAGAAGAAGCACCTGGATGAAGACAAGGAAGAGGAGAGGAAGCGAGAGAAGAAACTGCATCAGAAAGAGGAGCAAGGAAAAGAGAGAAAGTACCAGGAAGAGGAAAAAGAGAAAGAACATCAGGGTGAGAAGAGCAGAGAGGAACAAGTGCAAAAGGAGACGTACAAGAGAGAGGAGACAGCCAGCAAAGTGACTGTGACTAAAGCCCAAGATTCAGATTCCTCATCAGATTCTGACTCCAAGTCAGACTCCTCTTCACGTTCATCACAATCTTCCACCTCCTCTGGGGATAAAACCCGCCCTGCTGAGAAGCCGAAGGTCAGTGATCAAACTGATGTAGGTGTCGGTCATTGGCTACAATATCGACAGAGACACCTGAGTTACTTTGATCATTAATTTGGTGCACTCAGCACATTTCTGGTGTTGCGCTTTTGCCAGTTCCAGTGTGTATCAGGAGGACTGAGTGTATAGAATCATTTTGGTTGCAAAGTATTGCAGATTTGCTAATGTTTCTTTTCTCTTAACATTATCCTGTTTGTATTTTATTGAAGATTTTCATTACTTACATTTAGATAAAACTAAACAATCTTTGGACATGCTGTTATTTGTTTTTCATTGTTTTTACTTTGAATGATTTCACAGAAGTCAGGCCAAGGACAAGAAACCAATGATGGGGAAAAGACAAACCTGAATAAAGGGGCAAAGAAGCGATGCCTTTCTGAAAGGTCGGTAATCTTCATTAAAATACAATTACCCTTAATTACAACCGGAACGGAGTCTTCAGAGTTGTGTCATTATCACTAGAAAGAGGTAATAATTTAATTGTATTTATGTAGCGTTAATTACATGACAGAACAGTCTGAAGTGAAGTTAAGTGAACAAACTGATGTGCATTATGTTTGTGAGCTCTATTAACTTTGCACAAATAACAGTTTCTCTTAAACTGTGCAGGTTTGCTTTTATATTTGTTCTTGGATAAAGATAAATGAACAATAAATAAATGGTTCTTCCGATTATAATGATTGTATCAGATCGGTTATAAACACACCCCATTGCTTTCACTCATTGCTTCTTATTGTAGCTCGTTGTAATTCTGGTCAGGCATTCATTGAGGCAGCCCACAAGCGGCGTGGCTGTTGCTCCTGTTCTCTTGAGAAAAAGGGTCCTTTCCCTCCTTCCCTCATTACCCTCTTCGGTTTCCTTTTTTCAGATGTATTTCCCTTTGTTGCTGGCAGCAGAAACCTTAACTCAGAATATCCCATATAGATTGAATGATTGATTAATCAGCATTTTTGGTTTTATTTCCGACATTTGCGATACGTTTGAGCGTGTACCGGAGCTTTTATTTTGGAAAGCATTGACCGGAACATAGCTTTTTTTCCCTACTCCGGTAGACTTGACGCTGGTCTCTCTAGCCAACATGGCCGTCATGCATGCATTGCATCCCTGATACCGACGCAGTGCTATTCAGCATAAGAAACGGCCGCGATTTTTTTAGTTCGCGTCCCCGATTTCAACCCACGCCTGACCGGAATAGCCATTAGCGACAGAGTGTGATCTTTTATCGCTGGGGGTTCCCTTTCAAGGCCGTCCATAATGCTGTCCGAAGGCAACAAAAACGGGTAAGAGTGAGCCAGAGGGCGACTCAAGGCTTAAGGTTGCTGATTGTAATTTTACACCCCTTATCCAGAAAGCAACCAGCATACATTAGTCGGCTGTATCCTGCCGTGAAACCTTCTGTACATTACGATGCTCACAATGATGGTTAGCTAGCAGCTCCTTCCTGTCTGTTAAATATCGTGTCATCAGTTCACATTGGCCTGGTTATGAGCGTGTTACATGTTCGCCCATGTGAGCAGGACCGGGGGTGGGGACGTCGGTGAGAGCCTTTTGTTGAGTGAAGGAAGGGAAAGATATTTTTGGGGGAGGGGGGTCTCCTTTCTATCATCATTGCCTAAAGTAGCTCCATATTGAAGGAACACGTTGATTAATAAACAGTGGGCTCGGATTTAATGATGTGATGCAGGGATTCATAGGGACAGTGGTTTCTCCTGCTCTGCTTTTCTGTCATGCCAGGTAGCCAAGAGATATGGCTTTTTTCTTTTTGCACAATGTATATTTTTAAATTTCAAAATAATCCTCATTTCATTGTCTATGACATCTCTATATTATGTTTGTTGTCTATATTATCCTATTGTCTAGCCCACAGAAGACTATATTTGTATTTTGGTGTTTGTGTGGCTGTAGCTGTTAATGATCTCACTGTTGTCAAGGGAGATCATTAAAGCAGACATCTGTTAGCTGTACAGTCAGTGTGAATGGGCCCTTATGGTGTGATATAATTCTCCCAGCTGGCACCAGCACTCTCACACTTTCATCTTCAGGGAGCTGACTACATGTCTGATTTGATAGGTGACAATGTTTTGATCCTCTTTGAGTTGGTTTTGTTGCGATTGCCCAACATCAGACTGAATGGTTGATGTACTCCATGAACTCTGTGGAGTGGATGGATTTGAATGTCTGGACATAGGCAACTGTTAAGTTGACATGAAAGACATGAAGGTTGTTACATGTTAGGTTCCAGATGTACTTCGAGGTGGTTCTTCATTCCAGCTTACTCATATGAATACAGTGCTGTTTGAAATGCAGCACCAAGAGTGCTTCCAGGCTGTTTTTGAAAAGAAAAGCATCATGTAGACACTCAAGTTAGTCACTCCTTATTTGTTTGAGTGATCATCTCAGCTCGTCCTTTCCTCTTTTCCTGATCCTAAGGGATTGTGTTTCCAATTGACATCTGTCTCCCTTTACAGCCAGTGCAGGTGTGGCCTTGATTAAGAGACGCACACACATAGACATAGACACCAGCACCTTGGGCAAATGTGTGGCATAGAGGAGGGGAGTTGCTGTCCTCCTGCTTACACTTCTGCCAGTGACTAATCTCCAGAGAAGGAGGTTGAACAGACTGTCCTAACAGCAGTACAGGAGTATATTTCAGTAGTATATACATGTATCATGTACTCACTTTTCCTGTGAAATGCTTGGAAATGCAAACAGTCAGGCAATGAATCAGTAAACAATAGAGGAGAACATGCATTGGGATAGTGAGAAAGATGCTAGAGGATCTGCTTCCCCCGCCTACAGAGTGCAAACTCTTTGCCTGTGTCATCACGTGGAGGCAGCGGAGGAGACTTCTTATAATGCTGGTAGGGAAAAGTAGGCAGCTAAAAATATAATGATGAAATCTGCTTGGTTTTGCTCCGTCTTGGATAACAATGGTAAATTAAAATAATATATAGAGAAGCGTCAAGCTGTGTGAGTTCTGACTCACAGTAACTACAAAGTGTTGCTTTTATTGGTTGAGTTAGAATTGGGTTTTTTCCAGTAATGACCCAGCATGGATCAGATGAAGACCACACACATGGAGTCAGCTGTGAGTGAGTGTCTTGGACCGTGAGTTAGTTTGAGGTGTGTTTGGAGGCATGGGTGTCTGTTAGCTGGTGAGTTATTTATAGCAGGAGTGACTCAAATCACTACCCCCCAGTACCCTTCTTTTGACTCTGCCCAGTGTTGTGCTCTGTTTTATTCTGCACATTATTTTGTCCAGATTGTTTTCAATTAGAGCTGCAACTATTGATTATTTTCTTTACTTCTTAATATGCTGACCTGGCCAAAAATATCTTGATCTTTTTTTTCTCAATTATGAAATGCCCTGTAGATTATAGCCAACTTGAAATCTGAAATGTCTCCATTTTCACCATTAAAATACAATTTTGCTCATCACCATTTGAAAATTAAGATCAGCCACTCATACTGACCAGTATTAACCCTGAGCTCTTTACCATGAAATCTTATTTTCTTCCACCCACTCACTCCTCTCTCCTCATCCCAACTGTTTGTTCCTCCTGCAGGGAGGTGTCAGAGCCCAGCGCAGCTGCTGTGACCGAGGTGGAAGCAGACTCGGAGAGCACCATGGCCCAGCAGCCACCCTCTGGCGCTGAGCCTGAAAACAGTGAGGGCCGCCTGGAGGAGGTAAGCTCACTGAGTGGGTGGGGTTGCTCGGGTCTTTGCTCTGTCTCCCACTAACCTGCATCCTCATTCATATAAAGCTTGTGTAGTTGGCAGTACAAGTAAAAAAGGTCACTTTTAACCAACACAACCCCATTGTTTGGCCCCTGTGGAGATTTTTGATTCTGACCTTAGATACGGTGTCTACATCCTTTTAACTTCTCACATGCTCATCAGATTACTCATTGGAGGTTTCTACAAATTCTCATAGGTGAACAAACTGGGGTTGAGTTGGAGTTGGGTCCTGGGATAAACAGAAACAAACTAATCCTTTCCATCTGCATTTAACAGAAGTAATTATTTCATAACTGGCTCATTCACTAAGATGTTCTCTCACACACTCCTCGTGTGTTCTCTGGCCTGTGCAGGGAGATGTTGAGTGTTGATGCTGCTGGAATAGAAATAGTATTAGTATGTGAAATTATGCTGCAGAAAGTGCATGCTTCTCATATCACTGTTCTTGTCTCTATGTGTGTGTTTTCTTTGGGAGGGAGTAAGCGAGAAAGAAAAAAACATTACTGTAGGGCCCTGACACACCAAGCTGATTAAGCCGATTTCACTGTTTTAACCCCCTATGGCAGACAGTGATCAGTGTGCCTTACTAAGCTGAAGTTTTTGCATATTGTTTGTCAGGGTCAAAAGAGTCATTATATTGGATAAGAGTATTGCATTTTGCTATCACTAGCAATTTCCCTTCTTAAAATCAAAGAAAATAAACATATATTTTCATACAATTATACTTCAGAGAATTATTGCACGAGCTGATTGTGAAGCTACATTTTTTGGCATCCAGCTCTTGTTAGAGTCCCTCATTTATATCTGCTGGTGAGCAGCTATGTTACTGAAGCTATTATCAGCATGTGTCTCTTTTTTGTATTACATGTGCGTGTGTGTGCTTTGTTTCCCCCTTGGGTTTGCATGAGTAATGGACCCTGACAGTGTGTGTAGAGATGCATCAGGGTTTATTTCTGCTGTTTCTTTCACCCTGTTTTCATTCTCTCTGCTCTCTTGCTTGCTCTTTTCACACTGCCTTCCTTCTCTCTCTCTTTTTTTTATTCATTCTCTTTAATGGTCTCTCTTCCCTTCTTTGTCCCCTTACTTTCCATCTTTTGCCTTTGTATCCCATCATGAACGCTTCTCTCTCACTATATATTTATGGTGTAATTGTTGTTTAAAACCCCATTGATTGCTTTGTTATGAAGGTACCCATGCCTCTTCCATTGCCCCTAATGGTACCTGCTGCGTACTACTACTACCACCACCACCACCAACACCACCAACACCTCCTCCACTCCTCCTCCTCCTACAACTCCTGTCCCGCTATGCCCAAGTGCGTCGCTGGCACCTGAATTAGGCCCAGAGTCTGCAACTTCATGGCACTGAGTAAAGCCTGAGCCTGCAAGGCCTCTCCTGTAGCCCTCCAGTGACATGCAGAGCCAGCAGGAACTGGAGCTCACATCAAACCACCACCGACAGCAGTGGCAGCCATGTTAACTGCAGCAGCACATAGTTGTTATGGAAAGCCAGCCTCGGGGGTTTGGAAGTCTGCTCACTGATCTGAGCTGGTCTGGACTGTACTGCACTGTGCAGTGGTGATGAATGATGGGGCAAGGGAAGGGGGAGGATGTCTCTTAACGCTCTGTATCGCCTCCCACTCTTCGCGCCTTTCCCATCTGCCATTTTGAGGACAAGCGCAGTCTGAAAGCGTTACCCTCCAGCATCTCTGCCTCTGTCCTCCAAAGGCAAAATGCAGCTCAGAGAAAAGACAAAGCTCTTCAGCTCTCCAGTTTTGTTTTTACCTTCACCTCTAACCCCACACTGCCCTCTGCTTGTGAGGTGGAGGTATGACATTGGACTAATAACCCATACAGTGATCAGGGCTAAAGCATCGTTTACTGTACACTGTCACTGTTTGGGGTTTTAAGCTTTGAAACACACTCCACCTGAGCAGCTGAAATAGTTTGTTTGGACATGATGATTATGGGACTTTTCGTGGATAAGAGCCATCTGTGACATGATGATATGGACTTGTTTCTGCACCTTGAAAAACCTGGAACACTATTGTTGGTTGAGTTTGTAAGGATAAAAGTCATTGTCTGACTTACAAGCTGACCATTTCATAGTGACTACCATTATTCAGCTGTGCATTATTTGACAGTGCACTTAACATCTGTCATGGCACCTGACATTGCCATTCATAAGAGAACTGTTCTTCTGAACTCCATTGTAACAGAGACTTTCAAAGGACATAATGCCAAGGACAAGTAATATGACTCATATTATGCACCAAGAATTTTTATGGGTGCACAGTGACATTGATCACCCACACTGAGAAATGGATATACTCAACAAACACCGCCTCCCTTCCTCTGCAGCCACACTGTCCGTGAACTCAAGTGTGACTCAGTGGATGTTTCACCAGGAAATCATGATATCCTGCCTCTGCTGTGGACCTCGCAGATGGACAACCGCAGTTGTTGTTACTGTTTTTCTATCTCTACGTCTGTTATTTTGCTACACCCACAGCTTGGCCTTTGCATCCTGTGTGATTTATGATTTCTTGTGAGTGCCGAGACTTTCATGTGATCAAATATCCTAAAGATATTTCTCTGGATTATAATTTTTCAAAGACAAACTCCTCTGGATTACTTTTATCCCAGGGAAGAGACTTTATGCAGAGGCTTTCGGGACAGTCTACTTGAGAACATGAACCACTGTGACAATTAAGGACAATTAACTCAAGGTTCTCAAAATGGATTTTTTTCTGCTTGTCAGATGTACCTTCATTTTATGGACTAACCCTCACACCCGTCAGAATTCATCATCACGCATTTTGAAATGCTTGGCTCCCACAAAGACTGAAACATGACTCTGAGATCAGCATTCAATCAAGAAAAGTCTTCCCCAGCCCCATTCAAGAATAAAAGTCCAATCCGGTGGTCAGTTCCTGCCTGGTGGCTAACCTGCACACTCAAATCAAGCCCTGCTCTCACTCCTCTGCCTTCTCTGATTGGATCCTTGTTGCCTAGATACAGTACACACTGTCGTGGTTGGGCCGTAGTCGAGCCAGTAAGGAATCAGGTGTCAAATGGTACCAGGAAATGACTTGTGATTATTCCTCTATTTAAAATGTATACATTTTTTTTCCCTCCAGATCTTTTTTGTAAATAAGAGGAATGATTTATCCCTCTGTGTAATTTAGTGCAAATTTTGAAACGTTCGTGTACTGCAGTTTTCATTTGATATTTTGATACAGAGATGACAGTGTTCATCGTACATTTGACTTACACAACTGGTCTACAGCTGTGTGTTGTTAACAATAGTAAATCGTCAAGGTGAACTTAAACTGCAGCACCGATCCTGACAGATCTTTGAGTCCTCAGCACTCGGTTCTCCACCTCTGCTCTACAGAACTCATAAACACTAACAACATTCAACAGTGTTAATCAGCTGCAAGTCATGATACAAATATGTTCCATATTTTAATGTTAAATGAACATGGCAGTGTCAACACCAAACAAATATAATGCAAGTAACCCTCTTATTCTGGACAACATTTTAGATGCTAAAAAAAAATCTCATATGCGCTCGAGACTCGTTTAAAATCATTAGCCAGTGCAGATAACATTACATATTAAAATCAGCCCTCCTCGTCTAGAGAAAATAAATCCAGACCGAATGAGATGTGAGTTTTGTAAAGCGACAGGATCCACTCAGACACACTGACACACACTTTGCCAGACTCATTTTCCCTTCTATTCTCAGTCCTCTAATGGACATTATCTTATAATAACTTGCTGCACTAAGATACGACCCAGTTTGAGTTTCACACAGGCCTACTAATGCACACCGTGTACTTGCCTTGTCCTTAGAGTCTGCCACACACACACACACACAGGGGAGCAGCATAATGATTTATCTCAGTGTCTTTGAGCAGAGGTGGAAGGCAGAAATGTGTCTGGAGTCTCTCTGTATCGACCAAGAACCCTCTCATAATGTGGTACAGTTGGAGCCTCCGGGCTTCTGTTACTTTAACCCCCCCCCCAACCCCTCCTCCAGTTTTCCTGTTTCACCTCTTCTCTGTTGTCGCCTGTTTGGGTCTGGATTCTTGGTTCTCATCTGGCCCCACACCCCTGGGGTTTCTGTATGTTCTCTCGTCTCTCTCTTTTTCCAGAGCACCACCCCTAAGGCTTTTGCTGCTCGCAAGATATCCTTGACCAGTGAGTATACCACTATACCATGTGAGGAAACTAATGGAACAAGAATGAAAAATTCAACACTCTACTCTCTTTAAAACCCTTGTGCAGAATCAAACCGTAATAATCTGCATCATTCATGGCGCTTGTTTATCTCTACAAGCTTTAATGGATTTTTTCTTTTTTTTTATGACTGATGGGAGTAAAACATAACACCAGTGATCCTTTGTACTTCCCATGAGCTCTGAAAATAGCTCCCAATGGACACCACAACAAACATGGAACATGTTGAATATAGCTATGAATAAGCAGTTTTGAAATTTTGATTCTGAAATTGTTCATCTCATAATTCCATTTATAAACTTCTTTTAAACTTGAACTAGTCACTGACAGCCAAAACTATTTGGGTTAAAGCATTTAAGCAATTATGAGCTTGCAGTGACTTGTCACTGATGTTCTGTTAGTCAGAAAGCAAATCATCGTCTGGGAGTGCAGTTTCTCAGTGATATTGTTTGACTTACAGGCAGTAAGACGTCTCCAGCCACCACAGATGGAGGAACAGGAGACGCCGAGACAGGAAGTGCAGCAGGGAGGAAGAGGCGGTGGGGCTCCAGCACATCGGTCACTGCTAAGAAACCTTCCATCAGCATCACCACTGACTCACTGAAGGTACTGACCCAGCACAGGGACCAGGAGCAGGGAAACAAAACCAGTATCCATCTTTTCTTGCTGTATATCAATTGACAAATGTGAAAATATTAAAATATTTCTTCTGCATTGTCTGTGTGCTGCAGTCTTTGATCCCAGACATCAAAGTGAACCAAGAGGCAGTTGTGGAGCTGCACCCAGAGGAGCTGCAACTGTCCGGGGACGAAGAGAGCCTGGACGCCAGCCGGGGCGACCAGGATAAAGGCCTCAAGATCCGACGCACCGTCACACAGGTCAGAAGAGGCGTACTCTGTCACATCCAATAACGAGTGATTAAAGAGCAGTTTATTTGAAGATGAGCCGGTCGGTTGTTCGCTCTGACAGTACAATTTTTCCACCTGTGCTTCCTCGCCAGGTTGTCCCAGGTGACAGCCAGGAGAACGGTCAGACAAATGAAGAGGAAGAGGAGGCGAAAACAGAGAAGGAACAACAACGGAGGAGTTCAAGAGACAAAAGGACAAACAGCATTTCTGAGGAGGCCTTGGAAACACAGACATCTGTCATGCTTGATGGAGAGGCAAAGAAAGGTAAATGGCTTCACTGAAAAATTTGTGGGTTTTTAATTGATGTAGATTATTGGTTATAAATCTACCTTCTTTCTTCCATCATCCCTCTGGCAGTAGTTGATCGTTTTCTCTTAATTACCGATGTTGGTTTTTTTTTTTTTTTTTTAAACCCATCCCACTCTTCTCACCTCTTCGTCATCATCCTTCCCTCAGTTACCCCGAGCGACAGTGTGGTGCGTCGCTCCATAAGTCAACAGAAGTCTGGCATGTCTGTCACCATCGACGACCCCGTCCGCACTACTAGGCAGCCCTCGCCACCTCATGGCAAAGTCTCAAATATCATCCATGTGACCAACCTGGTGGGTTTGTAACAAAATTCAAAGAAGAAGTCTCGTTGTTTTCTGGTCAAGTTGGAGAATTGAACTTCCCCCATGGAAAATGGTCTACGGAAAATGATTTTACTGAAAAGAAAATCCTTCTTTTCCAAATGTGCTCTACAAGCTTTACATAAATGAGGCATATTGTGGTGATGCCAGAGGCAACCACATCGCCGTCATTCCTATAATTACAGTCAGGAACACTTACCCAGGTATTATAGCTGCAGTCAAGCTTCACCTTAAGATAGGGCCACAGAGCATGACTAAACAGACAATGACATGACTAGACATTACACATTTAATAACTAACATTTGCTGATTTTTTTTTTCCTTTTCGTTATAGAAGCAAGACTTAAAAAGTAGCACACGAATCAAAGACAAGCACATTTGTAAAGCCACCCAACCTCACTAATCTCACAGAATCCAAACAAAAAAGATTAAACGTTAGTGACTGTAATGCTGATCACCACTTCATTCACCAGAAAGCGAAAAGGATTTATTTAAAATGTAGAAACAGTTTTGCTATTCTCTGGAAATATGTGAACTTTGGCCTGTGGGAGGTGCAAGAGGAAAGACCACATTGTTACCTAAACTAAAGGAGCTAATTCTCTGAACTGTGATCTCAATAGGGCATGTCTCTGTTTGATACAGCTGAAGCTGTCATTTGGTTTTGTAAGTATTATGTTGTGAAGTGTTGGTGGCGCTGGACAAAATCATCAGGAATCATTGTCTCCCCCTGATCTAACTCTCATTAGCTGTTGGCAGTCTGCATTGAAATTAAATTTGTCAGTACTTCGTATTCATCATCAACTATGAGCCATAAGACTTAAGTACATCTGAAATAATCACAGAGACAAGATCCTCCCTGCTAGGCTCTTGTATTTTTTTTGTGTGTGTGTGTTTTCCCTTGCTGTTGAGCTACTCTGACTGAAAACGACAGTTAACAGTCATTGTGTATGCCATAGGTGCGACCCTTCACCCTGGGACAACTGAAGGAGCTGCTTAACAGGACAGGCAGCTTGGTAGAAGACGGCTTCTGGATCGATAAGATCAAGTCTCACTGCTTTGTCACAGTGAGTACCGGACAACAACATTTTCAGACTGAATGTCCACTAAGCTGCTTGTGGAATTTGTCAGCTACCAGTAGGGCTGCCAATACCGAGCCTTTTGAAGCATTATTTACCAAACACTGAACTATTTTTAACGATTGTTTCACACAGTACCTCAAGTTAGGAGTATTGTGAGAAGTGGGCTCACAGCAGAAAAAATAAAACCCTCACTAAATAAAGTCTGTTTTTGCTGGAATACATATTTGTCAGGAATGAATATGCTTCACAAACTATCATCTCTGTGTTCTCTTCCACCTGCTCCTGCAGTCCTATAACTTTCTTCTTCTCGTGTCTTTGTAGTACGCCACGACAGAGGAGGCAGTCGCCACTAGAGCTGCCCTCCACAAGGTCAAATGGCCTCCGAGCAACCCCAAGGTCCTGAACGTCGACTTCTGTGAGCAGGATGAGGTAATACACTTACTGGAATATAAATTCTATTACAGTGTGTGGTGGGGAGAATATTCCAACCTTTAATGTTTGGTGATGGAAAAAAAATACTAAAATTATGCTGTGGCAAAGTGTGTATGCTGTTTTCTTTCCTGTTGCTACTCAGTTTTTTGTCAGCTTCACCTTTCAAGGTAAAGGGGAAAAAATATCCCATATACACAAGCATACAACGTGTCAAATAGTAGACAACTAATGCTGTTCACAAGGCATGAGCCATAAAACATTAATAGATTTATTTTTAGAGCCACTTCAGTTGTGCAATCACATACTTAGTCCTAAGTGGTGTGAAGAGTTTTTCTTTTAAAGCTCAAAGGCATTATCGCATCATCCACCATGTTTGCTTTACTGTTAAAACTGGGAAGGTAGTTCCAGGCATTTAAGAACAGGACATTATTTTTCTGTCACACTTTAAACATATGACATATAATTAAATATCATCAGCTTCCTACACAAAACTGTCTGGTTTAACTGCACATGAGGAGTGTTGACATCATTATTAATTGTTATTAATCACTTTTTTCCCTCAAGCTGGACTTCCACAAAGGTATCCTGAAGCCAGAAAAGGAGAAAGAGCAGGTCACCCCGCCAGGTGGTCCTCAGAACCGGCTGCCCCCTCTGATGCCCGAGCGAGACAGGGACAGAGAAAGAGACCGTGACAAGGACAGGGACAGGGAGCGAGACCGGGAAAGGGAACGAGGCATGGGGGGAGTGCGGGACCTGTGGGCCGAGCGGGAGAGGGAGATGCAGCGTCGGGAACGAGCCCGTGGAGAGCGGGAATGGGACAGGGACAAGGTCCGGGAATTTGCAAGACCGGGAGAGGACGGACAACGATCTCGATCCAGAGACAGAGAGCGGAAGAGGAGGGAGAGGGCCAAGAGTAAGGAGAGGAAGACGGATAAGAAAGGTAACGCACACGCTCACAAAAATAGAAGAGGAAAGGAATTTTATACAGAGAAAAGCCAGAACCAAGTATGCAGGTGGAATAGACCCACTCAGCATACACAGTAATAATTCACTCCTTTATTAACCTTTGGGAAGTTTTGCTTTCAGGTTCACAGATGGCCATCCATGTCACATGGTTTTTAGTTTACTTTTGTACTGTACTTAGATTTCATTTAATTGCTTATCAGATGGCTAATATTTAGAATAACAGCATCTAAAGTGTTAAAAAAAACCCCATAAAGCTAGAAGAGTTTGAATAAAACAAAGATCCCAGTACCCAACCTGCACAAATGAAAAACACTGCAATAACAACTTCATGGTCATTTTATATCATGATGTAAATAAACAAGAACCTTAAGCAACACTCAGAATTATCCCTGCATCTCAGTAATTATTGGGAATCTACACATCACAAAATCACCCATTTGTGTTTTTTTTCCAAACAACAGAGAAAGGAGATGAGCCTCCGGCCAAATTGCTGGATGACTTGTTCCTCAAGACCAAAACTGCTCCGTGTATTTACTGGCTTCCCCACACCGAGGAGCAGGTTAGTCTTATATTACACATTTTTCTCTCTCAGCGAGTGGATGAGACCTCATTTCATCAAACAAACTGTGCTGTGTGTCCACCAGGCGGTGCAGAGACTTTTGGACCGCACAGAGCGGCAAAAGGAGCGCGAACGAAGGCACAAGGAGCAGCAAGAGGAGGAGGACAAGAAGCGGGAGGAGGAGAGGAAAGAGAGGCTGAAGGGGCGGGAGAAAGAAGGCGTCTCTGCGGCGAGCAGCGGAGCTGCCGGGCGAGGGGCCGACGGAGACAGAGAGAGGGACCGTGGCCGAGACCGAGAGGGAGACAAGAAGAGGGACAGCGGACACCGGCCCAGACGACCCTCTCCAAGCGCTGGTGGCGGACGACGCTCTCGTAGCCGTAGCAACCCCAGGGACAGACGCCGCTAAGGGCAGAGTGGCTGCAGGGAAAGCTGAAGAGAGAGAAGGGATGCGGCTTAGCGGAGGACACTGCAGACAGGAAGTCTTGGGGCGGGGAGGGGGCGTGTTTCCACTTCTGGAGAGGCATTTGTTTGCCTGAATTTCAGGACTTGTGTCTGCTCCTCGCTACCTGCCCCACTGTGCTTTGATTCGTCCACTTTGGCGCCGGCGTCGTCTTCCACACTCTTTGCCCGCATCGTCTACATCAGTTCACACAGAAATTGTTGATTACATGTTTTATTAATAGTGAAACAATGGTTCATCAAGCCCTAAGCTCCCCCTCTCCTTTCTCTGTCTTCCAGAGGCACAAAGTCAGTCTTTTCCCTTCCTCGTGTAGTGCTGTTAATTGTCCTCTGTTGAAGAAAAGAAGCAGAGAAGGGTGGTGGTGGTGGTGGTGGGTTTTTTTTTTTTTCTTTTTTATTTGGCTTGCCTCAGCGTTTTGTCCCACTGAGGTTTGAGAGCCTGCCTCTTTATTTTAGTCCTGTGGGTGCACAGTTCCTTCCTCTTCAGAGCCCTGTAATAAAACCAGTCCAAAATAGATCCCTGACCTTCAAATATTTCCTAGGATCAGTTTTAGTGTTCTGCTCTTCAGCACCGACATTTTTTTTTAACATATATATATGCATATACATACAAGACTAAATTTACAAAGCTGTCTTCGTCAAAGGAAAGTTGTTCTGTTTTGTTGAAGTTTTTATGAATCATGTTTCGGCCTTGGAGGGTTGTTGTGTGCTACAACGGGTGTTGTTTGTGTGAGTTATAACCTTCATCCCCACCCACAAAGATACAACTGGTACCGAAGTCTCGACACTGTAGCCTAGAAAAGCGTGTGATAGAAGATGTCATTTTTGCGTGTTGTGACATGCACATGCCTGAGTTCATCTGTACCGTTTTTTTTTCTGTTTGTTTGAGACGAGGATATGAAATTTATGAAGTTTGTGCTGCAAGATTTACAGGAAGCTGATCTTTCTTGCACTAAGGTGTCCACTTGGTAATTTACCCTCCTCTGACCCTTCAATCATAAATATTTAAGAGGAGGTACAAATAAGTTTACCTTCTAATAGAGAAATAGTTCAAATTTTAACATCTTTAATTTTATGTTTTTAGTTTGAAGCAGTTTTTTTTTTTCCCTCGTCCTGCAAGTGCTGAATGTATTGAGAACCACACAAATGAATAAATTTAAATTTGTTACCAGCTTGTCTGCTTTTTGCTGAGTCATTTCTCAAAGAAGCATCATGACTTGAACAAGAACCACTGAGCTGATTCACGTTTGTGCCCCCATCTGTATAAAGAAAGCTTTGAATCATTGAAGTTTAGTGCCAGGGTAAAGATTTAAGTTTGTTACACTGAACTCATTTACAACTGCAACCAGAACTGAACACAAATGAAAATATTTATTACAACATAAAGAAATTACAGTAATGTTTTGCCCCAAATTGTACAGATTCATGTAACAAATCTCTTACAGTAAAGTCAAATTTAAGTGCAAAATGTTTGCTAGCAATATGTACAAAACAATTTAGCAAAATCCCTTGTTCTTCTACAGCAAACAGTAGCCACACTGGGGTTACAAAAAAAAAAAAAAAAAGCAGTAGTTTTGTTCCCGTTCCCTTATAACTATACAGTTATAGTACAAGAAGTACAGCAGGCAGTACATGTGACAAAAAGGGGGACTGATCCAAGTCAAAGAAACAAATGAAAGTGGATAATATCAGTGGAAATGCCTTAACATCAGCAGTTTGATCTTACTGGGAAAAAAAAAGACGTAGCAAAAGCACGAGAGAATGACAGCGTTATAAGACCGGGTTTCTTCTAACATCGGCAGCTGCACGGGCGCTGATCAGTGTGTGTTGTGAGGGGGAATGTTGTGTGTGGCGCACACTCTGCTCATGTGACAGGAGTGGCAGAGAAGATGGGAGTCCAGAGGGAAGCACTGCGAGCCAGGCTTATCGGAGAGCTGCTTACCACACTCCTGAAAGGAGGGGGGTGGGGGGACAGGAGTGGACATACAGGAAGTGAGGTCAGGGCACATCATAAAGTCTGAACACAACACGTTACAGCTCTGATTTTCTTTTATGTTTTGAGAAACAGGGACAACATAAAGTCTGACTGATTGGTAGACTGACAGATGTTAGTTTGGGGGGGGGGGGGGGGGGACACTCACCTCACAGTGGTAGCACTCAAAGTGATAGTCCTTGTTCATAGACACGACCCTGAGGATCTCTTCACTGCCCTGAGAGGTAAAACAAATGGAGACGTGAGGGGTACTTCTGAAACTTCTTCACAGTGCTGGCTGGGAAAGTTAGCTGAAAACAGCACACGTTTTTCCAGCATGTGCATCAGAGGGAAAGAACAAAAATACTGCTGAACTCACCTCAGTAGGCAAGATGGGTTGTAAACAGGCAGCGCACTTCGGGGCAAAAGTCCTGCAGGACAACAGGAGAAAGTTTATGTAGTATAAAAGCAGGAGCACTCACACAGTTGTCTCTGGAGGCTATGAGACGAGTAAAGGACATCCATCTACTGCACCAGGATGCCCACAAGTCATACGAAGTATTTGAACACATCGTAAGTCTCACTTGTTGTAGTCTGCCACGCAGTAGATGTTGCTGTGATGGTCCACGGTGAACGGCACCCCATCCAGAGCCTTGGAGCACACCACACAGCGGAAACAGCCGGGGTGGTACGAGTTCCCAAGAGCCTGCAGGATCTGAGAGAACAGACTGCTCATTATTTCAGTCATTTTAAAAACACTTCTGGCCTCGTTTTCTTTTTTCAGTGGTGTGTTTTCCCAGGCACTTCCACAGATCGTGTGTTCGCATGTCTGTTTTAATTGCTACCGTATTGAAATTCATGATCATATTTTCTTTTTTGGAATTTATTCACCTTTTACCTACAGAGTTTTTATTGTCTGAATGTTTCTTACCGTTTTAAGTTTGCCACCATTATCAACAAATCATATAATTAACTTAATTTATTTGTCATTTTCTAATCATTAGACAAGCAATCTAATCTGATCTTCTGAAATTCCCATTTCCATTTGGCACTGTTGAGCCCTCCAGCTTGTGTAACTAATAATTTCGCCTCTCGTGTATACCTTGAATGCCTCTTTTGCAAGAGTTTGATTTATAATCATATGAGTGCGTCATATCTGTGGCCTGAAGCAGATCAACTAGAAATTACCTCCCTGAGCAGGGTATGAACTGATCTATCTGTATTTTTAATGAGACGTCTGCATGATGACTCATTACTACACTGTTGTACCAACATTCTTTACTGTTAGCTAGTAAGCCAGCAGAGACCAGAGTAGAAATATTCAAAATTTAGCTACAAATCAAAAATTAAATTGAATGTGGTTAAACCATTCAAATCACGCAGAAAATTACGCAAGTGGATCGCAGGCTCACTGAGAGCTTTCTATTTATATTATGGGTATTATGGGGTTCAAATATGGTAAAAACGTTTTAAGCTAATCACTACAGAGCCTTATTTCTTTATTTATCAAAAGCCCCAAGGCAAACATTCCACTAAAATCTGCCATGGGAACTCGAAAAGGAGCCAACAAAAGGACGTCACTGAATTTCTTTATCCTCAGGAGGTTCTCAAAAGGCATTCTGGGAAAAACAGGATGCGAGAGACTAAAAATTACATTGGACCAGGTTAAGAGTAAAGAGTATATTCAGTTCAAATCTAACATAAGTCCAAGAGTTTAGAGGAATTTCTTCATGTGGTGTGTTCACACACACACACACACACACCTCACCTGTTCGAGAATAAGGTGGCCACACACACTACACTTCTCAGCAGCAGCCTGGAATCCCGAAAACTGTAATTACAACAAAGAGATTACCATTAGCCGAAAACCAATCGTCTGACTGAACATGTCTGAGTGAGAGAGACGGATGACAAAACACGCCTTGACCTCAACTCTTACCATATAATCCTCTTTACAGTACACAGAACCACTGACATTGTAGAAGTCCTTGTTTCTCAGGGTGCGTCCTGCAGAGGGAGAGACGGCAGACACTTAGCAGGATAAAACCCGGGACATTTTTATAGTAGATGTTTAAACATGGGTGTTTCGATGCTAAACTCAAATGAGGGTGGCGGTGGGGTACTCACCACAGGACACACAGGTAAAGCAGCGGGTGTGATAGAGGCTATCCAGAGCCTGGCAGGCATTATCCGCCCCGTATACACCTTTCCCACACTTCACACAGGTTCCTGCCAGCACAGTGTGTGTGTGTGTGGGGGGGGGGGATACAAACATGCATTTAGTGGAGAGTAAATCGCTCAAGCAGCTCTTAACACTTCGTTTACGACGTATTCCAAAAAAATGTGTCTGAAATCCAACTCCACACAAAGTGTCAACACTTGTAAATCCTCTCGTTCACACCAGCGAGGGGATTTTCGCACAGTTAAAACCCGGTTACCCATGCCAGTCTGTTTGCTCATCCACTCAAGTGTCTGCTGAAGCTCTGTCATTAAAGGGAAACTCCACCGGATCTGACTTTTTGGCAGTCGCTCTAGAAAATAGATAACTCTTTCTTGTGGATTTTTTTTCTCTCCCCACTTAAGACTTTGCATTGACTTTAAACCCCATAATTTGGGCAATTTGGAGATTTTTAAAAAATGCACTTTTCTCCTGCTGTTAGCGGTCCAAACCTCAGGAAATGACAAAAATAGTAAATTGCAAAAAATGACCACTTTTGCAGCTTACTTCAAATCATTATCTAATGGCAGATATCCCTGTTCTCATTTTTTCAGTGTGGTGTCAGGTTGAAGAACTGGGAAAGTAAAAGAGCATATCTAAATCAAACTCTGTAGGGTACAAACTTCTACAGTCGACTTCTATGACTGACCAACTTCCCTGCATGTTCCTCATCTAACAGAATGCAGTTTAGTCTAAGTACTACGTTCAGCACTGGTCGGGGCACTAAATGTTAAGTGGAAAAGTGGTGTGGTGGTCCGGACTACAGCCTTTCTGTGATCTATTTAAGGGTCTGTCTTTTTTTCCCCTTTCTAATGTGGCTGAGGGAGTGCCACACAAATCTAGAATTCCTACACTCTTGGACAGTCCCTTCGAAATTTAGGAACAGGCACAAAGTCTCCGCCAAAGCCAGAAACCCAAAAAAAACAAGGGCCAACACACAAACTCGAGGCTTTAAAGTTAATGCCTGAAGCAGCTACATGCAGAAAAGGTTGGGAAAGAGCTGGTTTAAATGACTGGGATGGCATTCAGAGACTTAACATTAATTTAACTAATAAAACACATTATTTTTTGAACGTGTGGGACAATCTAGTCAAGAAAAAAACTTTCTTTTTTTTAAATGGACAAACTCTGAAACTGCTTTTGTAGTTTCTTTGTTTTCATTTTTACTTTCTTTTTAAACTATGAGCATTTTATCTTGCTCAGATGTAAACACAGGTGTGTGTGTGTGTGTGTGTGTGTGCGTGTCGGCTGAGCTTAGGGCGTCTGTCTTCACGGCTCGGAGCTTCTGATTTCGTTCTAATGGCTGAGAAGAGTACAGTATTGTGTGTCCCCTCTGGGCACACATACCTGAGCAGGAAAACAGGCTACAGCACACCGCCCCTGCACACGCCAAGGCTGCATTACACACACACACACACACACACTCATGACTCACACACACACGGCATTACTGTGGCCTGAAGTCACTCGGGGGAAACACACCCTGCCACAGAGAAACAATACACACACAGATATTAAGCCAGCCACCGTAACACACTCCTACCCTGCTACAATCTCTCTCTCTCTCACACACACACACACACACACACACACACGCACACACCCTGAGCCTTAATCTTCTGTGACTCACAGTAATGGTGTGTTTATACGGAACCATGTAATTTGTGTCTAAGTGTCACAGCAAAAATTTTTGCAGTTTAATGTCCATGTAGACACGTTCCATTAGCCTTTCTATGTGCCCCACACTGCAGGAAACTGGCAAAAGTCCCCAAACATCAGCTGCCTGATGTTTTGGCTACAAAGTGTGGGTCTGAATGAGTATATACACATCTGTCCTGAGCGTTCTTTCCCTTTCCTCTCTTCAGCCAAACAGATCTACTTGTCTGGATCAGTTTCTTGAAGACATGGTGCTTTTCTTTCCTGCAACCCTACATGTCTCTACAGGTCCCAATTCACCATCCATCCATGCACTCCTTCAACTATTAATCTATCCGTCCATCCATCCATACAACCCTTTCATTTAGAGAGAAACCTGTGATCTGACACCAGGCAGCGAGGAGGACAGTAATAACACACAAAGGGCGGATGAGGTGCGACCCGGTGCTCTATTATGAACGCATGGGATGCCGTGCATGAACAGCGACGGCGCTGGCTCAAATTGGGAATGTGATTTTACAATTTGTGTTATGTGTCCTGGCAACATTTCCCCTCACTTTCTTGTTTCCAACATGGAGCTTAAAAACTTATATTAAAAAAAAAAAAAAGAAAAAAAAAGGATCTCACCAAAAAACTCCTGCCGGTTCTCTGTGGCCTCTCTGCCAGCTCCAGCTGCTTGGTCCTCCTGAGCTTTGACTGGCCCTCCGGCTGAGCAAGACCCCAGTGGTGAAGTGTTCGGTTTGGAAAGAGCCATCTGGGCCAGAGAATCCTTCAGCATCAGGCCTTCCAGGAGCCCCTCACCTTGCAGCACCGCATCTCTGAGCAGAAGTCGGGTGAGCTCTTCCTGGTACCGGGTGCCAGGCAGATCTGAGTATCGGGCCCTCTCTCCCATCAAACCACCCTCTTTGCCTCTCACTCCTGCTTGCTGCTCTTCCCACCACTCTGAGCCAGCCTGGTAGCATGCTGCTCCTGGACTCCCCACGGCAGGTGGGTAGGAGTGACGGCTATCATGGACTCCCGGGCGCATCTCTCCATCCAGGTACTGAATCCAGGCCTCCACAGGGGTCACCCCGGCCCTGCCTGGAGCCCCATAACCAGCCGCAGAACCCCCAGTCTGTATGGAGGGCGATTGCTGCTGTGGAGGGAGGCCTCCAGAGGCTGAGTAGCGAGAGTCGTAGCCCAGGCTGATACCACTGGTCCGGTTGCTGCTGCAGCGGCTCCCCATGGGGCTTCCTCCTCCACCACCGCTGGCAGTGCTGGAGGCAAAGCTGGACCTGGGGCTGACCAGCACTGACTCCTGGAGGCTGAATGATGAGCATGGGCTCAGGGTTGGTCCAGGGGGATAAAAGAAGCCTCCTCCTACACCTCCTCCTGTCATATCAGAAGTGCGATGTGGTGGATGAGAGAGGGATGCAGGCCTGGGGGTCTCCCACAGTTCACTGCCCGTGCTTAGGCGTTTGTAAAACAGAGCCTCCTGAAGAGAAAGGCGTTTGTGCCTCTCAGGCTCGGAGAGGTAGCCAGGCTCTGCCAAGCCGCCTCCACCACCTCTGGGAGCGGACCCATAGCCCGCAGTGGCAGGGTATGGTGGGGGGACAGAGAGAGGTGGAGGCTGAGAGAGGAGCTGCTGCCGTCTGACCAGCTGCTGAAGCTCGAGGGAGTAGCGCCGTTGATTGAGGGACGCCTTTGAGCCAAACGCTCCCATAGGGTCGCACTCGGGGCCCAGGCCAGACTCACGCCTCAGGTGGGAATCCACTCCTTCGCCCAGGTAACAGGAAGCTCTCTGCTGGGGGGAGCGGCGTCTCAGTGGTGCCACGGTGGAAAGATGAAGTGGCTGCTCGCCATCTGTAGGTATGGCACCCACTGTGGAGGAAGATGGCGGCGGGGTGAGAAGCTGAGAGGGAGGCATTCCTATCCCTCCTCCTCCTCTTCCACTCGCTGGAACACATGCATCACTTGTGGTTGCAGAGGCAAGCGAGAACTGGCCGGGTCTTGAGGGCGAGGCAGCTGCAGAGCTGGGAGCTGGTGGCAGACCGCTGCCCCCACCGCTGCCTCCGGAGATGCCAGTGTTGGCGTTGCTGTTATTAGAGTTGTTGGCAGAGTCATGTTTTTTCTTTGAACTGTTGAATTTCACACTGCCTGAGTCAGTCAGCTTTAACTTCTCCAATAGCTTGCTTATCGGCCGGTCCATGATGAGGCCTTCTCGTGTTTTTACCTGTCTGGGCAAAATCAAGTCCTACAGCCTCCCCTCACTTAAGTTATAGATTAATGTGCTCAAATACAGTGTGGGTAGATATACAGCAGAACAAAGATGTTCAAGTAAATCTGCAGTTTTCACTACGACAGATGAAAGGGCACGCTTTCAAATACTTAGAAAGAAATTAAAAACTGGCCTTGAAACTAGCGCAAAAGCTAAATTTCAAAAAGAACCCCTTATATACATACACACAATAAATACAAAACAGATAAATAAGACTTTTAAGACATTTCAGGGTGGTTACATGACTTAAGTCCTCTGAGTCATCTGGCTTGTCCTCATGTGGAAAATCCACAGGCGCAGGTAGGCTGTGGTGAAGCAGAATCCATTGGATTATTAGACAGTTAGTTCAAGTCAATCCAGCCAGCAAACAGGAGAAACGTACATCCAGGACACTCCGGCGTGACCTATGGTCGTGGAGGGCCTCCTTTGTGGACCCTCATGCGGCCCCGCATCTGCATCTCCTCTGTGGGTTAAACTGTCTGAAACACACTTCGGTAAAGCTGGTTTGATGTCTTGCTTATCCAGTGCGGTGTGGGGGTGTCTCTCCGTTTGAATTTTCTTTTTAAAACAACAACAACAACAAAAAAAAAAACACACAAAGCGGAGAGGTTCAACGGGATGCAGGCAATCGCCACCACTTCATGTGGGTCCAGTGTAGACAGGAAAATAAATCCGTTTGTGCACAGATAGTTGACTCACCCGACTTCTGCCATTCATCTCAGGACGAAACGAGGTCGGAAAACAAACCAAAAAAAATAAAAAAATAATAACGCTACTAACTTTAACTCGGGCAACGGAAAACACACATACCGCACTCGCTAGTCCCCTCAGTCTGTCCGTCCATCCGCCTGTGCTCGACTGCTTTTATCATCCCCGTTTTCAAAGAAAAATCCCGTCCGGGAGAAACAGTAGCGGAGAACTTTGGATAGTGAAGAGGAAATGAGAGAAGCTGGTGATCCGTTACAGTCACATCCCAACAGACCGGCGTTGGGCTTAACGAGTCACTCAAGATCAATAGAACCCTTCCCCGTGTGCTTTGCACGGTCGACAACTTTGTTTCTTTCTTTCTTCCCCCTAAATAATTACTTACCTCCCCCCTCTTTTTTCACGACAGCGTCGACCTAGCTGCGGCGAGGAGAGCTAGTTCCGGTTACGCTTTTCGAAATTAACTCCTTCTTAGCAAGAGTTACATTTAAACAAAAAGAAAAGGAACTAAAGCCATCCTTGACACAGCTTTGGTTTTGACTCACAGAGAAGACACACCCCCGCTTAACATTTAGACACGTTTTTGTCGTAAATTGAGCTCCAATTGGTTTTTTATGCGCTTCATTTTCGGAAGAGGCGCTACATTGTCTTTTATTTTGAAGGTACAACTACTGAACGACCGTTACTCCGCGTTCTGTCTGTCTGCTCGGCTTGACGCGGCACTATTCCTTTATCAGTCAGCGGCGGCTCGTTTCCCCCACCAGGCCGGAACACCTTTCCACCAGCCATGACTATTTCGTCATTCATACGCAAAATCCCCTCAGATAGTACCGTCAGGTTTACCTTCTAGAAATAGGGCTTTTAAACTAAAATTAGGTATTAATATCCATTTTACTCGGCTTTTCGTGTTGTAAAACAATAACTCACTGTCCACTCACTAGATTTCTACAGAAGCTTTTAGCCACACGACCTTGAGCTAACAAGTGTCTAACCAAAATAAAAATGTTTCCACAGAGTTTCTGCTAGTTTAAATGGAGACATCAGCCCACGCAAGGCCGTAACTTCTGCCGAGCTGCTGTCAGTACTGTGATAGATTTTCTACTCAAGTAAGAGTATCAATAGACCTACCACAGTTTAAAAATACTCTGCTGTAAATAGTCTGTAAATTGGAAAAAGAGGATCGTTGGATTAAAAAGCAGAAGTAGCCTGTAAAGCAGATACATTCGACTATCGAAAAGACACATATTAATAAAAGTAAAGACAAGTTTAGGCTTATTTATACAGCAGACAAAAGAAAACACATTTCCTGTTTATGTTCTTACTGCATCTATTTATCAGTCACATTTTGTGTCATTAGCTTGAATCCGCGTGTAGGGCCTGTTTATTTAAGAGATGTCTACAGCCAACATGCTGTTAGGTCTTTGTTAATGAGGACATTTAAAGTGTCAAAATAAACAGACAAAATGTACTTGCTTTGTGGTGGTGAGGAAAGCAGTGTGGGGAGTTCACCTTTTTTTTCCCCAAAAAGTGGATCTTTTCTGGCAGGAAGTTTGTTAAAATTTGCACAAGAAAAGATTTGGTAGGATCATATTTATTAATCTAAAATGTAATTGGAGCGGTCCAAATGAGTGGTCTTGGTGGCGTTGCAGTTTGTGGTTTCATTAACTGTAACTCTGTCTGTAAACATAAGGGTACAAACTGCACAAAAAAGAAGAATATTTCTGTATCGCTGTTTTAAACATTACAGTCAAATCATATAAAGCCGCGTCGTTTAGGCAACCGCTCTACTTTATTGTACCACCAGCCTGTGGAATGTGCGGAGGGAGACGGCGCAGTGATGCGGCTGACGAATTTTTTCAGCGTGTCTGGGTTCTCCAAGGAGGATACAAGGTAAACATCCCGCTAGCTACTGTTTCAGGCCTGGCTGGTGTTAGTCTGTTCCGATTCCGGTTGATGGTGGCAGTTAACCGACACAGCAAGCCCCCGAGTACAACTGTGTTTGGATAGACTTGTTTCTGTGTGCCCTGGAGTCCCCTCCATGTGGAGCCTTTCATAGCCCCCGCGGTTCACCTTGCAGTCCCCGTAGCAGCCTCTGCAGGCTCCAGCGTTTACCTCACAGGCTGCGAGTGGGAACTTGCCTGAAAAGCTAACAGAGAAATTCTTCTGGGCTTAGTAGCAGAGCAGTTCATACAAAGACAGTTCTTTGAAGAGCTGCGGCCGCGCTCTGCCTGCATTTCTGTTCCAGCGAAACACTCTGCTTCCCGAGAGAAACACCAAGCCCTCTCCCTTAATGTCCCCACCTGAATGTGAATGTAATTACTTCCTGAATGGGCAAACACAATATTTAACAAAAACAAATTTCTAATATATTATCCAGTGTCTTGGTATTGCACTTCTTTAAATTTCAAAGGATTTTCTCAAATGTTGGTGTTTTCTTGCGGTACTTGGTATAGTGCATCAGACCTCTAAAAATCCTCAATGGCCTGAGAAAGACAACGCATTCTTATGGTGAGCCGTTCACAACACCTGTAAAAAGAGTCAGTCTTTTCGGCCTCATAAACTGATGACATCACCACTGCGCAAAGTTTCTGTGACATTAAATACAGGTAAATACAGGTTTTACATTCACATGAATACAGCAAGTCAGGTCACAGTAAATACTCCCATATTGCAGGTACAGTTAAATAAAAACAATCTAGAAACAAATTAAATGAAGGCAACAAAGAGAAAGAAAACTAAAAAAGAAATCATTCACCTTCCAGAAGACATTAACAAACGTGCAAGGACAGTATTTATAAGCCTGAAAAAAAAAAAAAACTCCAAAACAAAACAAATCCTTTCAGTGTTCTCTTCCAGAAAAGACTTTCAGACTTTCCTGTTAAGTATAGTCAGGAAACCACCACATCATGACCTGAGAGACATCACTGGATTGAAGTCGGCGAACAGGTCAGAAGTGAGTGCCGAATGTGTTGCCTGAGGGTTGTGAGCCCTGCTGCAGTTGCCTGCTTTGGCTGGTTGGTAATCCAGCCAATCCAAATGAATCAACAATCAATGAATTAACAGTCAAATGATATCTATTTCCAGTGGGGAAAGCGCTCAAGCCTCTTTGATCCAATAGTGGTTTGTGTTTAATTTTTCTGCTTCAGTAGAACTGATATTACTGAGTTACACTGAAGCTTTGATAGAACATCGGGTGATTGTGACTGTTTTTACTGCTGAAAATGAATGGATAATGAGGGGAAGCGGGCTTTAACAACTTTTTAAAAAGCGAAAAATCATAATTTGAAGACTTACTGTCCGTTTCGGAGCTTCGTTTTCTCTTTTCTGTCACTAAAATCAAATCATCCATTGAAAATAAAGGCCCAAAATAATAACAGCCTCTCAGTGTATCTTTAGCCCCACCTGGTGGCCAACACAGAATTGTGCAGACAACATGGCGGCCCCCGTGAGGACATTGTGCTGTTCAGGTGAGACAGAGGTTATTCACTAAATTCGTTACGTGTGAGACCTGTTAAAACCTCACAGCTGAGTTGCGTACCTGTTGTTGTTCCCGTCGCAGCATTTGATACAAATGTATGTTTGAATAACCATCGTAAATGTAAAAGTAACGATGATTATCAAGGCTAACGCTGATGCTAACGGTTCTGTCACACCAAACTCTTAAGTAAATGAGCGTGTATTCTCTTTATAGAGTTATTTCTTTACATGGTTGCCTTGTTCTTAGCTGAAACACTGAAGAGAGATGTAAGCACATAGATACTTTTTCTGTATGCTCTCTTAAGATCACAATGGTGTGATCGAAACATCGCTGTGGATTTCAGATTGTTGTGGATGTCAGTGGGTGACTTTGTAGGCTGTCGTTTTGCAGTGTTGAGGCTCTCCAGCAGGCAGTTCAGCACGACGTGCCGCGTACAGGCTGGACTCAAATGGAGGAAAGAGTAAGTTCGCTGTAAACCCAAATGTTGTTGTTTGTCAACCGTTTTTAACTGAAACCATTATAACATCTAAACTGACATGCTAATGGGAAGTTGTCATCTTCCAAGGGGAATTTAGTCGCCTCAGCAGTGATAACTGAATCACACATTAGCTACCTAAATGCTTCGTTCTAATCAATAAAACAGTGGAAGATGTCTAACTTCATAAAGTTTGTGTTTGCTTGCAGGCACGGACTTGGCCGAAGCGGCTCAGAATATGGCCCCCTGACAGATCTGCCTGATTGGTCATTTGCAGGTATATATATATATATATTTATTGTTTTGAAAAATTGTACAGCGGACATTTTGACAACAGGACAAACATATGTGGACTTAATAACAGTAACGACGGTTCACCTCCATTAGGTGTCATTTCATCACATATTATGACCGAGTCTTTCTCCGTCCATAGTCACCAAAGTAAATTTTGCACTCCCTGTTTAAGTCACACACTTGTTGCCTCAGCAACTCACTCTCGCGAGATCTGTGGATTCGGAGTGCGCTTGTTAAGCTAACAGGCTCCTTTTTACATTAAAAAAATAACTAATCCCCTAAACCACCTTTTCCTGTTGAAAATCGGTTTAAATAGACAATTACTAGTATTACTGATCTACTGATATCAACTTATCTATTTAAGTCCAAATGTTGACGCTTTATTGCAAATCATTTGAATTTTACATTTCGTGCTGTAAACATGCATAGCGGCTGCCCTCTACAGGTTGAAGCCCGGCTATTGCAATTGAATTTTGTGAGTGACTGAGCTGGAGGCAGGTGACGTTTTGGAAGCTAATTAAGTCACGAGTCTGGCGTTTAGTTAGTCTTTAAAGTCTTGACAGTATCCAGTGTTGCTTTGACAAGGACAAGAAATAGCCCTTGGCCGTGCGTTAGAGTTAAAAATCCCCACTGCGGGATTGGAGGGAGAGGTGACCACGCCCACTCAGGAAGCAGGAAGTGCATGTTGTGGTTGTTTAAGAAGCTCCTTGTGACCGAAGGGTCACCGGGATCTCAGACTGGCAGGAAAAATTTGGATGTGGTGGAGTGATTGATGACCCCACTCCCCATCCAATTAGTCGGCTGATGTGCCCTTGGTCAAGGCACTTAACCCCCCTCCCAGTTTGCTCCCCGGGTGCCTGGCATGGCAGCCCGCTGCTCCTGTGTGTTTCACTGCATGTTGCATGTGTGTGTGTTTCAATCAGTGATGGGTTAAATGTAGAGAAAGAATTTCGGTGTATGTAAAAACAACATACTGACAAAATAAAGGTTGAAGTTTTTGAAGTCACGGGTCATTTTTTTGTTGCCATGGAGACTCTTTGAGCCAACATGCACAAAAGCAGGACCTCCTCTCAGTGAAACGCAGCATCGCAGGAGACGTTTTCACCCTTTTTGTTTCTTTGAGTAGTAACTGAGTTCCTTTGACACTGAGCTTGTTAAACTTCTGGTAGTTTAGAGCCAAAACAAGCCATTTTCCCTCTCCTCTGCTTACAGCATTTTGAGATGAAGGTGACCGTGTTGTGATCAACTTCTTGCTAATTTTCCTCTGTGTGTTAACGTTTTCTTCTTTGTGTATCCGGACAGACGGTAGACCAGCACCTCCAATGAAGGGACAGCTCAGAAGGAAACAAGAGAGAGAAGTTTTAGCTGTGAGTATCAACACTTTTGGCTTTATCTCTTTTTTTTTTAAGCATCTTTGTGTCACTTTATCTGCGTTTGCTTCATTCCTTATTTTTTGTCTGAAACCTCGGCTCTCTCTCTCAGATTTTTAAATGAAATTCAAAAATATCTATTATGCTTAAAGGGAAAGTTGCAGTTTAGGGAAAATACCTTTCACTTTTTTTTGCCAAGAGTCAGATATCCCCTTTGTGTCTGTATGATAACTACAGAGCTAAAGCCATCAGAAGGTTAGCTTAGCTTAGCACAAAGAATGATAACAGAGGGAAGTAACTCCTAAGGTACCAAAATAATCCTACCAGTACTTCTAAAGCTCACTAGTTAACATGTTACACTTTGCAACAAAAAGTTGTGGTTTTATCTCTCTCTCACAGAGACGCATCGTGATGCTGAACGCGGAGGTGGACAGAGGAATGGAGGTGTGGAGGGAAAAACAGGAAGAGGCCAAAATAATGGAGGAGCACAAAAAGTCCCTTTTACTCAAACCTAAAGGGAAACTACTATTGAAGAAAAAATCTCAAAGCTAGAAACAAGTTGCAGTGTCCTTATTCTGAATATGTTGATAGTCAACCTATTGAGTATATTTATCAGGATTTGTGCGTTTTCTTCAGCTTTACAATTCGTGTTTTTTCCTACTGTTCATGGATTTCTGCAATAAATGTTTGTTCCGTTTATACTTCACAGAAATGAGTGATGGATATTTTTATAAATCCAGTGCAGAGTCGGTGTCTCGCAGCCTCCACTAGAATGCAGCATTTCACAGCCGTAAGGCAGCTGGGGAAGCTCAAACGCCATTTTGTCTGGTGTTGGGCAAAGAGAGGAGTTTTGTTGGGCAGGCAGGGGAAGGGAGGAGCTGGCAAACACAAAGTCGCTCTGATTAAGGACCTCACTGTGTACATATGTGTGTTAGAGAGAGAGAGTGAGGGGTGCACACCTTGGGGTCCTGTAAGAACTGTTTTTGCTCGAAATGTATGACGAATGTTCGGTCAAGTCGACCTCGGTGAGGCAACTGAATTAAGTTTAAGCAGCGAGCCAATAAAAAAAGGAAATGTTATGTGAGGCTGTCACCAGAAATGATTAATTTTAGTTTTGTCTGATTTCAGACTGATTTGTCGACTTGTTGCAGTGGGTGGATTCCAGTTAACTAAGACAAATCTACTTTAAGAAACACAATAAAAGTGTAAGATAAAACCCATCGATTCCTGTGAACAGAGATGAGCATTTCTGGGAACACTCTGGCTCACATCAAGCTTTGTGCCACTCACTTAAAACAACTTATTTTTCAGGGGAAGTCTCAAAAGTTATGGTTTCAGATGTGTCGCTCTGCAGCCTGCTGTCTGGAAAGATGATTAGCTGGCTTCAGCCGAGCTGGCAGCGCGTTTCTTCCCACAGAAAGCGATATTTGCTGGTATCTGCCCAAAACTGGAAGCTGGACGAAGTCTTAATCAAACCGCGGAAACACTTGTCTTTTGCATCATCTAATTTTAAAAGCAGAAAACATAAATCAGCTATGAAGAAATGGCAAGAAAATCTAATTCCAGGTTTTATGACTCTTTGAGTGAGCAGGGATCTTTTGCACCCTTTTTAATAAAAAAAAAAAAAAGCATCACTACCACACTGATGGATTATTTTGAAGAGAATCAGACTTAACTCTCATCCACTGGAGGTGTTAAGGGAATATTTTGCCGACACCCTGAGCGGCTGTGCTTTTGTTTAGTCAGCACCAATTTAGAGTGACTTTGGCTTATAAACAGACTGTTTACAAAATGAGGTAAACCTCTCTTTGCCCCCCACTCTCGCTTTCGGCTCCCACGTCTGCCCCTTTTTCTCTCTCTCTCTTTGTCTTGTTGCAGACTTCAGCAAAGCCTCACTGTAATTAGGGCTGCTAGTCGCTGAGTTGCAGATTCTTTTCAGTGGAGATTTTTTCTCCCCCCCACCCCTTGTCTTAACTTTTTCAAACAGTTGACCATACGGTTGAGGTACTGACTGCTTGTTGTGTTACAGAAGTGTGTGTGTGTGTGTGGTGTGTGTGGTGGTGAGGGGGCGCTGAGCGGGCTACAGAATTAGAAATGTTGAAGTGGTCGACATTCTTCATTCACACGCACACCCTCACACCTGCACCCACAGCGAGACGTGTAACTTCTCGCTCCTTCTTTCGACACACCATCTTTTCACATCCTGCTTTTCTCTTTTCTGTGAATGTCTCTCTCCTTTGACTCCTCCCACCCTCACATCTCTGCCTTCCTCTCGTCCTCGTGTTGTTTTGATTTTGGGGAAATGAGAACCAGATGTTGCTTATTGTGCAGAAGTCAGCGATGGAGGGAAGGAGGGAGGGTGGGTGTTTAAGGGGGTTGAGGGTGCGTTAGGTGAGGTCAGTCTGCGCAGATGGAGGGAGAAGGATGGGCTTTGGGTTGTGCTGACAGGCCATTGTAGTTTCACCCACAGGCCAGAAACAGGGGGGGGGGTTTCCTGGCAGACTGGGACTGGGCTGCAGGAGGATGAGCAAAGCGCAGAGTCGGTGGGGTTTGTGGAGGCACTGATTCAGCAGCTTGTTTCCCAAAGACCACTTCCTGGCCTGGGTGTTTCTGTAGTGTGGAAGCACCCTGGGTAGCATGTTTGACAAAATTACACACACTGAAAGTTTTGAACTGTACATGACTGTATGAGAACTGGCACTGTGGGCTGCAATTATCTTTGTTTGTTGCGACTTGGACAGTAGACCTCGTGGCTTTCCGATATTTGTTTGCGTGTTTTGTGTAACTGAAATAAGCGTCTGTTTCAGAACCATTATGTGATTTTTCACTTTTGTTTAATGTCAGTTTGCTTCCGTAAAAAATAAAGATGAGACCTGAAGTAGGCTGAACTGTGTAGAAGGAGTAGATTTACTTAAGTACAAGTACCAGTACGTTCATATAAAATACTCTTACAAGTCAAGTCACTCACAAAGTGCTAATTATGCAGAAAAATGTCCATTGTTATTGTGGTTTATGATATTACTGCATGTTAATACTGATGTGTATGTAACATTTTAGAGCTGGTGGAGAAGAAACTAACTTTAAGTTGTTATACTGTAGGTTTGTTTAGTCTAGAGCTTCCCAAATGAGGGCTGGACCCGTTCCAAAGGGTCAAGATAAAAACCGAGGGGCTGTGAGATGACAAATGGAAGAGGAAAGAAGAAAAATTAGGTTTTTTGGACTTCAGTCCTTGCTTTTTTTTGTGTTGGACTGTTTTAGTTGTTTTGGCTTCGCACAGTTACTGAAGTGAAATCGTCTGAGAAGTTTCAGTGAAGTTTCAAATGTCTCTTTGGCAGAACGCTATAAACTATACCAACCTGTCATATTTTGTATGGTTATCATTTGACATAGATAGGTAGATAGATACTTTATTGATCCCAGGGGAAATTCAAGAAGATACATACATATATATATATATATATATGGGAGTTCAAATACTTCATTTGCTTCTGAAATGTAGCAGTGCTGACATATAAAGTAACGCAAAATGGAAATACTCAAGTAAGCTACCTCAAAATTATACCTAAGTCGAGTATTTGAGAAAAATAATATTTAGTTTACTTTGTAGTACTGGAAGTTTCGGCAAAACGAGCAAATGTGGCGAAAAAGAAAAAGTGACTGTTGAAGTTACAGTAGAGAATAAATGGTGCCATAATGTAGGTCACCCAAACAAAGTCTCAGGTTGAATTGCAAGCAGCTGTCCTGACCACTTCCTGCCTGGCATGGAGACGGAGTGCTGAGCCCAATGGTTGTTCCTGCACCGCCCAAACAGATTTGTATGAGTTCAGCATTAAAATGGCTGACAGCGAGACAGAGAAAAGGAGAGAGAGAGAAAAGGGGGAGGAAAGAGGAATAGAAGCCAACATGGCTGCCAAAAGGTCTCATCTGCGTTCATGTCCGGACGGAGAGCAGATGCTTGGCAGATAAACTTGCTATTACTTCCAAACTGACATTCAGATTGCTGCATGAAATTAAGTCCAGTATGTGTTGTGTGACTCAGTCTGGGGAATTTGATTTATTTTTCCCTTTTCCTTTCTGATCAGCAGCATCTTTGACAACATTAAACATTACTGGCTCCGATCAGGCTGCTGCTTCGTGTGCCCGCCCGCTAAATCGGCATCATGATGCCGATTTACAAGTAAAACAGCGACTACATTATACTCGACAGGTCCCGTAGTTTCCTAATAATTTCCTAGATAGAACATTTAAATTCTTAGGAAGGTTCTTGGAAACTATTTGCTTTCTAAGTATCGGGAACATGGATTGTTAATCTGATCTGGGGGGCATCACCCAATAAATCTAAGTGGTTTTGGGACAATTAAAAGGATTTTTGGTTATCTGATAAATGGTGAAGGTTTTAACTTTTGTTTAACTTGTTCATGGCCCAAAAGCAAGCAGACATTTCTTCGTTGTGAAGGGGTCACAAGCTAAACGGTCCGAAAACACAGACTTAGAAGGTCTCTCAGTCAGTGCACAGCAGCTTACAAGTCAGCAAATATACCAAAGCTTGCAATGATAAATGAATTGATTAAAAGTTTAGCAGCTCTTCCAAGGTAAGTCCTCTACGTCTTTCCAGGAAATTCCCAGTGACATTATTAGAAAATTGTTTTGTTTTTTCTTTGTGAACAGTTAGTTAAACTGTTTCTCTAGCTGATCTATAAAACCACAGAGGATTGGGCTTTTACTGCACAGTTCAGCAGCATCCATGTGTCCATCAGTGATCCAGAGACCCTCTGAGACAAATGGAAACACCAGGTGACGGAGACGGTTTGACCAGGGGCGGAGCAAAGTGGCTGAACAGATGATAGAGAGAAAAGAAAAGATGATTAGAGTACAGTATATTCACGATAAACTTCACATCCACATCAGCTGCTCAAATTCAGTGTAACCAGTCGAGCTGGTTATTAAATCTGTAGGCCTAATAAGGAAAATTCTTTCCTGCCTGAAAACAGTTTTTGAGAGGCTAAACCACAGCTGCACACCAACCACATGTTCAGCAGTTTTCCTTTCATGTCTGTGGTTGTTTGCCTTCATCTCGCGGTTTACGGAGACTGCTGTTGTTGTTTACCGTGGACGCATTTGGAGCATGTGAAGAGTTAAAACAGAGAGCATGAGGAAGAGGGAGGCTGGAGGAGGAGGAGGAGGAGGAGGAGGAGGAGGGGGGTTAGGAAAGAGCAAAAACAGACCAGAGATACTTGTGGTGAGAGGAGGAGTGCTTTGCCTCATAAAGTGAACTCTTTTGCAATGGGTGAGGGAATAAGAAAGAGAGAGAATGAGAAGAGGGAAAAATATCCACTTCTGTCACCTCACCCCTCCTTTCTCTCTCTCTCTGTCTTTTCTTTCACACGTTTGCACAGTTCATTTTCAGAGGAGAGAGTCAGACTGT
Source organism: Scatophagus argus (assembly GCF_020382885.2). Taxonomy (NCBI): domain Eukaryota; kingdom Metazoa; phylum Chordata; class Actinopteri; family Scatophagidae; genus Scatophagus; species Scatophagus argus. The sequence continues at coordinate 11,231,449 of NC_058515.1, read as the reverse complement.
AAGCTACACATGGTTCAGGAATACCAGATGCTCGACTGGAACGCGCTTCTCTGAAAAAAAGTGTAACAGTTTTCCATCATTTTTTCCAACTCGTTCCTCGGCACATGACTGCTTCCTCCACGGCCAAAAACAACCAGAGGTGAACTAACTGCGTCCAGGCTGTTCAGTCTGAGGCCCAGGCTCTGTCCTGATCTGGAGGTGCTGTCTCCTTCTCACACTCCATCCCCAAAGTTTTCAACCTCTCTGCCTTCATAATAATAAAAATGTGACCGTTAATTTTGTAATTGCTTGCAAAAAAAAAAAAATAAATCAAGGTGAGTATCAGGCTGTGCAGAGAATCTGAAACAACTAAAATCAGACATGCAAATAACAATGTAAAATAAGTTGTTTTCTTTTCCTTATTAGCTGTAAGTGCAGATGACTGTCACATGTATTATGAGCTGTGGCTGAATTCTATTGCTTTGTATTGCAGACATCCAAATCAGCAATAAACAATAAAACCACACAAAATAACAAACTTTTACACTTTAAACTGCAGATGTAGCTACTAAAACCACTTGATCCTTGAAGGGGAGTATTGATGGGTATTATTAGTAGTAGCAGTAGTAGTAGTAGTATCCTCCAGAGCAGCTCTGGAGAGCAGGAAAGATGAGAAACATGAGATGACAAACGTGTTTTCAATAAGAAATGGGAATGGAAGACTTTTTAATTATGATAAAATAGCTTAGTTATGGAGATGACAACACGCACAAAGCAGCCACATTATTAGGAATCTAATAATCTCATGTAAAACTCTGCTTTGACAGCGTTCACACATTTTTAGTTTTTGTTTGACACTGTACTTGATGTTTATTACTGAGGTCATAGTGAGTATTTTAACACATTTGTGTGTGTAAATGGTGTACTTAACAAGTGAGGGCAGCACGTAATAGTTTTATGGCGTGACATGGGGACTGAATCTGAATCAGTCAAGCAGATGTTTGCCCTAAACTGAGGCTTTTATGTGATCCCATCATATTTAAAAATGCCAAAACGTCAGCTGTTGTCAGCAAACAGATGAATGCTGGGACTGTGTTTGGCTGTAGGTTGTGTGACGTTGTTGTGGTATGAAGTGTTCATGTATATTCAGACACCAGCCAAGAGATTACAAAAGAACGGGGAAAAAAATCTATGAGTGTTTGTAGAAAATAGTTTAATTTCACTTTATCTAATGAAATACAAAAGTGAAAACAAGCAGGAAAAAAAAACTCCATTCCATTTTATTGATATGATCATCATTATAAATATCATTACCATTATCATTGTTATTAACTAAATGAGTTCACTTTCAATTTCGATTTGTGTAAAAAAAAAATAAAAAAATCATTGAGCACCATCAACGTTCATAAATAGCATTGCTTGTTATTCTGTGGCAACATTTCTGGTAATTTCAGTTGTTTCAGAGTAAAAAGGAACTCGCTGAACTCGCGTCAACTCCCCTGATCAGATCTAATTCATCACATGCTGAGTGTAAACTGGGATTCATTTCCACCATTGTCACGTTATGCCTCTGTCCAGCAGGACTCCAAATGACAATGTACAGAAGCCAAAAAAAAAAAAGAAAAAAAAAGTCATTATAACTTTACCAGGAGAACAATAATAACCATAACCATACTTATAATAACAACAATTTCCCATAAACGCGATAATAATTCAAAAATTGCACTATACTGTTGGAAACTGTACCGCATACCGAGACATCCGGACGAGCAGCTCTGCTCGTGTTCAACAACAAACGTTACTGGAATGTTTTGCGTGATAAAACATCGCGTTTTTGAAGAAACATTTGTCCCATCTGACTGCTTGCACTGAGTTTTGCCTTTGAATCAAGTTGCAGTTACACGCAGTAAGTAAAAAAACAAAACAAAACAAAAAAAACAGGGCCTCTAGTTTTTCTACCACACGGAGCATCTTTGTTTTTGTTTTTATTGTAGATGTCCTGCAGCTGCAAGGGGGAAACCACTTCCTGCAGGTTGACTTCTGTGGACATGATCCTGCTTACAACAGGCACAAATCATCCAATCCTATCGCCGCACGTCCAAAAGTCTCATAGTTTCATACTCAAATCCATCCATTAGCAGGCAGGTGATTACAACTAAAACTCACTGTGGTCATCTTTAAAGGTCACGAGATGGGAGAGTTTCCTCTAAGTGGTAAGGCTGGGTATTGTTTTAAAGTTTTCTACACTGAGCATTTTCTTCAACAAACCCATTTTTTCACTTTCCAAAGGAAGCCAAAGTCCTCAAACAACGCGGGCAAAACACAGGCAACAGTACAAGAAGTTTGGCCTTCATAAAATCGTTTAAAATTCAGTTTTAAGTCTTGAGAAGAATGACGGAACAAGTTTACAAATCTGACTGGACGTTCAATGCCAACCTGACAGCTTGTGATATTTTGTGCAGCATGCACGCACACACACACACACACACACACACACACACACACACACACACGCTTCAGGAGCTGCTAAAGAAGTATGAGCCCTACGTAGTGGTAGAGGGGAAATCGAAGAAATACATGAAGTACTGCAAGGTTGAAGGTGGAAACTTTGTCACACTGCGGTGAATTTCAGAGTAAAACTCCCCCAACGGATTTTCAAACGTATCACAGAGATGACAAATTTCTACGTAAAACGCGGAGGCGCGGATTTCAAAATTAGAAACGAGTCAGACAGCAGTTCAGTTGGAGTCGTCCAGTTGAAGGAGAAGGAAGGAAGGAGGGATGTTTTAGTGATACCTGGGATGTGAGAGAGGAGATGCTGATGAACATGGGCCTCTTTGTATATTTCCCTTCTCTGCGTGAGGTTGTGGGTTTGTTGTCAATCTCTGGACTCAGAACAGTACATGTAATTAGTTAACATACAAATACACATTTTCCTGATTTCAGTTTCTAGGGCCTTTTTGTTTTGTCTCTTTTGTGGCGCATACAAACCACCCAAAAACTTAACACATCGTCCCCCTTCTATCCCCCGTTTCGTCAGTCTTTTCTCCAGCTGCTCTCCTCCTCCTCCTCCTCTTCTTCCATATATTCCCCCTCTCAGCTTCCATCTTCACCCTCGGCCCTCGTTCTCTCGCTCTCCCTCTCTTTCTGTCCCTCTGCGGCAGTCTGTCAATCACTCTGTCTACACCTTGTCCAAGAGGGATCTCTGGCAGTAGAGGAGGCGTCGAGGCGTGCCGTACTTCCTGAAGAACAAAAGCGCTCCCAGGGTGACCAAAACTAGGACCAGTAGGAGGATAGGGATCACCACGGCCGCCATACTGACATCCACATTGACGATGACCAGCTCTTCTTCCCGACCCTTCTTGGGCTCGTCGCTTTCGCAGCCCATCCAGTCACTGAGCACAGACTTGGGGTAACCAGACTCCACCTTCATGTACTGATTGTTGAACTTCCAGTATTTATTGGCTTTGTAGAAGTAAGTGTACGCTGAGGAAAATGGACAGATAAAGAATTAGATGAATGACATTCAAAACATGACAATACAGCTGCAAATTTTCAGAACAGCTGCCAATCAGATTTTCTGTCCACTGATTATTCGATAATTGACTAATCTTCTCAGTTCCAACTGCAAAGAATATAAACTCTTGACCAGCATGGGGACGGGGACAGGGACTTACATCCATCTTCGCTCATGATGGCAGCTTTGACGTTATCCGGGGCGCCGTTCCACATGCTGATGGGCTTTGGATAACCGCTGTCCACGGTGCGAGTCTGCTCGTTGAAGCGGTAGTACCTGCAAAGGGCACAACACCGGAACTGTTAAATGATGATGCAAAGGGGAGAGTAGCTTCTTTTAACCTGCTTAACTGACATATTCTGCATATAAACTGAAAAGACACGCGTAGTGAACCCTGACTAGAGGACAGACTCACTTGGTGCCTCTGAAGAAGTACGTCTGTCCTGTTGGCGTGTAGAAGAGAGCAGCATCGAGCTTGTCTTTGGGTAGACCGGTGCCCAGGTCTTTCAGGCTCTTGGGGGAGTCCTTGTCCATGGTGGACTCGCTGAAGACCCAGTACCTGTCACCTGGAGAAGGAAACAGAAAGGGAAGAGAACAATCAGCGGAGTAACGGATCAAAGACCAGTTGTGATAGCTGACATGTGAAATACATTACTGGAGCGGCCGCAACCGTCGCAGATCTGGTTTCAATCTGATCTCGGATGAAACCCACCCTTGAAGAAGACAAATTTGCCATCATCCCTCTCGTAAGCGGCGTTGATGTTTGAGGGCAGGCCCTTCCAGAAGTGACTGATGGTCATTGGGTAACCTGTCAACACCTTGTTGTTACGCACACGCCAAAACCACTTGTCCTGCAAACACATACACAGTTAAGTGAGAAAAACAGCAAGAATGGATTTTTTTAAACTTAATTTAAATAGCATGAATTAGTGCTGAAAGAGTTAGTCGATGACTTCAGAAAGAAAAATGTTGTCTGTCAAATGTCAAATCTTTTCTTTGCTTTATTTTTGTAACCTGAATACCTTTGGGTTTTGGACTAAAAACATGAAATCAAAAAATTCAGTTCAAGAAAAGTGATACGCACATTTAACTTTTAATGTGCATATCTACAGATGAACTGATACTAAAAACAATCATCAGCTGTGGCCCTGACGCACAGTCAGTCAACATTACTGCTCTGAACTAATCAGAGAAATACTTTAGAAACACATACATGTGTTTGGAAGACTGTGGGGGTGATATTTTAAAGCAGTATTTGGCCCAAAAGTCGCAGTATTTATGCAGCAATTAGTTAAATTCAGGCGAATTTTTATTTATTTAAATTTGAATTTTATAACTGCTGGGTAAAACCTCACTTTATTTTGAAGGAGCAGGCGAGAAAGGGTTAGACAAACAGAGATGTCTTAGGGAGCCTCAACAGGACAGTTTTGACACGGCACAGCAGGAAAGGCACAGGTGTAAGTCATAAAATTAATGATGGCTGAATTGTGTTCAGCTGCTTCAGGGTGCTGCTGCGGTGCAAACTGTACCTTAAATACAAACTTTTCCCCTCTGAGGACAGCGATGGTGTCAAAGTGTCCCTCGCAGATGTCCGGGCCTTGGTCCGGACTGGGCTGCTTCGTGGGTCGAGGTGGAGGAGGTGGGGGAGGGGGAGCCCCAGACTTGGTTCCTGTAGTGGAAAAGGCGTGGTGAGAGAGAGGAGTGAGAAGGTCAGTCCGGAGGAAGACAATCCAGGATATTTTATTGCTCCCAGAGGATGAATCCTGACTTTTCCTCTGGTGCCACCATGAGTTTCACTTTTGGGGTTTTCAGTGAAATGTGTCAACAACTAGACCCAAACTATAACATCAGCATGTTAGCGTCAAAGCATTACTTTGGGGCAGTGGGTGATAAGAGGCTGTGGAACATCACTGCAAAACATCCAGTAAATTCCCACCATAGATTGCCTGGATGCCCCTGCGGTCGTCGTCTGGGAGCTGGAAGTTCTCCGTATCAAACCACTGGTAGAAGGGGGCCATGATGGCGGAGGGGTCGTTGGAGTGCTCCAGACCCAGGGCATGACCCAGCTCATGGACAGCCACAAGGAAAACATCATTACCTTCAGAGGGAGAGATGAAAAAAAAATTAGCTAGGTTTCATCTTCTCCAGGATCTGCATTTCATCGTCGACTCTTCTCACTCTTACCGCCCTGGTCGACCGTTCCGGTGGTCCACGGCTCGGCGAGGTCAAAGTGTGTGTCTCCCCCGATGCCGTTTCCGGGGAAGTAAGCATGGGCCAGGAAGCCGCCCTCGCCGTCGAATGGCGTGCTGTCGCCATGGAAACCGTCAGCGAAGGACAGCATGATATCCGCGAACTTGTCGACCTTGTCCTTGATGTGGCTGTAGGGGATCTCTCTGAAGGTGAGCGGGATCACGCTCTCCCACACCTTGAAGGCTTTTCGGATGGCTTCATACGTGGCTCGTTCACCGATCTTGGGGGTGTAGTTCTCTATGCTGTTAAAAAGAACAGACAGACAAAGACTTAGAGAGCACGGATGACTTTGTAGAGCACTTTTTCAAAAAAAAATTATCAGTCCTTCACAATAAAAGCTTTCAGCAACAGCATGATATTCTACTGTAGATTAGACTGCAGGCCTTTGGTTTTATATGTAAAATCAAAATCAAGCACCTGCATCTTGAATAAATGTTGAATACAGCAGACCAACCCACTATTATTAAGAAATTACATGTAAGTCCTAAAGAAAAATTGAATTCGAGACATTTATGATCAGTTTGCAGTGTTTCATTTCATTAGGACCAAACAATTCAAATTATGTAGATCAATCCATCAGTCAAGAAAATCATTTTTTAAGATTAACTATTAGTTGCAGCACTAAGTGAGATTAAAAGAGAGTCATCTCTTGCACAAAACTTTAATACAGAACGATGTAGCTGCGTACCTGAAGGTCACTTCAGACTTTTCCCACTTCAGACCCTGCACAGCGTATCTCTTCCTCCTCAGGTTGGTCTTCAGCTGCGGGCCGAATTTGTCTGAGACACCACATCGTGGCCGACTCATCGCCCTGGCAACAGCAAAGAAAAAACATTCTTCTCAACTATGTGAAATATTCAGACTCCTGTGGAGGACACATTTTTTTGTAGATGGTAACCTTGCTGCCTCAGACTCTCATAAACCCTCTTTTGATCCCAAGTCATCAAATGATCGTAACATTTAAAACCAGGCAGCTATGAAGAATAATAAGGTTTCTGTCAATCAGGACTCACTTTAAAGTAGTGGAGTCTATGGAGCCAGTGACAGGCAAACCGTAAAAGCTCTGCATGGCGGATATTGCTGCCGCAATGGACTTTGGCGAGCGGATGGCCTGGGCTCTGACGTCACCTGGAGGCAGGTAGCCATACTGCTGCAGCCAAGCCTACAACAGAGAGAAAATTATCACAATCTGGAACATTTTTTTAGTTACTGATTGAAACTCTGTTCATTTGGACCATTATTCCCTTTTCTTACACAGATGAACTAAGTAAAAATCCAATTTTTACAGGTGGACACAGAGAAGAGGTGGTTTAGCTTGCACAAAAGTAAAAAAAAGTTAGCTCTTCAGCCAGAAAAAGCTCCTTCCTGTAAAAACTTGTTTATCCTGAAATAAGCCAAACCCACTGGTTGATGCATAATGAGCAAAACATGTATCAAAGCAAATAAAAAACATACTCTTAAGTCAGAAAAGTTGCAGCATATTTTTTTTTTTTGCAATAAAATCACACAAAGAAATACACATGCATTCTGCACAGCATAACCAAGTGACATAATATTATTCAGTTTTTGGAAAAACACAAGCTTTTATGTGAATATTCTTTTTTGAAAATTTTAACTGTTAAATTTCTACATAAAACTGAATGCCTGTAGTCCTTCTTATCTCAGGATCCGAACAGCAAAATCAAAATCTTGGCAAACTCAAACTATTAAAACCTCCTTTGTCTCGGCTGTTAGTGTTTTGGGATATGATTTATTCAAAAAAAAATACAACATGCTAACTAAAAGATAAAAACTAATGCAGAAATGAAAAAACAAACAAACTGAGAATGAAATTTTTCTGCTAAAACGCAGTGACAGGCGTCTGCTATCCTGAGCAGTAATTAGGAGCTTTGCAACACATCATTAACATCTTTCTGCTTTACTTTTTATGTGAGTTACTCTGTCTGCATTTAGTCAGACATGCCAGAAACAACACAAAAACCACCTGAAAACACCTTAGAAGACATCTTAGTCGACAAAATATAAGGGATTGGTCACTTCTGTGAACCCGTGGGTGTTTTTCTACTTCCAGTCAACCTTCTGAGCCTGTTTGGGCCTGCTCAGATGTATCACACAAACTGCATAGCGAATAAAGCAGACAAAGGGTGTGTGTGTGTTTGTGTGTGTGTCTGTGTGGGTTTCGTGTTGCTAAAGAACACTTGTTAGCCTACAAACTCTGCAGCAGCCAACACACACTGGGCTAACTCAGAGTGTTAAAATTTATTCGAGTCTCTTCATGTGACTGTGACATTATCCCTTTTACAGCCGACACCAAATCCTCACGTGCCCCCTTGATTTATGCCGAACTCGTTATGGGAAACTTTGTTGTGGGGTCATAATAAGGAGCGACCAGAGGGGAACTGAAAGCCAAATAAAACACGCAATCTGAAAACACTGATGTCATTTCAGTCGCGATGACCCAGGAGCCTGTCTAGACCGTCGCAGCCAAAGACAACTGGCGGTTGCAGTGCTGGAAAAAAGGAACATTTTCAGCAACATTTGGGTCCCTCAATCTCCCTGCCACTGTCCATGTCCATCCTCCTCCTCCTCTCCCTGTCTGTCTGTCTGTCTGTCTGTCCTTGTGTCAACCAAAACCACCACTACACACACATGAAAGGCCGGCCTATTCTTTCCACTGCCTGCTGCTGGTGGTCTGAGCCTGGACTCTCATAAAGGAACAATCCAAACAAGGACTTTTATTTACCCTCTTGGCGAGAGTTAGATGAGAAGATGTCAGCGGTAACTTCACTCTTAAATGGACAAATTTAAGAGTGGTTTTGATCTTCTCATCTCCCACTCCCTCTTGTCGGAGTGTCTGCACATGAATTCTTTCGTTAGTGTCATCTAAACCTCAGATATTTCTCTTATTCCGCCATTAGTGCTGGTTTTCTCTTCAAGCCTTCCTCCAGCAAGTGAAGGGGAAAAGCATGGGGGTGGGGGGTGGAAATGTAGGAACTGCATGGGCAAGACTACCCGGCCTTATACAGCCTGGGCACACACAGTTACTGTTAGTAATGTGGTGGGCAGACAAGCCAGAGAACAAGGTTCACTTATTACGACCTGCAGAGAGGCAGTTTACCTCCCCCCCCTCCATTTCTACATACCCCCCGCCCCTCACCTCACAATTTTCAGATTTCTCAGGATTATTTAAGCAGCTAGTTAATCTAATTTATCCCCTGACTGTCTTTGAGTAAATCTGCCTCCAACACCAACCAAATTTACCTTCTCTGCCTCTCTGCTGACTGCTTCTAGTGTGTGCTGTGGCTCCAGTGTGGTGACACGTCTGCTTCTATAAAAACACACTGCTGAAAAGTCTCCCCCACACCGTCAAGACCTCCACTTCTCTGCTCTGTTCCCGAACTACCCCACCACACCACCGCCACCTCCGGTTGGGACGCCAGGTATCCCAGCATGCACCCCTCCTCCCTGGAACTCCCAGCAGCCACCATCAAAGCTTCTATTTATTGAGACGTGTACATGGCTGGTATTGTTGGCCTTGGGGTAGCTTGGTAACTCGCTCCGCGGCCATGTGTGGTCAAAGGGCTGGCTGCTGGTTTGGTAAACACACTCCAGGGTCTGTGCAGTGTGCATGTGTGTGCACGCAGTGACGTGAAGTCTGAATGTATGATTCACAGACGCTGAAACACAACCAGCATGATGTAAAGTCCATGGAGGGGGAGGTCATTTCGGTGGAGCTGTGTGATCGTTTCTATGACCCTTCTGTGACATCCTGTGTTATGAGCTGAAAACATATCTCTTAATCACTCAAGTTATTTTTTTTAAGAAAGAAAGCCAAACTTTGATTTGTTTCCAGTTCCCACACGTGCTACTTTTCTTTGTCTTCCAGTCAAGTGAACTGAAGACCTCTGGGTTTGTTGACTGTTGGCTGAACGAAACAGGCATCTTGAAGATGTTATGAATCAAATGAGCAATGAATAAATCACATTCAGTGGTGCATTTAATTAGATTTCCATGCGTAAACTAGTCAAGCCAAACTAGGGATTGACCGCTGCACATGGCTGACTGCAACCACCAGAACAGCAGCAGCTTAATCCTAAAAACGTACTTCACCAGAGAGGCATCAACTTACAAAGGAGCCACTGGACAACAATGAGCTGCAGGGCCCACATTCGCCCTCCATTCCTCTCACGCTCTCTGCAATCTGTATAATTCTTCTGAGCTACAATCGACCTACGTGGCCCTCAGGTTGCTGTTTGTTCTACAGGCACTCTGTTCTACCATCTGTAAAAAAGTACCAGGTTTCTAATTTATCTGCTTTGCTTGGTGGAAAACCTCATTTTTAACCAGAGACAGGAAGGGGAACATTTTCTCTTGCTAATTTGAAGAACTTGGAATGATGCAAGTTGGAGCTTTCAGGCCTCCTGCTAAGGCTTTGTTCACTTTACAAAACGCAATCGCTCAATCCAGCTTGAATCAACAGTTTTAAAAGTGTGACCAGACGGCGTGTGTGTCACACATCACAGGACGTATGCAACCTACTGTCACACACTATTACTCACATCCTTGTGAGACGATTTGCTTTCCAGATGCACTATATTAAAAAAACCACCCCAGTCCACAAGTTCCTGGAAGAGTTATAAACAAAATAAATAAGAAAAATCCCATGTGCATTTATGGCTGCGGTTGAAAAAAAAACAAAACAATGATGACATTTCCAGAGGAAGTGAAACTGTCTTGTGGGTGTTTGTCTTTATTAATATTTAATGACAAATACAATGAATTAAATTAACAAGGATGTGAATTTGTGTAGGTTTCACACTCAGTAGTGCAGCTACATTCCTGTTAAACAACATTAAAGGTCCTCTCGCCGAGTGTCAGAACACTATTTGCTGCAAGATGCCTCTATAAACTTCTAATCATTTTTTTTTATGATGAATCTGGTTTTCTCCAACCGGACAAATTGTTTGGTTTCTTAAATCTCACCAGGACGGACGAAAATGATCTAAAGTGCAGGGTTACATTAGAGAGGTAAAGACATTAGTAGGAAGAGTGGGTGAAAGGAAGAGCGGTGAGAGAGAGAGAGAGAGGGAGAGAGGGAGAGAGGGAGAGAGGGAGAGGGAGAAGCTTTGGAGGATGGCTGAATTTAAATTCGAGGGACTGAGTCAGTCATTCCTCTCGCTCGGCGCCAATGGAAAAAACTGAAAACTCAGCTCATGTGGGGCTCAATCTCACTCTGCCTTCATTTCTTGGCGTGTCTGACCCAGTTAGCACTCACACCGGCAAGTTTTTCTACATGCAGGTCAAACGGGTCAAATAAAGTTAGTGGAAAGTTTTATTCTTCCTTAAACTTCCTTGCCTCTGCACAGGGTCAAAGGATACAGAGGGAGTCCGGACACTGAAGCAGAGCCCAACTTTACTTCCATCAACAGCTCTTGCAGTCTTTTAGTCTTTTGTCATTTTGGCAGCAGCGGAAGAAGTATTTAGATCTTTTATTTGAGTGAGTGGTAATACTGCAGTGTAAAAAATACACTATACTATACTACTACTCAGCATGCACAAGGGCTCGTCTATACACTGGATTGTTAGATCACTGATGCTTAATAAAGTTAAATACTGAGCTGTCTCCATGACAACGGAGCAAACTCCATCAGCTGATCAAGACCGCATCTGTCCTCAAAACTAGCAGTTTTAACGTCATGGAGGAAACTGTCCCCCTTTGATGTCCTCCGTGTTCACAAGGTGGACCATTGTGTTGCACAAAGATAAGCTCCCTCCCTCATTCCCTTGAAGTCCATCAGTTTCTCATTAAGTCCACATCCAGCTGATTATTTTGACATTGCTTAAGTGACAGCCGCTGCCTGACGGAGCAGCGTGCACCACATCTTGAGCAGGACTTTTTCTTTTGATGCTACATCAGCAGCCCATCTAGTAGAGATAAAGAGAATTGAAGCCAGACGTGTTTTGAGCAGATCTGCTGGGATCACCAGACATGTGTCTCCAGACGGCGACGGGAAATCTCCCGAATTTTTTCAGCCAGATACGAGAGAGATCCTGTTTTAGACCCCTTTTGTTTTCATTTCTGCCCGTTTCTTCTGCTCACAAAGTCCAACTGGGTGTTTTTTTTATTTAAGTAAAGAAAGGTTAGACGAGGCAAAAGCCATGAATGAAAACAGACGCCGGAGGCCGCAAAGGCTCTCGACTTCACCAGAAGCTGCTTCAGAAAACAGTGGAAGTCTTAATTCTCTATTGATGGATCTTCTCTTTTCGCTCAGCATGGATTAAGTGGGTTTAGTTTGTCAGAGTGAAGTCAGAGAGGGATGTTCAGATGTTGAGCAACGCTGATAAACCGCAAAAATTCCTAGGTTCGGTTTGTACGTCTGCTCAGCGTTCTAAACTTCCCATAAAGGGAAATTCATCGACGTTAGTCAAACATTCATGTCACCCAGTTGTTGTTTTGTCTTTCTTCCTTTCCTTCTTTGCTGTCCCACTTTTTTTCGCAGACACGTCTATCTCTTGATCACAGGGTTCATATTCAGATCTCAGGTGATGTAACCCTGAACCCGTAATTATCTCCTGTCTCCTCTCCGCATCAGGACTGACTGCTGTGTCTGACAGCATCACAGCCCTGTGGACTTAGAGGAGATGTGATCTCCTCTCATGTTAAGTCCTGCACTGCGGCTTATTATTAGCACAGCACATGAGTGATATACTGCTGCAGAGATATTGTCCTACAGCCGCTGCTGTAAACAGACGTGTTTTCTCACTTTGTTGACAGACACTCATCACTGCAGGAGGGCAGCCGCCTGCAGCCTCTTATAAACTGTCTGACTCTCTGACTTATCCACCATGTCTGGCTTTGACTCACACGCCAGCAACTTGTGGTCAGTGACTAAGGTCCTCCTTCGTGCATCCCGTCTGCTCAGAACATCCTTTTTTTTTTTTTGCTCGACAGTTACGGCTAAAAGACTTGAGACGACTTCCTGCCTGTGACAGCTGGCTGTTCTTTTACAGAGAAACATCTCGTCAACTGTAGATCCTGACGGTGTGACTTGATGTGAACGTGGAGCTGTAAAAAGCTCACATCAAATACCCTCACGACCAATACGACTACCTTTAGAGCAAATGTGAAAAGTGGGCTGAGACAGGAGGCGCCCAGGGAGCTCGTACCCGGTGATTTACAAAGCTGCAGAGGGACCTGATGACAAAATATGTTGTTTAGTCAAAGGCTAAACTGCACTTTGGTGTCTCCACAGAGGAAGGTTCACAGTCTGACCCCTGAGGCCTGCAGTCTCCCACATGGAGCGCCTCATGCCCAGCTTGTTGTGAGAGCAGACCAGCCTCCCAGCCCATGCAGTCTACACAGGCAGATGAAAACCATTAAACCCCCACCCCCCGGTCACCACCAGAACAAAGCAGCTCAGCTGAGGTTTCTAAACTCTACAGTTGCTCCTGCATGGCTAAATCTCCCCCTCCTCCTCCTCCTCCTCCTCCTCCTCCTTCACAAGCCACAAGGAGTTTGGACTCATGACATTTTTTTCTCTCTGGGTGAAGTCTCATCTCTTGTTACAGTTTCGTCTCAGTTGGGCTCTTTTAAACAGTTCTTAGTCAGGAGGAGGGAGAATCATGAGGGGAACATAAACAGTCCCTCCCTTGATAAGAGAAAAACTAGTAAACACAGATACCCGTCAAACCCTGCAGTGATACAATAAAATATTGAGAAATTCTGCTGCAGAGCACTTTAAATATAAATCCTCTGGGAACTTTTTTTTTATTGGAAAACCACCAAAACAAACATTTAAAAGTTGTATCAGAGCTTACATGACACTTTAAGATGATGTAAGGATCACTTCGCAGTGTGTGATTTTCCATGAGACTTACCTCGGCTTTTAGTACATTTGCAGTGACGGAGGTAAAACCAAAGCAGCACAGACCACAGGTCAGGGTGATGAGCAGGGGCAGCATTCTTCTATAGGCTCAGCGCACTCACTTTCTACACGAGTCCCGCCGTCCTGACAGCGAAAACGGCGAAAAACTAATAAAAAACCAAAACAAATAAAAATCGATCGGCCTTTAAAACGTGGCAGAAACTTTTATCTCGTATCCGCATGGACACTTCGAGGGGCACCAGGCTGCTTCTTTGCACAAAAGCGACTCCTTCAAAGTAAGAGTTGAGTCGATGAAGACCGAACGACTCGCTAAAATCATCTGGTGGCTGCTGCTCGCTGAAGCTTCATAGTTTGGCCTTTCCTGTGGTGGGATCGTCTGTAGCGTGTGTGGACGTGGTCTAGAAGGAGAGAGAGAGCGAGACAGGCAGAAAGTGTGTGTGTGTGTGTGTGTGTGATGGATTTTCCCGTCTTTGGGTCCTCCTCCAGATGTGCAGACGTCATTTTAATCATGGCTGCTTGTCGACAGGTGACCAGGCTTTTCAATGTACCGACCAGTGATGAAGAGACACATATGTGATGTCAGTCTGCTTTGACAATTTTGATTTTTAGAAGATTTTTAAGCCCGCGGAAATAAATATATATTAGCATTTTCTCATTTCAGTCAGATCATACATAAAGTAAAATGCCTTAATGGGCTCTTGGCATTAAAAAGCTCAAACCCAGTGTTATAACACTGATGATAACTATTCTGCCACTTTTGATATTTTTATTTAACTACAGTTGTCTTGATAAACACTTGTGTACTTTAAATCGTAGTTCTACTTTCACTTGGATGTTTGCTCTTCACTGTGCAGAATGATGAACAAAGTCAACAGCTTGCAGATGTTGCGTAGACAGCTGTTTGGAAATGAAAAATATTTGCTTATTCAAGGACTCTGGATTTTTCAGTGAGGGAGGTGTAGGAGGAGATCTACGTGTAATTTTAGGAATTTTTAATGAGGTAATTTATTATTTTTTTTATGGAAACACATATCTCAAGTAATATTCAAAGCATGGAGTAAATGTTGAAATCCTTTGTAATCTAGTAAATGTTATTCACTCCATCGTGCTAAAATATGCCTGAAGCATTAAAGTAACGGATCTGAGTTGTCCACTTTTTCTTCTCAAGATGAAATGTTGTGGAGTAGCCATATAAAATAGGATAAAATAAAAATAGTGCGCTTAAAATAAATAATTACAGCACTTGAACAAATCTACTTTAGTTACTTCAGTCGTTTTAAGGAGCCGTAGAGGCTCCTGCCACATTTTTGTGAATTAAAACCGATGTCAGACATTTGTGCGAAGCAACACTGACACCTTGTGGTAAAAAAGAAACATTTCACACCGACTCCTTTTAGATATCAGTCGCAGGGCGACTGATGACTATATTTATGTAAATAAATACATCAATTTATAATGTTTTGGATAAATTTTATGTAAAACATTTAACATGAAGAACAACTGTAATGTCAGGTTTTATGAATGGGAGAAAAAAATATATTAAGCCCCGCCCCTCACGTCATGAACTAAAATATACGGAAGTGGTTCAGAACTTGTCAACAAGAAAGGCCGACTGACATGGTAACGTACTCGGCTCTTTATCCTTTGTAATTTTCTCATGTTGTTACCGCTTCTGGCCTACATGTGTTGATTTGTTTGGATACCAGAACCACCACTGTCGTGCTGGTAATCCCTTTCCTGTGCTGTCGCCGCCTAATAAAAGCGTCTGAACGAGGACAGAAGTCAGGATGTTAGCGTTAGCAGTTAGCTCGCCAGGAAGCTAGCTATTAAAGCTCTTGTGACTGAGCTGCTCCCTCCGCCAGCCTCAAAACGAAACTGTCTCGCAGCGTTAACTCGGGATATCGTTTAAACTTAGTGAGAACGAAATTGGATAGTAATCGACCAGCACTCGACATTTTTATATCTTTACCGGGAACGGAAAGACTTTGAAACTATTTGTGTTGGCAAGGATTACATCTCGGAAAAGCTAGCGTCCCTGGCGTCATTGTTGAGCAGATTATAGGAAGGAAGTCGTTGTTGTGTAACCTTAAGTGAGTACACACAGTAGTTTCAGTTCAATATGAAAGCAACTAAAACTTTGAGAGACCCATATATTGTTTTTGCTCGGATATATAACAACGTTTGATTATGGATACTACTGAACGGCTTTTTGCTCACTTTTCGGAGGGCAACTGCTACTGAGTAAAGAATCCGTTAATATGTTTTGAAAATGTTTAGGAGCAATTCAGCTAATAAAATCGCCTGAAACACATGTGCCACACAAAAAATAAGAATTTTACAAAATAAATGTTTACAGTATTATTTATTGCTTTAAGATCTTACAGTTTACATTTACTTTTTTATGCCTGGGTTAGCCTGCTAATTATTTACTAATCCTTTGGTCTACAAAATCTGAAAAACAAAAAGTGAAAATTGTCAAATTTTCCAATTGCAGCACTGTTTTCACAGCTTCTGCAAGTAGCCCGTTTATTTTTTATTGTTGTGTTTATTATTTATTATGCTCACTTGACACTTTCACCTTGCACCTTCGTGGCCTCGCTGTCTAATTTTGTTGTACAGCCAACTGTTCAATGAACCTTGAATCTAATACACTAGCTGTTTTGAAATATGTGTTAGCTGGTTTATTTGTCTCCAGAGTAGTACAATAAAACCAGTTTGAGGTAAAACTGAAATGGTTAGTAGATTACTTTGACTATTTTGATATCTGATTAATTGTAATTGTTTAATTAGTTTTTTTTAAAGCTGCTTTGATAATTGATTAATGGAGAATAATAGGCAGGTTAATGAACAGTCCTTAGTTGTTGTCCTAGTGTGAGGTTAAGAGGCTGACCCTGACACGCCTCTCACTCATCTTGTCGTCTTTCATTTTGCAGGTGAAGTCTTCCTGAGCAAAACCACCTGCAATGGTGCTTCTCTGTTGTTTTTTTAACCATTAAGTCTCCAGATATATTTTTTTTTAAATTTTCTACATTCCAGAGGAGAAGCATCACCACAATGACAGTCACTTACAACCGCTTTGCCCTCGTACTTTTCGTTATAACAGGCGAGTGAATACACGTTCATCCATGACAGTTTGTGTATCTATCTAAGGTGCCTACTTGAAATGTTTATCAAGCAATGATCATGTTTACACTTTTCATGTCATACAACAGTTACGATCTGTGTGATAAAACACCTGTATGACTCATTTTGTTTTTGCTTATTTCAACGCAGCATGCAGCCATTTTGAGCCTGCCGTCTCCTCTGGTAAGCAGACAAACTAGTTAATCTTATGTTGTGACTGTGGGTGTCATCAAAGATTTTTTTTATGTTACACACTTTTATCTGGGTTACAACAATTCATATTGATAGTAACTGCACATATCACCCTGAGCAAATAATATTTAACAATACTTTTACTTGCTTTATGCGTTTGTGCCACAAAACATCTCACGCAGACACTTATTTTCAGTTGTAACATAAAGTTAAAAGTTGGTGCAATAAAATTAAGGTTGTAACTGTTTTTGGCACCTTAACAACTGCTCCTTTGTCCTGCTGTATTTCAGCCCGATGTGGGCATTCCCTCCAAGTCTTAGACAGTAAAGTGGGAGAGATCAGGAGTTCTGCTTACCACAGCTGGTCCTACCGATTCGGCTCCACCTATGACTGCTGGATCATCAAAGGCTTGGAAGGAGAACCAATCATTCTCAGGTAAAGGCACTGAGGTTTTGTTGCAAAGAGACAAAGAGCTGAGATTAAATTATTTGCCACTAGTACTGGCTAAATAAGATGCCCTCTGGGATGATAATAACACACTGAACTAAATATCTTGTAGATATTCGAGTGAGACGAGATGTGTAAAGTACTGTATGTTTTTGCCACACAGAAAATATTGCAGAACCTGATCTTGTCCCATCATGTTCTGTGGTGAGGATGTAAAGTTATGAATGACTTCAAAGTCTGCAATGTGGATGACAAGCAATTGAGAAACTGTTTATAGTTGTAATAATCAGAACGTTTGTTTTTGGCTGATCCAGATAATTTTAATACTTAACAGTTTAAAGATTAAAATGATGTTAAAAATCATAATGTCCATAATAAAGGGATTGCTGCCATGCTGTAAATTGTGTGGCAACATTTCAGATATTTAGCGAGGCAGGACGTTCTCACTTTTGTCTCAAAGGTGCTGCTTCTTATTTGTTTACTTTTATGTAAGTGAGGTTCTGTATTCACTGATACTTTAAATTCCCTTTCAGCTTTTCCCAGTTTTCAGCTCGGTGTAGGAAGGAATGGGTGTCTATAAAATCATCTGCTGGTGGCGAGCCGGTTGTCCTTTGTGGCTCTAAGTTGCCACAACCGATGGAGTTCCCAGGAGGAAATATTACAGTGATGCACCACTTTCTCCCGCATCAGTTTCCTGTGTCGTCTTTTATGCTGAACTATGCCAGAGGTATGACAACATGGTGTTTGTTTTCTTTCTTAAGATCTTTTGTTTACTTTTCATAAAGCGTTGTCCCCCTCTAACTTGTCAGAGTATCAGTATTAAATCTGGCTCTGGATTTCTTCTGCCAGTTTCAGCTTCTGTTTGTCCAAAGATGATCTTAATTGCCTTGTTTGTGCTCTTTATCCCCTTCTGTTTCTACACATCCAGACTCTGGTGAATGCCCAGTGACATCCTTCGAGTGCCTGGGGGGCCGTTGCCTTCCTCTCTCTTGGCGCTGTAATGGCCAGGTGGAGTGCCTCAATGAGGGTGTAAGCCGCGGCAGCGATGAACAGGGCTGTGATGAGGAAGTGGAAGCCACAGAAGTCACAAAATACAGCAACGCGCCAGAAGAAGAAGCCAAAGCAGTGACAGAGCAGAACCATGATAGGGACTCGGAGAGACGTAAGGCTGGAGATAAGACACCCGAGAGAGATGCTGAGCCTGATCTGTGGGCGCAGCTGAAGGAGAAGACGGAGGTGGATGGAGAGCAGCCTCAGACTCACAGGGAGCTTGCTGTGACACCCACTCCCATTGAGTGGCCTTGTGGAGGACTCCTCCAGACCTTCTATGGGACCTTCTCCCCTCCAGCCATCCGGGGTCCTCCTCTCTTCTGTGTCTGGACTCTGGACCCTCAGGACTCGAGGCCACTGAGGTTGGACCTCCAGCAACTGGTGCTGGGACCTGGGGATAGACTCACTGTGTACAACAGAGAGCAAGGCAAAGGAGACGTTATTAAAATTGTGAGTTTTTCTAAAAGTGTACCTCAGCATTTATTATAACCTAAAAAAAGAACCACTCTTTTAAAAGGTGTTTTGGTGACGTGATTTTTCACTTCCTGCAATTTTACAGATCACCAGCGCCTCCAATTACAAATCAGTCCAAGTTGAATCCCATACTGGCCTGCTGTCGATGACATACGAGACTCTTCCTGGCTCAGAGGGGAGTGGCTTCAACGCCACGTTCCACGTCGGGACCTACTGCCCCCCTTGGGAAGGCCGGTGTGGGGGAACAACAGGGGGTTGCTTTACTCAGGAGCAACGCTGCGATGGGAAGTGGGACTGTCCTGAGACGGGGAAGGACGAGGAGGGTTGCAGGGGCTGCAGCCTGAACCAGTTTGCCTGCGGTGTGGTCGGGCAGAGAGTCGTGGCCTCCAGTCACTTTGCAGGCAGACCGGTGTGCTACCCAGTCACAGAGAGATGCAACTACCAGCTGTACTGTGCTGATGGCAGCGACGAGCGCGACTGCACCGTGTGTCAGCCAGGGACCTTTCATTGTGACAGCGACAGGTCAGTATGTGTGTGAGTCTCAGAGCGGACATTTGTCTCGTTTGTCTCATTTTTGTTCTTGAGTTTTCAGTGCATTTGCAGAAGAGATGAGTTAAAATTGAGGTTCAGAGTTCATTCTTGACCTTGGGAGCTGCAGGTGACAAAACGGTCTCACCTCAGTCTCATTTAGACGCTGCTCTGGAGCTTTGGCCCTTATCTCTTGTCTTCATTAGCAGATTGTTTTCTTGGTGCGGAGCGGTACATGTTCAAACCTTCTGAGCAGCTTAAGGGCTTCTAATCCATTTTATCCTGAAAGTTAATGTTCAAAGCTTGTGCTTGACCTTGGGAGCAGCAGTTGACGGAACAGCCTCTGTTTAAGTTCAGCTTCTTTTGTTTTGTTTTTATGTAGTGTGGGTCTTCATTGTGGTCAGGGCCTATGTGTCTTGGGTATCAGGTGGGTGTGGGGTGAGAAATATGAACTTTTCTTTAACAAGTGTGCATTTTCTGGGTTTTTAGTTTTATTCCATTTAATGTGCATAACCTTCAAGTAAAAGGTTTTAAAAAAAAATCCACATACTTTTCAGTGTGCTGGTCCTCAGCCTTTTGGTTTTATTATATTGCTCAGAAAGCAGCTTCATGTGAACCTGAGCCTCTTGCTTTGGTTATTTCTGAACACTCTGTAACAAACAGTCGGCCCATTGCAGGTGCGTGTTTGAGAGCTGGCGCTGTGACGGCCAGGTGGACTGCAAGGACGGGACAGACGAGCTCAATTGCACCGTCGTCCTGCCTCGCAAGGTCATCACCGCAGCAACGGTGGGCAGCCTGATCTGCGGGCTTCTGCTGGTCATCGCCATGGGCTGCACCTGTAAACTGTACTCGCTCAGGACCAGGGAGTACAGGTAACTGTTTCGTATGTCTTATCTCAGTTTAAAGTAAAGGATTTGCACAAGTCCTTTAATACCAGGCAGTTTCTGCCTAATTTGGAATATTTACAGCTTCAGTGCAGAATAACAGGGGTTTGTTTTGTGACTTGGAGTGATGCCTCAGCCAGGTTTTGTGCTAATGATCCCAGATAGTGACTCATTGGTTTGTGTCTTCCTTACTACTGGCTCCCACAACACAGGCGGTACACTGCATACTCATATTTATGATAAGAGAAACAAGAACTACCAGGTTGTTGTTGTAAAGTGTGAGTTTCTCACGTGCGGTTTGTCTCAGTATTGGTTCTGTCATGTGTACGCTTCTAAAGCAAGCGAGAACAACCATCATATGTATGTATAACAGTATAGTGGGCTAGCAAGGAAAGCTAAATAAGTATATAATGATGCAAGGAAAAGCAAAGATGAGCAGTCAGTTCAGATGTGCATGAACCCACTTAAATGTGTGTGTTTTCTGGCAGCTTGTTTGCTCCAATCAGCCGCCAGGAAGCGGAGCTGATCCAGCAGCAGGCTCCTCCCTCCTACGGCCAGCTGATTGCTCAGGGCGTCATCCCCCCAGTGGAGGACTTCCCCACAGAAAACCCCAATGAGGTGAGAGAAAAGAGGACCACAAGAACTAGAAACTAACCACAAGGATGCATTGTGTTTTTTGTGTTTTGACGTCTAGACTCAAACAACCTGACAACAGCTACGACTGTCAAACATTTTGGACTCTTTTTTTTGGCATTGGCTCCCAGTTTTGTTGTATAAGAAATTAGTGGCTCATACTGGTACCAGTTAACCTCAGTGTTCAGTTTTTAACCCGGACACAATGCACAACCAGCGCAGACTTACTTGCCTCACACCACCATGAAATCATACTAGCATAAAGCCACGGCAAACATCTCCCCCAGAGCTGTAAATACCAAATATTTTTTAAATGTTGAAATAAAGGAATGATTGAAGAAAACCTTATAAACTGAAAATGGAATACTGTGACAGCATATTCATACATAAATGAAGAGGCCAACATTTATGAGTTACGCAGCTCTCGACTCTTCAGCAACACTGTGATCTTCAGTAGCCCTTCTTTTATCTGTCTTTGAGACATGTGCTCCTCTTGAGCAGCCTTATTAAGCCCCAGCAGGCTGTGTAGGCTGAGGTAAGGAGAGTGTTAAGATAGAGCTAATGTGCTGTTACCATGCAGGTTCATACTGAGGTGCTTATTATTAGTTGGTGAGGACAGCTGAGGGAGTGGAGGCGGAGGGATTAAGTGTATAAAACAAAACCTGCTCTGTCTCATGGGATTTGGTTAAGCTCATTCCTTAAACTTTGATTTCAGTCTTGTGACTGCTATGTTTGGTATTTTAAATTGAATATAACTGTAAAAGTTGTTGAAGTGTTTTTAATGACATTCTGATATACTCTTCATCTACTCTACACTCCTTTTTATCCTCCTCGTCAGACCTCGTCTCTTTCTCTGAGGGGAATTCTCCAGCTCCTCCGTCAGGATGCCGCCAACTCGCCACACCGCAGACGCAGACCCCGATTCGTCCGCCGGGCTGTTCGCCGCATGAGGAGGTGGGGTCTTATCCCCAGACCTCCCCCTAGAACGAGTCAGAACTCCAGCCAGCAGCAGCCAGACGCCGCTGCCTCCGGTCAGGAACAAGCTCGCTCCGCTCCAACGAGCTCCTCGTCTGCTGTGGAGGCAGTCAACCAGCCGGTGCCTCAGAAACTTGGCTTGTTGCAGCAGCAGCAGCAGCAGGAAGGAGCACCACCTCCTCTACTGCCACCGCCTGTTGCATCCCCACCTCCTCCTCCTTATGCTCCCCCAGCTCCACCCTCGGCCACCTCTCACACTCCCCCTGTTGTCGTCCCCCCAAGCAGCCCCTCTCTGGCCTCCATCTTCCACACGCTGGGCCTGAGCATCTCCCTCTTCAGAGCTTCACCCTCCTCCACCAACTCCATGCCCCTCTCCGCCTCCCCGTCTTTCTCCTCCACCTCGTCTTCTTCGGACGACGATGTGCTTCTTATCCCCCTGTCTGAGGACACCACTTCAGAGGATGACGTACCCATGCTGACCTGAATGACTTCTCCACCCACCCAGCACCCCCACACCCCTCCTTTATCCCATTTTCTTGCTGATTAAAAACTGAAACCCAGTCTTTCCACTTTTGTTTGAACTCAAGCACAGGAGTGGCCCACGGCAAGACTCACCCTCACTGTGCAAGTCTGGTGCCTTTTGAAATTGAGTTGGATTTGTTGGCTTGTGGAATTGAGTATTTGACCTTTTTTTAAAAAAAAAAAATGAATAGACCTCCTTGAAAAAGTTTTAGACGAACAGCATGGCTGACGTACGTTTGACATTAAGTGTAGGTCAGTGTTGGTTGTACACTTAATGAACGCTAGGCTGCACATTGAAGGTAAATGTTTGCACAGAAGAATCTTCCCTATCCAGAAACTGAGGCAGGCTGCTGCCAGGTTGAATGATTATAATTTTAGATAACATGATGGAAAACATCGTGTTTGTTTGACTGCAACTGTGTGAATGCACTTGCATTTTAGTCTTACATTGACAGTGGAGTATGTTTGTAGATGTGGATTGTCTCCACGTACTTCTGCCACTTGCATCCAGTATCATGTTATATCACAGATAATTATATAAGAAGAATCGTTTCCCCTGTTTAAGTGCCTTTTGAGGAATTTCCTGTAGATGGCTAGAGGAGGTTTGGATGATTCCTGAGATACACACTGCACACCAAATACACACGGAGGCACATGTTTTATCGCGGCATAACATGCATCAGCACATCAGTGGCTTTATTATAATATGACAAAAAAAAAAATCTGCATGTCTACTCTGCAAGCGGGCAATAACCTTTTTGGGACCCTTATTTTAGTGCACATTAATTGCACCATAACTGCGTGTTTTGAAGTACACACACGTGTACCCTTCCCAAGTGAATGTATGTAATCTACAAAAGCAAATGTGTCAAAAGACAATCTCTTTGGTGCCTGATTTTACAATATGTGTGTGTGTGAGTGTGTGTGAGTGTGTGTATAGTGTGCACAGGAAGATGAGGCGCCCCAGTGCTGAAAGGGGCCCTGAATTCATGAAACAACCTCAACTTGAATCTTCAGCCCTTGAGGGGGATCATATTTTGACTTGTGGTGTGCCATTTGTATTATTGTACACTTGATGGTGTTTTTATTTCAATTTCTCTTTTTTTTTTTGTTTCCTCTTGAGTTCTGTTTTGCTTTGTTGAATGTATTAGGTTTGATGTAAAGTAGCTGGAAGTTTTAAATTTGCAGAGAGAAAGTGATTTTAATGGTTTATTAGGGTCAACTTCACTGTATATAAGTAAAAATGTGGCTGAGATTAAATGATTTGCACTTTTAGGTGTTGGGTATTGTGTGTGTGTGTTTGTTGGGGGGTTGAAGTGAAGACACCTGACGCCTCAGTAAGGGATGAGAACAGTGAGTTGTCGCATTGTGCTTTGTATTCAGAAGCGCTATGGAAATTTGCAGACTTCAGAGAGAGCCCTTCTGTAGTTGTTCTGGAGGAAAGGCAGAAGTGCAGATCATCGCTTCGCTGTGCTGGGTCGAGACTACGTGGACGGGCTGAGGTCGCATTTGTCTACAAGGTAATTCCACTGAATAGATTTGATTTAACACATAGATTAATGGTGCAGGAAATTGATTGCAGCCCTCCGTCACTTTACTCTACATGGCCTTATTCAAAGTTCACGCTGTGGACTAAAATTTTCTCATCACCTTTGATTCGACCAAGAAGATGTCGTGTAAAACAGAATGTGATAATTTGCCAAATCTTTATGATACCTACTCATTTGAAAACAGCATGAAAACAATATTTAATCATTTGGGTCCAAGCCTTCTGTCATTTCACATGATTAGAAGTCTGTGCACCATTCTGACTTATGGGTAACACTGCGAATGCCCCATACAAGAGGACTCGGTCGTTGAATAAGAACTTGTCACATTTTAGGCTTTAAATCTGCTTCAAAGCTTTTTTCATACAACCAGGAATACACTGAATGCTTGTTGAAAAATTGTTTTGGCATAAAAGAAGTAACATTTATATTAAAGCTTTATGGCTTAGCTCCCCTAACAAAGCGCCCAATAACTAACCGTCATCCTCGTTGTGACCCTGAAATAGGTTCCAGCTGTAATTATGGTTTTAGCTCAGTCCCAGAGACTCTGGGTGGGGATGCTGGCACTAATTGTGGCAGTGGTGGAGCTACCCATAGCCCAGCAGAAGTGCATCTTTGATGAGGTTCAGGCTCAGACCAGGGTGGTGCGAGCTGTGCCCGTCCACCCAGACGGCCCACCCATTGAGCCCAGGCTCAGAACACAGGCTGGGCAGCAAACCAGTCGCCCAGTATGGCGGCCTAGGAGAAGCCTGAGAAGGATAGCCCCGCCCACTCCTGCTTCTCCACAGCCAATCAGGATTCGAAGTTGGATTCCAAAGGAGAGCAGCAACTTATCAGAGGCTGAGAAAAAGAGGCTGGAGGCAGCAATGGAAGAGGCTCTGAGGACAGTGTCTTCTTTACTGTCAGGTGAAATACAGACCACACGCACACACACACACACACACACACACAGCTTAACGTGTACCGCCTTCAACTGTTGACCTTTCAGTTGTGAACAGAGCACCGGGTCCACTGCTGCTCAGCAGAAACATCAACAAATACTGCAAGTTTCTCTGGAGGAATTCAAGTAGTGCCAACTACAACAGGTGTGTGTGTGTGTCTGCTTTATCGTTAAGATTAACACATAAAAATAGTTTGTTTTAGTTTTATGACGATATATTAGTAGTCTAACAAGCCTGAAAACATTTTTTGCAAATCACAGGGTTATACAATTTTCTGTAATTATGCATGAAAAGAATTGCAAAATTTATCTTATACACTTAAAATGAACGTGTATATGAAAACTTACTGGACTTTTCCTTCAGGTGTGGTCGAGCCAACAACAACTACAGATCTGAGACCTGTCTGGATGTGACAGTGAGTATCAGGTCAAATTATTTTCCTAGGAGGGTTTGCCTGTGGTAAGATGAAAAATAAAACAACACACACTCCACTACTGAATATGTCACACAGATCCCAGACAATCATCTGGCTGGATGTGACATTTACTCTGAGCCCGATTCGCCTCACAGGACTGAGCTCCGTCCTGAAGGAACTGGACTCCCCAACACTGACTTCCTGCTGTACCTTCACATACAGACCACTGACAAATGCAGAACAAAGGTAAAGACCATCTGACCCGCAGCAGATCAACAACAGTAAATGTGTAAACTGTTATTATGTGATGAAAGGTTCCCCTCCTGCTCTTGGATCTGCGCTCACAGAAAGTACATGCTGCTGTAGTTATGCTGTCCTCCGTATGTTCACCTCACAGTCTAACTTGTTGGCCTACGCCGTCCACTGCCAGACAGACACGCATGGACGACCTGTGGCTGGAGTGGTGGTCATCTGCAGGGACGGACTGACAGGAGCCACATACAGCCATCAGGCTACTGTACAGGTGCCTTTAATACAACAATGTTAATACTAACTGTGTGTTGATGTGCTGAATCGTGTGTGTTCATCTGTTTTCCAGACTGTCATCCACGAACTGTTTCATGCACTTGGTTTCTCTAAAGACCTGTTCCCCACCTGGAGATACTGCTCCTCCGCTTCTCCAGGTTCCAAAGCACTTTTTGATATTTTCATGTCAAACTTCAACATCCTGCATGTTGGTTCGAAAACTGGTCCTCTAATGTATTTTGCTTTGAGTTGTTCTGCAGCGAGAGCTGGCTGTTATCCTCGGGGCAAAGTGACCCACACCGACGCATCGGGCCAGACGAGGATTTACACCCCGTCTGTCATCTCTGCCCTGCAGAAGCACCTGGCATCAGCTGACCCTGAGCTGGGAGGGCCTCTCGAAAACTGGGTACTGAGCAGCTCAGTATTAGCCCTTTTTCAGCTTTTTCATGTGCTCTCCTTACGTGTTGGGTGCCTTCTGTCATCAGGATGAGCCTCCTGGAAGAGTGTCCTCTCACTGGGAGTCCCGGGTCCTGCAGGGCTCCATCATGGCGGCCGTGCTTGGGGACTCAGCCACAGTCCGGATTGACCTGGCCACCTTGGCTGCATTACAAGACACGGGTTGGTACGCTGTCAACCTGAGCAGGGCACAGAATCTGGTCTGGGGAGACGGTAAGGAAAGTGTTGAGATATAAGACTATTATTGTAATTATAAAAATAATACAAACAGGAAGTAGACAGCCTATAAATGTGTGTGTGTGTGTTTTATTTTGACAGGCGAAGGGGCCATGTTTGGCTCCGTGTCAACCTGTCGGGACAAGTCCTCATCCTTTTTCTGCACTGGCAGGTAGACTAATAATTATATGTTTGTTTTCTACACAACAGTGTAAGTTTTGAATGGAATATGAATCACTTTTCATCTTTACACACTACATTTCTACCACCAATATTTGCCTTATTCCTTCCTCTCAGTGGATTTGGGTGTCATTATCTTCACCTCCACAAGGGGGAGTGCCAGACTGATCAGTACCTGGACGGGTGTCGGGTGTATAAACCCTTCAAGAATAGAGTAAGTGTAATTTCCTCTCATGTGATCTTATCGAAAATTTTCGTGACAAAACAATATCTGCCATATCATAGAACAAATAAAGTTTTTACTCATTTTACATTTCCAGAAGACTTTCACTCGTGCACTTTTCACATCACTGCTGTAGACACTTTTACTCTTTTTCCTCCTCCTCCTTTCATCCAGAGTGAATGCTGGAAGGAGGAAAATGGCAGGAAGTCAGCTGAAGAGAACTGGAGCGGAGAAATCTTTGGCTTCGACAGCCGCTGCTTCTTCTCCAGCCTGACCAGACAGGTGTGTGTGTGTGTATGTGTGTGAATGCTTGTCTCCAACCTTTTGTTTAACCTAATTTTTTTCCTTCCTCCACATCCCTGCAGAGCCAGTCTCCTTTGTTCAACAGCTCTGCAGAGGGACGTTGTTACAGACACAGATGTACTGGGCCAAACAGGTACCAAATCCAGGTGTCTGGCTCTGAGTGGGTGGACTGTCCAGTAGGGGGAACCACTCAGGTAACATGACACAGCATAATATATGTAACTACAGCATGCTATATATCAGAAGAGATTTTGGGATAAACTGAAGATAGGCTGCTAGCCACTGTGTATGAGGTATTCTGAAATATATTTTGGCGGCCCAGCAAGGCTTTTCTTACTGATGTCAATGCCGTATGAACTGAGTAAAGCTCATAGAAGCACAATAATAACAATATATTCTCATTTGATATCTAATCATATTATCTGTTCTGTCTTTGTTGTTTTTAATCCTCAGATAAAAGGATACCGGGGTTTAGTTTCCTGCCCTGATAGGAGGTTGTGTCTGTACACTGACGTTACTCCTCCCTCTGATGATCTCAGTTCATTTCCTGCTTCTATCACAAGGCAAGTATGACGTTAAACAAGCACCTTCTTGCCTTACAAGAAGCAGGGAAGCTTTACAGGAATTCACGTTAACTTTAATTTATTGCTTTTTTTTGGCCAGTGATCCAAAAGTGGTTTCAGCGTCAGGCCAGAATGAGACCTGGTCGGCCCTCAGACGTCCCGCAGAGCTCACGGCGGCCACGGCGCTCAGCATCGCTGCTGCCTCCGCCACCGCTGTGTGCCTCCTGGCTGCAGTTGTGGTGTCTTACAGGAAATGTTGCTCCCACAGGATCAGGATCCACTCTGCCCCAGAGGATCACCGCGGTTTGTAGCAAACGCTGCCTTTATGCATATGAACTTTTAGTCTTTAAAGACTCGTTAGATTTTGACATCTCTTGGGCTAAATCGCCATTTTAAATGTGAAAGACAAACGAGTCATTCAAACAAACAAACAGCGCAATTTTATTTAGTTTTATTGAACAGGTAAGATAAAAATGTTTATCATTTGGGTTCTTGCACCACACTGAGACATGATACAGATCATCAAATAACAAAATACGA
The DNA here is from genome assembly GCF_020382885.2 of Scatophagus argus. Taxonomy (NCBI): domain Eukaryota; kingdom Metazoa; phylum Chordata; class Actinopteri; family Scatophagidae; genus Scatophagus; species Scatophagus argus. Next base: position 11,203,080 of record NC_058515.1, on the reverse strand, counting down.
ATGACTTCCACAGAAACGAGGCTCACATAAAGATTATGGATGTTATAAATTACATTGGAGAAGCAGGAGTCAATTTAATGTGGTGAAGGATATTATGCCACATTTTCATACACAGCAGTTATTGTGTGCATTGATCACTTGTGGTTTTCACACATTTCAGTAGACGGAATCCAAAGATTAAGAAGTGATTAATAACATTAACAGCTATTGTACTGAAAGTCGAATTAACACCTTTTCATTATCAGCTTGACAGCAAGTTCCTGGTTCACATCAAGAGGGGCTCAGACTGGTTATAATGATGGGGAGAATCACGACCAACGCACAAACAACAACGACGGTGGCAATGAAGAAAGGATTCTTCAGGATTTTAGATGGACCCTTGCAGGCCTCACCTGGTGGGAAAACAACACAGGAAATTATTTTCCTTAGACACAAACACTTGGACTGAAAATGGATCAGAAATATTTGACCAGTTTTTCCTCCACACCTTCCTCATTTTTTCTCCTCTCGCTCGTGTTCTCTGTCCTCGTCCAGGTGTCTGGGTGTTGTTTAGTCGAGTATCTTGTGATTTGTTTTTGACTGATGGGAAACTCTTCTTCCGCTGTGCTCCTCCTGTAGCTTGAAACCTTCCTTTCAGGTTTGGCATCAACCACTTCTCCCTGACTGTGATGGTTGAGTGCTTCTTTGTTCCTCTCTTTCCTCACCTGTGCTGAACTCTCTCGATTTTGTCTGTTTTCTTTATCATGACCTTCGTGTTCCCTCGACTTTCTTTTGTGTTCCTGTGGTTCTTTCACTTTGTTTCTCAGACTCCCTGAAGCTTTAAAGTGAAGGAACAGTCAAATGTTGATCAGTGATCTGCTAATATTACAGGCTTGAGTGATTTCCTGGTGCACTTTGGTGGTCTTACCTCTGTACACGAGCAGATACGCAGTGCTGGACCTGTTGAACAGTCATTCTGAGTTACTGTTTGCGTAGAACATCAAAAGGTTGACAACATATGGTGAACATTTCTTGACAAGATGGAATTAAGTGAACATACCTGTAACCTGGCTGATCTTCAACCTGCAAGATTCAACAAAAATGAGAAAAAAATTCAACAAATGTCTGTTTAATACTCCATTTTGAATATGCGCAGTATGAAGAGATGTGTTAAACCAACCCTCAACTTGGTGACCCGAGTGTCATCACACTCATACCAGGTGTTGTCCTCACTGGACAGGATGTTGGCTGTGTAATGTCCCCCTCCGAGACCACCCATGTGATTCACTATCCCGTACAGTTTGTACTTCTTTTCCTACAAAGAACAACACAATCAGGTCTGTGAAAAGATCTTAAAAAGTGAACATAAGTAGCAACATTCAGGGTTGCTTCCTCTTGCCTTCATCCGTAGTGCGATCGGCACATCCACACGGCGGTCTGATTTAAAATGTGACCTGGTGTTGTAGTCAAAGTCAAATCTCTTGAGGAGAATTATCAGAACCTGAGGAGCTTCCACCATCTCACATCCCTAAACCACACAGGAACAAACACTGAGCAGACAGTATGGGGAGCAAACAGGTAGCTCAGGCTGCCGTTGGTGTTGGGAAACTCACACTGGTCGCGTCGGTCTTCCTTTCACACTCGTCACAGAACACCATGTTGTCTCCAGTGAACGATGTTGTGCGGAAAATCCTTTCCAAGTTTTCTTCCTGTGAGAAAGAAAAACCCACAACTTGACAAAATCTGCAGGTACTCCTTCAGTTACAGTCATTTATTTATTGGAAGTTAGTGTTTGGCTAGCTGCCCTGTTACAGCTGCCTGCTACATTAAAGTACCAAAGCAGCCCTCTGAGCTGTGGCTGCTTACCACACTGTAGGTCGTATCGTGGGCGTCTTTCATTGACAGAGGAAGAGTCCAGAATGGATTTGTCTCTTCGTTGATGCTGTGGCCTCGGCAGCACTTTGTCGTGTACTGCAGCTGTCCTTGGAAAACCTTGAGACGCAACGTATGACTTACAACTCAACATTGAGCTTTGTCGACTTGTAACTTTAACCTCTGCATCTGATAGGTGCTCACCTCAGAGGCCTTTGGGCTGACCTTTCTTAAAATCATCTCCAGGCACTCAGCAGCGTCACGTTGCTGGTGAACTGCAGATGAGATTAAATCCAGTGTAATAATAATAAGAAGAAGACAAACTAAAGAATTTCAGAATTAGCAGCTGACGTGCGACTCACCGTTTTTAATCTCCAAACACCGAGTGATGTTTTCTGTTCTACCTGTTGTCTCCGTCAGATTTCTGAAGAGGTTTCTCAGCTCTCCATCCGTGGTCTTTGGTTTCGGATCCAAACTTTAGGAAGAGTGAAGGTTATCATATTACAAGCTTTGGACGCCACCAGTTACGGTTTTGTGTTGTGTTATTTTTTTTTTCTTTGTCTGTGTGTGTTCATGGTTTTCTGGTTGTTTCCTCAGCAGCTCATCTGCACAGCTGAATCCTAATCCCAATTATGTGTTGATCAAGTTCTTGATCTTTGATGTATTCACAAACCAAACATTAGAATAATTTTTATTTGCTGTCTCTTTTGGAGGGACCAAACAACACTGTTTACACCCAGCGTCTCCGGTTCATAATTGTCTTGCTACTTGTATTTTAAGCAGATGAAGGCAGCTTGTCTGCAAACCTGTTGTGCATCTCTGGAGTCATGAAGAGAACTTGCAGAACACTGTTGAGGTAACATGTGCTTCCCTGATTATGCAGGCCATAACGAGGTCCATGTGGCCCTAAAAAACCAAGGAGACACAGTGTCATCACATCATTTTTATTCATTTATTGATGTCAGATTTTGACAAGTCATTGTCAAGCTGTACGTTTTGGTATTTTGACATCAATTGTGGTTCCTCTTTCACTTTTATTTTTGTTTCCTATATTCACCAAGTAGCCCACGGTAATCTTTTGTATTTCTACGTGTTTGTTACCTTTTTGTTTCTTGTTCTCTCCTGATGCCTTCCCCTCCTCCAGCAATCGTTTTCTGGAGCTGCTCATCTCTCCTGAAGATGAAATATTGTTATATTACTAAATTCAGGTGGACTCCTCCAGTCCATCTCCTGTGACATCTGTCTGCTTTCACTTTTTCTTATCTATGAAAGCCTTGTGGCATGCAGTGTGGTCCAGGAGGTGGCGCCATCTTTAGCTCGAACACGTCCAACATGACGCCACAGCGATCATTTGTCTTTGCGAACAAAATTATCTTTAAGTAGAAGCAAAACTCGTCCTGCAGATCGTCCGTCTTGGCGGTTGGTTAAGTTTGTTTTTGTTTTTGGGTTTTTTTTGTTTTGTTTTTGACGGATTTTCCGTGCAGTTATTTACTCGTTTCTCTGTGTGGCATTTACTTCATCAGACCCAGACTTTTCTCTTTCTTTAAAAGAAACAAAACCCATTGAAAGTTGGCAGACAGTTGCAAACTCTCACAACTCAGGCTGTTATTATAAACCATTCGCAGGAAATACGCGACAGCAAATGGGAAGAGTGAAGAGCATAACCAATAAAAGCTGAACTTCCCAAAGCTTCGAGCTGTGTTGCGTTTAAGGTGTTTTGTATGTTATAAATCTCCTGAAAACAGACACTTGTAGCTATGATTTCTTTGCTTCGCATCCTGTAGCCTAATATTCTGCACAGATACAAGCTAAAATCCATATTAATCTTCTGCTTCAACTGTTTAGAGACAGATTATTATGATTAGATAGATTTCTCTGTTAAACTAAAATCAGTCGCTACAGCTGGAGGACGTGTCTGAAACTTTTAAAGGTAGACCTCCTTCATTAGGACCCCCGCTGGAAACGAAGGTGAGGGGATATAAGTTTCTCTCAAAAGTTACCCTGTGCAGTTGTTCCTTCCAGCTGTGCGCAGAAGTCAGGACGCCAGCAGCCGCTCAACGCACCGAAGTGAGATCCCAAAGTCAGATGCAGCCCGTCGGGATGACAGAGTTTACAGTTTGAACAGAACAATTGGCGATGAGGATGATGAGGTCATGCTGCGTGATACTTGTTTTCCCAGTCCACCTACGGAAAGCAGTAGGTACGGGTCCATGTTTCATTATTATCGTAAGCACCTAAAGAAAATCACCGCATCCTCGTTCCTGATTTGTCCGCCTGCTGACAGAATGCAGTCCAACCACATTCAGGTCGTGCAGCTTTGCCCTGCAACCGATCAACTGTTTCGGTTCACCGGTTTCCGATAAAAACACACACGGTGCGTATCCTGGATCGTTACTGGCTTAATTAATAAAACCATAGCAGGAGATAAGTTAATGTTATTTATTTATTTATTTTAGCTGCTAACTGTATGCTACAAGGGTTAGTTAGGGTGAACGAGTTAAGATGCTGCTCATCTGGTTATCTTAAAATGGGGGTAATACCCGTAACAAGCACGGCTGGCTGGCACACCCAGCTGCCGTGACATGAAGGACAGTAAATCCAGTTGGAGTGGATTCTTCTTGAAGAAGAGGAGATGGTAAACACCGCAGCAGCACGTGGTTTACAGTGATAATGAAGCGCGCCTTCCGCGTATTGAAACGTTCCTTCAGCCAAACAAATCATGTTTATAATTTAGTGATGCAATATACAGGAACTGAAATTATCATACAACAATCCTTTCATCTACAGGCTGTGCCGGTACTCAGGTTGTCTTGGGCAGGAGCGAACAAAAACAGGAAAAGGGAAGGGCGGGGGGCACCGGGGCCCCCTTGGGAAGATTACGATTGAAATAGTTTTATTATCGTGTTAAAACTGCTACAACTCTGTGATTAAATCACACAGGGGGCTATTAATTATTTAACCATTTAGAAGCACATGGAGGCCATGGCTAATCTTCTAGCATGTTAGGGACGCCTTTAGGGCACTAGTTTTGTCCACTGGAAGGACACATAAAAGGACGCTTTATCATGTCTTATCTACCATAGAAGCATCCAGGGGGCACTCCTAAAGCAATTTTTCAAACCTGGGGGCACCATAGGAAAACCTTGTCCAGATAATTTTAAAACAAAACCACAAACCCAGCTTTAAAATAATGAAGAAAAGCATAATGTAGTCTGATAATCTGTAGGACGTCAAGTAACAATTATTTTCATTGGTGATTTTTAAACTGCTGCTTATTTCCAAGGTTAGTCAGAGAAAAAAATTGAAAAATGCTCATCACAGTTTGACAACCTGAAATTACTTCTTCTTTTATCCAACCTACGGATGCTCACATTTCAGAAGCATTAAACCCGATAATGTTTAACATTTTTGTTAAACATTTAAAATTGCATAAATAAAAATTACATGAATGATTAACTCATTGTGAAAAACAGTTGGCAATTAATTTAATTTTATTAATCAAAAGAGGATATCTGCTAATTCAATACATTTGATTTGTTTTTACATTTCAATATCATTATCATGATCATTATTTATTTATTTGTTTATTTGGCTTTTGTTTCATGTTGGCAGTATAGTTTAGAGTCTCTGTGAATATTTGTTTTCTTCTGAGTCCAGCGCACATCAGAGGCCTCCGGGCAGCATCAGCACCGTGTGGATGTTGGACATGTGGCGGATCCCGTAGGTTTCCAGCTTCTTTGATTCCTCCAGCTGTTCGGTTCTGAAGACGATCCGGAACTCTTCAGCTGAGGAAGAGACAAAGTCTTAAGTGCTCTCTCACTCAGCGTGGACGCATGCAAAACCGCCGTGAAACATTTTCTCCATGGACCCTTTTCCTCACAAAAAGTATTTCAGATGTTTGAATTAACTAAACTGCTGATTAAACATAGACTGGTTTAATTCTCTAACACCACACTTATTGTGTTTGTATGCGCAGTCCTAAGGTAAATACTTTTGCATTAACTTCAGTTAACTTTAATGATAAATAAAATGACATCTGCGTCATAAGCCCTTGCGCACTGCGAGGCAGCCCACGGCCTATTTAACGTTATAAAGAACAAAAGTCTGTCGTGCTTAACAAAGCAGAGAGACGGTAAACGTACTTATCATCAGCTGGTCAGACACTTTCTTCTTCAGCTGCAACACGGTCATCTTCTTCAGCTGCTCGTTGCTCTCGCACAGCTCGACGACCTTTTCCTCTCCTCGGGGTCCGTTCACTTTCACCTGGATTCCCATTGCGGCCACCGAGCCTCGAACAGTGAGCTCGTCAGGGTTTGTCTGGAGCTCCTCTGGTTGTGTTGCTTCAGGTACACATGCACACGGTGTTACTGGAGTGAAAAGGAAAGGAAAAAAAAGGTCCTGCCTCCCTTTAAGGTCGTGCAGTCATCTTGCGTTGCTTCATACGAGAGCGTGGATGCGCTGGAGTCAACATGGGAGCCAAACAGTCGACTAAAAGGAAGAAGGGAAAAAGATTTAACGAGCCCTACTATGATAACGTGGTCCGCAACATAAATCTAAACAATGGAGAGAAGTGTTACAACCCGCTGGACCGGACGCTGACCTTTGTAGACGGAGAAGATGACTTGGACTGTAAGTAGTTAAAGTGTCGCATTTACACGCAAGAGTTTGAATCACTGCATTTTTAAAATTATCATAGAACAATTTTCTTCTGTGTCTCACAGTTGAGTGCAACGACTACAAGTCTCTCAGGGCCAAGATGTCCTGCGGCCACGCCGTCACTCCCATGTCTCTCACCAGCTGGTGCCGCAGGTTGTTGGATGAGGTGCGCACACACTCACACACGGGTTTCAAAGCTTTTGCACAAAGCTGTGCCGTGAAATTCCTCTCGGAAAGAAAACCCAGCACAGTGCATGTACAGGACATGACTGTGGTTCATGTCCCGGGATGCGCTTTTTATTCATTTGTTCAGAGAAATTAAAAATCTTAATTTTTCATCCGCGGTTATTCGGTTATCTTTAGTCATCGAACCATTTGATTAGGGTTGGGAAAACATCATACTCTGGGTTCAAAATAAACCCTCTCATACCCTTAAACGCAAAAAGTCTTCTGGAAGTCTTCTGGAAGATTTTATATGGTGAAAATTGAGTTTTAGTGGGAGTTTCCAGCTTATAGAAGAAACAAGCTGATAACTCCCTAAATCTTTATTTCTAGGGAAATACTTTGAACTTGAAACTGAAACCAATAACAAAGAAGTGACGTCGGACTGAACCAAAGTGAACCATACAAGCAGATTTATATGCTGAAAATTCAGTCTTTCCCCCCCTCTTAAAGCCTTTCTTTCTTTCCTTCTTGTCTTTTCCACATCGAAGGGTGAGTGCAAATTTGTTTGTGGCCAAACCAACTGTGATGTTCAGTGGTCCTTCGACGAAGTCTGTAAGATGGCTCTTCTGACCCCCCAAGAGAAGGACCACTTTGAAAAGAAGCTGTTCAGCAACGCTGCAAAGAGGCACTTGAACATTAAAACAGTAAGTTAACACCACTGACGAGACGCTCCTGGAAGCCACACATGTCAAATACAAACAACTAACCCCGACTTCCTCTGACAGTGTCCTGGTTGCAAGTCCCACGTTTGGAGGACTGACCTCACCAATCTGGCTGTGGAGTGCACAGTGTGCTCAGTCGCCAAGAACAAGACTTTCATGTTCTGCTGGCAGTGCCTGAATGAATGGAAAGGCCCGGCTCCACGTTCAGACCGCTGTGACAACACTGACTGCCAAAGCCCCCTGCACATACTGAAGAGCTGTCCGGCTATCGTCTTCAATGATGTGAAGGGGGTCCGAGGCTGTCCCTCCATCCGTGCCTGCCCCGACTGCGGTTTGCTGGTGGAACATAACAAAAACCAGTGTAAAAGCATGACCTGTCCCCGCTGTAAGCTCAAGTTCTGCTTTGTGTGCCTGAAGGTCAAGTGCAAAAGCACAGACCCATTCGGTCCTTGTCCCACAGGTGTAGCACCTAGACAGACCTCCTTACCTGTGTGGCGCAAGAAGTGATCCTGTTGATGCTTTCATAAAAATGTTCATTTTTGTTTTGTGATTTCTTTTTTATATCTTTATCCATACTAAAAGAGAATTAGCCTACCTCCTTCTCTCTCTCCAGCTGAAACATTTAAAAAGTAGATTTCTACGTCAAAATGCAGATAAATTACGATTCTTAACGTGTCTCAAGACATTTCTCATACTTGAAACTGTGTATTCTGTTTTTGTAATAATCATAGACTTGGATTGTCAGTGTGTAGTCACTTTGATTTAGCTTTATTCACTTGTTTCATTCTTATATATATATATATTTAATTAATCATTTGTATTCTTGTTTTTCCCGTACATGTATGTGTACTTTTACTGAATACTTTCTATTCCAGCAGTGATGCAGAGTGCTGTGGCTACAGGGAGCTCTGTTAGGGGTCTGATGGGGTGGGCTGGTCCTGGTCTGGGCCAAAGTGTGCAGATCTTATTAAAGCATTTGTGCCTACAGGCTCCAGTCAGTAAAGGCCAGCCTGCTTTGTGATAGAAGCAAGAATCCAACATCATCTGAAGGAATCAGCTCAGCGAACAGACGTTACTTTTTGTCGCGGTGAAAAACTGAACCCTGTCTTTGTACTGAAGAGTTGAGAAAGACAGCAAAGTGTGATATAAGAAGAAGCTTTGTTTACGTCAGTATATCAACTCCACGTTGTTGTACTTGTGATGTATTGAGTGAAACGGCTGTAAATAAATGATAAATGACGGAGATGTTTGAATTCCTGGCAGCACTCCTGGTTTCAGAGAAACAAAACGACCTCTGACACATTTATGACGTTATTAGAAAACTACCTTTTTATAAACCACAAATGAACTTCAGCCATCCACCCTCTGTGTAAAAAAAAAAAAAAACAGCGACTCCCACTCACGTGACTTCTCAGAAGGAAAACAAAAAGATCCTGCCTCTCTTTAAGGTGGTGCAGTCATCATTTTGTTATTTCATGCGGGAGTCGTGTCTGCACTGAGTCGACATGGGAGCCAAACTGTCGACCAAACGAAAGAAGAAGAGGCAACAACAACAATGGCAACAACAACAACTGCAACTATTCCAACAGCTGGAACAACTGCAACAGTTGCAAGAGTTGGAACAACTGCAACAGTTGCAACAATTCCAACAGTTCGAACAACTGCAACAGTTGCAACAACCGAGACAATTTATTGAAGCGACTTTGTCCTACTATGAGGATTTTTACGGGAGCTCATATGGGATATATGACGCATACGACGCGCACAACGCAAATGGAGAGAAGTGTTACGACCCGCTGGACCAGACGCTGACCTTTGTAGACGGAGAAGATGATTTAGACTGTAAGTAGTTAAAGTGTCGCATTTACACGCAAGAGTTTGAATCACTGCGTGTTTATTTTTAAAGTTATCAAAGAACAATTTTCTTCTGTGTCTCACAGTTGAGTGCAACGACTACAAGTCTCTCAGGGCCAAGATGTCCTGCGGCCACGCCGTCACTCCCATGTCTCTCACCAGCTGGTGCCGCAGGTTGTTGGATGAGGTGCGCACACACTCACACACGGGTTTCAAAGCTTTTGCACAAAGCTGTGCCGTGAAATTCCTCTCGGAAAGAAAGTGTTTGTGAGCGAGTTGAGCAAAGGTGGTTTTTTCTTTTCTTTTAACCAGGAGACTGCGATGCGTGGCGCGGGATGTGTTGTTTAATCATTTACTCTTAGAAATTAAAGATCTTAACTTTTCAGCCGCCTTTCGGTTACCTTTAGCCATCGAACTACTTGCTTATGGTTGGGAAAACATCATAGTCTGGGTTCAAAATAAACCTTTTCAAAACGCGCTTTGCAAAGAGTTTTCTGGAAGCTTCGAGGCTTACATCGTACATGGGCTCACGGTGTGTTAATCAACTTTTAGCAAAACAGGTTTCAGTCAAACCTTTATGAGGAAATCATTTTGAAAACAACAGCAGTGAAGTCAAACCAAAGTGAACCATACAAGCATAGATAGATAGATAGATAGATAGATAGACTTTATTGGTCCCAGGCTGTGAACCGAGTGAGTAAAACATATAAAGTGTGACTGTATGTTATGACCAGAGTTTAGCTGTTATTGTACAGTGTGATGGCATGTGGCAGGAAAGGTTTCCTGTATCTGTCCCTTCGGCAGCAGAGCTGTAGCAGCCTATGGGAGAAGGTGCTCCGCTGTCTGTCTACTGTGTGGTGGAGAGGGTGCTGTTCATTGTCCACGATGGATAACAGTTTGTTCAGCGTCCTCCTCTCCACCACGGTCTCAAAAGACTCCAGCCTGAGACCGAGTACAGAGCAGATTTATATGCTGAAAATTCAGTCTTTCCCCCTCTTAAATCCTTTCTTTCTTTCTTTCTTTCCTTCTTGTCTTTTCCACATCAAAGGGTGAGTGCAAATTTGTTTGTGGCCAAACCAACTGTGATGTTCAGTGGTCCTTCGACGAAGTCTGTAAGATGGCTCTTCTGACCCCCCAAGAGAAGGACCACTTTGAAAAGAAGCTGTTCAGCAACGCTGCAAAGAGGCACTTGAACATTAAAACAGTAAGTTAACACCACTGACGAGACGCTCCTGGAAGCCACACATGTCAAATACAAACAACTAACCCCGACTTCCTCTGACAGTGTCCTGGTTGCAAGTCCCAAGTTTGGAGGACTGACCTCACCAATCTGAATGTGGAGTGCACAGTGTGCTCAGCCGCCAAGAACAAGACTTACAGATTCTGCTGGCAGTGTCTGAATGAATGGAAAGGCCCGGCTCCACGTTCAGACCGCTGTGACAACCGTGACTGCCAAAGCCCCCTGCACATATTGAAGAGCTGTCCGGCTGTCGTCTTCAATGATGTGAAGGGGGTCCGAGGCTGTCCCTCCATCCGTGCCTGCCCCGACTGCGGTTTGCTGGTGGAACATAACAAAAACCAGTGTAAAAGCATGACCTGTCCCCGCTGTAAGCTCAAGTTCTGCTTTGTGTGCCTGGAGGTCACTGATCGGTGCCTGAGGCAATACCCATACGATCCCTGCCCCGGCGGTGTAGCACCTAGACAAACGTCCATACCTGTTTGGAAGACATGATGCTGTCGAATTTCTTCTGTTTGTTTTTCTTTTTTAGCATTTGTTTTGTGATTTTTTTTTTAACAATTTGGACCAGCATGAGCATGACTTCCTTCTCTCTCTACAGCTGAAACATTTAAAAAATCAATTTCTCCTTCACAATCTAAATTACGATTCTTAACACGACTCGATACTCTTTGCACGTGAAGGTGTTTGTTCTGTTTTTGTAATAAACCTTCTGCTGGAACGTCAGTGTGTAGTCAGTTTGATTTAGCTTTATTCTCTCGTTTCATTCTTTCCCCTTTCGTTTTGTTACGTACAGCTGTGGCTACAGGGAGCTCTGTTAGGGGTCTGATGGGGTGGGCTGGTCCTGGTCTGGGCCAAAGTGAAGACAGGAAGTGTCACAGTGTGTGCATTTGTATCTACAGGCTCCAGTCAGTAAAGGCCAGCCTGCTTTGTGATAGAAGTGAGAAACATCATCTGTCTTTGTGCTGGAGAGTTGAGAAAGACAGCAGACTGTTGCTGCTTTGTTTACTTCTGCGTTTCATCCTCACATGGCTTTGCCTGTGATGTATAAATAAATTCTAATTGATGGAGAAGGTTGTATTCCTTGTAGCGCTCCTGGTTTCAGAGACAAAATGTTTATGTTATTAGAAAGGTATTCAGTGAAGCAGAACTGTTTTTAATCACAACAGTAAGAACGCTATCCACAGCACAGGGTTTAAAAGAGAAAAACCCCCAATAGAATAAATAATCTTAGTTAGCCACCCAGTGGGGATTTTTCCTTCATCATTTTAGTTTAGATTTTCATCAATCAGAAAGCACCAACAATCCAGGTTCAGCACCTGTTTCCTCAGTAATAATGACATTAAGACAAACATCACATTCACGGTCTACATTGAAGCTGCCCACTGCTTTAAACTGGTGCTGCCCGCTGCTCGTTGCTCTTGGCCCATGAAAGCCAAACCAGGATTACCTTTTGTTCCATGTGCTTATTCCAACCTTAATTTTAAACTTTGCGTGGACTCGCTAACCCTCGCTAAAAAGCTAACAATTTTTCACAACCTCAAACTGGCTTTGAAATGAGTCTTGACCAGTCTTGGGTGTATTCATTAATTTTACACTGAACCAATGTATTACAGTGGATTTAAAAATAAAATCTTTTTATTGTGAAGTTATTACAGAAAATTCACACAACTGAACATTTGTTTTATTTTGTGACATGATCAATAACCTCATTTACATGTTCTTTAATAAATGGAAGACAGTCATTAGGTATGACAGAAACAAACAAACAACAAGAAAACACATGACATGGTGGAAAAGGCAACCAAAGGAACGCAACTGACGGGCGTACAGGATTATCTCTGTGGAGGTTTGAGAGGCAACATAGCTGAAATACCTCAACAGACACGCAACGAAAAGGACTTGTTTTGTTTCAATGACATGGTCTCAAGTCTCATATCCAACAGTGATAAGGTTTTAACTTTGTGACATTCAGTTTTAATGACGAGTAAATATTTTCGTCCTGCAGAATAAAATCTGCTTTCTTTACTCTCAGTGTCTTTTCTTTTATTTCCAGCTCGTCTCTCTTACACTCTCACGTCATCAACTTGTCCTCTTTGGCCTCGTCTGTAAGATCTTCTCCAGTTTTCTCAATGTGTTTTTGATGCTTTGTGACTGAACTCTGTTTTAATGTTAAAACAGACTCCTTTTTTAATGGAAGTTGCCTGATATTCTTTGTTAAGTAGGCTGCGTGTGGCTCATGGCACAATTTTTCTAAATGTAAAAAATGGATCATGTAGACGTGATGAAAGTGGCCATTAGACACACACTAATCCCCATTCAAGCCTCATTCACAGTGCTGTTTCCGTCAGCAGCTCCGGCTCGCTGCTTTCTAGTGTGATGTAGGACTGTGTCTCGAATTCCGGCGCCTTTTCACATCCGCTGCTGCCTTTTGCCTCACCCAGAGTGGCACAGTTGACGTCGGTCGTCTCGTTTGCGTCCTGACTTGTTTCTCTGACTGGCTTGTCGTTCCTCACGCTTTCTGCACCGCCTTCCTCTCCTCTGGCCTCCTGAGGGCCGAGTGTCTCACCCTTCATCTGCCTCTCATCCTCTTTGTTTGTGTTTCCTTCATCATCACTGGCTCCTTTGTTGGCTTTTGCTTTGTGCTTCGCTCCTCTTTTCACTTGTTTCAGACCTTCACCCTGTTGTTCTTTCACTTCATCTCCTGGTTTGGTTTCAGTGGGCGTCTGAAACTCAGTGACTTTGAAGTGGAGGAAAAAATGATATGATCAGTCATGAGACAAATATTTACGCCTTAGAAACAGTCTACATTTTTTCTTTTCTATCCATCAACTGTCCTGCAGTCCTCTTTTGTGACTCACCTGCATCTTTCTTAGGTTTTGCTTTCAGCTCAAATGCTGCTTTCAACTTATTCCACAGTTGTTTTGGAGAGTTCATTCCTTTTGAATCCCCCCCTGCCTGCAGAGAAAAAGTTATTTAATTTCATGGTCAGTTCCCTCATTTTTATATTCTTTAATAAATGAAGACAGTCATCAGGTGGCAGAGGTGATTCACTATTATAGAACAATTGTATTCTTGATAAGTTTGATTACTCACCTCCTCCTTAAATAAAATTCAGTCAAGACAGAAACAAACAGGAAACAACAAGAAAAATCTCACATGGTGGAAAAGGAAACCAGGACTTGATTTCTTTGGACAACACAGCTGAAATATCTCATCAATTTGACACGCAATGAAAATGACTCGTTGTGTTACTGTCTTTTACCGTCCTGTCCTCAGACTCGCTGTTTTGTCCCATGATGCTTGAACGTGTCCCGTCTTCCTGTGCGCGGTCACATCCGCTGCAGTCGAGGTCGGTCGTCTCGTTTGCGTCCTGACTTGTTTCTCTGACTGGCTTGTCGTTCTTTACGCTTTCTGCACCTTCACCCTGTTGTTCTTTCACTTCATCTCCTGGTTTGGTCTCAGTGGGCGTCTGACACTCGGTGGCTTTGAAGTGGAGGAAAAAGTGATACGATCAATCATGATGATCTTTATATTTTACAGTATTTACATTCTGGAAAAAGTCCAAATCTTTGCATTATAGCCCTCTGCGAAAAGCATGAAACAGAAAATGAGCATAACATCGTTGTGCGTCCACTGTAATGTTCTTACCTCTGTACATGAGCAGATAGGCAGTGCTGGAACTGTTGAGCAATCATTATGAGGTCGTTGTTGGAACAACAGAAAAGTTAGCAACGTGAAATTTAAGATAACAGAATATATTCAGATGAGATGAATCAAACATACCTGTAAACGTGGTTTTCAAATGGTTGTCCTCGAGTCTGCACACGTGAGAAGAGCATTTCAGCAAAGTGAAACATAATTAGGATCTTATTTGGTGTGATTTGAATTTATGCCACACCAATGGACAAGTCAAACTATAATCACCTTGGTGACCTGAGTGTCATCACACTTATACCAGGTGTTGTCCTCACTGGACAGGATGTTGGCTGTGTAATGTCCCCCTCCGAGACCACCCATGTGATTCACTGTCCCATACAGTTTGTACTTCTTTTTCTACAAAGAACAACACAATCAGGTCTGTGAAAAGATCTTAAAAAATGAACATAAGGAGTAACATTCAGGATTACTTCCTCTTGCCTTCATCTGTAGTGCGAACGGCACATCCACACGGCGGTCTGATTTAAAATGTGACCTGGTGTTGTAGTCAAAGTCAAATCTCTTGAGGAGAATTATCAGAACCTGAGGAGCTTCCACCATCTCACATCCCTAAACCACACAGGAACAAACACTGAGCAGACAGTATGGGGAGCAAACAGGTAGCTCAGGCTGCCGTTGGTGTTGGGAAACTCACACTGGTCGCGTCGGTCTTCCTTTCACACTCGTCACAGAACACCATGTTGTCTCCAGTGAACGATTTTGTGTGGAAAATCCTTTCCAAGTTTTCTTCCTGTGAGAAAGAAAAACCCACAACTTGACAAAATTTATTGGAAGTTACTGTTTGGCTAGCTGCCCTGTTACAGCTGCCTGCTACATTAAAGTACCAAAGCAGCCCTCTGAGCTGTGGCTGCTTACCACACTGTAGGCTGTATCGTGGGCGTCTTTCAGTGACAGAGGAAGAGTCCAGAATGGATTTGTCTCTTCGTTGATGCTGTGGCCTCGGCAGCACTTTGTCGTGTACTGCAGCTGTCCTTGGAAAACCTTGAGATGCAACGTATGACTTACAACTCAACATTCAGCTTTGTCGACTTGTAACTTTAACCTCTGCATCTGATAGGTGCTCACCTCAGAGGCCTTTGGGCTGACCTTTCTTAAAATCATCTCCAGGCACTCAGCAGCGTCACGTTGCTGGTGAACTGCAGATGAGATTTAATCCAGTGTAATAATAATAAGAAGAAGACAAACTAAAGAATTTCAGAATTAGCAGCTGACGTGCGACTCACCGTTTTTAATCTCCAAACACCGAGTGATGTTTTCTGTTCTACCTGTTGTCTCCGTCAGATTTCTGAAGAGGATTCTCAGCTCTCCATCTATGGTCTGTGATTCCGGATCCAACCTTCAATAAGAAGGTGGTTTAGTGTGTGGTGATTATTTATTGACGGAAGGTGATTTGAAAAAGAAGTAGAAATGTAGGGAGAACCTGTCGTGGATCTCTGTTGTCATGGACAGAACTTGCAGAACACTGTTGAGGTAACATGTGGCTCCCTGATTGCGCAGGCCAAAATGAAGTCCAGGAGGCTGAGTTTGAGTCTGAAACTCAGCGTCATTCTGCAAACCTACAGAGAAGACAGAACAACAGGAGTCCACAGTCATGTAGACATGATAGAAATAATCTTCATTTTATTTCCCAATATAACATTAAATCGTCTGTGTTATTTCAAAACGCCTGTCACAGCTCACAGATGTCGTCACTAGCAAAATTACGTGAAATAGTTTGCCTCTTAAACCAAATGACATAACAATTCTGCTTTTATTCTTTGTTTCCATCCACCAACTGCATCTTTGTTATGCTTTTTTCCCCCACTTTTCTATTGCTGCTTTCAGCTTTTCCCTCCTAAGTTATTTTATCAGATGAACAAATCAATGCAAATTCAGTCTTAAAAAATTATTTGAATGTGCCTTCAGTTTTGTTTACGCAATGCATTCATCCGCTGCTGCCTTTTGCCTCACCCAGAGTGGCACAATTGACGTCGGTCTTCTCGTTTGCGTCCTGACTTGTTTCTCTGACTGGCTTGTCGTTCCTCACGCTTTCTGCACCGCCTTCCTCTCCTCTGGCCTCCTGAGGGCCGAGTGTCTCACCCTTCATCTGCCCCTCATCCTCTTTGTTTGTGTTTCCTTCATCATCACTGGCTCCTTTGTTGGCTTTTGCTTTGCGCTTCGCTCCTCTTTTCACTTGTTTCAGACCTTCACCCTGTTGTTCTTTCACTTCATCTCCTGGTTTGGTTTCAGTGGGCGTCTGACCTTCAGTGACTTTGAAGTGGAGGAAAAAATGATATGATCAGTCATGAGACAAATATTTACGCCTTAGAAACAGTCTACATTTTTTCTTTTCTATCCATCCACTGTCCTGCAGTCCTCTTTTGTGACTCACCTGCATCTTTCTTAGGTTTTGCTTTCGGCACAAATGCTGCTTTCAACCTATTCCACAGTCCTTTTGAATCCCCCCCTGCCTGCAGAGAAAAAGTTATTTAATTTCATGGTCAGTTCCCTCATTTTTATATTCTTTAATAAATGAAGACAGTCATCAGGTGGCAGAGGTGATTCACTATTATAGAACAAATGTATTCTTGATAAGTGTGATTACTCACCTCCTTCTTAAATAAAATTCAGTCAAGACAGAAACAAACAGGAAACAACAAGAAAAATCTCACATGGTGGAAAAGGAAACCAGGACTTGATTTCTTTGGGTAAAGGAGCAGGTAGTCATAAAAACATGTAAGGATCATCTCTGTCAAGGTTTGTGAGGCAACACAGCTGAAATATCTCATCGATATCTGACACAATGAAAATGACTCGTGTTGCTGTCTTTTACCGTCCTGTCCTCAGACTCGCTGTTTTGTCCCGTGATGCTTGAACGTGTCCCGTCTTCCTGTGCGCGGTCACATCCGCTGCAGTCGAGGTCGGTCGTCTCGTTTGCGTCCTGACTTGTTTCTCTGACTGGCTTGTCGTTCTTTACGCTTTCTGCACCTTCACCCTGTTGTTCTTTCACTTCATCTCCTGGTTTGGTCTCAGTGGGCGTCTGACACTCGGTGGCTTTGAAGCGGAGGAAAAAGTGATACGATCAATCATGATGATCTTTATATTTTACAGTATTTACATTCTGGAAAAAGTCCAAATCTTTGCATTATAGCCCTCTGCGAAAAGCATGAAACAGAAAATGAGCATAACATCGTTGTGCGTCCACTGTAATGTTCTTACCTCTGTACATGAGCAGATAGGCAGTGCTGGAACTGTTGAGCAATCATTATGAGGTCGTTGTTGGAACAACAGAAAAGTTAGCAACGTGAAATTTAAGATAACAGAATATATTCAGATGAGATGAATCAAACATACCTGTAAACGTGGTTTTCAAATGGTTGTCCTCCAGCCTGCACACGTGAGAAGAACATTTCAGCAAAGTGAAACATAATTAGGATCTTATTTGGTGTGATTTGAATTTATGCCACACCAATGGACAAGTCAAACTATAATCACCTTGGTGACCTGAGTGTCATCACACTCATACCAGGTGTTGTCCTCACTGGACAGGATGTTGGCTGTGTAATGTCCCCCTCTGAGACCACCCATGTGATTCACTGTCCCGTACAGTTTGTACTTCTTTTTCTACAAAGAACAACACAATCAGGTCTGTGAAAAGATCTTAAAAAGTGAACATAAGGAGCAACATTCAGGGTTACTTCCTCTTGCCTTCATCTGTAGTGTGAGCGGCACATCCACACGGCGGTCTGATTTAAAATGTGACCTGGTGTTGTAGTCAAAGTAAAATCTCTTGAGGAGAATTATCAGAACCTGAGGAGCTTCCACCATCTCACATCCCTAAACCACACAGGAACAAACACTGAGCAGACAGTATGGGGAGCAAACAGGTAGCTCAGGCTGCCGTTGGTGTTGGGAAACTCACACTGGTCGCGTCGGTCTTCCTTTCACACTCATTACAGAACACCATGTTGTCTCCAGTGAACGATGTTGTGCGGAAAATCCTTTCCAAGTTTTCTTCCTGTGAGAAAGAAAAACCCACAACTTGACAAAATCTGCAGGTACTCCTGCAGTTACAGTCATTTATTTATTGGAAGTTACTGTTTGGCTAGCTGCCCTGTTACAGCTGCCTGCTACATTAAAGTACCAAAGCAGCCCTCTGAGCTGTGGCTGCTTACCACACTGTAGGTCGTATCGTGGGCGTCTTTCATTGACAGAGGAAGAGTCCAGAATGGATTTGTCTCTTCGTTGATGCTGTGGCCTCGGCAGCACTTTGTCGTGTACTGCAGCTGTCCTTGGAAAACCTTGAGACGCAACGTATGACTTACAACTCAACATTGAGCTTTGTCGACTTGTAACTTTAACCTCTGCATCTGATAGGTGCTCACCTCAGAGGCCTTTGGGCTGACCTTTCTTAAAATCATCTCCAGGCACTCAGCAGCGTTACGTTGTTGGTGAACTGCAGATGAGATTAAATCCAGTGTAATAATAATAAGAAGAAGACAAACTAAAGAATTTCAGAATTAGCAGCTGACGTGCGACTCACCGTTTTTAATCTCCAAACACCGAGTGATGTTTTCTGTTCTACCTGTTGTCTCCGTCAGATTTCTGAAGAGGTTTCTCAGCTCTCCATCTATGGTCTGTGATTCCGGATCCAACCTTCAGGAGGAAGGTGGTTTAGTGTGTGGTGATTATTTATTGATGGAAGGTGATTTGAAAAAGAAGTAGAAATGCAGGGAGAACCTGTCGTGGATCTCTGTTGTCATGGACAGAACTTGCAGGACACTGTTGAGGTAACATGTGGCTCCCTGATTGCGCAGGCCAAAATGAAGTCCAGGAGGCTGAGTTTGAGTCTGAAACTCAGCGTCATTCTGCAAACCTACAGAGAAGACAGAACAACAGGAGTCCACAGTCATGTAGACATGATAGAAATAATCTTCATTTTATTTCCCAATATAACATTAAATCGTCTGTGTTATTTCAAAACGCCTGTCACATCTCACAGATGTCGTCACTGGCAAAATTAGGTGAAATAGTTGGCCTCTTAAACCAAATGACATAACAATTTTGCTTTTATTCTTTGTTTCCATCCACCAACTGCATCTTTGTTATGCCCCCCCCTTCTATTGCTGCTTTCAACTTTTTCCTTCAACCCACCGAAATTATTTTATCAGACACAAATTAATACAGTCAATACAATTCAGTCTTTAAATATGATTTGGACGTGCTTTCAGTTTTGCACAATTTATTTTTGTTTTCCATCCACCACCTCAACTTCCCTGCACATAATCCTTTGTAACTCACCATTATCTCTCTTATGTTTTCCATTCATTTCCTTTGATGCTTCCAGCATTGACACTAATCGTGGTGTGTGGTTGGTCATCATTCCTCTTCAAACTCCTTCTGAAGACACAAAGTTATTTAGACTTTTTTCTTTCAACTTGATCTCAGATGACTTAAGAAAACATTGGCTTGTGTATTTATGTTAAAATGTCAAGATCTTTGTCAGGCTAATTTCTTTCTTCCCGTCAACGATTCTGTCTCTCCTCTTCGTCTTAATTTGTAGCTGCTGCCCACTGCTTTGCCTGGTCTGGTTTCTTTGACACTCGCTTCAGACCAGCTGGTTAAAGTATTAAAGTTTCTGTGTTATGAATCAGTGCGCAGTTGGTTACCACTGACCGCTTCTCTGTCTGAGTTGTGTGTTCCTTTACCCCACGGAAACCCACTTCGCCAACTCTCCGCGATGCCACCTGAACGTCTCAGCTTAATCAGTCATAGAAATATTGAAAATAATGTTGTGGCAGGAGAGGAAAATATACTTACAATTAATGTTAAACACGAATGCACAAATTTTAATAACTTCAAAGAGTTAGAGAGTCAGAGGAGATGAAAAAATGGTTAATACTCACTGAAATTAGGCTTCATCTCATCTTACTCGTGAGCCTTGCAAAGATGTTCATCCAATGAAATCGTAATTTTGATGCAGAAGAAAAACAAACCCCGTCAAGCCTTTTTTTGTTTTTTTTAGTCTTTTGACTTTTGCAGAGTTCACAGCTTGTGTGTGGAGGGCAGCAGCAGCAGCAGCACGACACAGCCAGCTGAGCTGAGGCTCATTCTGTTCCTGTTCAGGCTGTCTGCTGGCAGAATGCAGTCCGACCACATTGCAGCTTCTCTCCGCTTTCGCTTCGCTTCGGTTCCGTTTCGCAGGTGACCGTGCTCTTTTTTGTTTTGTTTTGTTTTTAGATGCTTTCAATATTAAGCTATAGGTGCTGCTCAGCTGATTGTAAGTGCAGGTATGTGACGAACAGCGATGGGTTGTAACGAAAGCATCCATTTGGTGGATCTCAGTGGATGTTTAAGGAAGAGGAGGAGAAGAAAAATGTAAAGATGCCGCCTGATTGACCGTAAGGAAGCGCATGTTCCTGTACGAACTGTGTAATTATCTTTACTGAGAACAGGTTGTGAGATCTTTTGATGCCAGAGACTGTGTGTCATATATGAGTATGTAGTATGTTCACCGGACAAGTTTAACGCCTGATTATCAGTCACCCTGTTTGCTTTTTAATTATCGTAAACCAGGCGAAATTCATGTTTGACCACAAACTGACACAGTAAAGCACCTGCAGAGTTGTGTGATCCTTTTTTCCCTTCCGTGTTGAATTTAAAATGACAACAGTACAAATATTTTTAATTTGTTTTTCCAAGCTGGTTTATTTCTTGTTTTACTCTGATGATGTTTTTTTTTCTTTAAAAGACAATGATTATGAATTAGAAATAATCAAATCACCAAACTAAATAAACAAAAAATGAAACATAATTTTTATTATAATGAAAGCTTTATTTTTAACATTGCAAGGTCTATTGCATTTTACAGACTAAATTGTTGAGCTAAAATCAGCCCATCATGCACTTGGTAAGACATTTTTAACGGCTCAAGATTTTTTTGATTTTCATTTTAAATAAAGAAAAAGGAAAAATGTGATTCACACTTTACTGAGTAATGATAAGGTTATCAAATAGATTCAAAAATGTAAATGAGCTCTATAGTGGCCCTTTGTCACTATCCGCGCACGCTGGTTGTTTAACTGGCTTGTACGCGTGCCAGTGTAGGTGTATGCAGGTGCAAATGGATAACACAGCCAATGTCCAAAACACTGCTGATTGTACTCCAGGTTTATTTAGTCTACATACAGTCAACTCAAAGGTACTCACTTTAACCATAACGTATTATTCTGACCTGAGAAGTTACACCATGGCACGGTCAAAAACCGTGTGGATTCCCCAGCGTGCACCACTACGCTGATTAACCCACCTCCCTATATAGACTCAAACCATGGCCTAAAATAGATACTGCCACCTACTGGCAGAAATGCATACAACACTTGTGAACATAGAAAATAACCAATTTGGTTCCTACAAGCTCTTTTCAAGATGGTTCAATTTATTGCTATGCAATTAATATAACATTATCGGTAGCTCAGCAGTGATTGGCAGTTGCAGTGCAGTAAAACATCTGCCCTTTTCTCAGTTCTTCAGCAAGGTTATGTTCACCTTCCACAATGCCTGCAGCCCCGGGAGTCATGTTTAAACAGTCATATAATGATTACATTTCCCATCAGGGACAGACAAACCAATGTTGTTCATTTTTTCCACACAGGAATGGAGGTCTGCCTAGGAGCCACCCCACTAGGACAGATTTTGTATGGTGAGCTGGTCTTAGAACATTCACGCTTTAGTTTCAGGCACACAAAACAGAACTCCACGTGGCAGCGAGGGCAGTTAATATTTTTACAGTATTGCTGACTGTGTTCAACCTTTATGCCGCATGTAGGACAGGCTCGAATGGAGGGGCAGTCGGTGACCCCCACCACCTGGGGCAGGCTGATGGTCTTGCACGTCTGCAGAAGTTCCAGGTCCTTGTTCATGCAGCCGTCGTTGTTGCAGCGGTCGGACCGAGGAGCCGGGCCTTTCCACTCCTTGTGGCACTGCCAGCAGAACTGATAGGTCTTCTTCCGGTCGGCCGTACATATGGTGCACTTGACGCACAGGTTGGAGAGATCCTTCCTCTCCACACTCGTCCTGCACTGTGGGCACTGGTGTTCAGGTGTGGGGAAATAATGGAGAGGAGAACATGCACAATGTTTGAATGTCTTTGTGGGTCATTTTGCTTGAAATTAAAAGTCAACTGTAGAAACAACAAACACTGGACCACTCACTGATTGAAATTCACAGTATTCTGAGGCAGCCAGGCGGGCCATGGTCTCTTCAAAGTGCTCCATTTCCTCAACAGACAGATCAGCCAGTCTGCGCACCTCTTTGTAGGACCACAGTTTATTGCACAATTTGGTACCTTCTGCCAGCGCAGGACATCTGAATTTGTAATAACCCTTAAAATAAGAGCAAAAAAACACAAACATTTAATAACATAGCAAACAGGTGAGGACTCACTGCTTGGTTATGACAATCAGCAAAACTTCTCAGTTCTGCAGGGACAGAAGGAAGGACGTTCACCTCAGAGTCACCTCATGTCTTGCACACTCCAGTAGATGGCAGTGTTGCCAGTGAAATAATAAAAGTAAACATGCTTTTAAATTCCTCCTGTCATCACAGTCTGTCTGGTGTAACGCAAGCCTGATGCCACCAGCTGTCTTTGTACACTCACAGTCTAAGTTTAAGTGAAATATTCATACAAGACGTGAGAGACCTCATCCAGCTGGCTGCGACACCATAGTGTTAGTGATTTGGGAGTCACAGCGTGGCCACAGGACATCTCTGCTCTGAGGCAGTCGTCGTCATCATCCGAACCTGAAATACACAACAATGACACACAAAAACTGTCAGAGAAAGAACAGATGTACTTTGGGTGACATTAAACTACAAGCAGCTCAAAGAAAATGAAACAAAAGTCAGATCATCTGTAGTAATGCATGTCATTAATGATGTGAAAACCAAAGAAACAGTCATTGATTGATCATTGACTTTTCTGCAACATGCTTAGCAATACAAGAAATGTTACCCAGTGGATCCAAGTCATCCCTCCTTTGGACAAACTTCAGGGTGGTGTCTTTTGGGTCATATTTCTTCTGAACCTTTTCCTGCCTTTCATTGCTCATTTTGGATTCTCCTAAATGCCAGAAAATGTGACACTGATGATTGATAAATAAACACTTAATCCCAGTATACAGACTTGATATCACAAATATCAGGGTTGTAATATAGCAACCAGGCCATGCTTTACTTTTTGCAACTACAGTCACAGTTTGGAAGCTTACATCCTGTTTACATCAGGGAGCATACTGTTATATGTAAACATGTAGTCACTCAGTTAGCAGTAGTTCTACTACTAGACCATTTTTAGATCCATTTTCCTTAATTTGTGGCAAATGAGCACCAGTAAATGTATGCCGAATTTCTTATTAGCAGTTCATATTTGTAATGTACCCACGAGCGTACAGAAAAATACCACTGGATTGCGTGGACCCTGAAGAAAACCTAAAAATGTGTTAACTGTAGGCAAGTTCTGTATTTGAACTTATGGGGCCGCTTCACAAACAATTTAAATATAGCAGCAGATGTCACCCAGTGAAACTTATTCCAGGCCCCACTCCTTAAACTCGTAGCAGTAAATTTTTAAGAGGGATCTATGTCTTACCTCGGAGGGACACTCTATAGTTTTTCAAAGACTTTGTTTTCAACCGGAAGCGCCACAGCCGCACTCGAATCTACACAACCGTGGAGGATTATGCTGTTCATATACAAAACTTGATGATTTGGATAAAGTCTCTCCGATATCTACAGATAACTTCAGCCGTGAGTTTCGGTGTTTGTGTGTGTTTTCTTCCTCCACCTGTCCAGGGGACTTCCTCTGCGTATCGAAAGTGAAAGAAGTTTGCAGGAGTCGCCTCGCACAGTCAGGTGAGTTTTGTTGTGTTTTACCCTCCCAGTTTAGTACACATCCTCGTCAAAATTCTTGTATCACACATTATGAGTTATGATGCGTTAACATTGCGTAGCTTTTGTGTGTATGTGTGTGTCATTTTTAAAAACCTCTTTTGGCGGAAGACTGAGAAGCTGGTTTCCATGACACCCAAACACAGCAGCCGTTCACCGGTCACCTCTGGTCAGTGAACTTCAACAAGTTTCATCCTGTTGCCGCTATATGCAAAATCATATATGGATCTGCCTTCTTATCGGGAGTTTTGTATATATATGACAGTCAAGCAGCGGTGGAAGACATATTGAGGTCTTTTACAGAAGCGAAAGTAGAAATACAACAGCTTTAAAAATCAGTTGTTAACGAATTAAAGTCCTGCATTTCCCAGAGAGGAGTCATGACTACACAACAGCGTTAACGGCAACATGTACACATGTACATGTACAGTAATGTGGAAACTAAAAGCACCTGTGATGAAGCAGAAAAGCCCAAGTCAGTGTTGTATTGTTGGATTATTATCACTGGTTGCCTGCATTAACACGGTGGTGCAGTGGTTAGCACTGTCGCTTCATAGCAAGAGGGTTCCAGGTTCGAATCCCGGTCTGACTTCCTCCCACAATACCAAAAACATGCACGTTAGGTTAATTGCTACTCTATATTTCCCCTAGGTGTGAGTACTGTGGTTGTCTGTCTTTGTGTGTTGGCCCTGCGATTGACTGGCGACCAGTCCAGGTTGAACCCCGCCTCTCGCCTGTAGTCAGCTGGGATAGGCTCCAGCTCCCCCGTGACCCTGATGGATAAGCGGTATAGAAAATGGATGTATGGATGTCTGCATTAACATGGAAGCAGTAATTTTATTGTTATATCTAACAGATATGATTAAATATTCCCCACTAAAATTTCAGAAACCGTAGTTACTCAAGTAAAGTTTAAATGCAAGATTCTGGATGCAGTCTTAAATACTTCAGTAGATTTGAAGATAGTTTAGAAGCAGTGAGTGCTTAACAAATACCAAGTGTGGCCTTCTCACATGTTTTGTTTGCAACAGGCTGGATCCACATGTCTGGAAACAAGTTTGATAATCTGAAAATGTCTGCACTCTCGTTTGGAGGACATCAGCATGAATCATGACCTTGTAAAAATGCTTTCTGCGAAACTAGACAGCCTTACCTTCTCCGGTAAGTTACATGAGATGAATATACTTAAGTATGTGGCTCATGTACTTGTGATTTTCAGGATAATCTTACGTTACTGTTGTGTCTTTAGATTACTATGGTCTGCAGAGTCCGGGCCTGACATGCTATTTGAACAGCGTGCTCCAGGTGCTGTACATGACCCAAGACTTCCGGGAGGCTGTGGAACGGTTTGAGCAGTATTTATATCTTATACTTTTTACAGCATATTGAATCAATAGTTCAGCATTTTTTTCACGTGCTTATTCACTTATTATTCAGAGTTATATGAGAATACACTACTCTCACATCTGTAAGGTCAACATGTTGCTGGACTCAGAAAATCGTTAGCTTAATTTAGCATAAATTGTGGAGGCAGCATGTGTCCAAAACACTAAATACACCAGCACCATTAAAACTTCTTAATGAAAATATAAAATGTAAAAATAAAACAAAAACTTCCTGTATCTTCCTGTTTTGCCTCCAGTCTTTATGTGAAGCTAAGCTAATCACGCGATGGGTCCAGCTTTATTTTTACCATAGCATATTTCCCAAAATGTCCGACTATTCTTTTAAGGTAGATTCGTCAGAAGTATTCAAAAACAGGACAGGAAATCAGCGCTTCACAAGTCACATACGCTTCTCACTGTGCCACAGATGCCGCAGTGAAGATTCAACCACCATCGACCAACATCTGGCAAGACTGTTTGCTGATTTACAGAAAAGCAAGGCCAGAACACATGATGTCACTGCAAAACTGGGGATCACGAACGGTAAGTTTGGATTTGAGGCATCACACTGTGACATACGCATATACTGTATGTTGCTGATGGCTTTTTTAAAATCTCCTCACTCACTGCTCTCAGTATATGAGCAACGTGATGCCGCCGAGTATTTTGAGAAGATCCTGAGTCTGAGCAATCCGGAGGCATCCAAGGTAGGATCAAATCTGTTTGCCTATTTATTTATAGGTGACAGTGTGCATTAATCAGCACTGACATTCTAGCTGTTAATGTTTACAAAACTAAGAACTAAAACTGACAAATGATGGAAAATGTAGTTTTCCTTAAGACATAAAGGCATATCAATTCAATTCAATCAACACATGATCAATTATACAGGAAAGGTTGGTGCGTCCCAGCAGGTTGAAGGTTTCAATATAGATTATTATGTTGTTAGAATACACAGCACAGATTGAACCTCAGTCATTATTGTACGTTTGTGTCAAGATATTCAGGGGAGAGCTGAACCATAAGACCACCTGCCTCAGGTGCAAGCAGAGGAGCGAGTCCAGGACCTTTTTTTGGATCCTGCCGCTTGCGATGGGAGACTCGTGGTGTCAAACGTACAGCGTGGTACTCTGCTTTCCTTTACCAAGAAAGTTGTGTGTTTCCTCCATCATTGCATAAGAAAAGAACATGCCGAATGAATTAAATATGCGGTTTACAGGAGAAAGGGCTGAAGGCATTCTTCAAGAGAGAAAAGGTCTGCAGGGACAACAAGATTTACTGTGAACTGTGCAATAAAAAGCGAGACACGGAATTTGTGAGTTTCCATTTAAAATCTTCCCATAGTTTGCTTCAAAATGTTTACAAGATTGCTCGTAAGTTTGCTGTAGATGACATATAATGTAATGCACATACAGGGCTTATAAATATGACCTTTTAACATCTTAAAAGGAGCATTTCTTTTTCATGCAGCTGTTTCATTATGTGGTCTAGGCATGTGAGATGACACAAAGTCCAGAGGTTTTGACCCTCCTGCTGAAGAGGTTCAGGTTTGACTACAAGCATGAGTGTTACGTCAAGCTTCACTGCGATGTGGACGTCCCCCAGACTTTGCACATGGAGGTCAGTGTAGCAGTGCACGTAGTGTTTCAGCAGCGAATTGTTTTGATGTAACATTTCATAAATGTGCTGACTTTGGTTCATTTCTGTCTCTTCAGGGCTGCAAATACAACCTCTACGCCTTAGTCCACCACTTTGGTAGCCTAACAGGCGGTCATTATACTGCACAAATCAAATCTTACGACACTCAGGAGTGGTATCACTTCAATGATGACATTGTGAAGAGGGTGAGGAGGCTCGTCTTTTCTATATGCTGTTGAGTTTCACAAACTCTTGTACAGGTTTAAAGCTTAACAACATGAAGTTATGTTGTTATGTTCAATTCTGCAGGTCAGTCCACCACTGTTTAGCGCTGGAGCCAAGCATCTGAGGTCTTTTACAGCTTACCTCCTCATGTACAGAAAGGGTAAGTTTGCAGGTGTGCAGTGTTTTCTTCATCTTCTGCTCTGTATTAACTTTCTTAAAACATTTCAGAAAGAAGACAAAACCACTTAGCTTGTCCAAACTAAAGTTAGACAAACTTGTCCTGTTTCCTAACACCATCTTAAGGATACAATGACAGTAAAATTTGTCTATTTGTGTATGTGGGCAAGATTTTTTTATTTATTTTTTTCGTGAATTTCAGCCATTCATTTCTTCTAAATGAATCACTACATTTATGAACTGTGCTGGAGTCGCAGGGAGGTGGTTGGGGTGGATATACAAAGTCCAGGATTGGCACACTACAATCCAAGCTTCTCCATCAGTCCGTGGTTAGGTTTAGGCAACAAGAACACTTTGGTTCAGTTAAGGGAATATTGTAATTTCAGTCAAATGTTAATAAAAATATATTGAGTGAATGGCATGAAAAAATTTCCATTTTTAACTAGAAAAGCGCTGTGACGATACCACTTGGGTGAAACGGTCAAACTGTTCCGGGGAACTGGGAAAACATAAAAGCCAGAGAGCTGCGTGTGTGAAGCCACCCAAAAGGACGTTGTTTCAGTCAGGCTCTGCAGCAGATGGAGACAGTCACAAACCAAACTTGCAAACACAAAAGTCAAAGTCTGCAAAGCTTCGAGAAGATGGGGGACAAAAAAGTCACAAGGCTCACAGACATTGGCTCGATACAAACCCAGAGGAGCACATGAGGCATCTTAACACTAGAGGGACCCCAAGAGATGGGATGATAACACAAACCCATGAATCCCAACAGAAAAGACTGAAGAACCATATTTTTGCAAAGGAGGCAGAAGTAAGAATGGAAGGAAAGAGTAAAGAGGCTTGTGTCAGTGAAAAGCTGAATCATTCTGATGTGAAGTCATGTCATGTTTCCTCCAACGGCTCCTCTCCTTCTTCACTTCCATGCTTCACAAATGGGTCTGACCATTCGCCAGACCTCCGCAGAAAGTCAAAGAGTTCAAAGAGAGACAAGAAGAAAACACAGTCTGTTGTGACAGCACACGGTAGCTGCAAACTGGACGCTGTGACAAAAGGACAAAAAACTGCAAGTCCCGCACAGACAAGAAATGCTCCAAAGAGCACGAACAAAGTCAGAAGAGGTCCATGGAGGTGATGGAACATTAAGGATAATATCGATATCTTCAGGTGAAGAGGTGGTTTGAAATGTTTCTTTGTTTGTTTGTTTGTTTTGTTTGTACCTTTTAAATGTGACTCATGTTGAAATCATGCAAACCGAATTGTTGAATCACATACAGTACATCTTCTGTGAAATGTATGATTGGCAATAAAAAGTACAAATTAGACAGTCAATCAGTCGACTGTGAGGGACAAACTCTTGAGCGTGTGTTCATAGATTGAAAAGACAAGTGAAAACATAACACAAGTGGCAAAACTATTTGACTGATCATTTCAGATTTACCCCAGTTGTTTTGCAGACTCCAAGGCTTTTGTTGTGTTATTATTATTTCCTGGTATTTTGTTGTACAATTTAACTTATTTTCATTTATTTGTTGTTTTGTTGTGAAGGAGTGCAGCTTTTATAATGGAAAGAATTACACTATTGATACTGAGTGAGCTTTTAATTAACATCTGATAAATGCGTCGTAGACTATTAAACATGAAGATGGCATAATAGTTATTTTACTGAGAGAATAATTATAATAAAATCACTGGGACTTGAGCCTTTTGAGTGGAAAATACCTGATACCTGATGAAACATCTACCTAATTTTTTGAGCTGTCCAACAAACAGAAAATGTGTTTTTTGTATGGACATTCTGCATTCATGCAAACAGAAGCTTTATCAAGTTATGCGGTTATTAGTTATTGAGCAGAGATCAATTCGAGAGAAGGAAGCATCGATGGCAACGTTAAAAACATCATGAGAAAATCCAGCAGAAAGCCTCCATGGTCACAACATGTAAGAACAAGGCGTCTGTAGGCCGACACTTTTGGCTTCACTCCGTGATGCTGCTGAGTATTTTTGAGAAGATCATGTGTCTGACCTGTGAA
Organism: Scatophagus argus; assembly: GCF_020382885.2. NCBI lineage: Eukaryota > Metazoa > Chordata > Actinopteri > Scatophagidae > Scatophagus > Scatophagus argus. The sequence goes on along the minus strand of NC_058515.1, from coordinate 11,173,493 downwards.
GGTGATGTGTCACAACTCCTAACCAACTTAAACAAACATCACAAACAAGTGTGAAACGAGTTAGAGACAAGCCATTACAGTTCTTCACGTTTCCTATGTATATTAGGCTACATGTATGTTCTTGAAGTAGGCCTACTATAGCTTTCTTAAATTTGTACACGAATTCAGCACTTGAGAAAATTAATTTAGTAACCTTCCACCACTAATAAGGATCAACAGGTTTTCGATTAACTGATCATTTCAGATTTACTACCGAGTTCGCGGTGCATTCAGGTGCGCCTCATAAACAGACCGTCGCCGACAGGGCACACTGCAGTAAGACATACCGGTTGACTTGAGACTTAAGTCGAGACTTGTCTGAGCAAATTAATGACAATTATAACAGGAGACAAACGAGAGTGAAAATTTGGGCGAGTAAGAGCTGCGTAAGGCAAAACACTGGCGTATGTTTCTTTAAATTTCAAAACGACACGGAAGTATTTTTTGGTTCATCTTCTTCCTGCTTGTTGAACACTACCGCTGGAGAACATCAGGAGAAATGGTTATACGAGTTCTGGTTCCGTGGTTCGATGGAAAAACGCTTCATTTCGACCTGTGCGACATCACGGGGGAGTTTCAGAGGTTCACTGTGCTGCAGCTGAAGCAGAAGATAAGAGATCGCACTGGATACAGAGGTAACCCTCGAGGCCTACACACGACCTACACGCTCACTATTGAAATAACTTGACACTGTCAGGCCGTAATGCACAAACCATACAACTAACATTCACGTTTAAGAAGAATTAAATCTTAAAGATGTGTTTTGGAGAAATGATGGCAGGGCCTTGTTTTAACTCCCTCTGTGTTTGTGTGATCCTGTGTGTGTGATGTAGAAGATCAGGTCAGACTGATCTTCCTGAACAACCAGCTGGAGGATGACCGTCTTCTGTCTGAGTATGGAATTGGACACTTGTCCCTCATTCATGTTAAGTTAAGTGGAGGAGGAAGCATATCTGGAGATGATGGAATGGGCGACAAGGAGGGCAATAACAGAAGTATGGAAAAGCTCGCTGGGTTTTAAAACCGACCCTGAAGTTCCACTCTGGTAAGCCCTTTAATCTGTAGTGAGAAATCACCTGGAAAAGAAGTCGGGCACCACAATAAAATCAACCAGCGGTGTTCAAGCCACCTTCTCAAACCTAATGCTGAAGAGTTTCTGCCAGACATGAGAAGAAGCCACACAGATGAACAGCCAAAATGTTCTCAACGTCACCTTGAAGAGGTTTGCCTCAAGAGTCAAGTTAACAAAGTTGTTAAACAAAGACTTCCATATTCATTTCCACTACACAAAGATTTTCTTCCCACTAAAAACTGAGCAGCTGCATCTAACTACTCAGCCCCCTTCACACTAGCCAAAAATGTTTGCCTTGTGTATGAATTTTAAAAATATTTTGTGAAGGTGATCACAAAATGATGTCTGAGTTATATTTTGTTTTATAATGACTGACCCTTTGCTTTGTTTACATTAAGAAGATTTTCCAATTTTTATGGAATTTTTTAATGTGATCTCATGGACTCATAAAATGTAGGAAATAAATTAAAATGTGTCATTATGTATGTAGCCTACGCCAAATGGTCTATTTTTTAACCTGTAAAAGAAATATTTGTATTTTTGATTTTGTAATCTAAGTTTTCCAAATGTGTTGCTTATTAAACTACTTTTCCAGTCTTTTCAGCAGTTTGGTATTGTTTTGGACTTGACCGGTAGATAGTGCTACAGCTCTTTGTGCAGGTCACACAAGTTTCATCTCACACTAAGCTGCTTGAATGTATGTGAAATATCTACTTGACATTTTTTATAGCGTATGAGAATAAACGTTACTTGTTTTGGTGTGAATGAACTGTTGATCAAACAGAAAATGTATTCACAGGCATCCATCCAAATCACATCCAACAGACATTATGCACTCAGGTAACTGAAGCTTTATTATGATGATGGTGCTGAGTAGAGATCAGTTTGAGGGAAAGAATCACTCGTGGCAACGTTAAAAACAATATGAGAATGTATAGCAGATATCTTCTGTGGTCATCGCATGCATGAACGAATGTCTATTATCTCATGAAATCCAACAGGAAAGTATTGCATGACAGAAGACGGCTGCGAGCTACATAATGGAAAGTGATTGCGTTTGCAGAGCCCATCTTCTGTGCCACACGGGTATGGAGGTCTGTCTGGGAGCCACACCATCACTGCAAGGGTTGAAGTAAGAGCTCGTCTTCAGGCACTCGGCTGTGAGCTTCAGACACACGAAGCAGAACTGGACCTGGCAGCGAGAACACCTGATGTTCTTGCAGCCAGTTTTGTCATGCTCCACCATCTGACCACAGGTTGGACAGGCTCGGATGGAAGGACAAGCCTTGACCCCCTTCACCTGACGGAGGGCGGTGGTCTTGCAGTTCTTGAGAAGCTCCAGGTCGTAGTTGACGCAGCCGTCGTTGTCGCAGCGGTCGGAGCGAGGAGCAGGACCTTTCCATGGCTTCAGACACTGCCAGCAGAACTGGTAGGCCTTCTTCTTGTAAACTGTGCAGATTGTGCACTGCGCGTTGAGGTTGGTCAGGTCCACTCTCCCCAAAAAGGTATTGCACCCAGGACACTATTGGACAAGATGTGAGAAACATTAAAGGAACTGTTCAACATTTGTAGAAATACACTAATAGCTGTCAGATCTGTGTGGTAAAGAGGAGACTGCTGAGCTTTAGTTTACCGAGTCATTGACCTAAGCTGCTGCCTTGAGCTAAATATACACCATACAAACACAAGAGTGGAATCAATCTTCTCGTCTACTTCCATTTCCATTAGCTACATGAATGGTGGAAGTTGATAAAAAATGCTGCTGAACTCATAATTAGACCACTGTGAAACTCTTTGAAACTGGACACTCACTGCTTTGACTTCACAGTACTGTGTGGCAGCCATACATGCGGTGTTCTCTTCAAGATACTGCATCTCTTCAGGCGTTCAGACACCGAGTCACACTTTTACAAGGTCACCGTCGCTGCAGGTGAACAAAATGAAATGAGACGCACGCACATTCTTCAATTGACTTAATTAGGATGACCAAAGCACACATTACAGCAATTAGGGCATCAGACTAACGAACATGAAGAGGACAATGTTTTTTGCTTTTCAACATATTTTGGTGCTCACCTAGTGGATCCAGATCTTGCGGCCTGGTGACAAACTTTAAAGTCGTGTCTCGTAGGTCGAGTTTATTCTTGTCTTTTCTCTCCTGACCCCAAGTAGATGTTTTGTTTCGGGTTCTTCACTCTTCGTCGCCTGCCCTCTTCTCTGTCTGCAATCAGGAAACAGTATGTTGCCTTGTTCTTCTTCACTGATACTGAAATGTTTTGGTCTTGCTTTTGGTCCCTCATGCTTTGCAAGAAGTCACATGACTGTAGGGCATTTCAGGTCTGAATTCCCCCTCTGTGTCATATTTTGTTTCACTTTCATTTTATTTAGGGCCTGCTTTTAAACACATAAATACTGTGTTCATTACCGTTTTTAAGTACTGTGACAGCATGTGGCCTTATTTGGAGGAACAGGTCCTAATTGTGGTAATTTTGCAGAATTTGCAGATTTAAAAAAACCTGCAATTACAGGAACATATTATTTAATACTGTATTATAATGTGGTTCACTCAGCCATCATTGGGGCGGCGGTCGCAGCGAGGAGCAGGGCCTTTCCACGGCCTCAGACACTGCCAGCAGAACGGGTAGGCCTTCTTCATGTCTGCTGTGCACTGCCCGTTGAGGTTGGTCAGGTCCTCTCTCTCCACATAGCTTTGCTTCCTGGACACTGTTGGAAAGGATGTGAGAAATATTAAAGGAGTAATTCAACATTTTTGGGAAATACACTCACTGGCTTTTAGGTTGGGGGTTAGATATGAAGACTGATACCACTGGTGGATCTGTATGGCACACAGGAGCCAGCACAACCTCAGCAGCTTCGCAAAAAGACAGAAAGCAGAGGAAAACAGCTAGCCTGGCTAAATATAAACATTTAAAATCAGAAATTTTTTTTCTCTCTCTTTTTTTCTGACTCCTTCTGTGCCTGACAGCTGGTTTGCAGGTGCTGATGGTAGATTTTGTTAGCTTTGGACAGAGCCAGACTAGCTGTTGCCTCCATTTCCAGCCAATGACCCGAGCTGCTGCCTTCAGCTAAATATGCACTATGAAAGAGTGGAATCAATCTTCTCATTTTCAAATTTCAGTCATTTCCATTATCTGCATGAATGCAGGATGTTGTTCTAAAAACTGCTGCCAAACTTATAATTAGACCACTCTGGGACTTTTTGAAGGTGGGGACAACACTGGGACACTCACTTATTTTGAATCCAGGTTATTCTATGGCAGCCATAGATGTGATGGTCTCTTTGAAACACTGCATCAGCTGTCAGCACAACAAGCATGCGCACCTCCTCATAAGATGTGTTTTCAGTTTCTCTTGGTTTCCTAAAAGTCACGTGAATTCATGATGTGGCAGGTCTGGATTCTCCCTCTGTATCATATTTCATTTTGTTTACTTACATGCTGTCCGTGGCGCATTAATGCCGCAGCATGTGACCTCATTTGTGAAGAAAAGACATTAATTGCAGTAATCTTTTTCACTGTGTTGTTTTGGATTTGCAGATAAAAACAATAACAATAATAACTACAACATATTATTTAATATTATAATAACGTTTGTGAAAATTGTCGGCACTATTATAATATTGCATATTATCCTATTAAATGGTTTCACAGCATTTCCTTATGTAACAAACAGAATGTGGAGCAGCTTGTAAAAACACTGCTGGAGTGTAAGGTGATTTCCAGCTGTCTTTACAGCACAGGGTAATGTTCACTCAGGGGTTTTTTGTTTTGGTTTTGTTTTGGGTTTTTTTTTCCGCACTGAAGCTTTTAAAAGGCAGAACCATCGTGAAGTCTCTGAGTGCAGTCGGTGAAAGACAAACGTGAAAGCCATCTCAGCTCCTCTCTCAGGTCTCAGAATGTGCCCAAACGACACCCTGATGGACTATGGCTTCCCAGCTGAGCCCAGAACAGCGCACAAAATCGGCAGTATGCAACAGGTCGTGGTTCATGGAGCGATGGGGGACGTCATGACCGTCAACCTGGGCAACACAAAGGAGCAGATCCAGGGGTTTACAGTGGGGCACCTGAAAGAAAAGATCTTGGAGAGCTCTCCCAAGTGCATGGGTAAGAGACAAACGATATATTATGTTTGGTAGAAGAAGGACCTGAATGCAGCCTTGAAATATTTTTTCATCATTGACAGATTTCTTCTGTGGTGCTATTTTGAACTTAATCCTTAAAAGCATGAATTTAATAGATTCTGGAAAAGTGTTAATCCAATCCTTAACTGCAAGAAATATCTTTTTTAAAAAAATCTTTCAACCCTTAAGTAGCCAATATTCAGCTGAGAAGAAACAGATTTCCAATAGCAGGGTCATGAATAACCGATTCTGTCCATTTCTGTCTTTGTGTGTGCAGGAAAGGACGATATTCGGTTGATCTTCACAGACAAGATGCTGGAAAAAGATTCCGATCGTCTCTCCAAATACGGAATCCGGGACAAGTCCGTCATCCGCACGATAATGAGGCTTAGTGGAGGACTGAGCTCTTAACATGAAACCGTTTCCTGCTGCTGTTGCCTCCACCCTGCTGCTTCTGACTGCTTCATACAACAGCTCACTATTACATGATAGGCTCTGGACATCTTAAAATGTGTCATTAAGTATGTAGGCCAAGGTCTCCATTTGTAATCTCAATTTTGTAATTTTTTCTGACTTTGTTGCACATTAAACCACTTCAACTGCTCAAGACTTGGTGTTGTTTTGTAATTGACCAGTAGATGGCGGTACAGCTCAGAATCGACCTATCATGTTTTTTAGGTCACATTCTCACACTTCTAAACCTGTATGTGCAAAATTCACCCCTTTCAGCTAAGCTACACCACCGTATATAAAATATCTATGTGATTTTTTTTTGTTTTTACTTCATGTGCACAAATATATATAATGTATTCACACGCAGACGTTATGCATTTATGTAAACATAACTTTATTAAGTGTTTCGGTGATTGGTTATTGAGCAGAGATCAGTTCGAGGGAAGGAACCGTCAGCGGCAACGTTAAAAACATTATGAGAAAATACAACAGAGAGCTTCCATAGTGACAGCACGCATGAACAAATACATCTACAAGCCTATACTTTTGGCCTCATTTGCCAGGAGAATCTTATGAAATGTGAGCTACATCATGAGAAGTGAATGCATTTGCAAACTCCATCTTAGTTTCTGTGCCACACGGGTATGGAGGTCTGTCTGGGAGCCACACCATCACTGCAAGGGATGAAGTAAGAGCTCGTCTTCAGGCACTCGGGCGTGAGCTTCAGACACACGAAGCAGAACTCAACCTGGCAGCGAGGACAGATGATGTTCTTGCAGCCAGTTTTGTCGTGCTCCACTCGATGGCCGCAGGTCGGACAGGCTCGGATGGAGGGACAAGCCTCGACCCCCTTCACCTGAGGGAGGGCGGTGGTCTTGCAGTTCTTGAGAAGCTCCAGGTCATGATTGACGCAGCCGTCATTGTCGCAGCGGTCGGAGCGAGGAGCAGGACCTTTCCATGGCTTCAGACACTGCCAGCAGAACTGGTAGGCCTTCTTCTTGTCTGCTGTGCAGATTGGGCACTGCGCGTTGAGGTTGGTCAGGTCCTCTCTCTCCACATAAGTTTTGCACCCAGGACACTATTGGACAAGATGTGAGAAACATTAAAGGAACTGTTCAACATTTGTAGAAATACACTTAGCTTGCTAGCTGTCAGATCTGTGTGGTAAAGAGGAGCCAGCACCTGCTGAGCTTTAGCTTTAGCTTTAGCTCAGCAGGAGCTTGACTCCTCTTGAATGTTTTGAAGGTGGAGACAACACCGGGACACTCACTGTCTGGACTTCACAGTATTCTACAGCAGCAATACGTGCCATGTTCTCTTCGAAATACTGCATCTCTTCAGGTGTCAGCACTGCCAGCCTGCGCACCTCCTGATAAGACCACACCGCATCACACCTTTGCAAGGTGTCCTTCTTTAAAGCAGGGCACTTAAATTTGTACTGACCCTGAAACGAAAAGGACAGATTATGTTAAAACGAAAGCAGCTGTAGGTTTGAGTGATGGCAGGCTCTTTCACACTTTTATTATTGGATACTGCTTAGGGAATAATCAGCATAAAAACAACATGAAAATGATGTAGGTAGAAGAAAATCAACGAACCCTCGTCTGTGCTTCAAAATAATATGAAAGATTGCATTTTTATAAACTGGCAAGGTGCCTGTCAGACAAGAAAAAGGGCACCACTGTTGATCAGAAACAGCAAGAAAGGAGCTGTGCGGAAAGTAACTCATAGAAGATGAAGTGGACACACAACTTTGAGCCTTGTTCGTGAGATGGTGGGAGGTACCTGATCCAGCAGGCTGCGACACCACCCGGTGAGAGACTGTGGGGTGACTGCGTGGCCGCAGGACATCTCCGCTCTAAGACATTTGTCTCCCTCGTCTGGAGCTGAGGACAGCACGGCAATAAGAGCAGACACTGAACTCAGCATCACATGAAAATATACTGATCCAGCACCGAGAAAAATTAATAAAATGATGTCTCGCGGTCTCCATCTGTTGCTACGTGTGAACAACATCAAATGAGACGCACGCCCCGCATGCTTTAAATCATTTAATTAAAGCGCGCATCACAACTATGAACTATGAACATGAATGTTTTGCAATGTTTTGCTTTAATATGTTTATTTTGGGTGCTCACGTAGTGGATCCAGATCATCCGGCCTGTTGACAAACTTCAGAGTCGTGTCTCTTGGGTCGTATCTTTTCTCGTCCTCCTGACCCTGAGTAGTCATCTCGAGTCCGATCGGGTCCTCCGCTGTCCGTCGTCTGTCCTCTTCTCTGTCTGCAATCAGGAAATGCGCTGTAAGTATGTTGCCTGACTTTTAAAGACCTGTTGCCTTCACTGACTCCACAAGTATGTTATTTGGTTTTGTTGCTTTCAGTTTCCTGTGGCTTCCAAGAAATCACGTGAGCGCATAATTTGACAGTCTGTGTCATTTTTCATTTTATTTATTTTTAAGCACATAAATGCTGCGCACAGCATGTGGCCTTGTTTGTGAGAAAAAGGCCACATGTGCTATTTTTCTCACTGCGTTGTTTTAAATTTGCAGGCAAACCCCATACAATTCCGTAATGTTTGCAACATATTAATTAATATTATGATAATGTTTGTAAACATTTAAAACATAAATAAATAAAAAACCACACTATTAAATTCTGAAAGTGTATATGTGACAACCAGAACCCGCAGCAGCTTGTAAAAACACTGCTGGACAATCAGGTGATTTCCGCTTGTCATTTCAGACTTCCTGCCAGGGAGTTTGTCTACACTATCTGAATTGGTTACACCCCAAGAGTGAAAGCCTATCAACACGAAGTACTCTGAATCGACAAAGTGCGTAAGTGACTCAAACTTGTACTTGAGTAAATGTACTTTGCGATGACACTCTGTGGTCGATTGGGGCTGTGAGGAGGCTTTCCAAGGACAGGACGCGTTTGGGTGTAGTCGGTGATAGACGAAAGTCGAAACCATCTCGATCCTCCTCTCACGATCCTGAACAACGTCCGGTCGTCTCTTTGCCTGCCAGCGGCTGAGCCGAACTGCACAAAATCGGCAGTATGCAACAGGTCGTGGTTCATGGAGCGATGGGGGAAGTCATGACCGTCAACCTGGGCAACACAAAGGAGCAGATCCAGGGGTTTACAGTGGGGCAACTGAAAGAAAAGATCTTGGAGAGCTCTCCCAAGTGCATGGGTAAGAGACAAACGATATATTATGTTTGGTAGAAGAAGGACCTGAATGCAGCCTTGAAATATTTTTTCATCATTGACAGATTTCTTCTGTGGTGCTATTTTGAACTTAATCCTTAAAAGCATGAATTTAATAGATTCTGGAAAAGTGTTAATCCAATCCTTAACTGCAAGAAATATCTTTTTTAAAAAAATCTTTCAACCCTTAAGTAGCCAATATTCAGCTGAGAAGAAACAGATTTCCAATAGCAGGGTCATGAATAACCGATTCTGTCCATTTCTGTCTTTGTGTGTGCAGGAAAGGACGATATTCTGTTGATCTTCACAGACAAGATACTGGAAAACGATTCCGATCGTCTCTCCAAATACGGAATCCGGGACAAGTCCGTCATCCGCACGATAATAAAGCTTAGTGGAGGACTGAGCTCTTAACATGAAACCGTTTCCTGCTGCTGTTGCCTCCACCCTGCTGCTTCTGACTGCTTCATACAACAGCTCACTATTACATGATAGGCTCTGGACATCTTAAAATGTGTCATTAAGTATGTAGGCCAAGGTCTCCATTTGTAATCTCAATTTTGTAATTTTTTCTGACTTTGTTGCACATTAAACCACTTCAACTGCTCAAGACTTGGTGTTGTTTTGTAATTGACCAGTAGATGGCGGTACAGCTCAGAATCGACCTATCATGTTTTTTAGGTCACATTCTCACACTTCTAAACCTGTATGTGCAAAATTCACCCCTTTCAGCTAAGCTACACCACCGTATATAAAATATCTATGTGATTTTTTTTTTGTTTTTACTTCATGTGCACAAATATATATAATGTATTCACACGCAGACGTTATGCATTTATGTAAACATAACTTTATTAAGTTATTAAGTTTATTAAGTGTTTCGGTGATTGGTTATTGAGCAGAGATCAGTTCGAGGGAAGGAACCGTCAGCGGCAACGTTAAAAACATTATGAGAAAATACAACAGAGAGCTTCCATAGTGACAGCACGCATGAACAAATACATCTACAAGCCTGTACTTTTGGCCTCATTTGCCAGGAGAATCTTATGAAATGTGAGCTACATCATGAGAAGTGAATGCATTTGCAAACTCCATCTTAGTTTCTGTGCCACACGGGTATGGAGGTCTGTCTGGGAGCCACACCATCACTGCAAGGGATGAAGTAAGAGCTCGTCTTCAGGCACTCGGGCGTGAGCTTCAGACACACGAAGCAGAACTCAACCTGGCAGCGAGGACAGATGATGTTCTTGCAGCCAGTTTTGTCGTGCTCCACTCGATGGCCGCAGGTCGGACAGGCTCGGATGGAGGGACAAGCCTCGACCCCCTTCACCTGAGGGAGGGCGGTGGTCTTGCAGTTCTTGAGAAGCTCCAGGTCATGATTGACGCAGCTGTCATTGTCGCAGCGGTCGGAGCGAGGAGCAGGACCTTTCCATGGCTTCAGACACTGCCAGCAGAACTGGTAGGCCTTCTTCTTGTCTGCTGTGCAGATTGGGCACTGCGCGTTGAGGTTGGTCAGGTCCTCTCTCTCCACATAAGTTTTGCACCCAGGACACTATTGGACAAGATGTGAGAAACATTAAAGGAACTGTTCAACATCTGTAGAAATACACTTAGCTTGCTAGCTGTCAGATCTGTGTGGTAAAGAGGAGCCAGCACCTGCTGAGCTTTAGCTTTAGCTTTAGCTCAGCAGGAGCTTGACTCCTCTTGAATGTTTTGAAGGTGGAGACAACACCGGGACACTCACTGTCTGGACTTCACAGTATTCTACAGTAGCAATACGTGCCATGTTCTCTTCGAAATACTGCATCTCTTCAGGTGTCAGCACTGCCAGCCTGCGCACCTCCTGATAAGACCACACCGCATCACACCTTTGCAAGGTGTCCTTCTTTAAAGCAGGGCACTTAAATTTGTACTGACCCTGAAACGAAAAGGACAGATTATGTTAAAACGAAAGCAGCTGTAGGTTTGAGTGATGGCAGGCTCTTTCACACTTTTATTATTGGATACTGCTTAGGGAATAATCAGCATAAAAACAACATGAAAATGATGTAGGTAGAAGAAAATCAACGAACCCTCGTCTGTGCTTCAAAATAATATGAAAGATTGCATTTTAATAAACTGGCAAGGTGCCTGTCAGACAAGAAAAAGGGCACCACTGTTGATCAGAAACAGCAAGAAAGGAGCTGTGCGGAAAGTAACTCATAGAAGATGAAGTGGACACACAACTTTGAGCCTTGTTCGTGAGATGGTGGGAGGTACCTGATCCAGCAGGCTGCGACACCACCCGGTGAGAGACTGTGGGGTGACTGCGTGGCCGCAGGACATCTCCGCTCTGAGACATTTGTCTCCCTCGTCTGGAGCTGAGGACAGCACGGCAATAAGAGCAGACACTGAACTCAGCATCACATGAAAATATACTGATCCAGCACCGAGAAAAATTAATAAAATGATGTCTCGCGGTCTCCATCTGTTGCTACGTGTGAACAGCATCAAATGAGACGCACGCCCCGCATGCTTTAAATCATTTAATTAAAGCGCGCATCACAACTATGAACTATGAACATGAATGTTTTGCAATGTTTTGCTTTAATATGTTTATTTTGGGTGCTCACGTAGTGGATCCAGATCATCCGGCCTGTTGACAAACTTCAGAGTCGTGTCTCTTGGGTCGTATCTTTTCTCGTCCTCCTGACCCTGAGTAGTCATCTCGAGTCCGATCGGGTCCTCCGCTGTCCGTCGTCTGTCCTCTTCTCTGTCTGCAATCAGGAAATGCGCTGTAAGTATGTTGCCTGACTTTTAAAGACCTGTTGCCTTCACTGACTCCACAAGTATGTTATTTGGTTTTGTTGCTTTCAGTTTCCTGTGGCTTCCAAGAAATCACGTGAGCGCATAACTTGACAGTCTGTGTCATTTTTCATTTTATTTATTTTTAAGCACATAAATGCTGCGCACAGCATGTGGCCTTGTTTGTGAGAAAAAGGCCACATGTGCTATTTTTCTCACTGCGTTGTTTTAAATTTGAAGGCAAACCCCATACAATTCCGTAATGTTTGCAACATATTAATTAATATTATGATAATGTTTGTAAACATTAAAAAATTAAATAAATAAAAACCCACACTATTAAATTCTGAAAGTGTATATGTGACAACCAGAACCCACAGCAGCTTGTAAAAACACTGCTGGACAATCAGGTGTTTTCCGCTTGTCATTTCAGACTTCCTGCCAGGGAGTTTGTCTACACTATCTGAATTGGTTACACCCCAAGAGTGAAAGCCTATCAACACGAAGTACTCTGAATCGACAAAGTGCGTAAGTGACTCAAACTTGTACTTGAGTAAATGTACTTTGCGATGACACTCTGTGGTCGATTGGGGCTGTGAGGAGGCTTTCCAAGAACAGGACGCGTTTGGGTGTAGTCGGTGATAGACGAAAGTCGAAACCATCTCGATCCTCCTCTCACGATCCTGAACAACGTCCGGTCGTCTCTTTGCCTGCCAGCGGCTGAGCCGAACTGCACAAAATGGGCAAACTCTACCAGGTCGTGGTGCATGGACTGAGGGGGGAGAAGATTACCGTCGACCTGTGCAACACAGAGGAGCAGATGCAGAGCTGCACAGTGGGACAGCTGAAAGACAGGATCGTGGAGAAGCTCCCCGGGACCGCAGGTAACAGCCTTGAGCTGACTGACCGGTGAAATGATATGAGAAGCTGAATGTCGAGTATGAATTTTTGTTGCTTCTTCCATGCACGCCATGAACTTAATCTTTAGAAGCAGTGTTGGAAAAAGTATTGTCAGTTGTTTACAGGAAACGTGGTAATACAACTCTTAACTACAAGTTAAAGAACTGGCAGCAGAATGTCCTTGAAGTTTCAAACCAGATCCACTTATTATTGTTATACAAAGGGTCTTTAAGCCTTCAGTTACAGAATCAGATAGGTTCAGGTTCAGATCTGAAATTTCCACGATTATTGTTTGATTGTTGTGATTATTATAACCACATTCAGGCCTTCAAACGGCTAAGAGGAAACTGATTTCCAGTCGTAGGGAATATGTGAAAGGCCAAAAACATATAGTTGAAGACCTTAAAAATAAGTGATACGGCTTATTGATTCACTTAATTCGTGTCTCTCTGTGTGTCTCTGTGTTTGTACAGGCAAGGACGCTTTGCGCTTGATCTTCACGGACAAGATGCTGGAAGATGATTCTGATCTGCTGTCTAAATATGGAATCCAGCACAAGTCTGTCATCCAAATAGTGGTGAAGGTTCAGGGAGGACTGAGTGCTTGAGAGAACCCATCTCCTCCTCCTCCTCCTCTTCCTCCTGCCGTCGCCACCTCCGCTGCTGCTTCATACAAGATGAACTCCTGACTCCTGACACTGTTTACCAGTCTTAAATTGTTGCTGTATGCACTTTACTCATGTGATAATCCTTTAATGTCCTCCTGCGAGGAGAAATAAAGCTCCCTGTAACGCCTCATGCTTGATTCACTCTCGGTTTTCATCTACCATCACTGATTAATCTGAATCTTCAAGATGATCAAAGATATACAGATGAGTACATTTGGCTCCAAAATGTCGTGGAGTTGAAGTATAAAGTAGCAGAAAATAAACAATCTTTACATGCTTCACACTTTTGTTGCACATGCGTGCTGGTTTCAGCAATTAATAAAAAACAGACATATCAGTCGATACCTACTATTGTATTATTAAATGAATATAATTATAATATAATTCACATAAGTTGGGGCACACCCAACAGTTCTGCTTTCATTCTGATCCCAGCTGTACTTGTAAAGTTTCGCTTGTGCCCGGCAAAGCACTCAAAACTACTTCTGCGGCACTTCCGGGTACATCAGGTACGGCTCCAGGTGTTTCCATGGCGACACGCTCTTCACACGCTTTTCTTGCTGTTTTAATTTTGTTTTTTCTTCGTCGCCGTTCGTGTTCCAGAACAACAACAACAGAGAGGAAATATTTTGTGAATCGTGATATAATCAGAGCAGTGCTGTCTGCTGTCTGTTAGGTGCGGCGCAAGTGAAAGAGAAAGTGTTTTTTATTTTACGATAGTCGGAGACACTGGACGTCTAAGGAGAGAGACGCACTTGGATTTCCAACAGCATGCGGGAATGTCTCGGAAATCTGAATCTTACAATTGAACGTATCGGTTTGTTGTCAACAACTGGTTGCCGATTCTCTGCAGCGTGACAACATCGTCAAAAGGGAAATCAAGATGGATTTCTCGAGAGAAGATCGTGGGGGTAAGCTATACGTGGTGTGATACGAGTGATTGTCTGAAGACACCTTACACACGCCTCATGAACCACATCCTCCCTGCAGATAAGCCCCACCACGGCCTGTACAACCAAGGGGCGACGTGTTACCTGAACTGTGTGCTGCAGGTGCTCTTCATGACCAAAGACTTCAGAGCAGCTGTGGAAAGGTTTGTCAAGTCCAACTGCAAGTGTCATGTAATACGTTTACGTTTTGTGGAGGCGATGGTGCACGGTCATCTCTTGTGACACTTATGCCTTAACTTTGTTTAGGCTCGAGGAAGATCTCCTAAAGACCTTGTTTCGTGATTTAAAAAGTGGACCTGCACGCACCACGCAAATCACAAACAAGCTGGGCATCGACAGAGGTACAATATGTGCACTGTAGATGAATGTTACATGGAGTAGTATCTATATAATTTAATTTCTGCCCGCCTCACACCTTCAGTGTACGAGCAGCGTGATGCGGCCGAGTACCTTGTGAAGATTTTAGGTCTGACCAGTCCTGAGGCCTCACAGGTAAAGACGTCATCAATATCAAAGAAAACCTGTACGTTAAGTTTAGAGACGTGCTCAGCAGTTTCTGTGTTTTTGTGCTTTCAGATCTTTCACGGCGTTTTGACAGACCAGACCAAATGTTCTGCGTGTTCTGCGGAGACCAACTTCGATGGGCCCTTTTGGCACCTTCCGCTTCCATTGTTAGATTCCTACGGCAGACACTACGGCGTGGTGAGCATCAGGCGACGTGAAAAGCATTTTTCTGTTGCCAGTGCAGGATATCATTAGAATTATGGTAATGAGTACAAGGCCTGTGGTAATAAGAGAATAAGCAACTAAAAAGATGATGTCTGTTGTCAGTCAGGAGGTTTTTTCTTTTTTTTTTTGATTGACTTGTTTTAAATGCAGATGAAAAATGGTGTCCTCCTCTGCTTTGTGACTGTGCTGCCATTAAGAATTCAAATGATATTTATGTTTAGATTTGTAAACAACTCAGCTTTTTATTCCTTTGATTAATTGGCTGACTGTTTGTTTGTGTGGCTCTGGTTTCATCAGGTGGATGGCATTGAGGAGTTTTTCAGAGCTTCAAAATGCACTGGAGAAAACCAGATGTACTGTGACGATTGTGATGCCAAGACTGACGTTACTGTTGTGAGTAACGAGAAAACGTGTCGCTCACATGAACTTGAACACATGAACACTTTCACTTCCATGGTGCATCATGACTAATGGTTGTGAATGTTGGGTGTCTGTGCTTTTCATTCAGAAAAGTGTAATGAAGCATCATCCAGAGGTTTTGATACTGCTGCTGAAGAGGTTTTATTTTGACTACCACCACATGACTTATGTCAAAAACTGCTGCACTGTGGATGTTCCCTGCACCCTGCAGATACCAGAGGTATATGTACTGTGTATATACAGTATATTCTACGCTGATGAGCCCGACAGACCAAAAACCAAACATCTATTGTAGTGTGTATTATCAGGTTTGCTTTATAGACTAACTTTCTGTGCTCCCACTCTGCCTGCCAGGCTCAAATTATGAAAAGGAATCCTATGTATTTAAAGAGCATTTTAACTGACCTGATCTATATTTTTTTCAATTATATTTATTTATTTTTGCTTGACATATCTCTTGGACCAAGGCGAACCTTATGGTGGGTCAGCTTTGGCCCACAGGCCCCACTTTGGGCAGCCCTGTTCTAGTATTTTATCATAACACATTTCTCTTTCGTTCTTGACTCTAATATAATTTTTTTCTGCTGGTGATCAGAATCAGATGTATGAACTGTATGCAGTTGTGGATCACTCTGGGAACCTTCGGAGTGGACATTACACTGCAAGAATAAAGGATGATGAGAGATGGTATGAGTTCAATGACAGCACAGTCAGGCTGGTAAGACTCATCACTTTAACTACAGTGTTACTGTAAACCATGAAATTTCATATTACATCGGGGAAAAAATCATATTTGGTTATTCTTTTTGTCAACAGCTTAGGTACCAGCCATTCCAGGTGGATAACTTTGAGAGGTAAGTTTTAGTCCTTTTTTCCCTCCCCAGCATACATTATTTTTAATTAAGTTTTCATATGAGTTTGCCTACAGGTGGATGCACAACAGAAAGCCTTTGTATTAAACACAGGCCACCCATTTGGTTGGATTTGAAAGTGACTCTACTTCCCTTTCTTTTCTCTCTCTCTTTCTCACCAGATCCAGCAATGCTTATCTTCTTTTTTACAGGAAAAGAAATGGTAAGATGACATCTGTTTTGATTATGCCTGTGGTAGTTTTGTGTAAATGACTGCTTAAAGTTGGTTGGTACTTTGTCTTGAATTAATTTTATTTCATCACCACTTTCCATTGTGTCCTGCAAATAACTGTGATCAAGACATCACAGAGTTGTCTCCTCCTGGAGATTTACTGCCTGCTACCACTGATACTGATGACCAATGTCAAGGTGCTGTACAGATGAGAGAGGAAGAGGAAGCTGGGGGGACTTCTCAAGATCTTGATGACACATCAGTGGCTGTTTCCACAAATGAAAATGAAGAAACAGGAAGTGAAGACGTAGTCAGACCTGAAGGGGTCAGGCTGCCACCTGACCCCAAGTATAATGTAGAGGATGAGGATAACAGAGTTTATGCCAGGCAGAGGACACCGTACAAGCAGCAGGAGAATATGGATGTAATGAATTCTACTCTTCAAAATGGAGATGAAGACAAATTAATAACAGACAATAAGGAGGACATGGGAGGAAATGCAGATGACCAGGCAGAAATGAGAGAAGGTCAGGCTGAAGATGATGTCAAGGATCAGGATAAAGACAGTGGAAGTTTAGATGATGTTAGACAGAGGAGACCACAGGAGGCTCTGGAGGGAAATGACCTGCACAACACATCAAACATCAATCAGAGTGATAAAGTCGGTGACATGAGCGTGAGACAGGAATGTCCTGAACAAGTTTGTGTGGACATGCAGAGGGATGAGGATGTTAGGAGAGCCGAGGATGCACAGACTGAAGGGCGTGAGAGTGAAGGGTTACGTGATGTTAGCGAGAACGTAAATGAAGATAAGACAAGAAGACGAGATTTTGGCCTTAAAGCTTTTACTGATGACGGGGAACAGAGAAATGAAGAAAGGATGGAAATATATGACATTGTAGGCAAGGAAGGAACAACTGGAGTGGATGACAGGCAAATAAAACATGACCAGTGCATTCAGAACTTTATAAGAGCTGATGATAGGAAACAGAATGTGACAGAAGACGATCAGGGGCTCAAACGCAGAAGCAGTGGGAGGGATGAAATATGGGAGCAAAAGAAAGAGGAGGAGAAGAGGGATATTCAGACAGTCGAGCAGCAAGAGAGAGCAGATGATGAACGTGCAAAATGGAGTGTGGAGAGGCAGACCAAAGAGCAGGGAAACGAGAGAGATGAAAATATTCTAAATGGAGCAGACTCTTCTGCTTGGCAAGCAGGATCTGCAGGAAGTAGAAGAGTTGGCAGAGTGGGGAGAGCAGGACCTCAAGATAATGAACATGCAGTGGAAGGAAGGCTTGATTCAGAGAAGATGAGCTCCAGTGAAGTTATGAGAGCTGAGGGAGAAATTAAGGAAAGCCCTGGTGGCACACTAAGAAGCCCTGAAATAAAACACAGAAGTATTGAAGAACCCTCATGGCAGGACTCCTTGTTAGGGGGTGTTTCCAGGTTAAGACTGAGTGAGCCTTGCCAGAGCCAAGGAACGGAGAGGTAAGTTTTAGTCCTTTTTTCCATCCCCAGCATACATTATTTTTAATTGAGTTTTCACATGAGTTTGCCTACAGGTGGATGCACAACAGAAAGCCTTTGTATTAAACACAGGCCACCCATTTGGTTGGATTTGAAAGTGACTCTACTTCCCTTTCTTTTCTCTCTCTTTCTCGCCAGATCCAGCAATGCTGATCTTTTTTACAGGAAAGGAAATGGTAAGATGACATCTGTTTTGATTATGCCTGTGGTAGCTTTGTGTAAATGACTGCTTAAAGTTGGTTGGTACTTTGTCTTGAATTAATTTTATTTCATCACCACTTTCCATTGTGTCCTGCAGATGACTGTGATCAAGACATCACAGAGTTGTCTCCTCCTGGAGATTTACTGCCTGCTACCACTGATACTGATGACCAATGTCAAGGTGCTGTACAGATGAGAGAGGAAGAGGAAGCTGGGGGGGCTTCTCAAGATCTTGATGACACATCAGTGGCTGTTTCCACGAATGAAAATGAAGAAACAGGAAGTGAAGACGTAGTCAGACCTGAAGGGGTCAGGCTGCCACCTGACCCCAAGTATAATGTAGAGGATGAGGATAACAGAGTTTATGCCAGGCAGAGGACACCATACAAGCAGCAGGAGAATATGGATGTAATGAATTCTACTCTTCAAAATGGAGATGAAGACAAATTAATAACAGACAATAAGGAGGACATGGGAGGAAATGCAGATGACCAGGCAGAAATGAGAGAAGGTCAGGTTGAAGATGATGTCAAGGATCAGGATAAAGACAGTGGAAGTTTAGATGATGTTAGACAGAGGAGACCACAGGAGGGTCTGGAGGGAAATGACCTGCACAACACATCAAACATCAATCGGAGTGATAAAGTCGGTGACATGAGCGTGAGACAGCAATGTCCTGAACAAGTTTTTGTGGACATGCAGAGGGATGAGGATGTTAGGAGAGCCGAGGATGCACAGACTGAAGGGCGTGAACAGTCAGAAATCAGAGAAGCCTCAACAAGACACTTCGACAGAGAGACAGAGAGTGAAGGGTTACGTGATGTTAGCGAGAACGTAAATGAAGATCTGAGGGATACTCAGAAAATTGGACAAGATTATGGCCTTAAAGCTGTTACTGATGACAGGGAACAGAGAAATGAAGAAAGGATGGAAATATATGACATTGTAGGCAAGGAAGGAACAACTGGAGTGGATGACAGGCAAATAAAACATGACCAGTGCATTCAGAAGTTTATAAGAGCTGATGATAGGAAACAGAATGTGACAGAAGACGATCAGGGGCTCAAACGCAGAAGCAGTGGGAGGGATGAAATATGGGAGCAAAAGAAAGAGGAGGAGAAGAGGGATGTTCAGAGAGTCGAGCAGCAAGAGAGAGCAGATGATGAACGTGCAAAATGGAGTGTGGAGAGGCAGACCAAAGAGCAGGGAAACGAGAGAGATGAAAATATTCTAAATGGAGCAGACTCTTCTGCTTGGCAAGCAGGATCTGCAGAAAGTAGAAGAGTTGGCAGAGTGGGGAGAGCAGGACCTCAAGATAATGAACATGCAGTGGAAGGAAGGCTTGATTCAGAGAAGATGAGCTCCAGTGAAGTTATGAGAGCTGAGGGAGAAAGTAAGGAAAGCCCTGGTGGCACACTAAGAAGCCCTGAAATAAAACACAGAAGTATTGAAGAATCCTCACAGCAGGACTCCTTGTCAAACAAGCTTTCTGGTTTAAGACTGAGTGAGCCTTGCCAGAGCCAAGGAACTGCAGAGCCAGTAGGAGCCCAACAGGAGAACAAGACAAAGAGTACACTTTATTCAAATACCAAAAAAGAAAAAGAAAAAAAAAGAAAAGCCAGTGGACACCATGAGAGCAGCTCAGAAGGAAAAAAAAGACGGAGAAAAACTCCAATGTGTTTTTCTTGTATAGGGCCGAAAAATGCAGAGCTGACTTCAGATTCGGAATAAGATGAAGTACGAGACCATATAAAGTGAGAGAGGGAGGGTTGTTTTAAATGAAAGTGCTGATTTATTTCATTTAATTTTATTTCGTCAGTCATGTGATAGAACTTGACTTTAACAAAAATGTCAGGGCAAGGAAAACCAAGCTCACATTCATATTCTGTTCATTTGAAATTCAGTGACACACTTTTTCTTCTAATATTTGTTTTTCTAATGTTATGGATGTTATATATTTTATGTTGATCAGTTTGAACTGTTGTGTGGCCATTTACCTTTGTGTTGTTTATATGATACTGGTGATAAATGCTGGTTATGATGGCAGGAGAGAAGGGTCCCGTTAAACAATATATTTTGAGCTTTATGATCAGTATGACATGTGACCCCTTCTTTGATTAGACTCTCATGGAAAAAATTCCAGGGAAAAATATCCTTTAAGGGGTAAATTTCAAGAAAGAAGGAAATCATGTGCAGAGCGTCAACAAAAATATCATTAAAATTACAAAAAACAAGTGTTTATGATTAATGCTAAATATGAACGTGGTTGCATTGTCCTTCTCTTTCATAATCACAGAAATTGCCTTTTGGGGGGCAGAATGACACTGATTATTAGCTCTGACTCTCTGTCGCTTCAACATGATTGGTCAGTCTTGTGCCTTACTGCCTGAACTCCACCTGAAACCTGTTCTGAGAAGAACTTCATATCAGGGAACCAATCTCAGAGATACAAATACCTTTTCTCTAAGGCAGACACCTGCCCTCAACAAAGCAGTCAAGAAAACAACTCTAACAGCCTTGGTTGTGTCCCTGTTCCTTCCTTTCCTTCCTTTCCTTCCTGTTGAACAGCACTGAGAATTTCACTTTCGGTCTCTCACATGGTTACAAGAAATCACATGACACCCAGTCAGTCTGTATTTTTAATGGTGCTGAAGCTATAAACTCTGTGTGATGACTGATTGCAATGTGTTATTTTGCAATTTTACATCATCCTGTTTGTACTACGTGTGGACAAGCTTGTAAAGAAGTATTGGTCTCATCACCTGTGATCGCTTCTGGGAATATTCAGAACCATTATCAGGTTAACAACAATGTACACCATGTGGTGCATCTTTTTGAAAATCCACCCTGATAGTCTTTATCTTCTGTAAGATTACATAAACAAACAAACAAAAACAAGGACTCACACAAACAAAAATTGCTTTCTGTTTAAACTTCAGCTGTCTGATGTTCACATTTGAAATGTGTGACTTTTGCACATAATCTTCGACTCACTGAAAAATATGCTCACTGAATTTTGGCTTCATCACTTCACTGAGAATTTTGACGAAACGCAACCTCCTTTTCTGATTAATTATTAAATCTTTAATGACATCAAGTGGGCTTCCTTCATATTTGTTTTAAGATAGAAGGCTAAAGGCCCTTATTTCACCACTGGTAATAAGTATTTTGTGTACCTTGATGTTTTAGTTTATTTGAACAAAATGACACTAATCTGTTTACACCATAGTTACTACGATTTACCCAAATAAACGAAAATTGACTCTTCACGCTTTCCGTAGAAGGTTATTAAACATGGCTGCCATCAGGAGTGGGGTGACTCCGACTTGCCTAGCAAAATGTTTTCTGAGACAGACTGGAAAACCTAGCAGGGGCAGCCACCTCCATTCAGATATTTGGAGTCAGGTAGGTCTTTTTTACGGTCTCACATCTGGTGTTTTATCGCTGCCTCTGAAACAAGGACAGCAGCAGCGACTTTATCCGGCTAACGCGTTAGCCGGCTAGCATATTCAGTACGCAGTTAGGTGTCCATGCCTTCTGCGTGACTTTGACAGGGACGGTCTCTTCTGTGAAGTCAGAGTTATATGTTATTTTATATTACTGGGTTAAATCAGCAAAAACAACGTGTAAAGTTGATCTTTCGGCACAGAAGTACGTATTGATGTTTTGACATAATTAAAATGTACATCTCTGTTACTCTGACACACACACACGGGCTAGAGGCTAGCTGTAGTTACTCTGTTAGCAACTGCCGGCTTTGACAACAACTACTACAGCATTTCTCCTAAGGTAAAGACACAGTGGCTGTTTAACCTGAGCTATAGCTAACCTGTTGTATCTGGTTAACTGGATACAACCTACTGTATTTGAGGTTAAATTTTAACCTGCTTTACATCTCGCTTATCTCAGGTTTAAGTCACAACTTTCTACAGCTCAGATCATTTAATTGGTTTCTAAAAATTGCTCTGTAGATCTCTGGAGATCTCAGTTTACAATGAGACAGTTGACACCCTTTGCCTCTGGTTCTCAAACAGCGGTTACTCCAGAGGTCCCATCTGCACACGGTGTTTGAGTGTCGTAGTCCTGGCACCAGGGCTCTGCTGGGCCGCAGACACCATGGCAAGTTCCTCTGGGTTAACTCCGTGGCAGTCAGGCACAACAGCTCACAGGTGAGTGAGCATACAGGTGATTAATTTAATTTCATAGCTGCTGCTGAGCAGCATCAGTGAACGACTCTGGTAATCCTCATCAGAGTTTGAGAGGGAAGAGTATCCTGTTAGAACTCGGGCTCATTTAACCACCTTAAAGATATGATTTAATAGTTTGACTTTTGGATTTGTTATACACCTTTATAATCACTGAATCCACAGTATCAAGGTGAAGTAGAACAGTTGTTGAATTGATATTGATAATAGCATTGATACTTCCAGGTCCCGTCTGAGGATGGACCCTTGTTACCTCCAGTGGTGGAAGCCTCTGGCCTTCCAGTCTCTCTGCCTGCTGAGTCTACCCCCATTATTACACAACTGACCACTGAACAGGTGGATCATACTACATCTCTTATGAGGACATCTATCTAAGACCTCTAGTTACCATCTTACTTGAATGACGTGTTTCCATTTTCATTATTATTTTCAGATCCCAGTTGAGACGGTCTCCATGGCTGTACCCGTTTCTAATCCGCCTACAGTCTTGGATTCCTCTGCTGAGCTCGTGTCTGCTGACCCCACTCCTGTTTTAATGCAGCCAGTCATTGAACAGGTGGCTAACGCTGCTCCAACCGTGACAGAAGTTCTGCAAGCTGCATCCACAGAACCCACTTTAGCAGAGCTGGGAATGTCCAGCTACACACCAGTGGGGCTGATAGAGAACTTTTTAGAGTTCATGCATTTGGAACTCGGTTTGCCCTGGTGGGGGGCCATTGTTGCAGGTAAGCACAAGTATAAACTAATATGTCAACACGCAGGTGCTCTGGGAAAGTAGTCAAAGCAGGTTATATCACTGTCTGAGTGGGATGTTTTACTGTAGTCTTCCTGTGTCCTTTCTCATCCTCCTCTTCCTCTCTCCTTATCCCTTGCCCTCATGTAGGAACAGTGTTCGCTCGTTTGGTTTTGTTTCCAGTCATTGTGAAGGGCCAGAGGGAGGTTGTCAAGATCAACAATGTTCTTCCTGAGATGACCAAACTCACTGACAGGATGAACGAGGCCAAACAGAGCGGAAACAAATTTGAATGTAAAAATTCACTCCTCTTTCTTCACCCTCAGTCACAGTTAATATTATGTTCATGTTGCTATAAGCCTAATCAACTTGGCATGAACTGTTCGTTTGCATGTCACAGTCAGCAAAGCCTACACTGACCTGACCTTGTTCCAGAAGAAGCATGATGTAAATCCGCTCCGTAGCTTCCTGGTTCCTTTGGCGCAGGTCAGTTGTTCCTCTGGGATATGACACCATTACATTAGCAATAATCAACAATTTCAACTTTCCAATAGATTAAAAGTGTTTGGAGTTGTGCAAGTATATAGTATGCAAATCGCTTATCTGTCTGTTCAGGCACCAGTCTTCATCTCTTTCTTCATGGCCCTGAGAGACATGGCCAACGTGCCTGTGCCCAGCTTACAGACTGGAGGCGCACTCTGGTTTCCAGACCTGACAGCATCAGATCCTTTTTACATCCTCCCACTGGCTGTCACTGGAACCATGTTGCTCGTCCTGGAGGTCAGACACATTTCACCCAACTGTAGAATAATACCAACGCTGTTATGTGTTTTTTTTAAAAACACTCTTTCAATGCTAGCTGGAATAAACAATTAGCACACTTATGAGGCCATTGTCACTATTATCACACTGTCAGTTTGGGATAGGTTGGTGTTATGATCTTGTAAACTGTTAAAAGTCATTTTGGATCTCCTTAATAATCACCACATTGTCTTCTATTTCAGTTGGGTGCAGAGTCTGGTGTCAACAACCCCAACCTGCAAATCATGAAGACAGCGTTCAGGATCATGCCTTTCGTCATCCTGCCTATCACCATGTTCTTCCCGACGGTCAGAATGCTGTTCACTAAGTTTTTCTTTTTTAGCCTTTTGTTTAACCTCCCATCTTCTCATACCAAAAGGGTACTCAAGACCAGAAAATATATCTTAAACCTGCTGCTGCTGACTTTGCATGTTCAGTGTTGTAAATCCTTTTCTTTTTCAAACAAACCTCAGGCTGTGTTTACCTACTGGCTGACCTCCAACTGCTTCTCCTTGGTTCAAGTTGCCCTGCTCAGACACCCTGTCATCAGAAATAAGCTGAAGATCCCAAAGAAGATCGAACATCCACCCTCCGCTCTGCCCCAACGTGGCGGACTCATGGAAAACATGAAGAAGGGTTAGTGTGTATTCCTTTGTTGGACTGTTTTGGACTTTTGTTGGTAAGCATGTTAAACTCAGTTGCATCACTGATCCTTTCTGCCTCTCTGGTTTGGTCATCTAGGCTGGAAAAATGCTCAACTGGCTCAGCAGCTGCAGGAGAGAGAAAGGAGAATCAAAAATCATCTGGACATGGCTGCTCAAGGTCAGTCACACACCACTATGTCATCAGACAGACTTTTTATCCCTTCTGTGGATTTGTTTCACCTGTGTGCTACTGATGAAAGCAAAAGGCAGTTAAAAAACATGTTGGCATATGGCATTAATAAAAAGTACAAAGAACAATATGCACCTTATTCAAAAGGTAGGCTTAGACTAATGTTTTGAATTTGGCAATGTGCAATTTAAGTTTTCCTTACAGTATAGTAGTACAGTACAAGTTCTAATGTCTTGATATAGAAATGGAGGAGGTGCTCCCCCTTGTGGCCGGAGTCAAGCATTGCATCAAGAACAGTTGGAAAATAGAATGCTAATTGTAAACAGCAGGATATTATTCCAGGGGAATATTGTGTTGTCATCACTGCTTAACCCTTTACACGTAACTGAGAGATACTCACACACACTGCAGATGCAAACATTCTGCTTTTAAGTTCACAAAGCCTTCAGACTTTCTAGTGGTGAATGTGTTCAGATCCATGCATGTTAACATGTTAACTGAAACCTGGCAAACTTAAAGGTGTAGCTTGTAGAATCCCCCCTCTCGCTCCAAAAAACTCCCCACAATTAATCCCTCTCAGTCGCCACCAGAAGGGTGCAGCAGTGCCTGCATCTACAGAGAACAAACACCACACCACATCTGCTTTTGGTTAAAGTGATTCCTACATTTGTGGCAGACCTCTGAGTGTCCTTCATTCTTCTCTGCAGGTCCACTGAGGCCGACTTTTACCCACAATCCCCTCCAGAAGACCCCACCCGTGGATGCAGCATCAGCTAAAAAGAAGGGAACTGATAGCAGGCCGAGGCCACCGAGGTACACAGTTTGATAGATCAAACTGGCTGATACTTTGACAGTATGATTTATGTACATATTTATAGGTGAAAGAGAGGACAGAGTGAGAGGTGGTTGTCATTATGTATCTGCTAAATTAAATGTAAAATCGGCCCCAAAACAACTGCTTCGTTGTGTGTATTGTTATGATTTTAGAGTATACAACACAATAATCCACATCCATACAAACATCTGTGGAGCTGAATTAAAGAATGAAGTACGTTTATGTTGTCAACAAGAAATTTTATTATAAATACATGTTTGCACCTCAGCTGTCTCAACCTCTTACATTCAGCACACCGTGTTTGAGTCAGAAGCCGCAGGAAAAATGAATTAGTTTGTGTAAAAATAGCCCTTCGCTTCACTTAGATCTTGCTCCTGAGAGTATAAAAACTTTTTATGAACCTCTTCTTCCACTTTAGTAAATGCAGAAACATATTCTAACCTCACTCACTGCCTGATTTTATTTATGCAAAAAATACTGATGATAATACCAAGGTTTCTATTGTCAGCAGTGCTTTAAGTTTCACAGATGTTCTCCTGTGCACTTCAACAACAACAATAATAATAATAATAATAATAATTTTCACACCTTGCAGTAAAATCAAAAAGGTATTTACTTGTATGTAATTACACACAAAATACATGTCTTGACATATGAATTAAATAAGCCTTTACTTATACAGTTCTGCAATAAAAACGGGTGTTTTTCAGGAGTGCATTAAAATGTTCAACCACAGTGAAATCTTGCCAAAAAAGCACCCGAGCGCCGTCACTCATGCCTTCCTTAACATTAACTGACGGGCCAGAAAGCTGGGGTCCAGCTCAGGCCCAAATGTTATCATCCATCGAGGCCTCGATTGCTCAGGGTGAGTTCAGGTTGTGCATTTGTGCGTTGTCAGTCTCCGGCAGGGCGTTGGACCCAAACATCTACTGTTCCTTGTCCATTTCGGTCAGAACAGAGTAGCACACCTTCTGAATCAGCACACCAGATTTAGCTGAAAGAGGTGGTGACAAAGAGGGGAAAAGTTAAAGCAACCTGTTCTGTTAAATGGCCTGATTGGCCAAATTGAATGCAGGTCGGCAGTATTAAAAAACGCAGTCTGACTTCAAACAAAAATGTCTCTGTAACGTATCCTGCAGCCCTCTTACCAATGAGCCTTCGAATCCACAGCGGCCTTTTGTGGGCCGGAGTGTAGCAGCAGAGGAAGTAAACAGGTATTCCTGACAGGGCGATGCCGATGCCGATCAGGGAGTTGATGGTGTCACTGTAGAGCGGCACCACCACCAGGAAG
Source organism: Scatophagus argus (assembly GCF_020382885.2). Lineage (NCBI taxonomy): Eukaryota > Metazoa > Chordata > Actinopteri > Scatophagidae > Scatophagus > Scatophagus argus. The sequence goes on along the minus strand of NC_058515.1, from coordinate 11,146,620 downwards.
ATGGTGAGGATGCAGAAAATAATCGGATAGATGAGACTGAGCTGAGGGAGGAAGAGAGGAAAGAAGTGATGGCTACAAGGTGCTTCACAAGTGCCAAAAAAATACCATGAAATGCAACAGCATACTGAAGTATATAAAGGAATCTTGGGTGTACTCTTTTAGCACTTTTGAGCATTGCTGTATTGCCACGATCTCAATACGCTGCACCGACTGTAGTGAAAGTGAATTACCTTTAGAGGTCTGTTCCTGTCCGGCTGCTTCCAGCGCAGATACAGTTGCCCCAAAATGGACAGACCAACGAAGAACCAGTAGCTGAAGCTGTAGTAGTTGATCAACCTGAAGACGTCTTCCACGCACAGGTATATCAGAGCCATGAGGCCCTGCAGACGCAAACACCGGATTGTGAAATGTGAGGAGTGTTTTCCTAAAGATGCACTAATAATAGCAGCTAAAGGAAACCATTAGTCAACAGCAAGTAAAAGATGGTGAGGCCTGACTGACGTTGAAGAGCAGGGCGGGGATGGGAGTGTAGCGATGGACATGGATCATGCACAGGTAGTCGGGCAGGTGGCCCTCTCTGGAGCCCACGAAAAACAGCCTTTTGAAACACAAAAATATGCAACAGGGCAGTGATGAACGATGTTGATGGACGCAATCTACAACGAGTCAATGGGTGCTGAAAACGCAGCGATGAACAGACGTAATGTAATCGCTCACCTGGAGGAAGCGAGAATGGAGGCATTGAGTCCCCCGAAGCAGGACAGGGCCACGGCCAAGGGAATCGTCCAGTTCATTACACCGAACACCTTGTCTGCAAACGTCTGGAAAGAGAAAATGAGATGGTGTACAGCTGCACTCACTGAATACAGCACCGAAATAATGTGATTTATTTAGGATTATAGGCACTCACCACAGCTACAGCATCACTGTCTAAGATTGCATTGATGGGGAGGATGGTGTAGTAGGCCACGTTGGTCAGAATGTAGATCACTGTCACTATGGGCATGGAAATAGCGATGGCCAGGGGCAGGTTCCTGTAGTTCACACAAACAAACAGCAGAGGGAAGCAAAAAGTGGTGAGATGAAGACGTGTGTGAGGTTCGGGCTTCCTCGGGAGCCTGTCGATCAAGAGCTGACTGATCTCGTGGGGGAGGGGAGGATGAGAATTGTGATAAGGTGGGAGGGTGTTTGTCATGTAATCTGCCTGAGAGCTGTGGAAAAGGCTTGTGATCCAATCACATGTCTTGTCTTTGTTCAAAACATAGCTAACTCTTTCAGGTCTTTTCTTTTCCTTTGCTCTTCACTTTCTCTGTACCATTTACTACTCTGGTTGTTTCCTCTTGTTCTCAGGAAGTCATTGCCACAAATGTTGATCACACCAGAACTGGCATCCTGTAGCCTGTAAAGTCACTACAGCAGACAAAACAGAAGCTTGAGATGTTGATCAAAGAGTGCAACTTCAGTGTTCATATTGGCATCCAACTATTTTTTTAGAGCACAAAATGAAAAGCACTGAACTAATCTTTACTGAACTTTTTTTTTTTTTTGCCATTTTTCAGCATTCTCACGGATTCATTTGGGATTGAGAGAAAACGGTCAGATCAACAGTTAGGATTGAAATGTTTTTGCTTGCATCGCGTGGTGTGAGTAAAACCTTCCTAAACACTCACAGTTCAGCTACAGTATTTCACCTTATTTTAATGCACTGGACCAAGAAGAGAGGCAGCTGCCACCATCACACCGTCATACAAACTCTGATCTCCTCACCTCTCTGGGTTCTTGATCTCCTCTGTGACAAAGTTGAGGGTGTCCCATCCAGAGTAGGAGAACAGAGCTGAGTACAGAGCCAGTGCAAGGTCTCCTGGATCCCGAGAGGAGCCATCGAACAGGCCCTCGAAGTTCTGCGTCTGACCTGGATAACGCCAACACGTTTATTTAATAATCATTAGGTTAAGCTCAGCATTTTAAGATGAAAGAGAGAGGAGCTGGTGATGGCTTCAGCACCTTGTCCGATCTTCACCAGGCCAGTGATGATGACAGCGATGAGAGCGATGACTTTGGCGTAGGTGAAGAAGTCCTGGACCCTGGTGCCCCATTTCACATAGGCACAGTTCACAAAGGTCAGCAAACCTGAAGGAGGGGCAACCAAAGCACAGTCTTAAACGTGTATTCATTATTGTTATTCATAGGTGTACACACAGAGACAAACTCTTTAACATTTGACATTTAATCTGTGAACTGTGAGTGTGAGCCAGCATGTTTCCATGTGAGGGATCGGCTGGTTTAAGGAAACACTGCTGCTGACTCAAGCAGACTGGCCTGTTGTTTGTCAGATGAGGAAACAGCTGAGTGCAGCACATACAACCTCACGCACGCTCACACAAGTGCGGGCAGGTGCCACCATAAAAGCCATATGAGTGCTATGAAACCACCTCTGAGCTGAGGATCTTGTAAATTTCTGCTCCAGGTTGGCGATCTGTGACCCATATCCTGAATGGCTAGCACTTCTTTCCCTGAACTTGCGCAGCATTGCAGGCCTTGTTCTTGTTTTTGTGCTTCTGTGGCTTATCTTACTCTGGCCTCTTATCAGCACATGATCCCACCATCTTTATAAAAATGGAGACAGTAAGGCACCGGATGTCTGCTCATTATGAATGATCCAGTTGGTGAGCAGCAGCAGCAGCACTACATCTTCCTCCTGACTCTACAAGTCTTGTTAGCACTGATTAAACAAACTCACCTGCAAAGCAGCTGAGTGGGCAGGTTTTATCTTCATTAGCATGAAGTTCATCAAAGCGTTCCTGCTCACACGCACTACGCTTATCTCTCCACACTGACCTCCACATCACTCAGAGGTTTAAAGACGCCAAAACAGGATTACATCACTGCCCTCTGCTCCACGTTGACCAAGAAGACCAGTGAGTGGACAAATAATAAGACTATCATCTTCCAATGTATTGACGGACAAAGGATCATAACAGGTCCATTGCACAACAGGAAGCCGGGTCAAACACAACAAGCCACGACACCCCCGGCACTGAGCGATGGAGGAGGAAACGCGGCCACACAAGAGGTGGAGGTGTGGTGTGTTGACAGTGGAAGGTTAGAAGGGTGGGAGGCGTGAGATCAGGTTTGGGAAGCTGGCTGACGGGTCAAATATGGTCCAGATGTGAAGCGAAACGGAGATATTCAAAACTGTGAACTCACGTGCAGGTGGGATGCTAAAAAGCATTCAGTTTACATGTTATTGAGCCGAGGAACAAAGGCGAAGATTTAGGTCCTTCTTAACTCTGTGTAATAGTTTTGTTTTCCCACTGCTGATGGACAGAAATTCAGATTTTGTGTACTTCTTGTAAAAGTTAAAGGTTTTGTCACTCGGAAACACGGGAAGAAAAATTTTCACTGACTTTACCACTTCATAATTCAACTGAAAATTCTGATATTTTAGAGATCTGAGTGGTGGCCTGTGCCTGTCACATGGGGAGAAAGTGGGTCAGCATATGAGACAGGTTCAAGCACGTTTTTATCAAGAAAAGAAAAACATGGGTGTGTTTTGTTTGATAAAAATAAAAAAAAAATACTGTCCATTTAGTTTCTAGTAGGAAACAAACATCTTTGTTTCTTACTTTCCATTGAACTTTTAATTTTCTTGGTATAAATGGGCTTCTGTAGATTTGGACCAACTCCTGTTAAAACTAATTTCTCATTTTCATGATAAGTTCTGCCAACAGCTATGAAAAATAAGATGAAAAAATGAACAATAGTGGTATTACCAAAAGCTTATTCTAATCTCAGTTAAAACAGGGATACAAAGGGGGACTACAAAATCAGGTCTGATATCATCATTTCCAAGCAGTCTCCAGACAATAAAAGTTTAAATCAAAGTCCTTCGTGAACAGGAAGTGTGTTTTGTTTGGTTTTAAGCTTCACTGCACTGTGCTGAGCTCTCAGGAGCCTCTTAGGTCAGAGTCTCTCTGCAGGGAGGACTTTACCTCACAGCTATCAGAACTCTTCGTCCTCCTCTGAGCTTATCGGTGCAAGCCACAAGTGTGTGTTCATACATGTACGCTTTTCAGGTCGGTGGGTGGGTAAATGAGTAATATATTGTTGTAAACGAGCACAATATGGTGCTTTTTTTTTTTTATCTTGAACGTCAGTGGTAGTCTCAAAGATATTACCCTAACAAGATCTCTGTCTTTGGCTTCTTGTTCGGTTGCCTTAGTGTTGGTATTTCTTCACTTCTAAAGATCTGCTTGGTTGCCCTGGTGAGCAGTTTTGTGATTTTCTTGCAGCCATCTTGTTAGTTTGATTAATTAAGTTTGTCAGCTTTGCTCTTTCTCAGTACCATTGCGTTCTAGTTACCTTGGCAATCTGGACTTCATCCATACAGAAATTTTATCCCTACACTTCCAGTTTCTTGCTGTCGCTGACTCAAGTCCTCACGTGCAAGGATTTCTAAATCTGATCTGCTCCGAGCTTTAGTAAAGCATTACTCGCCCTTACTCTACCTAATTGATGAATAACAAATTTTATGTTTGGCTCAGTTCCTCTTTGGTCAGAAGTCAGTGACTCTTTCAGCTGCAGACCTGCTGACGGCTGCAGTGGTGTCACCATTTTCACTTCTCTTGTCTTTAAAACTCACATGATCTGTCGGGGTGGAAAACCCACTGTGGCTATGAAAGACTCTCAGTACCACTTACATGTGCACTGACTCGTCTTTCTGTCTATCTGTGTCATACACACAGAGAATGTCACACACTCCAGATGTGTACTTACATATACAAGCAGCAGCCAGCAGCCTGTTAGCCAGGTACGGAGCTATACAGGTGGGGAAGATGGGCTGCATCATGTAGTTGGAGAACGTGATGGCTATGACGGCCTGGCTGGTTGGCTCGATGATTAGCAGCGACGTCCACAGTCGAATGAAAGCCAGGAAACCCCCAAAGGCCTCGAGGATGTAAGCGTAGGAAGCCCCCGACTTGGTGATGGTGGTCCCCAGCTCGGCGTAGCACAGGGCCCCAAACACGGAGAAAATCCCTCCGATGGTCCACACCACCAGAGAGAGGCCATAGGAGGCACTGTGCATGAGGACACCCTTCGGCGAGACAAAGATCCCCGAGCCGATCATGTTCCCCACGATCAGGCAGACCCCGTTCACAAGGGAGATCTCCTTCTTCAGCTTCATGGACTCCTCTGAGTCTCCAGACTTCACAGATGGGGCGCTACCATTAGGCGTCTCTTGTGTTGAGGCAGGGCTGTAGGATGCCATTGTCTGTGTTTTTAGTGGTTTATTTATTAATTAGTAAAATTAAAAACCGTTGTCTGAACAATATGTCAGTGAGTTTTTTCGGCCTCGATGTGAGACTGAAGACCTAAACCTTTCCCCCAGTTATCTGTGGTCATCTCCTGCCATCTGTGAAGGAGACACGCAAGGTCATATCAGTGATGCTGTCGATGTGGTCAAGGCGTGCATACAGGAAACGCTACAGAACAACAGAAACATAGTATATATATATATATATATGCGGCAGGTACTAATGTGGGAACAAACATGCAAAAGAAAATAACAAAGTACCTCACTAGAGTACACATTGTTGGATTTGAGGGTGGTTTTCTGGATTGGAGAGCCATTAAGCCACAAAAGCAAACGGCCTTTTAAGGTTGAGTGTATTGACAGAGAGAGGGGGAGAGGAGCAAACACGCCGCATGCCTGAAAACACTGGCTCACCGTTAGTAACCATTCGTCTACCTGAGGAAGAATTAGAGGCCGAGACAAACCGACCCACCTACATACACGGCAGGTGTCAGCGCCGCGGCCGGTCACATGTTTTCCAAAGTTCATCATCCTCGACATGAGTTTAATGGTGAGGCAGACACATGCTGGGAAGCGTGTTTCATTCACCTTCAGTGAGTTAATGTCACTGGGCATGGATATGCTGAAACCTGCCGCATTCTAATGTTAGAAAAATGAACTTCCTTCAATTTAACGAACCGTTGATCAAGTTAGGAATGTCGGGCTGCATCAAGGCTGGTGTGGCAGTGATATGACATTAAGATGGTCACTGTGGGATTGTGAAAGCATTTCTCAATGAGCAGAGATTGATCAAACATGCAAGAACAGTGGCTCAGACTGTATGACAGTGGAGTTCAGAAACACAGAAGTACCTCTGAATCTACGAGTTAGATACAAAGAACAATGAGGTGTATAGATAGAAAAAATTGATCCCAAGATAGTGAACAGAAGACACCAAGTAAGTAACTCAGTGCGGGAGATACAAGAGAGAGGGTGGGGCAGAGAAAAGATCACCATAAAAAGTAAGATAGCCATATAGCAACATGCACCAGGATTAAGAATCACTATTAGAAACGAATATAATAAGAAGAAGCTTGTGAGGAGAAATAAAGTTCAGATACCTTGAGGCAGCAGCAGCAGATCAGTGAGCAGCATGTGGGTTCATGAGTAAGTGACCGTGAAAAGGGGAAAAGATAGTAGACTGAGTCTTCCTGCATGTGATCAAACAGTGAGAGGCGAGGCTCTTAAATGAAGGAGAGCAAGGTCCAAAAAAGCTGCTGATAAGTACAGTCCTTCATGACTGTCTTTAGGTTACATCTTGGACAGAGTGAATGATTTAGTTCCTGTTTAAGGGGATTCAGAACGCGCCGATGACTACATGTATAAAGTTGTTGAAGTGCTAGAGGCGAAGGCAGCCAGATATCTAGACTGTCAAAGACGTTTCACCTCTCATCTGAAGAGCTTCTTCAGTTCTGAGATTGATGGGGAGGTCCAGGTATTTCACCTCTAATGGGGTTGTCACCTTTGAGGGGGTAGTCTTGAGGGTCGCTGATACTTTGTGCCATCATGTGAGTCGTTAGGGTCACATGAGGGATGGTGTGAATGGAGGTTAAACCATCTGGTGCAGGATCTCAAGACTGTGCTATGGGTGGTTGAAAGTTAGTGTTGTAAGCCACCGCCTCTGTTGTTCTATCTGGACATGGATGGCCTCTCACACCTCTCTCAAACCATTGGTCTTCTTTGTCCAGAATTTGAGTTTGAGTCCTCAAAGTTGTGTCCCTTATCCTTGAGATGGTGATATACAGTCGAGTCCATGTAAAGATCCAAGCACCACTCATTGCACTTCACAACATATACCACGTTGTTTAGTTTGTCTGTACACGTGTTGTCTTTAGGATGGACCAGTCTTTGTCTGAGTGCATTGCTGGGTATGAAGTGTCATGCTTTGAGAAAATCCTTCTGAGTTTCTCAGACAAACCCTGCCACACAGGCGACAACAGCTTTTTCCATCTATTCTGTCCATCACTGGTTGAAGTTTGGTGTTGTTTTCTGTGTCTCCTAGTCGATTTGACAAAGGCCCAGTTCAGATTGCCACACATTTTTAACACTTTCCTGATGTGTGTGTGCTCTGTCTCTCTTCCCTCTTCCTTGGAAATAACACTATCCGCCTGGTGGTGTAGAGTCCTGATGACTCCAAATTTGTGCTCCCATGGGTGGTGTTCACCACCCAAGGTGACAACCCCCACTAGAGGTGAAATACCTGCAACTCCCCATCAATCTCAGAACTGCAGAAGTCTTTCCAATGAGAGGTGAAACATCTTCAACAACTTAAAGATATCTGGTTGCCTTCGCTTCTAGCACTTCAACAACAATGAGCCAGGATGACTCACAGAGGGGGGAATCACCTGGTTACATTCTGAATCCTATCTGAAGAAAACACCTTTTTAGGTCACTTCATTAGTTTCCTAAAGCTGTCACTTGACTCTGTTTCAAGGATTTTACACGCAGTGCTGACATTAAAGCTTAATAAACGAGGCTATACACTCTGTGGTGTAAACTGTAAACTGTATCTATATGCGGTACACCTACATATGATGTCAGTGCAGAACGAGTCTTGCAGAGCAGCTGTTTTCGGGGGCTTCTCACCTTCTCCAGATGCGCTTCAGCTCCGCTTCTGTCTCCTCCTGGGTGTCCAGATTGATCCGAAACAAGGCGCAATTTTCAGCTAGTGTTCACCTCTTCCATCTCAGCTCGACCTCCCATTCATCGTCCCCTGTGTAACAGCCTGCTTGTGGGTTTCCCTCCTCCGACCGCACGCTGCTTGTTTTGACTGCTCTGCCTCCTCTGACGATGGCTTCTATGTACTTGCAGTTTTTAACGCTTCACTAACAGGAAAACGACGCAGATGAAGGGAGGAGGGAGGTGGGGTTTAATTGCCTCGCATTGTGTCTTCTGAGTGAGTGTCGTTGTGACATTACAAGGTTTTAATTAGATTATCGCGCCCATCAAACAGACATTACCGGTAGTCCTTTGATAAAGTTTTGGCATATTATATCCTGTTATATTATGATAGTAAATTGCTGCGAGTGGTTAACACACTATTAGGTACACAGTATTCAGATCCTTTAGGCTAAGACTAAATAAGAGCAATAATATCACACTGTGAAAATGTTCCACTGCAAGTAAAGGTTCTGTTCAGTGAAAGTATGTAATCAGCAAAATGTATTAAGTAAAAGTACTCATTGAAATGTATTAAAATGTTCCCTGTCAGCGTTTGTTGCATTCGTGTGTGTGTTGCGTTTTACTACTGCAGATCTTTAAAGTTGGTATTTTAAATACTTTATATACTGCTGGGTAGTTTGTTCTACAGCAGTGTATCATGTTCTGTAAAATCATCATGGGTTTGTGGTTTTTAATAACTTAAAATTTAAATACTCAAGTTAAGTACAAGTTCCTCATACTTGTACTTAAGTGCGGTACTGGGTAACTGACACAGTGTGCCTCACAAGTTCATAAAGTGAACCTAAAAACTGTAAATGATAGCAAGCATTTTGAAAGAGATATTTGTATATATTATATTGTATGTATGTATTATATTTGTATAGATATTTGTTTGTTCAGTAGTCTATAATTATTATGGTATGATAATCATGAGCGTCAAATCATGCAGAAAAACCACTGAAAACACTGTCTAAACTCACTTGTCGGACAGACGACCAAACTATGACCCCATAGCGCCCTCTTGTGGATTAAAATAAATTAATACCGAAGAACGTAGAATCACGGCGTGTCTTAAACGGAATTTATTCTGACATATTCTGAACATTTATTATGTATTTCATCCACAAAACACACTCTCCTAACTGAGTTGTCCCACTACTAGACTCAATATATTTTTTGATTTTAAACAAAGCAAAAAAAGCAAAAAAAAAAAAAAAAAATAGTAAAAAAAAAAACAATGGAGCTCCTGTGAAAAAAAGCAAATATAGGTCTAGTATTTAAACATTTAAGAGATGGTTCATAGCACACTATAAAGTGCTGTAGATGTAACTCCCCTTGGTGTTTTACTCATTATTTGTTTATACACCAGCCTCCACAAATGTTTGCCTGTTTGGATTTAGGGGGATTTTTACTTGTTGACAAACACTACACTAATGATAATACTTATTCCCGTATACATCTAAAGTATAATATGTTAGAAAGCATTTATTAGAAGTTAATTTGTCTGCTGGTTTTGCTGAATCTCTGTTTTGCTTTATAAAAAATATAATAAGTCTAAAAAGAACACTTGTTTATCTATGCTCTCTGGATGGAGTCACTTTGTAGTTAAATAACAACTATAATTACCCAAATCACCTTAATTAATGGGGGGTGTGAATAAACATCTTCTTTGTCTCCCAAATGCATGTTGATTCTTCTTCAGTCGCAAGCCAAATATACACATCACATGGCCTTTAACACCACCAAAAACTGCATTGTGTCTACATGGGGTTGATCAATGCTCACTGGTGAGTGAGTGATGTGTTACATGTGAATAAAGCCTGCAGCCATCACTGTTACACCTGTGGATTTTCATATCCACTGGGTGTCTTTTTTAAACTGAAAACTCTTTAAAATGACTTCTTTTTTTTCCTATCATTCTTTCTTTTTTTGATTGAGACACGTCTCTTGTCGCCCCCACAAATGCATGTGGACAAACTTCTCACACATGGCTCCTTTCACTCCTTTTGTCCCGCTCGCTGCCCTGAGCATTCTTTTCATTGGTAACCGGCTGTCATGGTTTCGGGAGGCACTGTAGGCTAAAAACTGGAGGGATTAAAGGCGGCCATTTTGGGGACAGCTGGGCCAGGTTGGTCCCTGTTGCCCCCTGTCCCGCTCCCAGTCACTCTGGGGGGAAGAGGGGTGGCATTGTGCAAGGATTAGAGCTTCCTGTGTGTCAGCTCATTACACGGGGTGGGAAGGGAGGAGGGGGAGCGTAGGGGTGACGGGGTACAGGGGGCGAGGGGAGTGAGCAGAAAGGGTGAGGGAGAGAAATGAAAGAGAAAATGAAAGAGAGTGCGTATGAAAGAGCGTATGACACAGAAAGAGGGGAGGGAGAGGGAGGGAGGGAGGTGGTGGCCTCTACAGCTGCACCCTCAATCACACTCATACAGGCTCTGATTATCCTTTTCACACTTACATACACACACACACACACACACACACAGTACTGGGGAACTGAAACATATTAAAAGACTGTGAGGGCAAAAAAAGGCAGAATGAGGAGACAGCTAGCCCAGACAAAGGACCTCCCGATTCAGACACACAGAGAGCTGGAACAAACAAGCGAAAACTGACCAACAGTGTACATGCAGGCGTGCACAGAATAAGAGTCATGCAAACAGAATACTTAAACAGATAAGTGAATTCACAGAACAGCTCAAACTGAACCCAGTCAAACAACACCAGAAGAAAAAAAATACCCCACACAGACAACCAACAAACAGGACTCCTCTTCGCATCGCCATTGTTTAATTATCTTTTATACATCATGTAGGAAGCATGGAACATATTTTGTCATTGCTACAAAAAAAGGTTTACGAAGGATCGAGCAAAGCATACAAATACTAAAATGGGCGAAGCAGGAATGTAGTGAGTGTAGATTATTTCTGCAGGAGCAGAAAACTCTCAAGTGCTTTGAGAGAGGAGAGCAGAGCAAAGAGGAGGGTAGGGGGGGAAAGAAAGACAGAGGAGGGGGATTTATAACCGACAGGGATCATCCTTGTTGTCGACAGCATCAGCAACAAGAAAGACCATTTACAATCATCATAAGGTAATTAGCTGCTAGCAAAGTTTACGGCTAGAAGTACAAGGACTGCTCACAAAAGTACTGATAATCCAACACAATCATCGTCATCATTATTATTATCAACATCGTCATGGTTATCATCATTGCTAACATGTTTTTAAGTTGATGTTTCGGCAGCACAGGACACAGTGCAACTCACAGTGCAACTCAGCACATCAGAAACATGCTTTCAGCAGCATGGCATTACAAATAGGAAAAAAGAAAGTAAAAATAAAACAAAACCCCACATATAATGCAACCGCAGTTCATATTTACACACATTGGCCGTCGCTAATTTGGCCTGTTTTGGTATGGAGTTCATCTTGTAAAATTCTGGACTGTCCTCTTATTCAAATCAGCTTATACAGAATGTGCTGAATTAGATATCAGCAAAAAACAAAAGCGTAACAGTTAATTCTCATTGTGAAAATGCTATGAAGTGTGTACGATAAGGCCTCACTGTGGTCTTTGAAATACAAAAATACATAGCTAAAATACTACATTCACAAATCTCTCGTAATGTTACTACAATGTAACTACAATACAAACTGGATCTATGTGCCTAATACAAAAGGTAAACAGGAGTTAGAATGAATAACTCTAGAAAACAAATGTCATTCTATTAAAAAAATACATTCCCTTGTCAGGATCCATTTAAGACTGACTGCAGCCATTTAACAATACTAACTCTTCTACACAGTAGTGTCCATAGGCTCGTCCGCTGCATTAGAAACAACACTGATTGGTGGAGGCTCTGTGCTGTCACCTTTCTCAGGGGATTTAGCCAATCCCTGCTTTTCCTCCTGCTGTCCCGGGTTCTTACTGGCTGAGTGTGAACTGCAATCCTCCACAGTGTCATTGTCATTGGTTTGAGCCTTGGAAGGCATATTGGTCAGAACTGCAGGGTGTGTTTTCATATGGCCCTGTCAATGGGAGGCATAACACAATAGAAGTTTACACACGTCACGAGGGATGAAATCTTCTTTTGTCACTTATATATCTCAGTATTGCAACATTAAAATTATTGTCGCTTTACTCAGTAATTGTATAAATCCACAATATTCTCAATCCTTACCTTAAGTCCACTACGGCTGGCGTATGCCTTTCCACATTGGGTGCAGCTATAGGGTTTGTCTGGCCGAGGAGGCTGGGTGTGCAGTGCTGGTGCTGGGACAGAAGGCTCAGGGTCCCCTGAAGGCTTTTCTGGCACACCATAACCCTCCTTCACTGGACTCTCCTTCTCCAGCTCTGCATCCAAAACTGGCAAAGGCTCTCTGGGTGCAGTCGTCTCACTCTTGCTTTTGCTTTGGACAGCATCTCTCTCTTGTGTCTCCTGTGGTACACTGCCACAGGCCTCTTCTGCTTCAGGGGTAGCTTTGGGAGTGGCAGGCGGGGTAAGAGCAGGTAAAGGATTTTCAGCTGGGGGTTTTGGGCTAGAATCAGGGATGGGTTTGTCTGTGGAGGAGGATTCATCATGATTAACCCCTCTATTTTCTACTCCCGGCTTTGAAATACAGAGGGAAAGGGGGGTGTCATCTGCTTCTGTGTCTCCATTCACTACAGCTGAATGAGAAACAGCTAAGGGTGCTTTGAAAGGGCTAGTGCTGCCCAGGTCAGCATGGATCTCCTCCTCAGAGTTCATGGGGCAACCATCGGCTAAAGTGTTGTCTCCCAGACGCAGGGGGTCCTTAGCTCCCACTGAGGGGGGATCACGGGTCAGGGGTGGGCTTACACTGGGCGTTGAGCCCTCTGATTCCTCTGTCTTAACAGAAGTGGCATCAGCAGCTGTGGATTGCTTAGGAGTGGACCCTGAGTTGAGAGCATCCATTTGAGACTTGGAGCCTGTTGTTAAAGCCAGAGGAAGGAGTTGGGCGTTAGATGGGGAGACAGTGGAGTCATTCTCACCTTCATCAAAGAGAGCGCTCTGCGTTTCTGCGCTGTCTTCATTAGGCATATCTTCATCAGGTGGTATTTGCCCTCCTAGGTGCAAGCGGATATGATGCTGAAGAACCAAAGCATTGGTGAACTTGCGCGGGCACAATGGGCAGGAGTTCAGGGTACGGGAGTTAGCCGGTCTTGCACGATGAGTGGCCAAGTGGGCCCTAAGGCTGCCCTTTGTGGAGAAAGAACGACCACACAGCTTACATGGGAACGGCCGCTCACCCAGATGTGTGGCCTGGTGCAAACGCAGAGCTCGGGGGCAGCTGAGGACACGGAGGCACACTCCACACTGATTAGCAGCCTGGGCAGTAGGCAGAGAAAGGGTAGTTGTGGTAGTTGTAGTGTCAGAGCCTGAGACACCTGGGCTGGTCACTAGTGCTGCATTGGTACTTGGGCTCAGGCCAAGAGCTGCCAACATTTCCCTGCGATAGGCACTAGAGGTTGTGGTCAGGTCATGGCCGTGTGTGTCCCCATTTGCTTCAGCAAGAGTTTGTGAGGAGGTGGAGGAAGAAGAGGCACCGCCATGTGGCTGTTTTTCAAGCTTCTGTACCAGACGCTGCAACTTGGAGGTGTCTGAGGTCTGGGTAGATGTGGTTGGAGAGGATGAAGAGGGGGAGGAGGTGGATGGCTTGGGGAAAGGTGGAAAGGGGAAGGGTAGCTGGTGAGGCGAAGTGAGGTGGGAGGTGGATGGATGGGCTGGGGGCCGGAGAAGTGCAAGGTGATGAGGGGAGGCACCTCCAGGGAAGAGAATCTTGGGGAGGTGGGCCAGTTGAGAGTATGGGGAGGTTGTATGGAGGGCAGAGTGAGGAGGTGTGTTTTCATCAAATCGTTGCTGCTTTGCTCCTTTGAACTGATTGCCCATGGAGGAAGAGGAAGATGAGGATGAGGAGGAAGATGGCAGTACAGTGCTAGATGCACTGGCAGCAGCTGCAGCTGAAGCCCTGTTCAGCTGTAGCAGTGAGTGGGCTGTGGACAGCAACGCCATATCAACTGAGGGGGGCAGAGGTAGGGAGGAAGGTGAGGGCCGTGTAGATGTCCCTGACAGGAATCCTAGAGCCATGTTCTCTGTCATGCCGGGAATGCTTCCTTTCACTCCATGAAATGACTCGTCATCATCAGCCCGCCGTTTTCTCCTCCTCTGGATGGTACCAGAGACAGAGCCACTCTGTGTTTGCTCAGACAGCGCTGGAGGCAGCAGGGAGAGGGACAGCTCTGGGTTCTGCTCTCTGTGTCTCAGGAAATGGGCCTTGAGGTTCCCTCTGGTTGTAAATCGGCTCAAGCAGACTGGACACTGGTAGGGCCTTTCACCTGTATGTGACCGCAGGTGAATCTGGAGCGATGAATCGCTGCTTAACACCTTCCCGCAAAAACGGCACACATGTTGAGGTCGTCCCGTTGACGAGGCAGATCCCAGAGAGGAACTGGGCTGCAGATCCTGGGAATGGCTGGTGGTAGGGAGGGGGGGAGTTGGGAAACCGATACCATTACTATGACCAAATGATGAGGTGTTGGATGATTTCTCATGGAGGTAGCGTGGTGGCAGGCCCAATGACAGGGACAATGGGTGTAGGGATGCAGCAGAGGAGCTGATAGTGGATGAAATAGATGAGGAAGAGGTAGAGGAGGATGCAGGTCTGCTGCCATTAACTTGTGAAGCACCTGATTTGGAGACAGATGGCTGGGGGAAGAGTGAAGATGGAAGGCTAGTCAAAAGTGATGAGGCTGTGGTTACTGGTGTGGCAGTGGAGGGGTGCGTTGGTGACGAAGATGCTGCTCCTGTAGATTTCTGATTACTGTCTGCGCCAGTGGCTGGTGAATTATTATCTTGACCAAAGACAGCCCCTCCAAGCCTTAGGACATGCCTGCAGATCTCCTCCGTTATCTGCATCTGGTGGATTTGCCTCTGCTGTAACACCCTCAGCTCCTCAAGGAGTACTGCCAGGGTCGGTGGCACCTGGATCTGTCCTTGCTGCCCGAAAGAGCTGGAGGCCTGCTGCTGACTTGGACTGGAGCTGTCACGGTGAGGTGGCACACACAGAGAAGAGGAAGAGGAGGAAGACGAAGAGGAGGAGGAGGTAGTGGTGGTGGCTGAGTTGCCTATCGGTGGGGAGGTCATGGTGGAGTGAGAGTTTCCTTGGTGGGAACCTGAGGTTTGACCCAGCGGTGGAGGTGAGTGAGTCTGGGATGACAGTGAGGGGTGGGGAAAATCTGGTGAGAGGGACGAGTGGGTGTTGGGGAGGGAGGTGGTGAAGGGGGCGATGTGGCTGGGCCAGTGAGGAGGAGGCGAGCTCTCGCTGGGCAGGGAGGGCGCGTGGAGCCCACCAGGGGATGGGCGAGGGGCCAGAGGCGGCTGGCAGTCTTGGAGAGAGGTGG
This sequence comes from Scatophagus argus, assembly GCF_020382885.2. Taxonomy (NCBI): domain Eukaryota; kingdom Metazoa; phylum Chordata; class Actinopteri; family Scatophagidae; genus Scatophagus; species Scatophagus argus. The sequence goes on along the minus strand of NC_058515.1, from coordinate 11,131,186 downwards.
GGGATGAGGAGGAGGACCCTGATGAGGTGACTTCTGAGCCAAGAGATGTGGACGGTGATTTCATGCCCAGGTGCTCATCTGTGGATTGAAAGAGGAAGAAAAGGAAAAACAAGGGCTTTTTTAAAAACTTGTTGTAACTTATTTATTGCTTTGCAAAGGCTGTGGGTGTGAGTTCAGGTGTGTGTGTTCATTAAAACTTATTTCGTTGCTCCTGCTTATTGTTTCGAAATTAGCAAATTTGTGTGCAAATCAAAAGATCCTATTGTGATTTCTGCCAAGAAATGGCCTCAAAATAAAGAAAGAAAGAAGTACGCATGTGAAAGAAGCTCTGCAGTCTATGAGTCTTTGTAATGTCTTGTCTCAATCTGTGCTCTCTGGAGCAAAACTCCTCAAACATCTTGCACACACAAAAAAGCTTACAGACCACCTTGCTGCTATGGCAACACATTTTAGAGGACAATGGGCATCACCAAGACAACCCATAACCCCTCTTAACCCACTCCCTCCCTACAGCAGTTACGTCTTTCATCTCCCTATTCACCCTTCCCCCTTACGTCACAGTGGAGGTCAAGGGTCAGGCCACGCTAAGGGTTGTGGGCACTGTCCAGACACTCTGATTGGTCAACTAATCTGACCTCTGCTGCTCAGGGGTCAAATTCTTTCAGAATCTTGAGCACAGAGTGAGAAAGAGTAAAAAGAAAAAGGAAGGGGGGAGGGTAACAACAATGGAGAGACAAACTAACTATTCCCTCCTGGAGAGATATAGTGATGGAATGAAAGACAGTACCTCTGTGAAATTCCTTCGCTGTGACTTATGATCAAATCTGAACATGCAGGAAACACAAGATTAACTCCCATGGCAAACTTTGATTTGTGGAAGTTTACCTGCAGAGAATCTTGGATGCATGCACTCGGAAGATATGACCCATTACAACATAGAACAAACAAGTGTGAGTGCAATCTCTCTATCTATCCCCTCCAAATCTCTTTTTCTCATGCACCCCCCCCCCAAGTGTGTAGGGGTATACAGTCAATAGAGATGGGGGGCGAGAAAGAGGAAAAAGAAAGGGGAGGGAAGTATTGAGAAGGTGGAAAATGGGAGAAGAGGGGTACATAGGAGAGAAAAGCACGGATGAAGAGCAAAAGAAAAAAAAAGAATAGAAGGGTGGAAGATTAATCTTTACCAAAAACACTGCCTTCCCTTCCCCCCAGCCATGCACCTTATTGTTAACAAATAAGAGAGTGCTCTACACTAATCAAAGACCTCCAGCAGTCAGCGCTGAGCAGCCTGTTGGTTTCCTAGAGGACAAACATGAAAATGGCCACAGATGTGCGTTAGTTAATCCTACTCTATTCACTTCACAGGGACAAGTTTGTTGGCCCCAACCAAAGTGCCTAAGGCCTCCATTTAGTGAGGCCCAATACAGCGAATGACAAAGCAGGAGGGGTTAGTTGACAAACTTGGATCTTAAACTTTTTATGTCTGCTAAATCAGGTGTATTTGTTGGAATGTGGCCGTGCATAAACCAATCAATAAAAATGACAACAATCAGGAGAAAACGCGCAATAAATGCAGATATCATGAAGCCAAACTGTGTTTTAGTAAAGTTTGTTGAAGGGTTTGAGACAGTGAACTCTGCATGCAGTGATGAGCACCTAAAGCTGCAGGAGGCTTTCCCTTTTTCCAGAAATCCCAGACAAAAAAAGACGCATGCACACGTGTAAAATGTTTTCTCACCGTGAGATAGCAGCCTTGGGCCCCCCGGATCCGCGTTAACTAGATGCTGGGGTCGCTTCTGCTTCCGGCGTGACATGATTCACGGCGAGTCAGACAGAGAGGGGGGCATCAGTCGGTTTCAATGGCACTCGGCACGTTTTTTTGCGCACTTGGAAGCGCTCCTGAAACCATCCAAGCATCCAAAGTTCAAAAGTCGCGCAAATCCCGCTAACCCTGGAGTTACAAAGGAAATTTCAAAAACGCCAAAAAATGTGTAAGATCACTTCTGAATGTAAAAAGCGCGTCTTTTTTGTGGAAGAAGGTTAGAAAACAGGACATAGGTGCTGAGGAAAGCCGCAGGTCTGAGCCGTGTCATATGAGGCTGCCGAGAGTGCGTGTGTGTGGCTGATTTCTAAAGTCTCTTCTCTCCCCCGAAAAACTTGTCCAATTTGCGCCCCTCCTCTCTCACTGCTGCCCGGCTGCATGCACATACAGGGAACACACAAACACACACACTATACACACAGCATACACACACCCAGACACACACAGAACCACTCCTTGTTCTTCAATGATATTTGCATTTCAATGGCGTGTAACACACAGCCTCCCTGGTTCGCTCTTTCTCTTTCTCCCCAGCTTTATTTTTCTTTACACGCTCAAGCAGCAGCTATAAACTTTCAATAAAACATGACAATTAGGTGTCAAAGCTGTTGGATGCCTGAAACAAAATTTACATGGGGGGTACATTTGGCTATGCTGATTAAGATAAACGTTTTAATGATGAAGAGGACAAAATCACAGTGGGGTCAAATTGTGATGCTATAACGTGTCTAAAACAGGTCTTAACAGGTGACTCGTCCGTCAGGTGTGCTGCGTCTGCTGTCTGATTCAGAATGAAATGATAACCATAATAACTGGCTGGCAGGTGGTTTTCATCAGCGAGAGTCAAAAAATCCGTCCTGGCAGTGGTGTTATTGTGCCGGATGGGAAGGAGAAGGGGCGACGAAGATATTTGCACCCTTTGATTTTCATAGGGGCAATTATCAGTGAGTGACTGTTGTGTACAAGTGGGGCCACGCAGCCGTTCCACATGCATGCGTGTATTTCGTGTGTTATCAACGAGCGCATAACACACACACACACACACACACACCAACCGCCACCCCCTCCCCAAAAAAAGCATCTTACTGGAGCTCTATTTAAAAGGCAGAGAATAGATGGGAGTCTTTGACAATGGCGTGCTGGACACAGTTGAGTGAGCATCTCCCCTCTCTCACTATGAACCCCCGGATCCACTGCTGCACAGCACAATGTCCCTCTTTCACCCCCCGCCTTTACTCCTGTACCACGTGGAGAAATGGATAAAAGAGAGAAAGAGAAAATGGGAGGAGGTGGTGGTGGATGAGGAGGAGTAGGGGGAGGAGGGCTATATTTAAGTAGGTGTTTCTAAACATTATACATATCCACTCAGTGGCTGTGTAAGAAAATAGGGTATTATTTGATTTGGCTGTATTAACTTGCATGTTTATCTAAAGTGCCTGGCCAGGAAATATAAAATGCTGATGAAAAGTTTAATAGTCACATTCAGTAGTGGAATAAGTCAGCAGATTCTTGCACTGTGGTGGAGGAAGTTTTCAGACTCTACATAAAAGTTCTAATACCACACTTTAAAATACTCTTACAAGTTAAAGTCGTGCACTGAAGATGTTACTCAAGTACAAGTAAGAATATTTGTCGGAATGTGGGCTACTTAAAGTTTTCAGTGCATAAAATGGCCTCTGTGACTGTACCATATATTAACTTTAAGACTATACTCACTTGAACTCACTTGCAAGCGACACCTTCACAATGCTCGCTTTGTCACCAACAGTACAAAATTATTAAAAATGGCTTAAAATTAAACTAAATAAAGGGAAAGTAACACGTCTCCACATTTGTGATGCAATCTTGTAATATTTATGAGTGAAACATAGTTACCAGTTCTTTTCCTGCCAGTCTTAAGTGTGCATCCACTACTTTTTTCAGCAATAAAAAAGCAATTTCAGCAATTTTCAAGCAACCTTTGCATTTACTGTTGGGTAATTTAATTTTTAAGAAAAAATTGTCTTAATCTTAATCAGAATCAGAATCAGAATTCCTTTATTAATCCCTGGAGGGAAATTCTTGTTTCTACAGACAATTGCACATGCAGTATTCCCGACCAAGAAAGGAGAAAAGTGCAGAGTATATAAATAGGATAAACAAAAACTAAAATCTCAAGTACAGTAGTATTTACAAAAACTGTATTCAAAAAATTTTTTAAGAAAAATTTAAAAATACAGGTATGTACAATGTGTAAAAGTAGCCAATATGTACATTGTATAAACAGTGAGTGTGTCCGTCACAGTGCTGAGTTTAATTTGTAGCTTTGTAATTAATTAATGTCAAATAAATCTAGAAGTTTTTGACGTGTTGTAGGTATAACTTTAAAATACTTAATCTGAAGTAAATGTTTTGAGAAATCGAGTTGCGGTCAGCCAATAAGATTACTGTACACCTTCTGCGTCACCTGCTGCCACCTGCGGAGTGAAGATCTACTAGTATTTACAAAAAACGGTCTAACTGGTAGGTTGCGTGTACCGAAATTAAGTCGGTATTAGGTATCTGGTTGAGTTTCGGAGGAAATGTAGGTTTAAAATTTAAACTTGTTTCTTTTCGAAAAGCAGCCTTGAAGCGCATCACAACTCATTGTGCTACCTGCTAGCTTGCTAATGCTAATTAACGGCAGTTGATGTAGCGTTCAGCTAATAACTTAGCTTAAGCTAACGCTTTGCAGCCTCAGCTTTAGCTGTGTACATAGGGACGTACTTAGTTGAATTATTATATTTGGATGTTTAGTTTTTACTTATCAAGTATTATTCTCACTAATAATTTTACTTTTTGTTCTCATGGTTATAGGACTTAGCTACAACTTATGCTGATGAATAGAGCTCCCAGTTAAACAAAACAACATTATTTAATGTGGGCTTATTAACCAAACTAATTAATACGAGAGAAAATGAAACCTTAAATGTTATGACAACTAGTGGATGTGCTTGAGATTGGATATTTAACCAGAATCTAGCCTCAAAACGTCTGTTTGTTTCAGCTCTCAGTTTTAGGTTAAGAGGACTGTCAGCCTAGTTTTAATGCATTCGTGTCTTTAGAGTCAAAGTATTGCCTCAGTGATGTCTGATATGGGACCAATGACCCTGAGAAAAAAAATTGACAAAGGAAAATTCTAGCAATGCATAAAATAGAGAAATGCATTCAACGTCCAAAAACCTTTACCACAAACCTGGTGACTCAGAGTAACCAGACTTCACATAACAGGACCTTGAGTTCTTGAAACCTCCTAAAATTTATTGTTCGAGTGAGTACAGTGTCTTACAACCCCACACACAGACTTGGTCTTGCTAAGAGAGGCAAAGCCACTCTGTCCCTAATGGATTTTTTGTTTGCTTTATCTTGATATGGTTATGGTTTCTCAAACTCAAAATGTATTTGATTGCTTTGTAGAACTGTCTGTTCATGAATTGCCTTTCGCTCTGATCTGCATTACTGAATCTTTATTGTGCTTTCCACAGTCACAGTCATGTCTCTCTGCGACGACACGCTCCTATGTAACTTCCCAAAGTGTCGGATCAAGCTGAATGGGTTTGCCTGGGTCACAGCTTGCTCGCATGTTTTCTGCGATCAGCACGGGTCTGGTGAGTTCAGCCGCTCCCCCGCCATCTGCCCGGCCTGCTCCTCTGCGCTGTCTGGGAAGCTGGACATCGTGAGGACTGAGCTATCGCCCTCTGAGCAGTACAAAGCCATGGTGCTAGCAGGTCTGCGACCAGACATAGTTCTGGACATCAGTGGCCGTGCTCTGGCCTTCTGGAGCTATCAGGTCAAATATCTTTCTCTCTGCTTGTAAGAACATAGTATGAGCTGTCTCTTTTACTGTAAGACACATAGCTTGTCAGTCTCTTTCATAAACAGGTCCATCAGGAACGTATGTATCAAGAGTACAGTCTGTCACGGGCCGAGACGCAGCTGAAGCAGATGGAGAAGGTGTTGACCCAGCAGAACCAGTGCAGAGAACTTGAGCTCACCGCCATGAGGGGCGAAATCACCTCCTTGAAGAAAGTAAACCACATTTCTTATGTGCAGACTCATAAGGTCACATTTAAAATGATTCCCAAAGACAGTTATGAAGGGCCAAAATGATTTGGTTAGTCCTGTTACGTCGTAAAAATAGTTCAAGCATCCCCTCTGATCTGTCAGTACATGTCGCTGCAGCACTGTAAATGCATTACAACCAAGATAACATTGTAAAATTTAGTTAAAAACACGAGTTCAGAAGAATATGTAGAAATTTATAAAAATGTTGTTTCTTTCAGGTGATGGAGGATTATAAAAGAAAGTACAGTGAGGTGTCTGAGAAGCTGATGGAGAGAAACAGGCAATACCAGAAGCTACAGGGGCTGTACGACTCTCTGAGGCTGCGCAATATGGTGGTTGGTGTGGGGGAAAAAGAGACGCTGACCCAACCAGGGTCACATCACAGCTTCCGCACTGGTAAAAGCAGCAATTCCTTTACATGTTGAAAAATGGGAGAAAATCTTTTAAACACTGATCTGCCGACAGTGTTTTTAATGTCTGAAATGTCATGAAATAGATTTTCATATAAAGAAATAGTTAATTGTTGTTGTTAATTAATTAGTTGATGCTAATACGAAATAATACACTTTGAAATAAATGTGAAAACCTGAGACATTTAGTCAGTCACATTTCTAATAATCAGTTCAATAATTAATTTGGATTTTGGACTGTTTGTCAAGAAAAAACAAACTGTCAATAATAAAAGTAATCATTAGTTTAGTTAGCCCAAAACAAGATGTTTAGGAGGAAAAGAAGTAGAGATTACAGTAACTGACAATGCACTGTCACAGATCCACAGGGCAGCTGATGTCATATTCACCTTTAATGTGCAGTAAAATATGGTTTTCAGTCAGTACTGATGAGAAGAAAAATGTGTTTTTCTGTCTGAGTGTTGAATGCTTTCAATCAATCAGCTGTACCCACAGTAAAGATAGGAAGGAAACATTGTGAGAATAATGTGAAGTGGCACAAAGGATCACACAGCTGTAGGTGTTGTGTCAAGAAGCAGTGGTCATCAAGAAAGAACAGTAGGAGTAATGAGCTGACTGTCTATGTAAGGGATTTTTACTCAGAACAACAATAAGAGACATCCATCAACCCCCTGCGTGTCACCCAGGGGTGTCTCAACAGGCGACTCCCCCGAGAAGCTCTCAGTTCCTCTCCGTGGGCCCCGATGTGGACAGCAGATTCTTCTCCTGCATGGAGGCTGACGGAGCCACAACCTTCTTCCACTTCAGCTCCCCTGCCAGGGAGAGAGGCCGGCCCTTCATCGCGAAGCACTGAGACCGGAACAGGTTTCACTGTCACTGCAAAACACTAATCTAATCCCATTTACTTATAGATGTTAAAGCGTTCTGTTGTCGTAGTATTGATTTAGTTGCCAGTGTTTGCCATGATTGCATTACTGCAATATTGGCATTTTGAACTATAAATGTGTTTTCACCAAAAATAACAAATACTAGACTGAAACTAGTAATGAAGTCCAGTGTTCAGCTTTTAGTTCTTGTCTCTATTTAAGCATTAATTTGCATAAAGAGGTGTGTAGACAGTGTAAATACAGCATAAAATCCAGAGTACTGCCCTACGGTCTTGTATGTCAATATGGATTATGTCAAAAAAGTATGATAGTATATGAACAGTTTGATTTGAGGTGTTGCACAATGCACAAAATTGCTGATTTCATTTGATTGCAGCAGTTGTGATGACCCAATTGTCAGTGATCAGCTGATCAGCTGGTTGACTGTTGATTGGAGATATGAGACCAACCAGAGCTCCACACTGGGATATTCTGTGTAATGGGGCTTTTTTCACTGGCTAATGAACAACCAGAGAAGCTGGTGAGATGGTCAACCAAATTACAAAAATGAGTGTCTGTTGTGCAGACATTTATTATTATTTTTTTTTTTTTTACTTACTTGATGTGTGACACCAGATAACGCAGTGAATACGTTTTTCACAGAAGACAGTTTGACTTGTCACAGTAAGAAAAGCAAGTGTAAATAACAGAATTAATAACCCATTTAGCTACGTGAGTTTCAGGATCCTCATTAAGTGCAGGGGTCCTTCAATAAAACACAGCCATGAGTTATTAATAAAACCTGTGCTTTTCTTACTATGACAGATTAAAAAAAGGCCTCTTTTTAAAGTATAAAGACATTAGTATGTCCCAAACAACATTTGTGGTGTCCCTGCTGCTATAAGACACCAACAATATATCGACAAAATGACTTTTTTATGGGTAAACGTAACTCACAGCAACTTTGTCAGCATCACAGGGACATTCAGTTACCAAAGGACTACATGTTGTCCCAACATGAACATAATATAAAAAAACCTGTTATTTATAAATATAAACAAACAAAAAAAACAGGCACAAACAGGAAACTTCAATAATTAGCCAAACTCTTCAAAATCCATAGGAAAAAAAGTATTGGTCCTCTTGTTTGTTCAGTTCATTCTGTCTGGGCCTTGGAGCTGACGGAGACAGCACTCTGACTCTGGACGCTTTGTTTCTTGCCGTTGACAATGAGGAGCAGAGGAGAGTCCACTCGTATGCTTCTGAAGTCAAACGACTGTCGAAGGGACGAAATATCAAAGTCAGAACTTGTATAAAGGCCAGAAAGTAAGTTTATTCTGTACATGCTGAACTACACACATGAAACACTCACCTCATTTTTATGTGTTATACTGTTTCGCTTGACCTGTGGTTCAGGAATGACTACAGTGTCTCCTATCAGGACGCCCCAGCTGTTTGCCGTGTTGTATACCATCACCACTATACATGTCTCCTCACTGTCCACCATGCCAAACGTACTGCAGAAAAACAGAGTACTCCAAAAATCAGACATTTTTTTCCCCACTATGACACAAAGAATAAAGCAAACAGTATCTGGATAAATGAACTATTAATGAAAAAGTAAGCTGCACTCACAAAGCCATGCGACCCTCAGAGGCCAGACTGAACACCACTTTGCCCAGAGCGGCTATGCCGACGTGGTGGCCATGTGTGAGGGAGGAAAGTGTTCGAGGCTCCAGGCTGCCAATGTGACCAGATGGGGATCGGAACTGAGGGGAGGAGCAGGGACCCAAGGCTGACGTGTTGAGGTTAGAAAGCATCGTGCGTAATCGGCGCGCCTTCAGCTTCCCCTGAAGAGATGGAGAGGCTGAAGTTTAGGATTCAAACCAGAGCTATGGCTGTGCTTTGCTGCCACCTTGTGGTAAGAAAAAGTGAAATCTTCATATGGATGACAAGCTATAACTTCTCCCACCTTGTTCTCTATGAGTTCGGTGACTTTCCTCAGATACTCCAGCAGCTGCCTCTCCCTATCTAGAGGCTCTTCCCAGCCCGGGTTGAGCACCGCGGCTCGGCTGTAGCCATTAAGCGCAGATCCAAACATCTCCTCATATTGGAACAGAGTGGATCGGTTGAAATGCAGCTCCGGATAACCAGAAGCAGCTCTGTCAACTTTCTCCTACACATGGGAGAAAGAGAAGAGAAAAATATTAGTACACAAACAATAGTGCTGAGATTGCTGAGATAGATTTTAATAAACATGTTCGTGTTCAGCACTCACAGATTGTGCATAAGCACTTAGAGCTTGTTGAGAGAACTGTGGATTCTGCCCGCAGACGAAAAACATGGACAAATAAGCATTTCCCAGGATAACTGTAAAAACAGCAACATAAAAAATTTGAGAGAGCGCATAGCAAATTTTGAGTGTCATTCAAGTACGCAATACTGAGCAAGATTTGATAATAAAAATAAAAGGATGACCGAGTTGAGGTTGCACTCAGGTGAGCCCAACATTGCGAGATGCTGATAGAAACTTCACCCTAACCCACATCACTGTCTGTCATGTTTTCTGACAGATGCTCTGCTTACACCAGGAAGTCCCGTCGGTGACATCCAGCTGGACAGCTTGTCGGGCTATGTCCACACTCTCCAGCACCTGCTTGCCATGTTTGACGCTGTCCTCCACAGGCTGCTGTCTCAGCACCATAGACAAGTTGCGTAGAGACACTTTGTTCTTGCTCTACAGAGGAGGAGGCGAAATTATAAGACAAATGAGTCCATACAAAATTCTGTTATGCTTGCATAATGACAATAAAGACTCTTGAATCTTGAATAAGCCGTGCATGGGGACCTGGTATTGAGAGATAGCAAGAAAATTTTCACGGATTCAAAAACCCATAAACATGAACACTTGTTGTATTTTTTTACTCATTCAAAATATTTTGCCAATTATGGTGTTTCAGGTGGGAAGCCAAGGAGACATCTATCTCTCTGTCGTTCTCATTGTACCTGTTGCAAAGCTCCAGTGAAGCAGTTCTTAGCACCAGTCAGGTCTCCTTTTTTCCAGTACTGCTCCCCTAATATGTTCCAGCCCTCAACCAGGCCAGGCTCCAGCTTCACAGCACGGGAAAGGCACTCTTCTGCTATGGCACTGTAGTCAGGACCCACGTTCAGACACCTGCCCTTCTGCAGCAGAAACTCTGCTTTGTGCTTAAAGTGGTCTGTGGGAAATCAGAAACATAAGGGACACAGCAGTTATGAATGATGTTCTGCAAGTTACTAAGCCGCTGTTGTGTAAGTAAAACACTCACCTTCTTTCTCCTCCAGCTTCTTCAAAGTCTTGTCTATCGCCTGTGTGACATCACTTTGTTTCCTTCCAGCTTCCTCCACACCTTGAGTCTCAAAATAGTGATCTCTGAAATTATACAGTTCGTCCACAAGCTCCTGTAATAAGAGGGTGGAAAGATGTTGAAGACAAAAACCCAAATGGTAAATTCAGTTTGGTTTAACTGACAATATTTTCTTTTTTTAAAAAAATCATGAAATGCAACATATCAGCTTTCATCAAAATAGTGAAAACAGTTGCATAACATGTTCTTTAACTCAGAGAGGGGTTTGTAAAGTGAGAAAATAAGCCTTGTGATAAAGTAATGAGACTTGACATTTTTTAACCAAAGGCCTTCCACACAAACTGGGTGCATGTTGGAAGAGGTGGCCATCGCCAGGGAGAGAATGTCATTTTTAGTAGGATTATGGGATCTGTAGGATCCTGTGTTTTTGGTAGTTTACCCACACTTTACAAAAGTCACGATATCAGAGACTCTCTTCCTTTCATTTTGTCCAACTTCATGGAAATACAAAACAAATCACTAACAGGAGTAACACTGAGATTGCTTCAAAATACGTTCATCTCAATGACAGGTGTTTCTACTAAGGGTAACCCTCCATGCATCTGCAATAAAGGATGGTTAAGTATAAAAACACACTGTCTTCAGAGAAAACATTAATGTAGCTCCCCTGCAGAGGCCCTGTCCATTAATAAGTCTTTATGCAAACTGATAATCTGGTGACTCAGCTGTAAGTAGGATGGATGCAACAAAATCATACAAACTAAGTCACTTTGTGGGCAGTTAAATGTAGCAGAATGAAAGAAGTGGCATTCCACACATTGGGAATAACGCATATATACCACGCTGTTATGAAATATAGAGGCTGAATACCACGAGAGGTCCGTTAACGTGATAGTTGCAGTCAGTTGTTATAGTAACGAGTCCTACGGCTGTCAATCTAAGACAAAACACGACACTGAACTCATTAAAGGCAACAAAACACAAGGAATTGGATCATTGGTGGCTATGACTAAAGGTATTATATAACTGAGAATAAGTACCTTTATAATTTGTAGTTCGTTTTTGTCCACAGGCTCTCCACTCTTCTCGTCTTCCGCCATCTTTGCTCCAGCTCAGACAAGCTACAGCCTGATAGCACAGAAAAACAGCCGCTGGAGTGGAGAAAAACACACCAAGTTATAAAACGAGCATTAAGTCTGAGGTTCTAATGTTAATATGATGACAAGAAAAAGTCATTTCTTTTTTGAAATAGCACGGGTGCAATAAAGCACACAGGACAGAGGCTTCTAATTTCATAGACACCGGAAGTTGGAGTCCGTCGCCCAAAATGAATCCGACAAAGACCCTCCACACAAATTAAGAGAGGCATTTCCATTAAGTAATTTTTCCTTCCTAATAACAGCCTACTGTAACGGCTTACAGTACAGACTGGTACGAGTATGATCATTTATTTATTTTGGATAGTAATACCGCCAGGATCATTCGTTTACACAGCATCGGTCAGCCGGAACGTTCAATCTCATTCAAGATGCTGGTCCGACACTTTTTCGGCCTGTAACGTTACGCTACAAGCTTGGCTCGTTAAGTCACAAGGCGGGCAGTGTTCAACTTTGTCTAAATGCTGTAGAACGTGACTGGTGTCCGTGTTGTTATCAGGGTTGATCCCAGCTCGTCATGTCGGACACATGGAGCAACATTCAGGCGCACAAGAAGCAGCTGGACTCCCTGCGGGAGAGGCTGCAACGGCGGCGGAAAGATCCTGCACAACTGTCCGCGGGTACGTTCGGCGCAAACAGTGGGCACCAACCGGGCAGGGAAGAGCAGCAAGTAACGATTGCTCTTGCTGTCAAGTGATCCTGGAGTATTCATTCAATTACTTCATTCGAAAGTGTTAATAATTAGATCAAATATCCGTGTTTGGGTTTCTTTGCGCAGTGTTAAAATGGCCTAATTTAACCAGCTAATTTGGAAAATGAGGCTAGCAGTTGGCAAGCTGTCAAACTTTCAGCTTAAATCTCTTGTTAAATGATTAATTGGAAATTGATTATAGCACAGATATCTTAAAATATACGTGGCTACTTCCACGATTCCAAGTGAGTCATGTTTGTCATTCAATAGTTTGGTTTTCTAGTGAGCTCTAAATCAGTGCATTTGTCTTCCTATTTGATAGTTAGACCGTGATATGGCTTTGAAACCAGTTATTTTCATTGTGAAATAAATGCCATGAATATTGTCAAACAAGACTTAAAGTTATGGAAAACGTTTGATCTGACATCTAAATGATTTGGAAAATCTGCTTGTAAACCTCCTCAAACTTAAGGTGTTGACCACTGTTGTGTCCTCTCGGTTAGACGGTGGAAGCAGCACAGATGGTTCCACAGCCAGGAGTGACAGCCCGGCTCCGTCCACACCGTTTCAACCTCAGGAGGAGACAGAAAAACCACCAGACCCTGAACTAGAGAAGAGGCTGCTGGGATATCTCTCTGATCTGAGTCTTTCGCTGCCAACAGACTCCCTTGCCATTACAAATGAACTTAACAGCGTGAGTCTTTGCCTTAAGCATAGAATTGCATGTTGCAAAAAGTGCAGTTGTATAGAGAAAATTAAAAAAAAATGTTATGCTGAGCTTGGCTGCATCATTACACAACTTCATGTTATATTTTTTGTTTGCTTCTCGCCAACAGTCTGAAGCAGCTGTCAGTCATGGGTGCATCCAGAGTCTGCTGCTGAAATTCGCTGCTCAGGAGCTCATTGAGGTCCGGCAGCCCGCCTCATCCTCCACATCTGCTACTTCCTCCTCCTCAGTTGTGGTAGCAGTGGACCACACAAAACTATGGGCCATGATCGGGTCTGGAGCCGGGGCCCAGCGGAGTGGAGTCAAGAGAAAAGCAGAAGAACAAACCCACCACAAAAGGGCTCCAGGCTTCTCGCCCTCACTTCAGAGCTCTGCTTCTCCTCCTCACACTTCCTTCACCTCTTCTTCCTCCACACAGTTGGCAGGGCCGTCGGTATCAGGGAGTGGTGCAGAGAAGAAGGGCAGGAGCAGCAAAAGCCAATCGTCTCATGTGGACATGGAGATAGAGAGCCTCCTGAACCAACAGTCCACTAAAGAGCAGCAAAGCAAGAAGGTAGGAAGGATGAGGAGGTCTACCAATGTCTCCTCTTGTCTCTTCAGCACCAATTATCAATTGAATCAACTAAAACCAATTGTCGTAACAAGCTAAATTTAAAGCAAAGCTGAAGCTGGTGTTGTGATTGCAATATGGATGTTATTCATGCCTAGGTGAGCAGAGAGATTCTGGAGCTGCTTAATGCCAGCACAGCTAAGGAACAGTCCATCGTGGAGAAGTTTCGCTCTCGTGGCCGAGCTCAAGTCCAAGAGTTCTGCGACCACGGGACCAAAGAGGACTGTGTACGCTCCGGGGACACACCTCAGCCATGCACCAAACTACACTTCCGGTCAGTGTCGTTCAGCATGCAATTATAACTTCTTTTCTGTGTTGAAGTCACCCCAAGTCTTCCTATGACACACTTTCAATCCTAAAAGTAGACTATGTTTTGTGGTTTAGTTTTTTGGAAGTGTTAAAATCAAATGACATTACGCAACATGTTTATGTAGCTTGTTCACTTTTTGGTTCCCATCCTTTCATTCAGTCGCATCATCAACAAGCACACAGACGAGAGCCTTGGCGACTGTTCCTTCCTCAACACGTGTTTCCACATGGACACCTGCAAATATGTCCATTATGAGATCGACAGCCCTCCAGAGGCCGAGGGGAGCCTACTGGGGCCCCAGGCCGGGACCACGGAGCTCGGACTCCATGCAGGGGACGCAGACAGCAACGTGGGCAAACTGTTCCCCTCACAGGTGAGGAGGGATGAGGAAAGAAGACGGGGCAAGTGAGCTTGAGACGGATGGATGTTGATGGAGGCTGTGTTTCTCCTTGCAGTGGATCTGCTGTGATATCCGCTACTTGGACGTCTCCATCCTGGGTAAGTTTGCTGTGGTGATGGCTGACCCTCCGTGGGATATCCACATGGAGCTGCCCTATGGCACACTGACTGACGATGAGATGAGAAAACTCAACATCCCCATCCTACAAGATGACGGCTTCCTTTTCCTTTGGGTCACTGGCAGGTAACGACAACAATCCAGACTCGGGAAGTAGTTCTTCAACTTTAGGATAGTTTTAGATTTTAACAGGGAACAGCTCTGTGTACATTCACTCCTTATTGTACTACAATATCAAGATGTCTTTGAAATAAAGACTACAATACCTGGTAGATTTTTTCAGCGACATACCTGAACAAAATATACTTTTTCTTACCACAACTATTTAAGCAACCAAAGATCTAAATTTGGAATAATACTCTGTGTATACTACTATATTTATTTTCTTTTTCTTTTTATTTACTTTCTATTTATTTGTTTTCTTTAAAGTATTTTTTATTTTGTTTTGCAGTGATAGCTTGCCAAAAAAGCTGTAATTTAGTCACATTTTCCCAGTTTTTCCAGTTTTTCCCCCCAAATGTAAGAGCTTTCTCAGTCATCAAGCTGTATTATTATGTCTTGCAATACTTAGTCCGTGAACAGCAGGGCCTTTCTGCACATCCAGCTATAGTTTCGTCTGCTCTTCAGCTGCCCATTTCCTTGTCTTGCAGGGCTATGGAGCTGGGCAGAGAGTGTCTCAGTCTTTGGGGGTAAGTCTTTTCTGCTCTGCATCAGCTGCCATCAAGAACTCATTTTGTCAGGACACCATTTGATTCGTTTTCTTTTTTTAACCCCCTCCCCCCTTAGCTACGAGCGGGTGGATGAAATCATTTGGGTGAAAACTAACCAGCTTCAGAGAATCATCCGCACAGGAAGGACGGGCCATTGGCTGAACCACGGGAAGGAGCACTGTCTGGTGTGCATGCTGAGCCTCATAACAAGATGCAAGATATTGAACTGCTACAGGCTTAGTCTTTCTGGTGTGAGATAAAAGGTGAAAAATGTGTGATCTGTTTCTCTCTAGGTGGGTGTGAAGGGAAACCCTCAGGGCTTTAACAGAGGTTTGGACTGTGACGTCATCGTGGCCGAGGTAAATGGTTGCATCTCCTGTCACACTTACTGTATTTACACGCCCTTATTATTCACACAGCCTGAAAAGGTCTGTAATATGACACAGATTTTATCTCTTCATTACTTTTCAAAAACTCTTATCCAGGTCCGCTCCACCAGTCACAAACCAGATGAGATCTACGGCATGATAGAGAGACTGTCGCCCGGCACCAGGAAGATCGAGCTTTTTGGTAGACCCCACAACGTCCAGCCCAACTGGTAAAATATCCATAATACTTTCATGCTTTAAAGTGACTGTTCTACGTATACCATGTGCAGCGATTTATCTTTTCCTCCCCCTCCACCTGTAGGATAACTCTTGGAAACCAGCTCGATGGCATCCATCTCTTGGATCCTGAGGTCGTGGCTCGGTTTAAGAAGCGGTACCCAGACGGCGTCATCTCCAAACCCAAAAACATGCAGTGATGATTTTATCAGTGGTCACACGTCTGGAGAGGTTTGTTTATCGACTGTTTTTGCTCTGTTTCTTCCATACTGATGAGCAAATTTCTGAAGTAGTTGTTGTCAACAAGATACATCGCGCTTTGGTTAAGAAATGACTAAAACCACATGAACACATGATGTGAATTACTTTGGGAGTTTTATGTGCATGACTGTATGACATCTCCATATTTAATACAGCAAACTCCACATTCACCAATAAAAACACGGAGACCTTTTGAATTATTTTTTTGTTATTTTGTCAGTAAACTATAAAGTTACTTGTATTTTGATGTACTTCAGATTTTCATAGCTGATCATTATTTTTGCATTAAAGGACAAACATTGAAGTTTCAAATTTCAGCAGATATTTCACAGTCATTTGGGATCAGCGCTTACATTCATATCTGTTCATTTTAGGCAAATACACAACCCTGTTCATCCTACAATTCAGCAGTTAGGGTTTGTTAAAAAGAAAATATATTTTAATATCAAATGCAACTTAGAGTTTTCTTTAATTCCGAAAATATTAAAGAAAGAAATTAGCCATTGTAAGCTGGAGGCAAACAAAATACCTAATAGAAATATGTTTCGCTGTGCAGCTTGTGCACTCAGGGACTAACAGGCAAAGATAACAGCTGTGCATCCTGTAACTTGGTCTGCAAATATTAAACACAGAGTCAACCCCTTTGCGTTAGTTTTAAAATTAGGGTGCTGTCACTGTTAGCGTGCAGGAGTTTAGTTGCAGAGCAGGATTAGAAAGTAAACCCGGTCCTCGTTCTGATATCACAGATTTAAATATGTGATTCAGTCACTCGTGATGATGACTGCCAATGATGGAGTCGGTCTTCATCATACTTTGAAGGTTAACTCCCTCATCCTGCTTTGTGCAACATCCCCTGGTTCACATGGGTCATTAACTAAAAAAATGCTTTTTTCCCTACAAAGGCAGTTAAAAAAGAAATTTAAACACAGTAAAAAAAAAAAAAAATCTTCCAAAAGTAATGCACTTTTTGGTTGTGATTGTTGTAAACAAGTCTGTGTTGTCTTCACTCTCATCCGTCTAATGTCCATCTGGGCAGTGGATCCACTCTGCTCAACACAGTCTTCTGAACGTCTCGGTCTGTTGTCCCTCTCCCTCCCTGCTGAATCTGATTAGTCATCAAGAGTTCTCTGGGCACGGCAAGCAACGACGGGTTAAAAAGTGAACTGTGGCTGTGCAGAACTACTGTTGATCACATCTAACAGGTGATGACAGATGTGTTAACTCTGCTATCAGCCCCCCCCCCTCCCCGGTTGGCACCTCAGGCTCCAAACATGAATGACCAGTGGATAACTTTGACACTGGAGTCCATTTATCTCCTCTGCAGCCCTACTCAGTAGGTGGCATCCACTGCGTTGATGTTGCTGTCCAGCTGGTGCCTAAAAGACAGCCTGGCCTTGGTGGAGAAATATATTTGGGAGCCCCGACTCAGGGTTCCTGCTCCTTCGCTGTCGCTACTAAAGGATGTGGTGGAGCACAGGCGGGGCTTCGTCTCCTCAATGGGAACTGAGGGGCAGAAAATAGGAACAGAAAGTCAGGCTTTATCTGACCGCTCGATCATGAAATGGCACTTCATTCGATTATCTTAAATTGTCAGGATGTAGTTGCTCCTCACCTGCCGCTGGGGGGCACTGCCTGCTCTTGCAACGCTCTTTACAGCGTCTGTAGAAGGGAAAACACTGCAGCATCTTCACACCCATAGCAGAGACTTCTGTGGGGAGACGGCAGTGAACAGAGACATGCATATTAGTGAGGAGACAGCACAATTTATGGACCTTTTTAGTGGTTCCCTTTGACAAAACAGTAAAAGCCACTAAACTGCAACAATGTCAGACCTCCTCTCAAACATGAAATATAATACAAAACCTTCCTGGATGCTAACTTTTAATAGCTTCTGTTTGAGCTGCTTTATCACTCTGACAGCGTGTCTGAGTGTTCGTGCCTGCTGAAAGCTCCGCGTCTCCTCACCAGGTCGCAGTTTAATGGAATTATGATCCTGCACCTTCAGCGACAGGCGAGCCTAATGTAAGCCGACAATATCACTGAATGGCACAGTGTCCCAGCAACAAGCCAGTCAGCCATCGTCATCCTCCATGCTGCCTAATCCAAGAAAAGGACGTCAATGGGGTTACAGCAGCCAGAGGAATTGTTAAGCCCTCTTCTGATAACCAAACAAAGGTCACATGATGTACTCAAGCTTTGTTTGACAGGCAGATACATTGCTCAACTGACGCTTCACTTTTTAAAACACTAAAAGCTTCTCGATCTGTCCTGAATGTACACCCAATCTTTGATCTAACGCTGCAGGTACTGGGGATCTGATTCGCGGACCAACAAAGTCAGTCAAATTCATAATTTCCCAGAGGACCGTCCCGTTATCTGTGACACATCTGAATGATAAGATAAAGGCAGCTCCACATGCCAGCACTGACTGGTATTTACTTTGAGTGGAAAAAAAGTATTTTTAGTTTATTTTAGTCTAATCAGGTTAAGAAATAGGTCAGATGAAATGGAGCAGAAGGAGGCTGTGGATCTTGATAGTTTCTATTGTAACTGTTTTTTGAGGTGAAAGAAAAGTTGTGTAGCTTGAATGTTTATCTATCTATCTATTTACATGATCAATAACCAAATAAAACAGCCTACTAAACAGTGGAAGTACTTGGTGAGTAACAGCAAAATTATTGTCCCATGTGGACAAAGACGTAACACACAATGTAAACTATTTTAGGAGTTCTTCCATTATAATAAAAAGCAATACTAAAATACTAAAAACTAAAATAGACCTTATGACATTAAGCAATAAATTGTGGGATGACAGAACGAGGTGGATGGTGTTACAGAGAGCACACACCAGGATTTTTCAGTGAGATGTGGACTTCTTACCTATTATTATATAAAGCTTTTATGAAAATAAGACAACAGCTAAAAAGTGACAGTTCACCTATCCAGATACAGAAGATCCAATACAACCACAAAAAGGCAAAATGACCACAAAGAGACATGAAACAGCGAAATAAAACAAAGAGGCACTTCTAAATAAAACCTACTGCATTCTTCTGAGAAAAGCCATGAGTGCGATAAAGCGCTAAGCAACATGCTTCATTAATCACAGCCAGAAGGATTTGTAGACCTAATAACAAACAGCAAACAAGTGACTGCAGCACTCAGAACAGTTTTTGTCTCACGTCTTTTTCCTTTTTTTCCACTGTTTACTGCTGATTCCTCCTGCTGCTTCACTCAGTTTCACAGAGACGTGACAGCTCACACATATGCCCAGAGTCACTGAGTTACTTCAGCTGCATCACAGAACAGCCAGGCAGGGATTTCACAATCTCTCTCTCTTATTTTTTTCCTTTTCGCATAAATTCACATAGAAAAGCTCCTTTTTTCTCTCCTCTGCCTCTTAACGATTGAATGCACCTCCCTTCTCATTTTCACGCAGGTGTGGCTGTGAAATCCAAACCCGTTTACAGACACAGTGAGTCCATTATGGTTGGGTCAGTTTAGAGGCTGTGAAATAAGAACTCACAGTATAGCACACATTGTGAAGGAAAGAGAGCAGGGACAGACATGGCTGACCAGCTCATGAGTTCCACATACGCACACACACACACACAATATTAAGGCCGTGGTCAGTGGTGAGGAATTTTGGGCCGAGATCATGATTGGCTGCAGGGGTCTGGCAGCACACAGCAGCCTGGGAGCCTGGAGGAGAAAAACAACCTCAGATGGCCAACACGCACGTACACAAACATGCCCAGGAAGTGCCTACATTGACCGGAGAGGATGGCGAGAAAAGGAAAAGGCGGAATAAGAAGAGGAGATAGATAGGAGGTAGAGGATGAGACAGGGACAAGTCCAGTGACAGTGTAAGTGAGAGAAACGGTGGAGAAAAGTGAAGGTCTGAAGTCGGGTTTTAACCTCTTTTTCACTCTTGTGTGCTATGTGCAGCACCTGAATAATGTAGATTTCCTTGTTCAGTCAGCGGTGGCTTGTTGATGGAGCTGGAAATTACGTAACCCTTCCAGAGAAACATAAGCAAGTGGGTTTTGGCTTGAGGTTTTCTTAAATTTGCATACATGCCTGTGCATGTGTCTTTACGGGGAAACGTGCAGGAGCGTGAAACAACCTGAATGTGTTTACCGATCACAATCCCTACGTGGTCTCCATTTCTAAACATCAGTCAGATGTTTCTCTCTGCAGTCCACACTGCAGGCCTTTTTCTGCTTTGTAAACGTAACGTTAAATCCAGCAGAAGAGAACAAACACTTAAAGTGATGTGATAAAAATCTTCCCACAGCTCAACATTTCCTCTGAGCTCCCATTTTACAGTCAGTCCCTGGGGCTTTGTGAAAAAGTCCCGTGGCACTGCACTCAACACAAAGCCTTACACAGGCCTGCCAGGCTGGACTACAAACACACAACTCTGTGCATGCATATCTGCACAAGTGCGTGTGTGTGTGTGTGTGTGTGTGTACAGTAATAGCTGCATGCAATCTGCTTTCATTCATATTCATAACAGCCAGTGGATCAAGCAGCTTTTAAGGTGTTTCCACAGAGCTGTCACACCGCAAACAATGGCAGTAATATTGGATATTGGGGGAAAGTAATTTAAGTACAATGTGTGTAAAAATACTTTTGTGATACTTCTGCTTCTGTTGTATGCTACTTTATATGTCTCACTACATTTACTCGACAGCTGTAGTTACTTTACTGTTGAAGATTTCACAGTCAAAACAGCTACACAATTAACATGCAGCTTACATGTAAATTCATCAATCAAATAATCCAATAATATATATATATATATATATATATATAAAATTTTAACACTGAAATGCTTCATCATCATCATCTGCTTATCCTTCTGTGCTTTTACTAAAATTCTGAGTGCAAACGTTTCAGGAATTGTGAGTCATTGGGGCTGTGAGGGAGGACACTCCTCTTAGAAAAATGCTGTCCCTGTAAACATGTCAAAAAATGATTTGCAACGTTGGTGAAATCAAGTTGCTCAAATTAAAACTTAATATCTTAAAGGAACTTCTGATGTGTGCCGTCGTGGAACACGTTAATTAAACTGCGACGAAGAGATGGAACTGTTTCCTTTTTGATGCAAAAGTGAGGCTGAAATAAGATATAAATTTGGTTTGGGAAACATATAGACTATCCTACTTTCTGCCAAAAGAAAAACTACAATATCCGCCCTCTTTTCTGACCCCTCTAGTAACTATAGTACACTCCACAACCTGTAACTATGTGTATGCTAGGTAGTATTACCTCTAATACTCAAGTAAATACTTCTTCCACACCTGTCATGTTTGGCTTTTTAATTCACTTTTGCAGTTTCACGTGCTGCTTTCAGGTGCGTGTGCAGGAGGCCTTTGTGTGCGCGCTGGTGGAGGACGAATGAGAGGCTGCTCCAGACAGGATAATCTGAGCTTTCATCTAGCACCACACACATCATTTATGACAGGAAACACTCGTTATCTGCTTATTTAAGGGTGGCGCATCCCAAAGCATAAAGATGATGCAGCTGAAGGTTTAGCTCACTGTAAAACGTGTTCCTCGGCCCAGCCATTGATCCCAATTAAACCGTCCGATTGCACAGTTAAAGAGAATAATAGGTGATTTATCCAGCCGTGCACAATGAAGTTTGACAAGTGAGTTTTTACAGCACAGTAGCCTGCAAAAAAAAAGACCTCAGCATACTAGACTAGGCTTATTTGTAATCAAGGAACCCTCCCACTGACACACCTCCTGCTCCAAAAACCAAGAAAACAACCCTACACTAAAGCTGCTTTGATAAGACAGGCTCAATATCATACATTCGACCCTTTATTTTCCCTCACCAGTGCTTAACAGACCCTGAACTCTGGTCAAGTTGCATTCACAAAGCTTACTATTTACTTGAAGTCTAGAAGACAGAGTACCTACCTGCTGAGATAGACCCGTAGACTTGAGGACAGGCGCAGGAATATTGATATTGCTGATAAGTTCAGACTGTTCTCACTTTCATCTGTGTTTTTTGTGTCGCTTCCCCTCTTCAAAACGTGCGTCCTCAAATGTGCGTCCTTGTCGGCAGTGTGGAAAGGTTTCTGTGGCGCGGGGCGGCTCAACTTTAAATAGCTAATCCCCGGTGCATGGTGAGCTGACACGCCTGCTTTCTCTCTCCCCCACCCTCCCCTTTGCCTTTCCTCCCGCCTGCTCTCCCTACCCTCCCTCTCAGCTCTCCTTTCCTCATTTGCTGCCTCTCACCCAGTCCCACACGTACTGCACACACACACACACACTCAGACTTCCTCCTGCATGCTTGACTTTGTTTTGCCTTCACCTCGTCGGCATATTTGTTGAAATAGATAACAGAAAATTTGAAATAGCTTCCAGTGTATAAATAGCTTACCCTCTCTGTAGTGTGAAGATCATGAAAGATGAGGTCACATGTGCAAACAGGTCAGAATTGCTCACTTGTGAATTAGGGTGACTTGACCTCCTAAACTTAAGATGTAATCACATTTTAACTCCTGAGTCCTTGTTGGTGGTAAAAGTGCATGAATCACTGATGAAGTGATGTTTTCACCTCGTTATGATTCATGGAAGGACTTTTTTCATTCCTACAGGTCGTCTACAAGTCACAGTTTGCTGGCAGAAACAGGATGTATAGAAATAGTCCTTTTTTATTACTTTGCAAAGCAGTTTGAGTTGTGTTTTATGTGTGAACGATGCTCAAAACGATAAAAAGAATGATCATTATTATTATTATTATTATTATGATTATGCAATAATTTTGTTTGACTTACTCAACACATCCTGTTGTGAAACAGCTGATATGGTATTGTAGTGAGCATGTGTAAAGTCACACAGTATCAGACATAATTCGTGTCAAGAGAAGGTTGGACTGGTGGCTTCAACCTGAGTTGTGCTCAGTTACCGACTGAACAAGATATTTTCCTTGTTTAACCGCAAACAAAACTTTGGCGTGACCTTCAGCACAGTGTCTTACCACAGTTGGCCCCGACTATCAAGTCACATGTCTGCTTTTGTTCAGGACACAAATGTGTAATTTATTTTCTGTTCTTATTTCTAAAAATGTGACGATGAGGCAGCCGTGTTTGAGTGAAGGAAAGCGAGACGTAGCCGTGGAGGAAATCCCTACCTATCCTGTTAGAGTGAGAGGGTTTTAGCTTGAAGTGGATCAGACCTACTGAGAAGAATTAACAGTTACACATGACCCACAAGATTTCACTTATGAACTCAGCGAGTATTTGAATTTCCTCATCAACAAGGCTCAGGTGCTCCACCCTCACAGACTCTAGTCCCTCAGGAGGAGCACTTCATGTCGGACTCAGAGCATTACATTAAAACGCATATTCTGGATTATTATCAGAGCACATTGCACTTCAAGCACTGCGCTGCTTAATCTTTTTCATTTATTTTTCATATAATCTTTTGTGCATTTTGTAATTTACATAATATGATCCTGCAGTACTTATTTTTTATATTTTCAAACACAAACAAAGTAATGGCAGACATCTAAGACCTGAATATGAATCAACACTCAGTAAGTCATGTCTGCCAAACTTCATAAAATCTCTGCTGTCACATTGAGAGACATAAAGAGTGCCAAAGGGCATACACAAGCAACTTTCTTGGCACACTTCAATGCTTTCAAGGAATAAAGGTGTTGCTTTCTTGTCGGCAGCGCTTCTCGAGAATGAGTCACAATGAACTGGCTGCAGGCTGCAGCCTGCTGGCTCATGTTGTTGTCCTCTCGTGTCTGTAAGCAAAGTGTACGTCAAAACAGACTTGAATTTCATCAGCTCAAAAAAAAAAAAATCAGCATGTTTCGCGGAAGCCAGATCCCAAGCCAGGACGTGAGACAGTCCACGTTTGTGAACTTGCACCAACATGAAGCTGGAAATGAAAGAATTTCTCATGTTGTCTGGAGGCAAAACCTGGAAAATAAATTTAAAAAATGACTAAATATATTCTGAACAAGAATATTTACACATGCCCTCTCCATAAAGAAAAATGCAGAGAGATGAACAGAAAAGCTTGGCAGTAATTGAGGCATTTGATGGTTTTATTGCGTTTTATTAGCTTTCTGGCCATGTGTTACAGGCTTATTAAGGGCTTTGTCCTGGTCAAAATGTACCCAGATGAGTTCTCAGAATGAGTCTGCGCCTGCTGGTTAGAAATCACCCAGGAAACAGTCTGTGTAACAGCAGGCACATTTCTTAAGCCGATTCTGTTATGTGAACCTCGAAAGAGACTTAACCACAAGTAGATTTTTCATTTTTCACACTGAATCCGTATGAGACTGTCAGCTGTGTTCAGTATGATGGAAATACATGTAGATGAACTTTTACAGGCTGTAATAAGATTCGGCTTGTTATTCTTATCAGTTAAGATTGCACAAAGTGCAGTTAATCTGATATTCATGACTGTGTCTTGTTTTATGTTTATAGTCCAAAAGCATTTAAACTAACCAAGGCTTTTATTATTCAAAATCACAAACATGTATTCAAAAATTTCTATTCCTCTCCAAAAATGTGCTTAGCTGGTGTCAGTGTCCAGTCTTACCCGCAAAGACGTGTCCGAGTTCACATGCAATACGTGCATGTGCACCCAGATTTACACCTGTGGATGTGGGTGAAGGACGGCTCGCTTTGGTTCGACCTTGTCTCTAATTTTAAATCAACTCTGTGAGGATGATTAACAGCAGCAGGCTCGGATGGACACATTGTTCTCAGCCCAAATAACTGACTTAACTTTCTTATTGCGCGCAGTTTGCTAAGTTTTTATAACTAATCGTCTCATCTTTGCAAGATATCACAGAGTGATTCAAAACTCGTTTCCCCATTACAAATTTAGGCTTCCTCGATGCTCATTTTATGAAATGAAACTTGGCAATTGCAGAAGCCTATTAAACAACAGTCCTTTCTTTATTGTGCAACAGGTCCCAGACTTGCACTGAGATTGTTGTCACGGCTTGACAGAGAGTCGCGAGGTGCCTCTGCTGTAACACTCGTTCCTCTCCTTGTAAGGTGACAAGCGTCCCTGTCAGTCTGCCAAATATGATTATTAGCCAGATATGAGCCCAAGAGGAGGCTCAGATATCAGGAAGTGAACCACTCCTACTGTCTCATTGGCCTTGAGGGCGATCATGATATCAGACACTCCCAGCTCGGGGACCAACTGGGCGGCAAGTGGAAACTGACATTGTCGTAATACTAACATCATCCCCTGTGAATTTCTGGTCCTCTGGTAATTTAATCCCTCAGTGCCACTGCTCCACTGACCGAGAGACTGGAGTAGCATCGCTGTGAAAGTGCAGGAAGCACGAGGCAAGAGAGGGTCAAAGGTGGCCCATCCATAATCTAAAAATACTCAGCCTGACCTAAGAGACAACCATCACAACTTTTTCTTCTAATTGCTCCTCATGTATGTGCAATCAAACAAAGAAAAATGTAAGTGTAAAAAATGGAAGATGGTTGTTGGACAAGAGAATTCGCCAAAACAAAACAAAACAAAATATGATAAAGTCTCACAATGGTTTAACTCAACCTGCTCAAATGCCACAGCATCAAAATTTATACTGATATAATTGAGTCTAAATAATGCATTTTACAAGAAGGGGTTCAAACCATCAAAAGTGTACAATAAAAAGGTGTAAGTTGCAATAAAAAGTCTGCACGTGCTGTGTGGCATCAGGAGATAACTGATGAAATGATCTTTTAAGCTTTACAAGTTTTCAACAGTTTTTAAAGAAGGAGAAAATATTTGCATTTTGACATTTTTATACATTCAGTGAATAAGGGGAGGGTCTCGATTGGCTGACTTGGACAGCAGGACGATGATGATGATGATGATGATGGTGGTGGTGGTGGTGATCATAATGAACGCTAAGATACCTATAGTTACTTTTCAGCCCTGGTAAAAACATTAAGACAAAGGCAGTAAAAATCAAAGACCAAACTCAAATGGAGTCTTTGCAGGATCAAACCTGTTTGGTCCTCTGTGTGAGTGATCACATGGCCCCCACCCCAAGAACTCAGACATCCAGACATTCCCACACCCAGAGACTGTTGATTTTCTGTTGATGTTGGCATGCCTCTGTGGAGCCAGGACCGGGACAGACTGGCTGAGGTCACTTGTGGCCAGTTACAGCCTCTGCTTCCCCTCCATACAGTGTGTCACTTATCTCACACTTCTTTACTATGCCCTGCTTTTACGTCATCAAGAGAAATCCCGACACATTTACTGTTCTCAGTGATCACGTTAACCCTGAAGTGCACGGGGGGGTTGCCATGCAAATCAGCTGATAATGTTGGGTGTAGTAAACAGACAATTTGAGGGCAAAGAGCAGCAACTATAGAAGTGGTGGATTTGTATGTATGTTGTGAGAGCAGCTGCAGTACATACTAAAACTAAACTGAAACTGTGTGCGATTTGTCTGGCTTGGGTTTGCTGCAATTAAGCAATGATGCAAAAAAGAAACAAGTGACGCAATGTCTTGTGGGTAATAATGTGTGGTCCAACTTTCAAATATCACGTTTAAGGGTTATTTGATTATACAGGTGCTACGAGCATCTTTAAGACCCATCTTCCTACTTTTCAGGCTTTGCTTGTGTGTGATCCCGCTCTAAAATGTCCTTTTCTTTTGGCTGAACGTCAGTGCAGTGTGGCGAGCAATAAAAAGTCAAGCCGCTTTATCTAAAACTTGAAACAATACGCTTTTGCAGAGAGGTGTAAAAGTGCAACTCAACAATCAGAAAGTTAAGTGAAAGGTAGAAATGTAAAGTTTAAAAGTAAATCGATTTGAGACATGCTGACAAAGTGGTAAATAAACCGATTTCAGACATGCTGAATGTACCTGACTGTCTGCTTTGCGGCCCAGCTTGGGTCATTCGTGGCTCAGGTAATTATTGGGCGGTGGACGCTGCTGAAGTATCGCTTACGTGCGTCTGACAGCATGACATGTTGCTTTGAAACGAGGCTGCGGTTGTGGGTGTAAGTAAGATTCGCAGAGGAGCACAGACTGTCACACTCTGCACAGATGGATCTGTCGTCCTGTTTTCACTCGCCTGGTTCGCTCTGGCCAGTTCTGGCTCATGTTTTTCTCTTCTGCCTTCCTCTTTTGTTATGTCAGTCAAGCGTGAATAAGATCAAGCAGAGAGGAGGGGCTCGATTTTGGGAAAAGGGGGTACATTTCGAAATGGTGGCCTCACCGCAGCGTCTGAGCAAGTGCACATGGCGAATATAACAGAAGGATTTTGTGCACAGATGACTTTTTGTTTGCTTTTGGTGTTCCTCTTGTCTCTGTTTTCTGAGGAGTCTCTCTCTGTTCTCTGAGTCTGCCTCACCTACATGAGTGTTTGTCCTCCACCACATTAAAGAGCTTTTTCTTTGCCTCCCTGGATTCTTTCAGAGGAACTATGATTTGCATGAGAAGTGGCTGAGACTGGGCCCCCTTCCCGTTTTCCCTCCCTTTGTCCCACCATTCTTCTAGCCCAGATTCTTCTCACTTATGCTCCTTCCTCACTTTGTGCTGTGCGTTACATAAGAGAGCTGCGCTGGCCAGTCAGTTAGTTAAGATGGCCACAGTGTTGAGTCTTATTTCCACAGCCGTCCTGAAGTGTGTGAGCAAAAGAACAGTATGAAAAAGAAAGATTTCAGTTGAAATTTGCAAAGAATTGGAATCAGGCTGTTACTAAGAAGGAGTTTAAACCGAGAAAAGATATTATTAATGAGGTAAATCTAAATGTATTTATCTGTACTGCCAGAGACTTTGGCTTTAGCTTTGAGCAGCAGCTTTGGGTTGTTTGGTCCTAAGAGACTGTGTCTATATTTACCTGGGAGCAGCTCTGCTTTTAACTTTAAAGTTAGGTAACAATTACCACGAAGCAGCACTGCACCATGGCAACAAAAGATTATGAGCTTAACCTGCACCTGTGTTAACAGGCGCTGGCGGTCCAGACTGCGCGCTGTTTATGCAGCTGCAGTGTTTGCAGTGACCACAGGGGGCGTCCTGACCTTTGACCTTGTCTGGACACACAATAATCCTGTTAGATCTGGCTGTCTGAGGTGAGTAATTGAGATCTTCTAACAGCGATTCTGTAAAACTTTTTCAGCTTCAGGTAATCGGAGTTATAAAGTGACACATTTGGTGCACAGGTTTCCATAAAGTAGGTGAGAAGAAACAGCAGCAAAGTTCACACACAAAAAAACACAGAGTGGAGAAAATAAGTTTTTAATGGTAAATCGTCATACAGAACACACAGAATTTCTCTGAGGAATTTCACTATTCTGATCACAAAACATGGCTAAATAGTAGACAATGTTTAATAGATATAAATATTTTAATTCATCAGTTATATGATGTTGCCTCATTTGTTATATATATATAAAATAAAAATAAATAATTATTTACAATTACACTTTAATCCATGCATGTCCCTTCTGGAGTCTTCAGTGCTGAAATGAGTTTTTAATTCAGTAATTATTTTAACCGGGAAGTCAAACAAAAATAAGTCAGGCAACAACACATAAACCCACAGCTAGAATCAAATTGACGCAGTAATGGGGTAAAGTTTGATATAAAGTCATCAAAGAAACACGCTTTGGTGAAAACAAAAGTGTCAGATTATCAAAAGACAAGCCGAAGATCTTTCACACAGAGCAAATGAAATGCATAAGTTCCTCCTGGCTCTTGAAACCAGGTGATGATCTCGGTTACAATCCGCTGTCATCCTGCAACAGGACAGAAGTCACATGTTAACTTCATGTGTGGGATGGAAAGCGCGAGCTCTCAGTTGGCTGACAGAACTGTTAATAAATGTAAGCTTCATGTTAATGAGTAGACATTTTGGATGACAGGAAGTTTGTGAATCCTGCAGGGTTGCGTCCCTCAAACCAACATCCCTTAGTGCGCATATGAAAAGCGTTTGACTCCATAAGCATGTCAGCAAAAACATTTTTAGCCCCTTTTTCTCTCTATATGTTCAACCATGTGCTAAATCTGAGTTTAATCTTCAACCTGAGCAGATTCTCCTGTTCAAAAGTACATGTGCAAAATTAGAAATTGTTTTTTCAGCCTTGTAGGCAGCATTTATGCAGTCACATCAATAATTGCTGTGTCATGTCTCTTTTCACTGAACCTGGAAACGGTTCTAAAATGAATCCAAACAAGAATATAAAATCACACAATGTGGTCCCAGTTGTCAAATTATTCAGATCCATTTTCCTGTTTAATTCTTGTTACAATCCCAATATACTTTCTTCCTTGAAGGCATAAAACAGGATTAAAGCTACAAAACATTTTTCCCTTTCCTGTTTCTCATCAGTGACGGACCTGATAGAAATCTACAAGTGCAATCAAAACAGCACTTAAGCAACACAATAGGAAGCTGTAAAAGACTATAAGTCATATGAGGATAAGTTAGAAGAATGGTTGGCTCAGTCCCAGCAGCTAAACCACTTTGTACAGGTTATGTTATTTTATGGATTGTTCCAGTTTGATACAGCAGGCTTTATTTCTTCACTTACATCTTTGCTGTCACGACAGTCTCCGCAGAGGCATCCCAGACAACCGTTGATCACTTGGATGCCGCACAGCACAAGTTGCAGAAACCCCATGGACAGCAGTATGGAGAAGAGAACGACGTGCCACATCACGGCATTGTTGGGGGACTCGCAGATCGACCACAGAGTCTGGTTTACGAGGTAGCTGCTATTACCTCTGCAAGGGAGAACAGCGGTGAGAGCATAAGCCACGTCCAAGACACACACAGCATTAATGAAAGTACATGTGGAGGAGGCCGAGTTTGGGGTTGCGGGAAGAGAAAGTGTGATGGCTGAGCGAGATGGTGAGCGGAACAAGTGAGCAGTGCAGAAAGGAAGCACATGGAAAATAGAGAGGAGAGAATTTTTTAGCTGGAAAAATGGTACATTTGTTAGTTAGAAAGTGATTCACCGTGGAAAATTAAAGGAATGGTTTGACATTTTGGGAAATGCACTTTCTTAACTTTGCTGCTAAGTGAGAAGACTGATACACTCACATATGAGAGAGTGATGCTGATCCTCTCATCTAACGAAATAGTCATGTTTTGCAAAATCATTTAACAACTCAAACTATTTTAAGTGACTGATATGGAAAAGCCCTGAATGTGCTCAAAAAGTCTACAGTAACATCATAAGAAGGAAAACTCTGAACTCTATTGAAGGTCGTGAGTTTGATTAAAGTGGTGAGATTGTGTTTTCCGTATTTTGAATATTTCAAGACTCAAGTCCAATCAATAACTGTTAGAATTTACAATCGTCTTGGACAGAAAAAGATGCTGTGTGACTGACTAAAGTCTGTTCGCTGTGCACAGTAGGATAAGTACGGTAGCAAACAGGAGCTCAGCATAGCAGACGCCCATGCAGAAAAAAAAGGGGAAACTGAGGTTTGCTGGAGGAAGGATGGTCTGAGCTTGATTACATTTGTGTAATCAAACTTAGTTCCCTCTCTGTAAGCACTGCTGCCCTTTTTAAACTGCAGCTCATATTAACAAGGTGCTCGTATTTGTTAACACTTGTCCCATTTGCCTGATGGGCCTCTGTCGGGTGATTCATTTTAACCTGCCTATAAGCTGGTAAAATGATTCATTAGTGCTGCTCGTGTTATCCCTGTAGCTTTGGCATTTGGCTGGTCCATATTTTGAGTCACGTTGTTTGGAGTTGCCAGCGAGTGCACGAGGGAAAGTGTTCCTCATCTGAAAAGGTCAAGAACCGTAATCTGCAGATGATATATGACCTATCATCAGACTAAAAAAGAAATTCCCTCTCTGTGCATTAGGACTTGACAAGAAGAGTAGCAGCTTATTGTGAGGCAAACTAAGTGCTTGCTCAGTCTGCCCCCTACTGGATTTTAGAAACATTGCATTTATTATTATTATTTTTAGAACCATGAACTGAAACATCTCTGCTGTAAATCTGTTGGAGATAAAGAAGTGCAGAGACACATCAGCTGAACTGCTGGGAGAAGCACTCACGTGCCGAGGTCTTGAAAGGGGTATTCCCATACACCGTTCACCTGGCATATGGGTCCAACAGCCAGACCGGCTGACGCCACACTGGTGCAGTAGATTGCTCCAACCAGCCCAAAGGCAGAGGAGAAAACAGAACTGAGCATCTGAAAGAGAGACATGAGCACACTGTATTTGGCCATTTCGTCATTCGACCGTGTGAGTTACTGTCAAGGCCTTGAAGAGGGCCTCCACTTCAGGGGGGGTCGGATTTTTAGGATTTAGCTCAAAAAAGTTCCCTTATGTCCTCAACGTGCCTTAAATGGTAGAGAATGAGTTAGTCCCCATGAGCCTCTATGTGCTTAAACGGTTCATATTCCCAAATGTGTTTTTATTACACGGGTGTAGTGTTCATAAAATCTGAGTCACATAAAATAATTTTAATCTTAACCAAGGTTTGTAACTGTTCCACCATATGCAGCAGAATTTTTATTTACCCTGGCTCCCCCACCCATGCAGCCTGGCTTCAGTAGTGGAATCGTTCGATACCGCGATTGAATAGCTATCTTCATGTCAGCTGTGCAAAATCCATCCAGTGAGGAGGACCCAGAAATGTGGTAGTAAGAGAAACTTGACTTATGAAGATCAAGGTTAAGGTGAAACTGTCACAATCCAATTTAAAAAATATGTAATCAACAATGAGTTCACAGTAATATAAATCAAAAAATTATAAAATATGACAGAGAAATTAAAGGCAGATTGCACTGCTTTTCTTTACCATTCACTGTATAATGTAGGAGCAGTGAGTGTTGTTCACAGTGCATTAAATATAAGACTTTAATTAACATGTCTATGTGCTGTATTGCTAAAAAGCACACATGATTCTAGTTTTTCCTTCAGTCTCTGAGATGACATCGCCGTGGCCTTTGCCTTTTATAACCGATCATAATCAGTCCAGCCCCTACACTCACTTGCTGTATAATAAATGTAAATCCTCTTAATGACTTTACTCACCCTGCATCGATTACCACAGCAGCCTGTTCCACAGCAACCCTTGCCCCCAGCCCTGATAGCCGAGCAGCTTGGGCACAGCATCTGAAAAGTGGAAAATACAAAATGTTTTCTCATTTATCAAGCAGGACACATTGCACATGTGTTTGTGTGTTAAGTGCAAGCAAGAGTTTGAGAGCATTTAAAGTACACACATGCCTGCCTCTGCATTTGCATTTGTGTGTGTGTCTCTGCTCTCTTATCTCTTAAACCAAATATTTGTGAGTCGAGTTCTCTCTCTTGTCCCAGCAGGCACTGACATCCCCATAGCTGAGAGGTGTAAAGAAAATCAAACTTCCTGATCTTTGTTCCAAGCTGTTATGTCAGAGTAATAAAGATAAATGTCCTCCTACACAACTCAAAGGTCTCTTTATGCGATAATATTTTTTATTAATTAATTACTGTCCTTGGCAGCCTTTAAAATGTCAGCTAATGACGTTGTACATGAGATCAGACAAAACTTATCAGTCAAAGTTTCCCCTAAAACTCTGTCATGCACGTACAGCAGGAGTGTTCAGATCATTTAAGTCAAAAACTGTATAAAGCATGTGTAAATGTTACTTAAGTAAAAAGTATCAAAAATACAATTACTCAGTGCAAAAAAAAAAGCTTGAAAAATCTGTGATATGCATTCATACATTATACTTATATATATATATTTTAATCTTGTCCCTGCTTAGTATAAAGCAAACATTTTGTCTATTTTGTGGTGATTTAACCGATAACAGCATAATCACTTTAGTTCATTATATGTTTTTGTGTGTGAAATCTATTTTATTTAAGTAAATTTTGCCTCTTTGGCTTAAATATATAATATATAAAATAATATTTTAAGGTAAGGTTTGGCTAGTTTCTGATATGGACTACAATTTAAGTTTTGTTAAGAATTATTTATGGGAAGAATCGGGGTGTAAGTAACTTTAGCCTGCACAAAGTTTGAAACTTTTAAGGCAGTAGTGAAAAAAAATCAGAATAAAGTTATTACAAATGAAGCCAAAACAAAATCAAATTATTTGACAAAATTATGTCGTACTTCTATATAAAACAAAGTCTTATAATTAATCCACGAAACAATAAAACTTAATAAAAGCAAACAATAAGGTTTTTACAAGTTTACACAGTGAGTTAACGGCCTAAAAGCCCAATAAAACAAACTATAAAACGCCAAACCAGACTTGTAGATCTACACAGACCACAATCCATTACTCACAAAGAGGCCTCCTCCGATGAGCCCCCCCATGAGCCAGACCTGGAGGGAGATGTGATCATTTTCCTGTTGCTTCCCATCGGGGAAGAACAGCAGCAGGTTGGAGATCATGCAGATGAACGCTGAGGGCAGCAGGATCAGGCCCACCAGGCGGGCACACTTCCCTGTGCAACACATCTTTTTCTAAATTTATTTATTTCTTTTACCCGTTTGTCTCTTATTTGCTGCTGTTTCCTCTCGTTCTCTACTCTCACTGCGAGTATCTTTTCCCCTCTTTAAGTGAGAGGCAGGTCGGTGAAATGTGGGCTGAAACAAAAGAAGGAGGCGCATGAAGGCGAGAAGCTCACCCCTCTCACGCTGCGAAAGTCAAACAGTGTGACAGTTACAGCAGGAAAGAGAGAAGGAACAAAGGCCAGGTACTGGTGTGGTTGCCTGTAATCTGGTTTCAGGCCTCTGTCTCTTCTCGAGGCTCCCTGTTAAAGATGAACCCCCCTCGACAGAGAGACAAAACAAAACGTACACTACTTATTTACAAATGCTTAAAGCTTAAGCAAATGAACACAGAAAAAAGGAAGGAGGGGGTGTCTGTGTGTGTTTTTAGGGGGCTCTGTGTGCAGCTGGATGCCCTTTGATACCAGCTCCTGGTGATATCAGGCTGTTTGTTCTATTTATGGCCTACTGCAAACACAAAAGAGGGCTCGGCCGAATAAAATCTTTGTCAAGCAACCACAGATACAAAACCTACCTGACTGGCACACTGTGAGGAGTAAATTAATGAGCGTGTGTGTTAATTTAAAGCATCACAGACATGAGAAATATGTAAAACCATTCTACAAATATCTGTCATCCAAACCAAGATATAAGCTAATAAATAAGATATTTTGCTTTGCACATATTTT
Source organism: Scatophagus argus (assembly GCF_020382885.2). Lineage (NCBI taxonomy): Eukaryota > Metazoa > Chordata > Actinopteri > Scatophagidae > Scatophagus > Scatophagus argus. Next base: position 11,096,912 of record NC_058515.1, on the reverse strand, counting down.
AGGGAGCAACGAGACACAGGAATCAAATTTCTCGATTTCAAGAATGTGGGCTTCTTTCTTATCCAAATAATGAGACAAGGCAAAGCGAAAGTGATGATTAAATACACCGAAGGCGTCAAAAAACCTTAAATGAACTTAGAATACAGCAAAAGGAACTGCAACAGAACTGAGTGACAAAAATAAAACACAGAAGTAACTTGATAAAATCACACAACTTCTGTGTTAACAAATACACATGCTTCATCCAAATATTATGTACCAAATTTAGTACAACTGCTGGTATAACACACGTTATACACAGTTGACAATACACAGTGTATTTGTCAAATTGTGACAGTAATATTATTGCAGTCACGCTGTGATAATGAAAACATGTCATGCTCATACACAAAATGAAAAGCGCCAAAGTAAACCAAACAAAGTAGGCAGCTGTCCCAAACCACAAACCATCAGAAGGCCTCAAATTCACTGTTCAGCAGAGAAGTACTAGAAATTTGATTAATTGGAAATTTATCTGTTTCTTTGCAACGTCAAAGCATAAAGGAGTGCCTTACTGTGGACGAAATCTTGTTTTGATAGGTCACCTTTAATATTTCAGGTGTGCTTATGTGCTGCATGTTACTAAATAAATAATCAAATGACCACAAATGAACTCAGGAAGTCTTTCAGTAAAGAAGAACTGGTTGGTTTGATGCCATGTGCAGTCTGCAGTCCTGTTACAGTCATCAGGAGTACTGAGGACATGTCTACAGTTGTTGAACTTGTCATCTTCCGCTCATGCGTATCCTTTGGGTCAGAAAATTCATATTCATATTCATTCATTTAAAGATAAACATCCGGCAAGTCCTGCAGAGTGAATGCAAGATACATCAAACGCGCTTTGAGCCTTTCATACTTGAACTTTTGGGATTTTAACAGTGAAAACGAGAGTGTGGAGATCTAGCAGTGAGTCCAACAACATGAATAAATGAGATAATGTTCTAACTCGTAATATTGTATGTTTTAGCTGGTCATTGGTCTTTACTGTGCAGATTTTTTTGAGTGCGGAGTGTGAAGGAGTTTACATCCAGCAGTATGACTTTATTATTCTGATTCTGATTATGTTTCATTTAATTCACCTGAATGTTCTCAGCTTTGGTGACTCAGTACATTTAGTCAATAAAAAAAAATCATTGAAGTAGGTAGGTTTACTTTTACTTTCTTTGTTTACTTTGTATGACATAGCACATTATAACAGGCTCTTCCTGTTTAGTGTTGGCCACGGTATGAAAAAATCACCTGGCAGAAATCCCCAGGGTGTCTCCTCCACCAGTTGGGTCATCTGACCAAGAGCTCAGACGAAGAAGAAGCTTTTTCAGCTCCAATGGCAGGCAAGTGTGTTCTCGTATAATTATGTAAAAATGTTTTGAATACTCCTGTGTCGCATGTTTTAGGTGATCTGTGGTGAATGTGAGCAAAGCCTACTGTTACAGAATGAGCACACTGATGTCTCAAGGAGTGAAGTCAAAGTCAGTGATTTTGTTCGGTAATTTGGTTTAATTTGGTTTAATTCGTACACAAATATTGTAATATGTGCACCGTGCGTGTATCTGAATCTGAAAGGGTCTTTAGCCGTGCAGAGTTGTGGAAAGTCTTTCTGATCGCATTCCACATGGTGTCCATCTCAGTTTCACTTTTGGATTGAAAACATTCAGAAAATAATGATGAATGAAGGTGATGTTAATGTTGCATTTACAACAGCAATGGTATTTATGTCCTCTCCAGTGTAATCAAGACATTCTCTCCTCCCACGTTAATTCACTATCTTTACTTTTATCTTACACCTTGCTCTTCTTGCGAGGATTGTGTTCAGCCTAATGACTGAGTAATAGACTTTATCTGTTTGCTCTTTAGCCCCACCTACAGGCCGCCCAGTGACAATAACTGTGGGTGCCCTATGGAGATTTCAGTTGGACTCTCCACCACCCGGACCCCCCAAAATAACAGGTGAGTATAATGAAGACTCAGACGCCACCTTAAAAACACTTACTTAATCTAATAGGACAAGCCCTGCCTTCTAAGTCATTTTGGTGGCTGTAGCTGTTGGCGAATTGGACTGAGGCCAAGAAAATATTCAAAATATGTTGCAATGCAGCAGTTTATTTTTAGCTTCTTCTATGATATTCTACGAACAGTTCTCGACCTTTGAAACAATATTTTTAGAGTTAGATTTGTTTTGTAAAACCACAAATATGTCAGTGGATCTTTTTTTTTTCTAAATAATCTAAATAAATCTTACCCTTCTAGTTTCGGCCACATTAGTACAGACTGCTCTCATCCTGGCGCGAGTCACCTTTGGTCAGTACGCTCTTTCTTCCATATTATGACGTTTTATTGTCTTTCAAAGACACTCGGCTGTTCTGTAACCGCACAATGCTCTCGCCACCATGTGTCCACAGGTGTCGTTTATTTCAACGACTGCCCTCAACAGCCAAATATCCCCAACTACCTGTTAGGTCTGGCTTTGCTGACCCTGCTAATGGTGCCGTTTGTGTCTTTCCCCTGTGAAAGCAATGGCACTCGGTCACAGCAACACCCCAAAGGTTTCAGAGCCTGTCTGATGTGTTTAATATGTGTATTTATCCACATATGGATCCTGGCAGGTAAGGGTGCAGATGCCATATCTGGAAGAACTAAATTAAATTTTTTTCCCATGATAGATTAAGACTAAATGTTTTCTTTTTTTTCTCCACAGGTGATGTGTGGGTCTTCTCAGTCTATCAGCCCAACTATGATCCCACAGCAGCTGATGGGCTTTACTGTGATAAGACCCTGTACACGTTTGCTTTCTGGAATGCAGTGTGGGAGACTTTTGCGATTTGCGTCTGCCTGGCCAAACTCTGCAAAGGGCTGCTGTGTTGTGTGCTGTTGAGTCCTGCACAGGCAAACAGAGACTTTTACAGGAATGTTTGAGGCATGAGTGCATCACAGGTCGACACTGACTAGCAGTGATTTTATCATCATTTCTATACATCTTCAGCTTCTACAGCTTCTCATGAGTCAGATTCAGATTTGTGCGTGTGTGTGCGTGCGTGCATGTGTGTGTGTGTTTAACTAACCATCTTTTACACTATCAGTTAATTTGCCAATTGCTTGACTCAATCATTAGGCACTAATTGTTGCAGTAAAACTTTATGTTTATTTATGATTATGTGGTATATGTTTTTACTGGAATTTTTCTTCTTTTTTTTTATTTTAAATAAAGTTTCCGTGTAAAATGTGACAACATCGTGAACAGAACTTAGTTTTGTTGCCATGGTTGGATTAACAACATATGACGTCATTCAGCAGCCCACCAATGAGGTTTAGACGAGGTGTTCTGGTTGAAGTCCTTTTTCTTGTTCGTTACCGTTAGGTCCACGTCCCCTTTTTCTCGCGAGAGACATGTGGCAAAAAGTTAGGTCCCATCTGGTCGTGACAATCCCGTCCCACAGCGGTCGATGACGCTCAATTCGGCCAGCCAATAACATTAAGGTAAATAGTGCGCGTGCAGCTGTCATGAACCCCCGCCGCCTCTGCTGCTGTCGGCAGACCCGCTAGGCTCAATTAACAATTGTTTTAATCCAAGCTGTAAAGGGCGACATAGTTCACAACTGCCCGCCAGAAAAGAGCGAACAGGCTTCTCCTACAATGACAGGCAAGTTCACCTCTCTGGGTCACACATGTAGCAGTTTCTTTGTTACAAATCTTTACCAGGACATTTCACGTGTGTTTTGGCTCATCCTAAATGCTAACTATCCCTGCTCCGTTAAATCCTGCTGGTTTCTGTTATGCACAGACACGGTTAAAGAGCTCGTTTCAAAGTGCCTGCAGGCCCGGGACATGGCATACTGTCCATACAGCCGGTTCCCTGTCGGTGCTGCCATAATGACAGCAGATGGCGCTATAATTACAGGTAATAAACCAGCCTACTTAATCTGATGCTATTTCAGACTTCTGTTTAATTAAACGTTGCCTTTTAGTCCACTACATGTACAGCTAAAGATTATAATCCAAAAATACATAAATTTAACAACTCAAAGTATATTTTGCTGCTGGTAAGACCTTGAATGCAGGACCGTTAATGGAGTTTCTTTAACCTTTGTTTTTGATATTGTTACGTAATTAAAAGATGTGTAAAAGTTCTCCAGCACTGAAGTACACTAACCAATAACAGCCGGAAGGTAGTGTTGGAAAGTACTATATATAGAATAGTATATATATACAAGTGTATCAGTGATAATGCATTAATATATAACAACATAACATTTAGAGGTGCCTCTCTGAAGCCTATAATGATTATATTTTTACTTTTGGTATTTCAGACAAACTTTTAAAACAAATAACATTCAAAACAGATACTACAAAGACACTCATGAAGTGAGAGAGAAAGAATAATGTAATAACTCTGACAGTAAAATGTATAAAATGAGTTCTGTGAGTCTTTAAAAAGACAGTGTCTGTGTGTTTCCAGGCTGTAATGTGGAGAACGCCTCCTATGGTCTGACAGTGTGTGCTGAGCGGACAGCCATCCAGAGGGCCGTGGTGGAAGGACACAGGCAGTTCACCGCCATTGCCGTGACGTGGTGACTCTCTCAGTACACTGACATTACTGGCGCAGTAAGAGTGTCATGTAGCACGTGTTCTCATGCATGCGTCCTCTCTGCCTCTGCTCTGTGTAGTGATATCAAAGAGCGCTTCGTCGGGCCGTGTGGAGCATGTCGACAGGTTCTTATGGAGGTGAGACATCTCTTTTATGACCAGTTCAAATAGCCGTTATGAAAGTGCAGTATTGTGTCTGTAACTGCGCCATCGAAACCTAACTTTCTAAAACAAAATAAGGTTAAGTTGAACTGTATTTGAAACAGGTTGAAATATTCTAATTTATATTATAAATTATTATATTTTGCAGTGTATAATCCAGGAACACTAACTCTGCCCTGTCAGACCAATATCTGGGTACTGCAGTAAACACTGGGTGTGTGTGCAGTGAAAGCCACTGTATATTGCAGCCCGTTAAACATTGATGATAATAATTACCCAGCACAGTAAATTGTTGTAGCTTCCTCTTACAGTAAAGCAGCTGTTCAGTAAATTAGACTTGAGAAAGAGGATTTCTTTGTCTTTTTGTTTTTCAGTCACAATAAAACCTTTTACCTATACTTTCTTCGCCATTTGAAGCGCCCTTTTTAGGTTATAATCAAGACCAAACAACACATAACTTTGTGGTGTCAGATCACATGAAGTGCTTGTTTGGTACAACATAGCTTAACATATGTATTCTGTGTAATGCAGTCCGTCAATATTAAAAACTGACACTTTCTGGCTGTTTTTGCATGTGCATATTTTTTGTCCTTTACTACTGTACATTACTTTTTCTCACCAGTTTGGGTCAGACTGGACTGTATACTTGACCAAGCCGGATGGATCTTACAAAGAAACCAGCCTCGCTGAACTGTTGCCTCTGGCCTTTTCCTCAGCTCACCTCGAAAAGAACTGATGAAGCCTCAGCAGCATCTTTAGACATCACCGCTTACTGCTTTAGTACTGTTTAGCTACAATGTATCTGGCAACACTGCTAAAAAGGTAAACAATAAAGCACATTTTACCCTAAAAACGTCTTATTGTTATTGTTGTTATTATTATAAGCAAAGACTTTACTAGAGAGCTCTAAAGATGACGTCTCAAACGTCTATGTCACGTGATTATGTGGGCGGGTCCGAAATCAGTTTCCGGAAACATGGAGGCTGTTGTGAGTGATGTGGTGGCTCCCGAAGACCTTCTAGTAAGTTTTCAAATTATTAAACCTCTGTCGTTGCTAAAACATACACGGTGACAAAAGATCGAGACTCACTGATGTCCTTACAGCGTGTGTTTACCCGGTAAGCGCTGAAACTTGGGTAAATAACGGCCTGTCGGAGTAATCTTTGTCGCGTCACGTAGCTAGCAAAATGCTAATGATGTTTGGGATCAAAAACTGGTCTCGTCATCGCAATTTCCGATAACGGAATTACGTAAGTCGTGGTATTATCGATTTGGGAATTATATGTACTTGTGTGTATGTTAATGCTATAGCAGGAGGTGGACTTTTAAGTTACTTTGGCTCCTGTTAACTCAAAAAAACATTACATCGTAATTGCTACATGTGCCAAAAGAGACTCAAAAGGCGAAGCGTAATGTCCGCACAACACGGTGTGTCTGTCCCACTCCCCTCCTGTACAGGTGGTTTAATTTAATGTCACACAAATTTAAGTAAGATACGTACAGTCGGACGGCTTCTGTCTTGTTTTGACAGAAATTTGAGAAGAAATACAACAGCGAGCTGGCGAAGGGAGCTGTCTCCAAAGAAACAAAGTTTGAATATGCTTGGTGTCTGATCAGGAGTAAATACACAGTGGATATCAAGAAGGGAATTGTGCTCTTAGAAGGTGAGTTCATCAAGAAAAAAATATTTTTAATATTTTAAACACAGAAAAGTAAATCAGTTCATTCACTGTAATATAAAGTGTGAAAACCATGTCTCCCCGGAGCCAAAGGTGACAATTTCAAGTGTCTTGTTTTGTCCGACCAACAGTCAGAACCTCAAGTTATTCAGTTCACTTTCACGAGGGAATTAATGAAGTTCAGCAAGTATTTGACATTCTCACTTAAAGAAGTGAACCAGATAGTTAATCAGTTTTCAGAATTGTTTCTGCTGATCAGCCAATCACAAAATTGGGAAGTTGTTTCAGCTCCACCTGGTTACCTGTTGATACTGAGATGCTGTTTTTTGCCTACTGGTATTTCAGGGTCCAGATATCTAATCTAATATCTAATATCTAATATCACTGTTAATACTACTCAGATAGTGTCATGCTCTCCACAATATAAACCTGATTTTTGGGAAAAAAAAGAAAGAAAGAAAATAGTGATGATGTGATTTGGCTGTGCTTTCACTTAATCAGACAATTGTGTCACTTGATCATATTGCAGTGTCAATAATACTTTGATTGATTGTTTAGCCCTACTGCAAAATGATGACATATTAGCTTGTTTTTTTTTTTACAAGTGAACAATTTAAATAATTTCGTTTTTTCTTGTAGAGCTCGTTCAGAAAGCTTCCAAAGACGACTCTCGGGACTTCTTGTTCTACCTTGGAGTGGCCAACTACAGGCTCAAAGTGAGTGTCATTGTTGAGTCTGTAGACTTTTCTAGCTGAGTGCAATTCACTTACATTAAAATTGTAGCATTTTCCCGATTTTTAATGCCACCCTTACATTTGCACACATCTGAGAGCACTTCCCCTTTCCTCTAGGAATATGAGAGAGCCCTGAAGTACGTCCGAACTCTTCTAAGGAACGAACCGGGGAACAAGCAGGCTCTGGAGCTGGAGAAACTCATTGACAAGGCTTTGAAGAAAGGTAAGAACCAAACTCTCGTAACAGACTTTGTCATTTACTCAAACCTGTTGTTAGACTGAATAAATCCAGAATGCTGACTCTCACCTGTTGTTGTCCAGATGGCTTGGTTGGCATGGCCATTGTCGGGGGAATCGGCCTTGGAGTGGCTGGTTTGGCTGGCCTTATCGGCTTGGCTGTGTCAAAGGGAGCTGCTAAATCCTAACCTGGACACTGGACCACATGTCCTCATTTTGCTGGACTGACGCACTAATCCTTCCCCTGAATAAAAAGTTAAAAGTTTGTGGAAAAAGCCTGAAGGATGTAACATTTTGATTTGAAGTTGCTGAGGAACTGCAGCACATTAAAGGGTTTGAATAATGCCAGTGAATAACCTGTTGTCATGTATTAACAGGGTTGAGATTCACCGTGACATTACTTGTCTATTCACACTCAAAGTATCGCACTTTCTTATTATTTCTGTAAATAAATTAAAATTGTTGAGGTGCATCTAAATTTTATGTATGCACTGCAGCCTAAACTTCTTAAGTTGACATTTACTTTCTATAAAAAATATGTTTATGAAAGCTCAGTTGAGGTTCTGTAAATCCATTGTGGAGGAAAGTGTTATTGGTGTAGCTTGTAACGCCAAAAGCGGCTGAGTGGTTTGTTTGCTGATGAGGTGACGCCGACTCTGCCAAGTTATTGCAGTTATTTTGGACGTGATGTTTCTTTTCATTTATTCTGAATACAACTTGGAAATAAAAATTAATACCTTATCATGTAAAATGAACTACTTAACCTGTACTACATTTAATGGGTTGTGTTTTCCATGTCGTTAAATAAAATGATTTTGGATTGAGAGGTTTTCGTTCCGTTCTCAGGAAATTGCTGTCAGGTATTGTACACACAGGTGGATCTTTGAGAGGAGAGGACGTACAACAATTTCAGCAGCTTTATTGTCTTGGTCAACAAATAAAGCTTTTGTCCTATGAAATAAAATGGTTATTGCGGAAGATAGCTTTGTGTAATTTAATCAGACTTTTGATTATAAAGTTGTCAGAAGTATTGATTTTTCTATACCTTTGGACCGTTTCTAAAGTTCTGGAGCTCAGAAAAGGCAGGTGAGATTTTGATTTCAGGACTGTGCAGATGTTGACTTTATCACAAATGTGTTGTTGTGGGTCTCCACACTCTGATGCAAACAACCCATCTTTAATTTCCCCATGAGGATTAAGACTGTTATCTAAACATTAAGAGTTTGTGTTATGTCTTTAAGTGTCATGAAGGGGCAAGAGGCTGATTCTTCACTTACATTAGCTGGCAACCGTTTATCAAAGTCATTTTCATATAAACACTTAGAGAGAAGCTAGAAGCAAATACTAGAAGCAAAGTCTAGTCTATAACTCAGTTCTTATCACTGTATTGACTAATCAGATTATGACACATACAGTATACAATGCTCATTGATGTTTGATGAACATTGTGTACAAGTCCATGTGTTGTTAGTTTTTGGCACTAACATTGGGCTGTACATGTTTGCACAAAATCATGTGTGGCCTAGTTCACTTGCACTGATCGTCCACACGTCTTGATGTCCCCGTGGGCGATTCAAGTCACTGTTTTACGACAGGAAGGCTTGCGGCGTTATCAGTCTCGTGGGATGTTATTCATTAACTCACCTGACAGGACCGAAACTCTACAGGGGCAGATCAGTGAAAACAATAATCTTCTTTGGTGTGAAAGACATGATTGAGTGGGTAAACGAAAAGAAACCAGGCATCAGGGTGGGTAAAATGATCTCGTATCCAAACAATATGAGCTTAATAACTAATCAAAGTTGGACTCTTCAGACTCATCTCATGCATAAAAAACTTGCACACTCAAACATCAATGATTAGTCACAGCCAGAGTAATTCAGATCAGCTTCAGTAAGTTTCAGTTACAAAGGCCAGTGTTCATTGATTCCGCACTGGATTAAACACATAGCTGAGGGATATGAATGAGTAAAGCCATGAAGAAAGTGAATCTTTCTGAGAACATGGTGTAGTGCATGTAGTGCAAGTCACACCCTGTATACATGTCATCACACAGCAATCTGAAGTTACTGTATAATCCAGTTGAACAGCAGTTTATTGTCACTTTATGTTACTGCAGGCACAGAGACAGACAATAAAATTTGATTTTTGTCACAATGTTATGTGCAGTTATTGTGTAATTTTAACTTCCCTTTTATCTTTTTACTGTCCTGATGATACTCTCAGATTTTATTGGCAGAGTACAGGCCTAAAGGCATAGGTAGCAAAAACTGTAACTGTAATCATATTTCTGGATTCAAATCCTATTGATCACATTTAATAATTTGGTTGTCTTCTTGCCATATGACAGCTGTAGACAAAAAGAGCCAACTGCAGAAGTGGAAAAGTGACATTTTGTAGGGTTTGATAGTGCCACCAAGAAGTTGCCTTTTGCCTCAACAACTGCTGGATGGATTGCATAGAATTTATGTCTCATACTTTTGTTCCTCCTCCCACGAGGAATCATAATAACTTTGGTGATCCCTTCACTAAACACCTGCAAAACTGCTAACATTCCTATCGGCTGCACTTTGTATTTAGTGCTAATTAGCAAATGTTAGCATCTTAACACACTAATCCAACATGGTTAACGTGGTAAACGTGTAGTCAAGGTCATGTTTCCAAACAACGGTCTCACCATGATGAAGCGGTTACTGTGGGGACCAACATCATCACGCAAGAGTCTCAGCTTTACAGACATGCTCACTTTGTGCAATTCCAAGACTGTTCATAGACTCCAGTATGCAGAAATATTCAAATACATATGAAAGGAAGACATTTATACTGCATGTTAAAAAAACCGAATGGGACTCGTATAAAGTGGGAGACTTGTGGTTGCGTACAGAGCCCATTTTCATTAAAATATCTTGAGCCAAGAGGTTGACTGACCCCTTAAAAATGGCCATGAAAGTGTTTTTGTTTAAACTGCTAATACCACTGGCTATTTTATTTCTTTCAGTGAAGCAGCACACACAGACCTCTTTTTAAACTGTATTTATCTTATCTGTGCAGTCTTCTGTCTTGTCTGTCCACATCACATGTTCATCGCACCTCTCTTTAATGAGTCATTCCTAGAAAGTACATGCTTCTTTCCTGGGAGGCTTGTCACTTTTTTTTAAAAAATTCATATAAACTTTGTTTTCTGAGACAAAGCCCCTATGGCATTTGCATGTAGTAACACAAACACAGCAGTGACCGATGATTGGCCGAGCTGTAAAAACTTGCTCTGCAAACAGCCCAGCCATAAAATGTGACATTTATGGCTGGGCAGGATCCAGTTTCCAGAGGAGCTCAGGTAGAGATGAAGTGAGATGAGGCAGGCCAATGAGTTGATTTACCTGCAGTTTGAATTTCTCCCTGTTGTGAACTCTGTTTTTAAGTGCATTTTCCCAATATGAAGTAAATTTAAGGCACTTTTTATCTCAGTGTTCAGGTGCTCTCATGCTGATGTTATAATGTTTATCATGTTCACCATCTTTGCAAATTAGCGCTAAACTCAATCAGCGGTTAGGGTGTCGGACCCGTAACCGGTGGATCGCTGGTTCGATTCCCCGTCCCGGTGTCCATGGCTGAGGTACCCTTGAGCAAGGTACCTAACCCCCACTGCTCGCCGGGCGCTGCACGCGGTCGCCCACTGCCCCGGGTTTGCTGTGTGTGTGTGCACGTCACTTGGGTGGGTTAAATGCAGAGAACAAATTTCGTTGGAGTGAGTTCCCTCCAATGACAAAATATGTCACTTTTATAAAGCTGAGATGAATGTCATTGACTTGGCAGCTATTTGTTCACAAACCAAACCACTGGGCAAGTTTAGATTTGGGCCTGATGATGGCATGATATGAAAAGTCAAGAGATCAGCAAAGTTATTAAAATTCATCCTCACGTGAGTGTGCATGTGTGTAACAAATTTTATTGCTGAGACACTAAAAACCACAAATATCAACCTCATGGGGGCGCCACATGTTATTAGCCTTCACTGTTATCATGAAAAGATGTGATTCCTGAGCTAATCAGTTTATTTAATCACTAACAACAGCAGCCTCTTAATAACTTATCAACAGGTTGTTTTACCAGAAGAAGTTTATTTCCACTCTCTCTCTGTACTGAGGGCTAATAGTTCATGTGCTGTAGTGTGGTAAGTGAGTGAGTATTAAGTAAGAGTAAGTAAACTGTTTGCAGTTTATAAATCAATGTGTGAGTTTCTTTAAAATCTCCACGACTTATCTTTATTGTCTCCAATAATTGCTGTCATCTCATTCAAAGTGCTGTAAATAGATTTTGATTAATTTTTACACCCATTTCTGTGTCACTGTTGACTAAACTGCCTTAGCAAACACGTCCTTGTTCCAGAAAACCGATGTTTAGATCAGGTTTATTGCAGGTGGATTGTGTCTGTTTCTGGAAACTCATTCTTCACTCTTCCACAAATCTCACCTCTGGAGGTATTTGTCTGAAATCCAGGTTAAGATTTATCTTAATATTATCAGTGTGTGAACTGTGTGCCCCGGATTTGGTAACGCTGACCCAGCAGCTATCAGGAGGATTATTAATGAGGACACACAAACACAGAGACTACAGGATGAACTGACTAACTCTGGTCCTTTGTGCTTGTGCTCCTCGCTGTGACTTCAGCCCTCAAATTAGACCAGTTACATATTGGTACTTTTCCAAGATGGCAGAAACAACTGGGCGTGATGCTTAGTGATAGTGAGTTCATGTCTGATGGCCTTGAGTTTTTCAAATACAAACAATAAATCTAACAAGGGGTAATTTGGCTTTATTAATAAAGTACTTTGTGAATATAAAGCCACTTAAGTATGAAACTTGGGGTATGAAGATACAAATATCATTGCAAATAAACAATTACAAACCTTTAATAAATAGCTAATTATGCTTAATTGACCGTCAAATTTAATGATTTGTCAAAATCGGTTCACAAAGCAGAGCAAATGTGATCGGTTATTTGCAGTCCGATGCATTTTGAAGGGAAAAACGTGATTGAATATGTCTGCTAAACATACACAGTGCGGCGTCATTAAGTGAGACAGATGACCATTGGACCCTGAAAGTGAGCCGATAAACACCTGTTCAGTTTCAGGGGTGTAAAATGAAAAAAAAAAAAAGAACATAGAGTGTCTGTGAGGTGAGCCAAAGGGGGAGGAGAGAAAGCGAGTCATATAAATCATTATACCTTTCTGTTGAGCTGAACACATCTCACAGTGGCAGACCAGACACACACCACACTCAGAAACTCACCAACTCACCAACTTGCTTTTAGGCAAAATCAGATGCTCTGATTTTCTTCATTAAGATTCATTGATTTGAAACAAAAAGATCTGGATATTCTTTTGGTCGACTGCTGGGCCAAGGAGGGGTCATGGATCCAATTGTGGAAGTAGTGGCTTTGGTGCTGGGGTTCCTGGGTTGGGTGATGGTGGGGGTGTGCCTGCCGAACCGTTACTGGAGGACGTCCACCGTCGACGGGAGTGTCATCACGACCTCCACCATCTATGAAAACTTGTGGATGTCGTGTGCGACAGACTCAACTGGGGTTCATAACTGCAGGGAGTTCCCGTCACTGCTGGCTTTGAGTGGTATGTTGACCAAAAGGAAAAACTCTGTCATCTAACTGTGACAAATCATTTTAACAACACAGTTCAAGTTTTTAATAAGTCATTTCAAATTGTAAAAAAGTAGTTATCTTGCATGAAGCACTATTGCTTTGTCATGAAAAAAATGATGATGCCATCAAAAGTGTCTGTGAATGGACAGTTTCCAGATTTATGGGTCCTTAGACTGAACTTTTGCTCTGTTGAACTTCAAATGTTCATAACAATACATGTTTATAGGCCAACATCAAATCTTGCAAACAGGCCATAATCCCATGACTCCTTTAAAGGTAGATGACAAGTAAAAAGTGAAAGTAAAGTAAAGTGAATTCATCAGCTGTTTTTGTCTTTTTCAATACTGCACTCAGGTTACATCCAAGCGTCTCGTGCCTTGATGATCACATCGATAGCGTTGGGCACCTTTGGACTGGTGGCGGCCCTGATAGGATTAAAGTGTTCGAAGGCTGGAGGGGAAAATTATGTTCTCAAAGGGAGGATTGCTGGCACTGGTGGGGTCTTTTTCATACTTCAAGGTAACAAAATTGAAAAAAAAAGTGTATTTTAGGGAGGGTAAACCATTGAGATTGAGTCCAAAGTTAATAAAAGTTCTGTTCTTTCTGACAGTAAAGCCATCATAATGCATTACCCTATAAAACAATAAAAGAACCTGATCAGAGCTCTGAAAAAGAATATTACATAATCAGATCAATCATCAATAAATTTCTACACCTAATTTTCCAGACTTTGGACCTATATGTGCAACTATCTGCTTTCTCAGTTATTAAAAAACACTCAATTGATCCTTTTTCCTATCAAAGGCCTGTGCACAATGGTCGCAGTATCCTGGTACGCCTTCAACATCACGCAGGATTTCTTCGACCCTTTCTATCCTGGGATAAGGTGAGATATTAGTGGTGGTGGGAGTGGAGAAGGTTGACAAGAAGGTCTGACACGAGTGTTGGCCGACTGAAACTCTGCCGTGTGTTGCAGGTATGAAATCGGAGAAGGGCTTTACATCGGCTGGTGCTCCGCTGTGCTCGCCATCGCCGGAGGAGCCTGTCTCACCTGCTCCTGCAAAGCTGGCACACAGGAAAAATTGTGAGTTCAGTTGGGACTGTTTGGTCCCTCTCCATCTGCCAAAATATAATAAGCATACTTTTACTATATCAAATGATACAAATGATCAAAATGATTAAGTTAGAATCAAGTTAGGATGATTAAATCTCCGGAGAAAATCAACATACAGTTGAAGAAAAAGAAGAAATAGGCAACATGCACAAATAAATGTACCAACAGAGTTTAGACAAGAGAAATTAAATTGATTCTTTTAAGTATTTCTATTTTGGTTTACTGTTTATTTTTGCTGAATGGTGAAATGTTTTCCTGTGGAGGACTTCGAGAGCACTGAAAATCTCTGGTGCCTTCCCGCGGCAACCCGTTTGTCAATTCTCATGTGGGATGTATATAATAGTAGCTCTGATTGGACATTTTCATGTGAACTTCTTGTTTCTGACAGACTGAATGCTTTATTTTAAAGGGTAACTGGTTGGTGGTGATCGACTAACCCTGTGGGATTGCTTGTTGATTGTGCACATAGACGGGGGGTGAAAATGAAACAGAAGCACCAGGTTGCGGGTGTGTTTGGAGTGACAAAAGCCTGACCAGGCCTCAAACTGGTTAAAGCTGATCAATATTAAAAATGAAGTTTGGTGCCACCTACTGGTATGACTTTAAAAAGTCCCTGGTGTTTGTACACACATGGGATTAAAACAACACATATCAATTTTCACAACACAAAGCCTTCTTATAATTTGATTATGGAATAGGATCATTTTCACTGAAGACAAGAAAACTAAACACGGTTAAATTCTGTTTAGCTGCTTCAGTTTTAAGGTCCTCGTATTCTGCCACACTGACACAAGTCATTAATGTTACTTGTAACGCCTGTTGTTTTCCGTTATGACAAGTCAGAGTGTCTTCTGTGATGAAGGCCTATGAAATCTTCTCAGGATTGTTGATTTTTCAGACGTAAAGTGATTTAGCACCCATCCTCTGTGACTAATGCTTTTGTTTAACCGTCTTGTGTTGCAGCCCTTTGCCCTATCAAACCAGGGGAACCGTGTATTCTGGAGTTGCACCAACCAGAAGCGTGGCTGCTAGTACTTATGGAAGAAATGCTTACGTTTGAGCAGGATATGAAAAAGGGGGCGTGGCAGAGTTAAACTTTTTTCCTCAACTTGCTTTTTGCTGACACATTTAACATGTCCTCGTGCTCAGTTTTTACACTGCAGTTGGAGCTTTTTGTCCATATGTGGAAAAGCAAGTGGTCCATCAGATGTTCACTGGTGGAAATATTGTATATATAATCACAATACGAAGTGTGTAAATCTGTAAAAATGACAGCACTGAAATGATAGCATCGAAGTTGTCAAAGTTGTAAAAAGCTAAGCTGCTTATCACTGCGCAAACATACTGTACGAATGTGATGATTCTATTTATGCTTCCTTGTTGATGTTAGCACAAACACATTCACTTGTTTCCGAAGGAATCAGTCATTTGGTGATCTGTCTGCACACTTCTAGACATTTGTATGGGAAGGTCAAAAAAACTGCGATCATCCAGATATTTGTATGCTGTTTTTGTACAGTTTTATAGATGGTACCTGAGAAAGAGGAAGAGGGAGTAGTTTTCATTTTGATGTTTTTGTTTTTTTTGTTTTTTTTTACTTTTGCACAATAAAATGTGTCATGCTTAACATTTCAGTTTGATTTTGTATTCCTACAGTCAATAAAGTTATGATTGTACTTACAAGTTATGCCGGCACGAGCATATCAGATGAGTGGTTCTCAAACATTTTCATGTCAAAGACCCCTAAACTGACACAAATGACACACAACCCTTGTTTGCTTTTATTACATAAAGTATATGAAGTCCAGGACCAAAATAGTCGTACATTCTGGTACCATATTACCTTTGGATACATGATGCTCCATTGTTGTAGTTGTTTCCATTTTTCCATAGTGCCAAACTGATCTGCAAGTACACTGACCTGAATGGGAAAGAAGAAAAAAAACGCTGTACACATGTATTTAAATTATTGATTAATTAGTTATTATTTGATAAATTAAAACACACGATACATTGACTTTGTAGATCTGGCATGTAAGTTTAATAACAATTAATTCTTTATTAGTAATGATTAACTTTCGACTTTTCTTCCGTAAAGACACGCAGACGGTTATTAACTTTAAATACGCAGTAGTAAGTAATTACTATACAAGCACTGTGGTGATGCTGGGATACAGCACATGCCACCTCTTGGCCCATGCAGAGATATGGGATCAGTGTTAAAATAGCCCCTCCAATGAGAGCAGCCCACGTTTCTCGACGAACCCGGATGTGCGGCACGCCGACCAACCACGGAAATGTAGGGCAGAAAGGAAAAGGAAGACGACACCAGAGGCAGAAAGGTTTCGTGTACAGAGTGTACAGGCTGTCAGCTGTTCAACTTCTCCATCATCATGTTACGTGAAAGTGTTTTAAGTTCAGTTTTGGTCCACTGAGTCCCCGTCGAAGTGGGGAAAGTGCTGTTTAATCGTTGCAATTTCAGCAGGAACCTTTTAGCTACGTGCCTGATTTCCACACGGAATACTGTCAGACCGGGACCGTAAATAATATACCGTCGTAGGTGTTACTGCGGTTCGGTAGAGGGGAAAAACAAGAGGATTTTATTAAGAAAAACCACCGTTTCAATGAAACAAGTCGGCATTTTTACTCGAGGTGAAAGCAGAGTCGTTAAGTTTGCTGGTTTCGGTGACAAAGTGTGAATAGTTTCAGTGATGGATTCGTGTCGGCGGACAGGACTCAGCGGGGTCCTGTGCTCCCTGTCACTGCTGTGTGTCATCCTGGACATCCAGCTGGACGGTAAGCCTGACTTTACATGCAAAGCAAGTTTTTAAAAGCCTTCTTGAACACTAACACAGGCTTTTTCTGTACGTCTCTTGCTTGTTCGTTGTTTCTGGCTCTTAAAAGTTTCCATGGCAGGTTATCTTAGCTAGGTGAGGTTACGTTATGCTCCACCCGTCTGAAATTTGCTCAAAACGAAAGTCACTGCCGCGTTATTAGTCAAATATGCAAAGTATTTAAGTCGCAAATGCTAAATGTAACAGGTATATAGGATGTTTCTTCTTGGAATTACAATGAGTACAGGCTCTGTTTAGGATCCCCTTTCCTGTCAACAGGATCTACACCCCCGTTATTATCTCATTAAGAATGACATAGTTGTCTACCTGTTAACACACTCCACACACATCTATGTCTGTGATGTATTTCTAGCGAGGCTCAAGCACCGTTTTATGTTACAGGGGTCCTGGGGGCAACTCATGTTGAGATTGAGCACCACTTGGAGATGGGCCGCAAACTTCTGGCTGCTGGTCAGCTGGCCGAAGCCTTGTCCCACTACCACTCTGCTGTGGGTAAGGTTACACACAGACATGCAGAGAGACACACACTTTTATGCTCTCACCACTGGCTGACATTTTCAGTCTGCATCTCTGCTCCACTAATGCTTATCCTCTTCCATATTTACACTTAAGTACCCTTACTTACTTGCCACAAAATGTTCCAACATTTTACAGAGGGAGACTCTAAGAACTACCTGACGTACTACAAGCGAGCTGCGGTGTTCCTGGCGATGGGGAAATCCAAATCCGCCCTGCCAGACCTGACCAGAGCCATCCAGCTCAAGCCTGACTTCCTGGCTGTAAGTTCACCTTGTCATAACAAGAGAAAGTAGCAAATAATTTAAGAAAATAGTTTCCTTAATTTGTGTCTGTGTGCTCACAATATTTATTTCTGTCTCTTGGATCTCCTGTTTTGTTTTGTCTCCTGCATATCCTCTAATCATCCCGTCTCTTTACACTCTGTCTCTTTCCGTCTCTTTACACCTGCACGTCCAGGCCAGGTTGCAGAGAGGGAATATCCTGTTAAAGCAGGGCAACACACAGGAGGCCAGGGAGGACTTTGAAGCAGTAGTAAGTTTATTGCCGTTTCTGTCATTTTAGTGCATTTGCTCAAACACCAGACTAATGCATGTGGTTAAAGGAGGAGCTTTGTCTGTTTTCAGCTGCAGCGCTCTCCAGACCACGGAGAAGCTCGGGATCAGCTGATGAGAGCCAACGAGCTGGAGGAGCTGCAAGAGGAGGCCCATGGTGCATACCACCAAGGGGACTATAGTGCTACCATCAGTGTGCTAGAGAGAGTCATTGAGGTGTGTGGTACCTTACAGTACCTGTATGGTACCACCATGGTGTTATTTATCAAATGTCTGTCCAGAATATATTTTTGAAAGAAGAATTATTCTTGCCTTTTGCTGTTGAGCTGAATTAGTTTGCATGTCTGTTTACTCTTTCTTTCCTCAGATCTCCCCCTGGGATCCTGAGTCGCGGGAGCTTCGTGCAGAATGTTACATCCGAATGGGGGATCCCCAGAAAGCCATCCAGGATCTGACACCGACCACGAGGCTACGCAATGACAACCGTGCTGCCTTCCTGAAGCTCAGCATGCTACACTACAGCCTTGGAGAGCACCACGAGTCACTCAAGTGAGCTTTGCTTGCTGGAATAAACAAACTACATTGATTCAGGCAGCAGAGTCATGCAAAAAAGTTGATTTCCATCTGGAGAGCATCTGTTTCACCTTGTTGCTTTGCTTTAGTCAAAATGTGCTTCTTAATCTGTTTCTGTCCAGTCACATCCGAGAGTGTCTGAAGCTGGACCAGGATGACAAAGAGTGTTTCAGCCACTACAAGCAGGTGAAAAAGCTCAGCAAGCAGCTGGACTCTGCAGAAGAGCTAATTCAGATGGAGAGGTCAGTACTCCTGTAGGACTGATGCACTTTTCTTTCCAAAGTCATGATCATCTTAGGATATCTGCCATGAATTTACACGATCTGTGCTTTAAAATATGCGTCTTTTTGAAGTAAATACTGTCAGCCACTTCAAAGTAAGCCAAGGCATGTGGAGCCTGGAAAAACTGAAATGGTTAATTCCCAATTGTGCATGCAGCATGTTATCATTCTTCTTTTGATATCTTTTGACACTTAAACCAAACGGAAATATGAGGAAAGAGGAGCCAACCCAGTTAACCTAACTAATTACCTTTACCCAATATTCTGTTTACTTACAATCAGATATCAGGAAGCCATTGATAAGTATGAATCAGTGATGAAGACGGAGCCAAATGTCCCATACTACACCAACCTGGCCAAAGAGAGGATCTGCTTCTGCTTTGTCAAGGTGAGAGAAAATGAGACGATCGGTGAGTTTAAGGTTTATTCTTCAACATGAAATTAAAAATCAACCACTTTGTCCCTCTGTGCTTGTGCCTGTAGTTAAAGATGGCTCATGAGGCGATAGATGTGTGTTCAGAGGCTCACCAGAGAGACCCTCGAAACGCTAACATCCTCCGAGACCGAGCCGAGGCGTACATCTTGAACCAGGACTATGAGAAAGGTTAGAGGACTCACTTTTCACGGTGACAATGGACTTCAATAAACTGACCTGCATGTTCCTGTTTTGCTGCAGTCATGAGAGCTGATTGTAAACAAAACTGGTTTAACAAGAAACAGAGCGATCATAATGTTGGCATTGAATTTGGAAAAGAAAGAAAGAGAGATCTTGCGTCTGCACACGTACAAAACTAAATGCATCGTGTCCATGTTAGTAGATTCTTTATGGCTTAACAGCAAAAATACCGAAACCCACAAGGCACAACACAGGTTCAGACCATTAATCAGAATATTGTAGTCTTTAATGGTTTAATGATGGCAAAATTAAGCAATTTTACAAAACAAAACAAAATTTAGTACAGTCCAGATGCTATTTGAGCCAAAGTGTGGAAAACAGACATTTATTTTTTCAATGTTTTGCTTCAGCTGTGGAGGACTACCAAGAGGCAAGAGAGTTTGATGACAACCATGAAATACGAGAAGGGCTGGAACGAGCACAGAAACTGCTCAAACTCTCGCGTAAGAGGGACTACTACAAGATCCTCGGAGTCAGCAGGTAACCAGCTCGATTACTTGGCTCTGGACTGATAGCAAATACATCCATTGTAGATTATGTTTATTCAACAGATCATGCCAGCTGACTCTAACAAACTTTATTCTCCTCAGGAATGCTAACAAGCAGGAGATCATCAAGGCGTACAGGAAGCTGGCACAGCAGTGGCACCCGGACAACTTCCAGTCCGAGACTGAGAAGAAAGAAGCGGAAAAGAGGTTTATCGACATTGCGTCGGCTAAGGAGGTCCTCACTGACCCAGGTCAGGAGATGATATTGACTATTTTAAGTTATAGGAACATAGCGGACACTTTTGTGTATTTTTTATCAGGGGACCTCAGTGAGTCCGTTCTCTGGTTGTAACATAAAGTTGGAAATCCGAGGAAACAGTTAGCCTGACTCGGTCCAGAGTAAGAAAATGCACTTAGCAGCACCTCAAAAACAAAAACTGAAGCAAAGGTTCACTGACAAGATGCATCATAACTCAAAACAATTTGGTCCCAAAACAACAGAAAAAGTAAGTACGGTAATAGCACTAAAGCTGTGACTTAAAATGTGCTTCCACAGTTTAGCAGTCGGATCATAATGAAAT
This sequence comes from Scatophagus argus, assembly GCF_020382885.2. Classification (NCBI taxonomy): domain Eukaryota; kingdom Metazoa; phylum Chordata; class Actinopteri; family Scatophagidae; genus Scatophagus; species Scatophagus argus. The sequence goes on along the minus strand of NC_058515.1, from coordinate 11,076,183 downwards.
GTAAGTGTCATCGCAGTAATGAAATAGCATCTATGCATCATCTTCAGCTATCATTTGACTTTCAGTCTTTCATTTATCTCTCCATCCTTCCTATTGTCCTACCAGAAATGAGGCAGAAGTTTGACGCAGGCGAGGATCCCCTCGACCCTGAAAATCAGCAAGGTGGAGGAGGAAGAGAACAAGCCTGGCCTTTCCACTTCGACCCCTTTCAGTCCGGCGGCAGCTTCCACTTCAAGTTCCACCATAACTAGATTTGTGGACTTGACGACCATGAGGGGCGTGGGGACACCAGGGGAAGATCAGTGGCGGATTTACGGAGGAGTCTTCCTTTGAACTCGTGCTTGGATTCAGTTTTGTCAGTTACTTGAAACAGTGAAAATTGACCACAGAAACAAAGGACCTGACTGTGGCGACTGTTGAATGAACTTGTCGCTGTGGTTGGAGAAAATGAAATCTTGTGTCAACACTTCAGATCCTTAGGAATGGAAAAAGCGGTGGCGGAAAGCAGTCGATGTGGGACGTTTGGATTGTCAGCTCTAATTACTCCTTTCTTTCTTTGTGCCATTTTTGGAACATTTTATCAAGACTCTTTTTTCTTTAATGCAGTAGCTCCTGTTTGGACATTACACAGGACTGTCAGTGTGTTGGTTTCTGCTTGCAGTATTCTTCTAAGAGGAAATAACATGTTTACTGATTTCAGTCTACTGATTTTTGATCACATCAGACCCTTTCTGTTCTAGAGAACCAAGGTTTTTATACATGAAGACATGAGGAGGCATTTTGTTGAGCTTCTACATCAGTGGTAAGTAGGTGAGACTTCAGCACTATGAAGTGGAGCTTCATGTTAAAAGTTTTGAAATCATTTGGACCTTAAATCAGTGCCACTCTGTTATTGTGTACAGTTTTGTTTTAAATTACAGATTAGTCTTCTGTGGGTATCTAATTGGAATAATGTGTGAATTCTGCATTTGGGTAGAAACATTTTATCTTCAGCAGCCCATGTGTCCACCCTCCAACATGATGGATGTAATGTGATGAGAACTTGGTTAATATTAATATTATGGATGAGAAGAGAAGGAATTGGTGACTGAATCAAGAGTTGTAGTATTTCGCTCTTTTCTTTTTCACTCATTTCAAAGCACGTCTTTGAAAACTCGCACTTTTACCCTTATGTTTGAAAAACCACTCCACACGTCCTCCACTCCTGAAATGTTACTGTAGGCTTTTTAAAAAGTCATTCAAAGACTCTTTACAAACCAGGTGTGTCTTCAATGGTTATCTGAGAGCCTCGTTTACAGAATGTGTGCAGTTCATAACCAGTTCATTTGGATAATATTTGCTCTTCCTGAGGGACAGTTTGAAACAGAATCCATTCAGTAGCAGAGTCAAAGTTTAACTTCGTAAACGAGGCCTCAGTTTTACAGCCAAGGAAGACTTGCGACGGTTTAACTGTAAAGTAAGGTGACATTCTTTGTAGATTGACTTTTAAGCACAAACTAAATTATTTTGTCAATAACAGCTTATGGATACAGCGATTGTAACAGCTTTGAATCTTATCTAACGCTCGACTGTGTGAACCAGATGTGTCAAGCTCTTTGTATTTCAGTTGATTCGGTGGGACTGTTTTTGTTTCTGGGTTTTCTGCTGTTAGTGGCTTCAGTTTTACTGTTGCCAAACTGAATCACCTGACCTGCTCAAGTGTATTAAAATACTGAAACAATCAAATTTTGATTTCTTGATCTATGTATGATGAAAGGTCCCCCTGCAGCTACGAGCTCACCCTTAGAAAGTCCTGTAATAATTCACTTGTTTTTGGTCAAATTACAAATTTAAAGTTTAACTGTGTGAGAATCACTGTATGCAGTTAAACTAGTTGGTCAAAACTGATGCAGCATGACCAGTCATCTTTTTTTACCTGGCGCCTACATTATCCATGATTTTACTTGTCGATGGAGTCGCTCTTTTATAAACACGTAGCACTTGACACACTAATATTATATACATCATATGAGCTTAAACATAGCATGCGATTTCAGTCAATGTTCAAACTTTTTTTTCAATGACAGTTTAACACAAAGTTTCAAATACAGCGATATATTTTAAAACATCGTGAAACAAAGACATTTCCACACACATCCAAGTAGCTGCAGTTTTGCCCATAAACACACATGGCGCACATGTTTTACAGTTGGCACTGCAAATGGACATATCTTCAAGCGCAGAGGAAATGGCTAAATCCAGAATACTGACACAGGAGTTCTTTATTTGCATCTGTAGAGGTGAAGTGACTGATCCTCCGACAAAGATGTCCACACTCCACTTCTGAGGTCAGCCGTAGCCATAAAGCCGGCTCACTGAGAGACAGTCACACTGAGCGCTGAGTGGTGTCCATACGGGCAAAGCTTCATCAATGGTTAGCTCCAAATCCTTGTGTGTCTTCCAGGCTGTCTGCCTCTACCTCGATGGATACCACGTGGTGACCAGGGATCATGGCCAGGCCCAACACTCTGGGTTCGCCCTGGGAGAATGTGTCTGAGGACAAAAAGGGATAAAAAAATACAAAACAAAACAGAGGCAGACGTTTTTTTTAATTTCTGGAGGTAAGACACAGGATAAAAAACTGTTATTTAGTTTTAAATACATTTTGAAATACATAGTGTTCAATTTTAGCAACAGTGGATGTTGAGTGCCATCAAGTCTTCACCCACCTGTTGATTTGAGGAACTCCTGAGCTGATCCGAGGATGACATTGCAGTCTCTGTCTGTGCACAGGAAAAGCCCCACCAGGGTCCGCCCGTCTGTCATGCGGATCCTCATGTTTTTGTTCAGGAGTCCCTCTAGTTTCTGCCTTGCCTGGGACGATGTAGACACTTCAGACTGCTCCTGAGTGTGGACGGTGAATCAACAGACTTAGAATTAACCATAACTGGTCAATCAGTCACTGATTAGCTTAAAAACAAAATTATGTTTGCTTCCACCACTTTCATTTTCTAAAAAGTATATACACTTGATGCTCAGACGTTTGAGGACTTGCTTACTCCTGGTCAGACAACTGAGTTACACTAAGATACTGCTTTGGATGTTACTCGACATCAATAATTTTTACTTGAAACCCTATTAAGTTACACCTGGGTTTGCTTAGCGTTGAGTAAAACGTTTTTATTATTCATTTTCATAACTGTGTTCAGGAATCTGTATGCTGATTTTGCTAATACAAATATATCTTTAGATCCCGAGGATAAGCAGCTCAATGTGTTCACATATTATCTGGTAAGTATCGGCTGACGTTGCGTAGTTGTTAACAAATGACAGATCAGTTTCATTAGCTAGCAAATTCGTTAGCCACCGGCTAACGATAAAGTACAACTAAATCCTTCATAACGATGCAATATGTCTTTAAAAATCGTTTTCTTTCATTTCTGACACGGGATATAGCGTGAACGATCATCTGATATACTAAAAAATTCAAACAGAAATACGTACATGAGTCGAAGGACCATTTTCTTCTATCATTGTTGCCATAACCCCTGCCTCCTCTTCTACATTTGCTTGCGGAGCTATTTGTCCGACGGACCAGCTGAACCGGAAGCTGGAGGAAAGAAAAGGACCCAACGCATCAAAATGCTATGTTAAGCATGAAATGTAAAGTTGAACAAAGCATTATATCAGTAGAATATTACAGCCGAAGGAAGAGGTAACAAAAAAACGAAAAGACGCTATCAAACGTAAGAATTTATTACTTAAGCTCTTACATTTTCACACTTGACCTTTATATGGGCCTTTAAATTCAGACGAAAGTTGTCACAGCTTTGTTAAAACTAAATAATGAACTTTATAGGATATAGAGCAAGCATAGACAAATTATAAAATGGTTTGTTATAGTGTAACATTTTAACGCACGACTGTCTAACTTGAAATGTATGTGATTTTTGTGATAAAGTCATTAAATTCATTAGCAGGCCAGTTACTTTCATCTATCTATGCCAACGTCTATGCTTGTGCTTTTTTCTTCGTCAAATATGTGACCTTTTCGGTGTGTTTCCTCCTCCGAATTTCTGAATATCAAATTATAATCCTGCTAACGCTACTTTTTGAATTTATTTATTAGTACATTCTCCTGTGTTTCGTAGAAAGTAGGACCTGACTTTTGCAGACTTGAAGAAAATAATAGTTTCTCTTTTTTCAGAAGCACATTTATACATTTGTTTTTTCTTTAGTCTGTTACCCCTGCTCTACGTTGCTCGTTTACGTGATTACAAAAAAAAAAAAAAAAAAAAAAAACCCAAAAACTTCTCGTCCCTGGGTGGGCTCGAACCACCAACCTTTCGGTTAACAGCCGAACGCGCTAACCGATTGCGCCACAGAGACTTGTGAGGGACCAGCTGTGTTCCTTTCATTTTTAAGCATCTCCCAGAATTACTGAATTACGATAGCTCGATTGTGTCATTTTAAACCGAACATTCATGTACAGAAACCAATTAAATGCTTTGTTACGCACAATGCGTGTACAGGATTCACTGATGATACACATGCAGACATAATTCAGGACAACTGAGACAGAGTCTGTTATCGGTTGGGTCAATAATGGCAATTCTAGTTTCGGTTTACATGGCTTCGTGTAAAACTTCGTTTTTTGGGGAGGACAAGTTATTCATGATGTTGATGGTGTGTTTTTTTAATGTGAGCTGATCAGTTTCAGTTTTCCTATTTGCGTTTGTGTGTTAGTGTATGTGTGTTTGTAGCCGTGATTCAGTTAAAACTGAATCATTCCAGAAACAAGGACATATTACTGCTAACGGTTTTTCTACCCCTTAAAAACGTATTCATAGAAACGACCTCATGATTTCAGTAAAGTTACTTGAGGACAAAACTATGCGTCCCTGGGTGGGCTCGAACCACCAACCTTTCGGTTAACAGCCGAACGCGCTAACCGATTGCGCCACAGAGACTCCTGAGAGTTAGGGGCGTGGCCTTGTAAGGAAACCCCTCCCATTTGCCTTGTTCACTTACTTTTGTTGTACTATATGGCAAAATATTTGGTGTTTTAAATTGATCAGTTGATCAAAAGGCGTTAGAAGAAGGGAACAGAGGAGGGTGGTTTTTATTACATGCAGAAAAATTTAACTGGAAGTCACATAATTTGTTTAAAAATGACTGTTTACTGACATTATATTATTGATGTATTAAAAATTAAAGAGTGAATATTTAATTGTATGGCTTCAGAGGACACATGTTCATCCAGTTGCACACTTTTTGCACTCTTTTTCTGTTCTTGTGAGCTGCAATGACAAGTAAATTTCCCCACTGCGGGATCAATAAAGTTAATCTTATCTTATCTTATCAGTTACACAGCAGGCAGAGTGAAGCACGTATTTTTGTTGTGATCAAACTTTTATTTTCAGTCTACCGCTAAGTGAATTCAGTAAGTTCATTAAACAGTAACTATAAACAATAGGAAAACTATACAGAAATAACAATGTCCAGTTTCCACACCTCTGGCAGGAGTGTAAACAAACATTTATCTGTCTTTTATTTTCCTCAGGAGACTTGTCACAGTAAAGATCAGAGGTTTGATCCTGCTCGAAGTTTTCGTCTTCATCTTCCTCAACCTTACCCACATCTTCCAGCAGGTCCTCTGTCTCCTCTGAGTTGGGAATCACCTTTAGGAGCTATCTGGTCTGGCTGAGCAGGTAGTAAACACCAAGCAGTTCTCCTGTGGAAAAAGACACATGCAGTAATCTAGTATCAATGGAAGGCAAGCATATCATCTCAGGCCTTTATATACAGAAAAAGTGAAAGCTGATTTCTACAGTTCTCTTGAAGTTAATGATCTGTATTTTATCAGTTTTGTCTCTTTTTTCTCTAACCCGATCACGATCACGGGATATAGGTTATTCTTTTATATGACATAGGATGGATACTTAAAGTCACAAAAATCAGACGTCCCTGGGTGGGCTCGAACCACCAACCTTTCGGTTAACAGCCGAACGCGCTAACCGATTGCGCCACAGAGACGGACGACTGGCGGGGGCGTGGTCTCACATTCGAAGGGCCTCCCACTCGTAGTCGTTTATTTCTCTTTTATCATGGTATTTATATTGAGCATTCCCGCCTGCTGAAAGCAATAAATAAATGGAGTCATACACTACAGTATACATGTTAACATTATTAATGTATTGATTAATGCATTTTACAACAAATATAACTCCAGCTGTTATGGAATCATTTTTATAGACCAAATAGGAAACACCTCACTGCACTTTAAACTACTTACAGCGTGTACTGACAGACTTGCAGGCAGTAAGAAGGATTTGCAGAGGGGTTGTGACCTTGCCAGAGTCATATATATTATATATAATAAATGTTTCTAAAGCAAATTAAATGCTGATAAAACTCCTTAGAAACTTTAAGCCTCAAAGAGCAGAAGACCCATAATTTGAACCTATTAACTGCCTAAGAATAGCACAAAAAGAATATGTAATTGACTCACTTTCACACCTGGCAGGAACATGTAAAGATAACTTTTTTTTTTCCATGTTCACCACTGCATGAATTTCATTGAAGCATTATCTGCTCTCTGGGTTGTCTTGATTCAGACAGCTCGGCTCTGAATGGAGCGCATGAGCCAGTGTCTTCCTCTGTGTGTCACACTGCATAAAATCTGGGTTAGCTAAAGCGCAGCACCCAAGGGAGGCGCTTTTCCCTCTCATCCTCGACATGTCTCCCTGCCAAATGGACACGAGGGGGGGGTGTTGAAGGGGAGACTAGATGGAGGAGGGGGGTACCATGGCACAGTAGTGCAGTGTGTCAGGGCCTGTGGCATATGAGAGTCCTGGCTAGTTTCACCCTTTTCTTCTTCTTCTTCTTCTTTTTTTTTAGCAGACACATTGTGAGACACATGCACAGTCATGGCTACAAATACACATACACTAACACACAAATGCAAAGACACTCTGCAGTTGTCTCACCAGCCAGCCAATCTGGAGACAAGAGACACCTCAGTGGCCAGAGTCTTAGTGGGGGGGCTACACACACACCACCTCCCCCTCGGTGTGTCTTGCATTGCACCATATCTCTCCTGGCAGATGTGACTACTGGATCAGGCACTAAAAAATTCCTCTCTTCTCATGTGCGGGCATGCGTGTGTGTGTGTGTGTGTGTGTGTGTGTGAGGATGGGACCAAGCCAGAGCAGCTCAGGCACCTGTTGCAGCAGTGTGTGTGTGTGTGTGTGTGAGAGAGAGAGAGAGAGAGTGCACAGCAGATGAGGCGTAATTGAAATGCTCGTTTGCATTATGTCGTGGCATTGGTGTAAAAGCTGCAGCCGACAGAATGACATGCACAGACAGAAGATATTTCGCACAGTGTTGTGGAAGTGTGTGAAGTGTGTTCGGGATGCCGCAGGTTCACTGCAGGCTCTCATGTTCTCTCACACACCTGTCGCCTGCCCTGTTCCCGTTTTCCCTACCAGAAATACTTTGAAAAATCCAAGGAGAAAGTTATGGTACTCTCACTCATATGTTACACATATTTGTTACATAACTAGAAATTGGCTGGGAATGCGGTTTGTTTAAGAGTTGAGTTCTGGCTTGTTCCGTCCAATTAACTGATTGTGTCACTGACTCATCCTGTAGAAAGTAAGTAAGGCCAACAGTGTGGTGTATGGTGTGTAGAAAACATGCTTCACTTTTGGTTGCAGTGGATTCTAAATGTTAAAAAAAACTTTTTATATTTTTCTTTCCTTCTCTCCCTCAATAATACACCTTTTTTTTTCATAGCAGACATTTTGACACATAATCAAGAAAGGCGTGAATGTCATTAATATCATTTTTGTTCTATTCAAAACGGCGACACCAGGGCCTTGAAACTGAAGCAGCTAAATGGAATTTAGCCATAAATAATTATTTTTGTTATTTACACCTGTGCTTGTCCTCCTCTGACATGTCAGACTGTCCTCTGTGAAACACATTAACCACTGATATGATATGATAGTCATCAATGAATAAAAGTGAACAAAGACACATTTTGACACAAGGTCTGCTTTTTAGCTTTCAGCTGAGGTTTCATCTCTTATGATTTATTTTATTCTATAAAATGTTACAATAATTATAAAAAAGGAAAGTACCAAGGTAGAACTTGTGTTAAGATTTTTATTAAATTATATTTCCAAGGTCAGGGATGAAGTTTAAGCTCAGGTGAATGAAATTATGAAAGAACTAAACAGTCACATTTGACCAAGGATGCTGAGACATTCATTTGATTCATTAAAGGCTGCTTACTGCTAAGTGGACATTTTCTGCAACGAGGAAACACACTCAGCCACGAGGAGAAATTAGTGCTCATCTAAACACTTTGTGTGTGTGTGTTTAAAAGGTGAATTAGTGCATTAAAATTAGCTTAATGCTATCAAATCAAGTTAACCTGAGTTGGATTAGATATAGATATTTTTAACAAGACTTCAAAACTCCCCAGAAGGCATACATTTCAATCCAGCGCAGGCCATTGTTCATATTTTATCCCCAGCAAAGCCAGTTTCTCCTGTTTGACCTCCTATTTCGGGTGCAAGTGAATGGCAAATCAAAATTCCTTTTGTCAAAACAAAAGTGCCCTGAGCCACCACTGAGGGCTACATGGGATTCAGGGATTCCCATGGCCTTACTGCCATCCAGTTGACTCGGCCTGCTGCTCATGATTTCATAGGAAGCGCTCGCAAAAACCGCTTGTGTTTTGTTTTAAACCTCAGTATTAGAGATGGATCATGCGCTCTGAGCTGTTTAACATGGTGCTTTATAGAGGAGGGGGTGTAGTTTGCATATTCTGAATTGTTTTCATCCCCACCACAAGTAGTTAATTTTTAAGCAATACAATCTGATGTAAGTCTGGGCATGGCTGCGGCAGATTTTCCCAACCCCCCTCTCTCAATCCCTCCCCAGCACTCACACACACACGCACGCACACACACACACACACACACACGCACAAGCCTGCTGCTGCTGCTGCTCCAAAATACTTTTTTATACAACGGTGGGGGCTCCGGAGAATATAAGGTGGCCATATTTGATAGATTTGTGTCGGGCTCTGCAATGCAGAAAGCGAGAGTTGTTGCGTGTGATCTTGCAAGTGACAGTGACACCAGGCGAGTGTGTCGGATTCGTGACTGATCCGGACTTTGGGGGGGTGGGGGGGGAGAGAGAGAGAGAGAGAGAGAGAGTGAAAGAGGGAGAAAAAAAGAGGAGAAGAGGCGGGTGGGGGGGTGTGCGGTGTGTGTGTGGAGGGGGGCAGACAGAAAAGAAACAAACAAGTAACAATGTAACTTACATGCAGTCACACACCCCTTTTTTCTTGTAACAATGTGTACGTTTTTAAGGAGGGAGGGGGCGCGCAGAGGGAGAAAGAGAGACGGAGAGAGATAGAGAAAGGAGGAGGGGGGTGCGTTCTGAAATAATATAGTCAGCCATTTTTTATGTAAGGGGATTTTTTTTCTTATTGGGGGGGTTGTTAAAAAATAAATATAAGAGGGCGGCCATCTTTGTTGCTCTGCCTAGTGTAAAATATTTCAAAACGCCCCCCACTTTTTTCTGTGCCGATTTGAATATTAAATAAATATCACACATTCGCGCAAGAATACGCTTTTTTTTGAATACAAGGACGGGATCCAATGACAGGAATATAATGTCCTCTCCTCTCCGGTCCTGTGAGGAAGACGAGGGCATGGTGGTTAATTCCGAGGGAGGAGATTTTGATGAAGAAGACGACGACGACGGAGACCTAGACGAGAACGCAAGCGACATAAACTCGCCGGCGGCGCCTCGGGAAACTGCAACACCAGCCGCGCCAGGTACAGTAAAAAAGAAAACTGGCGGACAAGTCGGAAGCGCGCACACCAAATAAAAACACACTTACTAGCGCTAAAATTGTGGAGAACGGGCATGTTGGAAGTAGCCGGAACCCGCAGCTTGTGCCCACAAATTTGTGCTTTTCCAGGTCCGGTTTGGTCCAGGAGAGACCAGCGAGGACAAGTCGGGTGCGCGCATACAAAAAAGAACTTAACCCACTAGTCCAGATTTTTTTTTTTTTTTTTTAAAAAGAGACACATGTTTAATCACCTAAAAGCGCTACATACACCCCCAGATAACTGCTCCTGAATGTTGTTGTAGCTGCCATGTTTGCAGCTTCAAGAGACGCTGTAATAAAATAAAAAAAAGACGCGAACACATCGCGCTTTGGAAACAAACACAAGTCCAGTTTGCAAGAAAAAACCCAAAATACAACGCCGGCCAGATGTGTTTCTGTGTTGTTGCGGGCTATATTTTACTCCCACTCCACTTCCTCTTCCCCGCCAGCACATCCCAACAAAGTTTAAAGCAACTTGCCGCCGCTTCCTTTCGTCTCAAGCCCACTTCTCCACGCATGAAAAGTTGTTTGTCGCTGAAATCCCTGTTTGACAGCTCCCGCACATGACATGACATGTCAGTGAGCTCGGTCTGCGGGGTGATAAGGTCGACCTGAAGGGTAAAAATCTCTCGGCAAGAGAGGCTGGCATAAACATGGACTCCCCCCTGGCCGGAGGCTACATATACTTGATACCCATCTCGGGAGGAGATGATGCGCTTTTGCCGTGCCGACATGAAAGCTGTGTGATACTCTGAAATCGTGCTGTGAGACAGAAACTTGCCCCCCTTCCCCCATTGTTCTCTGACAGGTCAAAATGGGACACTGCTGCATGCTGCTCACTTACAGGCCAGAGAGGTATGCCTGGTAGCTTAGCACACTAATTATCAAAGGCAAATAATATGTTTGTTCAGGTATTTATATGCAACAGAAGAGCGTCTTTTCTCTCTCTCTCTCGCTGCAGGAGTTTGCTCCTCCAAGCAGCACGCAGCAGCTTACTGATCTTGTCAAAAGATGACTGACTGAATGCATGACATTCTGGAAGTTTCTGTCACAGTGGAGCTGCATGCGGGGTTGCAGTGAAAGTAAAGGGTGCAGAAAGTAGTGGTTGGTTCAGCACACTGCAACAGTACAAGTCAAGAATAGCAGTGCAGCAGCCTTGAGGCAGCTGTTTGTGCATTAAACGCGTATAATTTACTACAGTAATTTGGTTCGGGTGCAACGCAGATCTAAGAGAAACACTGAAAAAGTCCCACTGCAGATGCGGGGCGGACATGGAAGATTACTTCAAAGTGTGCTTTCCTATATGATTATAACATCATCATCATCACCTAATGTATTGTCTTTAGGCTTAATTAGCTCGACTCCGGAACCCGCCGCCATACCGAGCCAGACAGATAGCGTTAAATCAGTGTCTGGCTTCCCGGCGAGGACTTTAACCGCCTCACGACCTCTGCTAGCGGTGGTCGGGGTCCCGGAGTGGGAATTGCACGGCAGGGCAGAAAAGTCGTTCCAGTTCATCGCACAGTCCCGCTGGCGGCCTCTGAATCACCGAGCCCTGCGTGCATGCTGCCGCCGCCCCCGGCGTGTCTTAGGCGGCTGCGCGCTACACGGATACGCGGGAGGCGAGGGGTTGGTTGGTTTGGACGGGGTGGGAGTGAGGAGGTGGAGGTGGAGGTGGAGGAGGTTGGGGGCGTGGGGGGCTGTTGCTGCTGCCGCCACTGCCGCTGCTGCTGCTGGTGGGAGCTCTCGCCAACAAAGGCAGGCAGACAATAAAATCCGACAAAATGCAGCCTATCAAACCGGCTGGGTGCATGGCGCAGCCCGCAGCCCGTATTTTGGTCATGCTCTAATGCTTTGCTGCATTTTGTCCTTTGAAGAGGCTGTTTCTCTGTGTCTTTATGTACTTCCCCAGAAGCCAGGTCGGGTTGCAGGTTAAATTGCTGTAACCTGGTTGTGATATTGCACAGACACCATGGTCCATAAAGTGGCCTGATATTTTCACATCATGTACTGCCTGGAAGCAGAGATACAATCATGCATTTTTAGCATTTTTAGCACTTTGCACTTTGACCGAGAGCCTGACATTTGTATTTTCTTAAATCAAAAGCTTTAAAATATAATTACATTGGATTAATGCGTTCGTTTGAGTACTTTTTGATGTTAAAAATAAATAGTTTGTTAACTTAGGTGCTGGTCATATTTTTGCATTGAATATAAACCAATTATGCCCGTGCTATGGAAGCACCAACACCAGCTGTCAAATCTACTTACAGCCATCTGACAAACTCTATCTAATGTAGCATGTGTCACATTTCAGACAAGGTCAGAGGTCACCGAAGCCACCATGGCCGTAATGCAGCTTTTGTTGTGTGTAATTACGTTCAGCCGGGATTAGCTTGGTGTTGAGAAGATTATTGTTCATCTGATTTTGATAGCTGTCTTTCTTTCTCACGCTTCACTCCTTCCCATCTGCTTTTCTTCCCCTCAGACGAACAGCCGGAGATATCGGACCGAGAGGTCCTGTGCAGGAAGAAAGGCCGGCCGAAGAAAAAGAAAGACACAAAGAAGAAAGACAAGGAGGGGAAACCTGTCAAAGCAAAAAAACGCAAGAAGATCGTAAGTTTGTTAAGCTGTCGTGCTTTGGATTTTCTTTCCTGGCTACTTTGCACAATCTTTGACATTTTTTGATACCCTCCTCTCTGCTCTCCTGTCCAGGACAGCGATGTAGACAGAGACTCAGACAGAGAAAGAGACTACGTTGAGAACTCGGACAGCGTAGCCAGCGATTATGGATCTGGGGAGAAGAAGAAAAAGAAGAAACATAAAGAAAGGAAGGAGAAGAAAACCAAGAAGAAGAAAAAAGACGATGGGGACCGAGACAGCAGCCAGGAGGAAACAACAAAGGTAGAGCACCTCTGTTGTCTTTGGAAAGTCCACCGTTGTTTGATCCATTATCTCTGTTCTGATTGGTGCTTTCTCCTCAGCAACCGATAGAGCAGAAGACTTCGGCTCAGCTGGCGAAGGAGTGGGGTCTGGAGGATGTTGATCATACCTTCACGGAGGAGGACTACAGGGAACTCACTAACTATAAAGCCTTCAGCCAGTTCATGAGGTAAAGTTTTTCCCTTTTGTTTCCACGTTGTGTTGACGTTGACTGCTGGAAAACATCACACGCCTGTGGATGGTGTCTGTTTTAAGGTAGCAGTACATGCTGTTTATGCATATATGCTGTTGCTCAGAACAGGACTAAGCTGGCGAGTTGCTGAGTGGAGACAATTGTGGCTTTAAACCTTTCAAAATAAGTTGAAGGAATTCAGGAATTAAAGGAAAGTTTTGCTGCAGTTTAGACATTTTGTCTCTGATTGTGATCTAGAGAGCTATCCATGATTAGAAATCGGTCTTCTACATGATCTTGTATGCGCTGGTTGCAGGCCAAGCGTGTGTACACATAGAAGGAATTTGACTTGAACGCAGCTGAACAAATGAATGTAAAAATGAGAACTCTTATGTGCGTTCAAGAAGGTGTAAAAACAAATGTGTGTGTCAGTATATAAAAGGTTACTGTGAACAAGCTTATGAGGTGTTGATATTCAAGCCAAACTGTTCCTGAAAATTGTTAACAGGAACACAATATTGCATGAGTGCAAAGAGTGAAGAGTGCTGTAATAAATATTGAATGATTAATTTAACAGTTTACTTTATATACAATAAGTAGGTTAATATGTACAGCATATGCATGTATAAATGTCTTTACACAGTATATACAGCATACCTGGATTTAATTTGACAATGTGCGTCTTTAAACTATAAAATATAGAATTTTAATGTCGCAGTATACAAAAAACTGAGTAATGTCTACTCTTTGTGTAAAGTTTCACACCTCCTGTCACACAAGCTAATCTTCGTCTTTTTTGGCAACTTAATTCAGCAAAGACAGTCCATGGTAAAACTCTCAGCAGCGTGTTAACACAGATACAGGTCGCATTGGTGAAAACAAAAGCACAAGTTGTATTACCTGCCTCTGCCGTCTTCTGACAGCTGCGGCTTTATCACGCCAGCTAGCTGTGCTTCTCAGGCAGCAGTGCTGTCCGTGTGTCAGCCTGAGCCTCGGCCTCCAGTGGCTGACTCATAGCTGCTTTGGCTCTAATAACATCAAGTAATACATTATGTCCACTGGATGTGTTTATTGGGAAGTTATTTAGCTGTTGGACTGAGCTTTGGTGGCGTCTTAAGCCACAATTCTTAGAAATAGGTGAAAGTTTATGCAGATTTCTGCGTTTTGCCTCTCCAGAGCATTTTAATGATCCTAGCCATCCCGCCCACAGGCCGATGATAGCCAAGAAGAATCCTAAGATCCCCATGTCAAAGATGATGACCATCCTGGGTGCCAAGTGGAGGGAGTTCAGCTCTAACAACCCCTTTAAGGGCAACGCTGCTGCTGTTGCGGCAGCTGCTGCAGCTGCAGCGATCGCTGTCGCCGAGCAGGTCTCTGCAGCGACTGCCTCTCCTGAGCCACCGCTGCAGCCGCCGCCGATCAGAAAGGCCAAGACGAAAGAGGGCAAAGGTTGGTGGTCAGCTTTAGACCTGTAGTCTTCTTTCCCGTGCATCACAGACAACAAACTTTATCCATGGTTAATACAGTATACACTTGTCATTCGTTGATATCAAATGTTACATGTGATCTTACCCGTTCAGGCCCTGGCTATAAGAAGCGCAGTAAAAGTCCTCGAGTCCCAGACAAGAAAAAGGCTGCAGCAAAGGCTAAAAAGATGGCACCCATTCGGATCAAACTATCGCCTATAGGTGCCAAGAGGAAGAAGAGTTGCTCAGTGAGTGCAAAGCATCAGCGAGGCCCCTTTCTGTTTTCATTTCTAGTTATTTGTTTCTGTTACCTGTTGACACCTTTTCCTTGTTCTTGGTCAGAGCGACGATATGGATGAGGATGAGTCTGAGCAGGAGGACTCCAGCGTCCACAGCTCCTCGGTTCGCTCTGACAGCTCCGGCCGCGTCAAGAAGAACAAGCGAGGACGGCCAGCCAAGAAGAAAAAGAAAAGTGAGCGCCACCTGCCTGTTTTAAATACACTATATATTGGACTTTCTATTGTATTTTTTAAAAAAATGCAATAGAAAGTCCAAAGTTCTTGTCCAGCTTTTTGAGTCACATTTCAGACACAGAGACTACAATCTGCAGGGGTAAATGCTTTAATTTATGTTTTCAGATTTTTCCAGACGCGATTCAGACATTGCTGTCTTCTGTCTTTCTTTGCCGGTTGTCTCGCCCCCTCAAGTCCCAGGCGAAGAGGACGGGGACGGCTATGAGACAGATCATCAGGACTACTGCGAGGTGTGTCAGCAGGGTGGAGAGATCATCCTGTGCGACACTTGTCCTCGAGCCTACCACCTCGTCTGCCTTGAGCCCGAGCTGGACAAGGCCCCTGAGGGCAAGTGGAGCTGCCCGCACTGCGTGAGTACAGCTCCACGAGAACACATCAGTCCCTGCTTTCTATGTGTGATTCTGCTTTGTATCCTCTGTCGCATATTTATCTCCAAGAGACCCATCGGCTTGGCAAACCTGAGTTTAAAATAAAAAAAGAAAAAGTGGTTAAAAGCGAAATGTTTTTACTTGCTTAGAGCACAGATGAATAGAGGCTTTGTAGTTGTATTGCAAATCTCAGTGGAGAGCTGGCTGCATTCAGACATTCCCAGACAAACACAGATACCTGAAGTGGTGCTGTGGGTGTATTCAGTAATGTCACAAATAAAATCCATTGCTCATTTTTTTGGTTACCGTGACACAGTGAACTGTTATATCACTTCAAGAAAGCATGTTCTAAAGCAAAACCAAACCACCAAGCAGCCTTTAAAGCAACTTTGCTTTGAACTGTGAATATTGCATCTTTCAGTTTTTTTCTGAAGGTACAACCTTTTGTGTGTTGAAAAATGAGCCAGCTGCGGTACAAATTTGTACAGTACTACACGCTGTTCTGCCCATATGTCCCCAGGCTGCAAATTAATCCGTGTTCTCCTTCTTTGTCTTACTTACTCAGTCACAGTTACTCAAAACCATTAAGAAACCGTAGCTCTCACCTCGAGCCGCCAGTAAATCATTCAAATGCTTCCTTTCCCAGGAGAAAGAGGGCATCCAGTGGGAGGCAAAGGACGAGGACTTTGAGGATTTTGAGGAGGACAGCGAGGACAGAGTGATATCAGAGGTCGGGCTGGGGGTCCACACCGGGGCAGAGGAGGAGGAGGACGACCACATGGAGTTCTGTCGGGTGTGTAAAGATGGAGGTGAACTGTTGTGCTGTGACACCTGCACCTCCTCCTACCACATCCACTGTCTAAACCCGCCTCTGCCAGAGATCCCCAACGGAGAGTGGCTGTGTCCACGATGCACGGTGAGCTGCTTCTATGTCATTTCCTCGCTGTTTATGTCTGATATGAAACAATCAGTGTGAGTCTAAATAACTATAATCCTGCCTTCTCTTGCAACACGCTCCCTAATTAGAAAAAGTTTGTTTCAAGCCGACTTTGGCTTGTATGGAGGAATCAAACATACTCCACTGCGTGTACACGTTTGACTGCAACCGCAGGATCGATACACACATCCGAGGATTAACTGGAGAGTGTATTTGCCTTCTAGTGTCCGCCAATCAAAGGACGTGTCCAGAAGATCCTCCACTGGCGATGGGGTGAACCTCCGCCTCCCATCCCAGTTCCCCCAGCCCCTGACGCCCCACCGGATGCCCCGCCGCCGCCGCCCATGAAGGGCAGAGCAGAGCGGGAGTTCTTTGTCAAGTTCACTGGGCAGTCCTTCTGGCACTGTACCTGGATCACTGAGCTGCAGGTGAGAGAGGAAAGATCATACATGTAAAGTGATGCTTAAATCCAAGAGGAGAAATTTCTGACCTCTAAAACAAGATAAGGAAATAAGGAATAAGATGAGGAAAATGCTGATTCTGTGCATCCTAAGTTGGCAAAAGAACAGTGATTAGATGTTCATAACACACACAATATATACTGCCAAATGCTAAAGAGATAACAGAAAGGTCACACGGCAGATGAGAATTGCTCAAAATTTTGGATGAAAAATTAAATCGAGTAACTTCTGCCGACTGAGTTAAAGAAAAATCCTCCTCTTTCTCTTCCTCTTCCTCTTCTTCCTTCCAGCTGGAGATCTTCCACTCTGTGATGTACAGAAACTACCAGAGGAAGACAGACATGGACGAGCCTCCCAGCCTGGATTACGGGTCGGGCGGAGAGGACGAGAATGGAGTGGGAAAGAGCGAGAAGAGGAGGGCGAAGGACCCGCAGTACGCCATCCTGGAAGACAAGTACTACAAATACGGCATCAAACCCGAGTGGATGATGATCCACCGCATCATCAACCACAGGTGATCGAGCGTGTTTGCTATTGTGAGCTTGCGGTGTCTGGCTTTCTGCACGTGGCCAGTGTTATTCCATTACTGATATTAAAAGTAAGCACTGAAGTTGCAACGTTTTTCTAAAGCACAATGTTAGAGTTTAGTTCAAAATTAAACAGCTTCAGTGTCTGGGTGTATTGTCGTTGATGGGAAACTCATTCAGAGCTGATGTTGTTCTGGCAATGAACATTCTTCAACATTTTTGCTCTTACGTTTAGAGTTCATAGCTTTCATACTTTATGAGCTGTTCATCATTTTCTTTAAAATTCTAAGCCATGAAATAATTTGGTCAGAATGTCCAGAGTTGGACAACATAGACTCATCTCGAACTCATCTAAAAAAAAAAAACTCCTCCCTTGTGCTCGTTTTAATTACAGAAGCAAACTGAGCAAAAAGCAAACTTTGTGTTGTGACCCTCAAAGTGACACAAGGTGCCCTCTTGACTCCGGCATGATCTGAGATCAGAAATTTCAGGAACAAGACAGAAAATGGGTTTTTGAGTGCGCTCTGTTTTCTGCATTTTTGTCACTTTTACAGCAGCTCATTCAGCAGAATCCACTTTCTATCACGGAGTAAAAATCTAAGTGATAAGAACCGAATCTGTTGAGTGATAAGCTGCCACTCAGCTTAATCTCATATGGTTTTAACACAGTTTTTCAGGTTGTGGAGGATATTGTTTCCTGTTGAAGTAAAACAAGCTGGCTCACAATTCAACAACTCACTTTACTGTATGTGTCTCCCTGCCAGTGTGGATAAGAAGGGGATGTACCACTACTTGGTTAAATGGAGAGACCTGACTTATGATCAGTGCACCTGGGAGAGAGATGACCTTGAAATCCCAGACTTTTCAATTCACAAGGCCAACTACTGGAGACACAGGTAGGACCTGTGGGAAACACCCTCACTGACTTTATTATGGTAAAAAATACAGTCCACTTTTGACTGTAAGAAGACGATAATGTCTCGCTGTCCGTCAGAGATGCAATTATGAAGGAGGACCCCGACAAACCCAAGAGGATGAGGAGCAGGAACCCAGAGGGTGAGGAGGAGTCTCCCGCCTCACCTGTCACTGATGTGAGTTGTAGCTGTAGTTTCAGTATCAAGTCTTAATTATAGCTGCTTCCTGTCTGTATTTCACGTCAACCTGAGTGCCTGTTGTGGACTCTGGAACTTTGTTTTTCTTGTCTTGCTACTATTATAGTAATAATACTTCTATTACCCGCGTCCCAAAATCTCTCCTCTTTGTTTTTGCTCTTTGTCCTTCCAGCCTACGATAAAATACGAAGAACAGCCAGACTTTGTCACGTCTACAGGTGGGACGCTGCACCTGTACCAGCTGGAGGGTCTGAACTGGCTTCGGTTTTCTTGGGCTCAGGGAACAGACACCATCCTGGCAGATGAGATGGGCCTTGGCAAGACCATTCAGACCATCGTTTTCCTCTACTCACTCTTCAAAGAGGTACTGGAGTCCCTCAGTCCCATTATTGTCCTGTTTCACCTCCTTGCGAAGGCTGACACTGACAGATTGTGCAAATTCCTCCTACCCCTTAGGGTCACACTAAGGGTCCGTTCTTGGTCAGTGCTCCGCTGTCCACTATCATCAACTGGGAGAGGGAGTTTGAGATGTGGGCGCCCGACTTCTACGTGGTGACATACACGGGAGACAAGGACAGCCGAGCCATCATCAGAGAGAACGAGTTCTCCTTTGACGACACGGCTGTTAAAGGAGGGAAGAAGGCCTTCAAACTGAGGGTGAGCAGGGAAGAGGGAAGGTGTGGACAGAGGAGTGAAAAATGTTAAGTAAATATGAGACCGAGTCAACAGGACGTTGCAGATGATCATTAAAATGGATGTTGTGGTGTCTTATTTTCTGTAGAATCATGTTGTAATTGTATATCATGTTAGTGTGTTTTTTTTTTAAATTATAATTTCTCGCAAAGTGTGATTCAAAACTATCGGCATTAGTGGTTTTAAATATGTGTGAGTTTGATCTTGTGTAATCCAAAAACAGTGGAACACTGTGGAAACCATAATATAAAATATTGCTAGAAACTGACATTAATGTTGAAAAAATAATTTGTGATTTATGTTGCTTTTAACCAAACTGGCCAGCACTAATGTGTTCACAACCTTCTTACAGAAGCCCTGAAGGGACATTTGACCTCTTGTTTGCACATATACATAATATTGTTTCTCCCTTCCTGCAGAGAGAAGCTCCGATCAAATTCCACGTGTTGCTGACCTCCTACGAGTTGGTGACCATCGACCAGACGGCACTCAAGTCCATCGACTGGGCCTGTCTGGTAGTGGACGAGGCTCACCGCCTTAAGAACAACCAGTCCAAGGTACTGTGGCTCGTGTGTGCGTGTTTGTTAGTGTTATTTGTAATATAAATTAAAGGAACACTTCACCCAGACATAAGAATTCAGTCATTAGTTTCTCAGTGCGCGAAATATATCTGGAGGTTCACAGCAAAACAGCTTTGCAGCGCCCTCCTAAACAGCTGAAGACGCTGGGGACCTGTTTAAAGAAACCTATAACGTCCCTTCTCTGGTGTAATCCAAGTATCCGAAAGCCGAGAGGATGTGTTATTTACGCCATTTTTAAGACCAAAGCTTCACTGCGGCTGCTAAACTACAATGAATTCTCAATAATTGTGTTGATGCTGCTTTCTATCAGTATGGGGATGAGTAGATCATGAATTTTCATTTGTGGGTGAACTGTTCCTTTAATTCTGTTAGTAAGGTATTTTTGAGACAGATATCCTATTTTTCAAATTAATTTAACACTATTTATAAACAGGATTTAAAGTTGAAAGGTGCTCCCTGGTGGACAAACTGTGTAATAGCAACAAACTGTCAAAATGAATATTAACAATAACAATATCTTTAACACATTTTGGACGTTTTCTTAAAGTTTAAAGTTGTTTCTACTTATTTACTTATTCTACTTATTAATTCAGTGTACTTTATTTTACCCAAATAAAAAGTACAGTAATCAGTATCGGTGTTGCTTTTCATATATTTCAAAACACACAATAAACCTATAAGTCAGTAGGACGTCTTGCAGATGTATCACCTGGGCCTTTGTATAACTATTTCCAGTAGTAGCAAATGTGTTTACATGTATAAACTACGTATGTATTGGAAAGTCATAATTACAATGATAATAATGACAACAGTGATAGTATGTAAATGAATCCATTATATGACAAATACATTATAGTTTTATGTTTTCTTTTATGTGTCTAATGTTGTGCTGCCTTTTGGTCCAATTAGAACAAGGATAATACTGTTGTATATTAAAATAATTACAGACACATGATCGGGAATTTAACTTTTCTCTTCTTTTTTCTAGTTTTTCCGGCGTCTGAATGACTATAAGATCGACCACAAGCTGCTGCTGACAGGAACTCCTCTACAGAACAACCTGGAGGAGCTTTTCCACCTGCTCAACTTCCTCACACCCAACCGCTTCAAGTAGGACTTCTCACACGCATACTGGTGTTCATGAAGAAGAAGAAGAAGAGGAAGATGATGATGATGATGTTGTCTAGTTTGAACAAAGAGCTCAGTATGACAGGTAATACCAGTCTTTCACCCAGTCCTTCTGTCTGCACAGTAACCTTGAGGGCTTCCTGGAGGAGTTTGCCGACATCTCTAAGGAGGACCAGATCAAGAAGCTCCACGACCTGCTGGGGCCTCACATGCTGCGGAGGCTGAAGGCCGATGTCTTCAAAAATATGCCCGCCAAGACCGAGCTGATTGTTAGAGTGGAGCTGAGTCCTATGCAGAAGTACGTCACACAGGAGGGTTTGGGGGGAAATGTGGCTGTAGGCTGGTGAAACTGGAGATTCAGATCAGGTTTATCAAAGATTCAAAGGAGGAAGTTTATCTTAGTCTTTGCGTGATATGTGGTTTACATTTAATGTGTATAGCACTGATCCTTCATTCTTAAATACAGGAAATACTACAAGCTGATTCTGACCAAGAACTTTGAGGCTCTGAACTCGAAAGGTGGAGGGAACCAGGTCTCCCTGCTCAACATCATGATGGACCTGAAGAAGTGCTGCAACCACCCCTACCTCTTCCCTGTCGCCTCCATGGTGAGACAGACACACACACACACACACATATCCTGTTCCTGCCAAATATAAAGTCAGTCAGTGCAATGGAATTTCCCCCAGCACTTGTTGGTATTTCACTATTTTTCAAGCCATTTGATGTGAATTACTCACAGAACAGTGACACCTTGTGGTGATGTTCAGTAGTGCTTTTGGATCATAGTTGTACTGGGAGATGTAGCATATGCTTAAAATTACAGTTAAGATGCAGACAGTACTTTGGTTTTATTCATTTGTATGAGACATCATTTTTTACTAATTTGTCATCAGTGCAGCAAGTAATAAATCAATCACATCATACAGAAGACCCTCATGTGGTGTGTGCCCGTAATGTTTGCAGGAAGCTCAGAAAACCCCTACTGGTGCTTACGAGGGGTCTGCCCTCACTAAGGCCTCTGGGAAACTGATGCTGTTGCAGAAAATGCTGAGGAAGCTGAAAGAGCAGGGACACCGAGTGCTGGTCTTCTCACAGGTACACACACACACACACACATACACCAGATGGACACCACTCTTCACAGATGTTAAATTAGTCCCATGACACCGCTAGCAGGCTCAGCGGCAGACCGATTCCAGCTGTCTGTGAGTAATCAAGTATACATGAAAACATCATCAGCCTCCTTTATCTAATCTTATTTACAGATGACTAAAATGTTGGACCTTCTAGAAGATTTCTTGGACCATGAAGGTTATAAGTATGAGAGAATTGATGGAGGCATCACAGGAGCGCTGAGACAGGAGGCTATTGACCGCTTCAATGGTGAGATATCAGATGATGTGCAGTCGGTACAGTTGTGACCAGTAGGATCTGCTTTATTTTCACCAGTTTAGGGCACAAGCTGTTTTCTCTTCCTGAAATTAATCACCTCAGTCTAAAAGAGCACAGAAACAACTGCTTCGTGCTCAGACCAGCTTCATCAAAACAGCACGACTTCCTCCTAACACAGGTTAACATTTACACTCCTGCAGGCACTTACTTTCTCAACTGAATTAAATGCAACTCGTAGAAAAATACTGTAAACATGCATACGTACGAATACATATTTATAATTTGAATCTAATGCTAGTTAGGGACAGCTAGCTAAATAAAACAAAAATCTATAATAAATGAAAAGGTAAAATGAAAATGGTGTAGCACTGCTTCATTATGTTTGATTTATGGGACTTTACAGTTTGCTGTTCTCCATTGCAGAACAGATGGAAGTTCAGGTGGATGTTAGAGAGAGATGGGGAGTCAGGCAACAGGATGAGAAGCGAGAATCAGTCGCTAGAAGCAGTGCCAAACTGACAGAGTCCTGAGATTTATTTAGCTGTAATAATGCCAGGCGCTACAATTATTGATGTCAGTGACTTACAAAGTGCGATAAGCACTGGGTCGCCTGCTGAGTTTGTTTTTAATGTGGAATTTGGCTCTGTATCACTTAGCAGTTGTTGGCAACAAATTGCATGTGAATAGTGGCCGAGGGATTAGTGGTTGAGTATCTCCATGCTAAATTAAAGCGTCCACAAGTTGGACTGAAAGAAGTTTTAGTATCAGGCAAATCTCCTTGTAAATATGGTGGAAATGTGCAGTTCACATCATAAGTTACTGGCATTATTGGATCGTGTCATTAAAGATTAATGATTAATATTACTGTCTGTTTGATTCTGTCACTCTCTTTCTGCAGCTCCTGGTGCTTGTCAGTTTTGTTTCCTGCTCTCCACCAGAGCTGGAGGTTTGGGCATCAACTTGGCCACAGCAGACACAGTCGTCATCTTTGACTCCGACTGGAACCCTCACAATGACATTCAGGTACTACAGACTGGCTGCTGCTGAGGAAGGAAACGACTGAGTACGACATAAACATGTTTCTGCTTTTGTCTCTCTCTGCCCAGGCGTTCAGTCGAGCCCACCGGATCGGGCAGGCCAACAAGGTGATGATCTACCGCTTTGTCACACGGGCCAGCGTGGAGGAGCGCATCACTCAGGTGGCCAAGAGGAAGATGATGCTGACCCACCTGGTGGTCCGGCCGGGCCTGGGATCCAAAGCGGGATCCATGACCAAACAGGAGCTGGACGACATCCTCAAGTTTGGAACCGAAGAGCTCTTCAAGGATGAAGGAGAAGGTGAGATTACTTTTCACTGTGCAAGAGTATTTTGTCAAGGAAAATTGTGATTTTCAATAGATCATAATAATGTGAGAATTTGGACGTTTCATGGTTGGTGTGAGATTGATTCTAATGGTGAAGACTTGGCCGGCTCATTCACCTGCATGAAATTATTTTGTCAAACACACTCACTTTAATTCTCTTTTATCTTGACACATTTGGCCAGAAGACATGCTTGGCTTGCTCTCTATTTTATTAATGATAAAATCGGTTGACAAGAAAAATTATGTTTTTTTTTTTTTTGGCTAAATTACAAATCATCTTAACTTTTTTAAATACCACATGTGGCAGGTATGAAGATTAGTTCGGGGGATAAAGTTGAGGATGAGGGCAGCGTGATCCACTACGACAGCACTGCCATCGAGAGGCTGCTGGACCGAAGCCAAGACGCCACAGACGACTCGGACGTCCAGAACATGAACGAGTACCTCAGCTCCTTCAAAGTGGCCCAGTACATGGTCAGAGAGGAGGACAAGGTGAGAGGGAGGAGGTGAAGAGGATGTTAGTATGATAGATTTTAAGCTTAAAGCGACGCCTAATCTTTTATTGTGTTTGATCACAGAGTTTATTTTTCTCCCCAAACTGTAGTTACACACACTGGAAGACAAAGCAGACATCGAGATTGTTTGTCGGTTCACATACATGATCGTAAATCATGTAAACTTTTCATAGAGGTGGCTGTGGTCCGTAGATGGAAGTGCTGTATAAATGCTGCCATTTTTATCCTCCCAACACGCAAATAAGCCCTGCTATGAGTTGACAGAAAGAGAGAGAGAGAAGTTTGGTCTGTGTGTGTGTGTGTGTAAATTAAGAAATACACACAGACATCTCAGCAATATTCAGGTATACCAGGACTGACATGAGTATGACTGTTTGATTAGCAATTGCATCATTAATCTCCTTACATTGTGATAATTTGCTGCTTTCCTTCATCTTCTGTGATGCTGTACTGAATGTTTTGAGCTTTTGGACTTTATGTCGATGCAGCACGGACAGAACGCACCAAGTTGAATATGATTACCACAAAAATAGCCAGTAAGTTAGCTTTTTATTAAAATCATATGGTTTGCTTGACTTCCAAATGTTCTGTGTCAAACCCCACAGGCACATTTAGCATGTAAATGGAATTCATCACATCAAGGACCACGTTAGCTCTGTAGGATGTTTCATAAAGGAAGTTTTAACATGTAAATCACTGTCGCATAAAAAATGTCACCTTGCAGGAGGACGTATGACAAAGTTAGTCACACTTAATTAAGTTCAGAGAAATGATCAAATGTTCCAAAGTGGACCTTTGAGCACCTTGGGTCAGGGTTTTAACTCAAAGTTTTAACTGCTGTGTCCTGCTCTGATGCTGCAGATTGAGGAGATCGAGCGCGAGATCATCAAGCAGGAAGAGAACGTGGATCCGGATTACTGGGAGAAACTGTTGCGGCATCACTACGAGCAGCAACAAGAGGACCTGGCGAGCAAACTGGGTAAAGGAAAGAGGAACCGCAAACCCGTCAACTACAACGATGCTGCACAGGAAGACCAAGGTAAGGAGAGGGTTTGGAGCTGGCTCCATGTGGAGCTGACGGCCTTAAAAAGTTCGAGTGTGCTGAATCAGCTAAAACAAGTTGTTTTATATCAATCACACCTTAGTGTTAGGATCATGTTAGCAGTACAAGAGGATTCTTTAGAGAAGCCCTGGATTTAAAAATTAATCCCCTTTTACATCCTGAGTATGATTTCTAGCGTGGAAGTGGGATTTTAATTTATTGGTAAGATTTACTGTTCTACTCTCATGATTTTAGGACAAATAGCAAGATTTTAGATAATATGTCTTCTGTTTGAGTTATTGCTTGCACAGTGGAAGTGAATGGGCCTGGCCTGATGACAGACCGCTATGTGCTGCTTTCAGAGTGGCATGCTGACATTTCAGATAACCAGTCCGAGTATTCAGTGGGCTCCGAGGAGGAGGACGAGGACTTTGACGATCGGCCAGAAGGTAAAAGAGAAGAGACAGCCAGTCGAGCAGTGCTGCTCTCGAACGATGAAACGATGCCTGTTGTAACACACACACACACACACACACACGCTCATCGGGTCTGTGTTGAATTACAGGTTGAAATTGATTTAGTTGTTACAGTCGCCTGGCAGAGTCAGACAGGTTATTTTGCCAAAAATGCAAACCTCCATCCACCTCCTCCGGCTGTATTTCAGACAGTCAGAGGAAAGCACTCAAAGCATTTCAGAAGTTTTTGATTCTCGGTTGGATGTTCAAAACATCTATTAACTGTAAGCCTGCAAGACTATAAAATCTAAGAAACCTAAAACAGACATTATCTTGACTGTCTGCTGCCTCCTGTTACCTGCAGGTCGAAGGCAGTCGCGTCGCCAGTTGAGGAATGAGAAGGATAAACCTCTGCCTCCTCTCCTGGCCCGAGTGGGAGGCAACCTTGAGGTTTGTACAACTCTCTGGAGCCAGTTCTGCTTTCATATTGTGTGGGTTTTTTTTTAATTGCGATATTACTGGAATCTGTCAGATTTGTTTAAGGCGAACTTGCACTCTTACATATTTTTCTAACAATCTTAAATTGGAGATTGGCAGCAAAGCTATTACATCTCCAACAACTCTGAACCTTCCAAACTCATTTATCATCCTGATAACAGTGGACATGATTATAATGGCCTGGGTTGTGTGAGTGAGGATTCAGAGTTTATTTTAGCGTTATTAGGCCCTAAGACCTGATTTAAAAAGGCCTTGGAAAGTTCGAGAAATACATGAATGAAAAAGGTTTTCAGTAATAATGACACACAGATTGGTTTGAACAGACTGGCACAGTTTCACTGTCCAGGCGGCACCAGCTTCGCTCAGGAATATCTGAAGCTAAGCTTTTAATTTCTTTCAATAGGTGCTGGGATTTAACACACGGCAGCGAAAGGCTTTCCTGAACGCAGTGATGCGCTGGGGGATGCCGTCTCAGGACGCTTTCGCCTCGCAGTGGCTGGTCAGAGACCTCAGGGGCAAGACTGAGAAAGAATTCAAGTAAAGACATGCTGCACTGGTTGAAATTACTCAGATATAAGCTTTCTCTACCTCCGTCTGGGCCTTTAACCATATATTTCTCCTGATCTTCTTCGTCTGCTTTGCCAGAGCTTACGTGTCTCTCTTTATGCGTCACTTGTGTGAGCCGGTGGCTGACGGGGCTGAGACGTTTGCCGATGGCGTGCCGAGGGAGGGCTTGTGTCGGCAGCCGGTCCTCACCCGAATCGGCGTCATGTCCCTCGTCAAGAAGAAGGTCAGACCAAACCTTAGGTCGAGACAAAATGTGGCGAATGAAGCATGTCATGACACTTAACAGTTGTGGTTTGAGCACTGAGGGGCAACAGAGGAGCAACTGCTGATTCCGTTTACTGTGCAGACGAAGTCATTCTTAAAGTGTATTTAAAGCTGATCCTCTGATGAAAAACACAACAACACAACAACAGTTGTCTTGACTTGTTTGGTAAATGATCACCGTCAGTGCCAACCCCTCAGAAAACAAAATGTTGTGTTTCTATTATTAGCAGCAATTTATTACAACTAAATAGTAATGAGATGAGCTGTAACAGGGTGCCTCTGTATCAGCAGGGTGTCTACAGATGGTGGAAGGTGGTAATGAATAGGTGCTTATGAATAGGATATAGCAATTAGGTCTTTAGTAAAAGTGTCAGAGGTCTTTCTCTAGTGGAGAAATCAGTCATTGCATCTTGAAAGATGTTTTGATTACCCTGCCGCTCTCTGTTTGCCAGTTTACTTGAATTTATCCAAACATCTTCAGTACAGTTCTCAGTCCAACTTGTCGAAACCTGCTGACTTCCTGATCTGCTATCTATGCCAGACGGAATATATGATAAACTGCCAGGCAAGCAGATCATGTGGGTGGTGAGTTTAAATAAGGTGGTATTAGGTAAAGTGTGTGTGTGCCAAGCTTTTCATTTTGCTGAGTGGTTTGTGTCCAGATCCAGGAGTTTGAGCACATCAACGGGCGGTGGAGTCTTCCAGAGCTCAAGCCTGAAGTCAGCATAGACAAAACCTCCTCCAGGGCCTCCTCTCCTGCAGTGAAGACCTCCACGCCCACCCCTGATGCCAGCTATAACAACACACCTTGCACCTCCAAGCCAGGTAACCAAACATGGGCTCTCCAGATCCAGCAGGGGGCACTCCGGGTAAAGGGCACCAGATAAAATTGAAACTAAACCTTACAGACAATAACGTGTGTGTATGTGTGTGTGTGTGTGTGTGTGTGTGTGTGTTTATTTGTCTAAACATGTGCAGCGACCCCTGTGCCAGTAGACAAGCTAGAAAAGAACGGAAAAGAGGCAGAGAAGGAGGAGGACAAAGGGGAAGGCGAGGCCCCGTCTGATAAAGAGAAAATGAAGGAGAAAGACAAGGAGGAGGCGAAGGAGGGGGACAGCAACAGGACCACAGACCCTGAGGAGGTGGGACAATGTCCTGAGAGCTTTTGTTTTTCTTTACGTGAAAGGTTTGGAAGCTTTATACCTCCTTTTAAGTCCTTAAGTACCTGTGTTTTTGGATGTGTTTTGCCCCAAATCCCATATACTTTACACTTTCATACACAGTGAAAAAGAAACGTTGAAAGTAGTGGCTGCCAAAACCACTACAGCATGCTCCCGAAAAATATTAAGTATACGGAACCAATGGGAAAATGTCAACAACACATGAAGACTTGTGGTTTGTCTGTTTAATAAACTACAAATAGAATAAGCCGCTAATATTAATGATTAGACTCCTCATTTCCACTGAAGCTGATTGACATCTGATGTGACCACGCAACAACAAACAGATTAACTCTGAGTGACAGCACACTGTGCCTCTCTCCATAGCTTTCCTCTTTGCCAAAAGAGACGTCGCAAAATGCATCCCCTGGTCAGAAAACCGAAGGCAAAGGGGAGAGCGACCTGAGAGAGGAGGAGAAAAAAGAAACAGCCGACACTACAACAGGGGAGAAAAAAGAGGAGAGTAAAGAAGAAACAAAGCAAGACACAGAGGTCAAAGAGGAGAAATCAGGTAAAAACAAAAACAGAGAAAAGAAACATGATAAGCTGATAAGTCAGTCATTCAACAAGTCCCTGCTAGCGTAACTTGAATTTTTTTCCCTGCAGAAGGGGAAAAGGTGGCAGAGGAGAAGGAAAAAGACAAAGAGACAGCGGCAGCAACAGAAGCCACAGACACCAAGGACAAGGCCGAGGCAGCTGACGTGAAGAAAGGTACGTCTCGCCGCGATGTGACGCAGCCATAAATGCGTCAGCACTTTTTCCAACCGATACCTTTTCTGTCTCAACAGAGGAAGTCAAGGGTGAAAAGGATGCTGGGAAAGACGTGAAAGCGGCAAAGGAGGAGGTGCCCAAGGGTAACGGGAAGCCTCCCACCGAGCGACCTCGCTTCATGTTCAACATCGCAGATGGTGGCTTCACAGGTCAATACTGATTTAGCTGCAGTGGTTATGAAATGTGTGATGACGTGTGAGCACTCACCAAAACTCAAGATGGTTTTGGTTTCGGCGACGAATCGTTGCTAAATCGAACAAAAAGAAATTAATTGACAACTTTTTGATAAACGTTGAAGTTATTTTTAATGCAGAAATGAACAAAACATTTGATGGATGCATATTTTCAAATTTGGGGGATTGTATTATAGCAAATTTGCATTACCTGCATTGTGGCAAATAGAATATTTCTTTGAGTTTTACACTGTTGGTGACATTCAGGTTATCGTGCTCAGGGATATCGTTATTGTGTTTTTCAGTTTTTCCATGTCTTACAGACCAAATGATTAATGGAGAGAAGAATCAGCAGATTAAACAGTAATGAAAAGAGCTGTTGCAGGCTTGATTCACAATATGACACTCAATTCATTCAATTCGGGAAAACTCTCTTTTCTTTTCGCAATTAACAAACCACCATTTGGTATATTGAAAAGTAAAGCTTTTTTAGGATTGGATGAGCGCCTTTTTTTTTCTTACAAAAATATGCTAGAGAATCTCTGAGAGGTGAGAAGTGGAAGGTGAAAAGTTGAAAATAACTTAAGTTGTCCCAACAAGTCACTGAGCAGCTTGAACAACATGGCATTTACATCTAACACAAACATTACGAAACATTTTGCTTTCTTAGCAGTAGCGTCTGCACAAAAGCAGCAGCAAGCCAAAATGATCTTCACCTTGATCACAAACACAGAGAGGCTCTCTGTTCTGTGGAAACACCTGCAGCCAGGTTTCAGCTAGCTAAGCACTTTGAGACCAGCCTCATTTTTACTTTGTGTTGGCTTCACCCCGCAGAGCTGCACACTCTTTGGCAGAATGAGGAGCGGGCTGCCGTCTCCTCAGGGAAGATGAACGAGATCTGGCACCGCCGACACGACTTCTGGCTGCTGGCGGGAATCGTGATGTATCCTTGACAGCAGTTGCCCAGGCTATGACCCTGGTGTGTTTATTTTTCTATCAGCCGGCAGAAGCCCAGTGTAATAAGTCAACAAGCCAGTCTGAGCTCAGTAAACAGCAAAGTGTGTCTGCTGGAAGCTGATGTAGTGGCTCATTTAGTTATGTTGTTCCTTCTATTATGGTAATTAAGGCTACGCAGTGTTCACATAAAACTCTGTTTTCATTATTCTGCAGCTAATGCTGAGGCCTAGTTAGGCTGAAATAAAAAGCAGAGAAAGGGTTTTGTTTCAGGGGCTGCCAGCAACTTATTTTGTGTTCAAATAACAGTAATTTTGTATTTTAGGAATATTAAAAACAAAATAAATCACCTTCAAAAGTCAATGTTCGGCCAGAAGGAATGGGGGAATAACATTTTGGCCAATGAAGTGACTTGTTTTCTTTCAGAGGATTAAATGGGCAGATTGATGTCACTCAAGCCACACAGGCTAGTTGTTTCTCCTCACTCTTTATGCTAGTCTTTATGCTAAGCTATGCTAATCATGTGTATGATAACAGTGTCAGGTAAGAAGGATGACGTGTTGCAGCTGCACTCGTACTATCCTTCCTGAAGTATTAGATGACCCTTAACCCCTGTGCCAGTCACGGCTACGCCCGGTGGCAGGACATCCAGAATGATCCCCAGTTCGCCATCGTCAATGAGCCTTTCAAATCGCAGGCGAATAAAGGCAACTTCCTGGAGATGAAGAACAAGTTCCTGGCTCGGCGCTTCAAGGTGAGACGGGACGTTGGCTGCAGCTTCGCGTTACCTTTCAGTACAGAGACATTCTGTGGTTTATTTGTAGGTTAACTTGTTTTATTTTGTCTTTCTTCTGCCAAAATATGTATTTCTTGATTTTTTTGTTTGTCAAGTTTTTTCATTAAATAGGAAACAAAAGTTCTCAGATAGGTCCTTTAAATATTAGAACTTTGCTGAAATAAACCGGCAAATGTTTTATTTAAATCAGAAGTCATTACGACTCTGACCAGCTATTCAAATCCAACAAGACTTTTCAACAACGCTTTCCAGTGTCTTGATGTTTTAAGCCGAGCCCTACTTTCATGCAGACATTTCGTTCTTTTATTATATATTTTAGCAACATTTCGCGGTCACCTGACTTCATTGATGGTTGGATGACAGATGCCCCTAGACCCACATATTGCTTGGGTTGTATTGCTGACCGCTGCACTTCTGGAACAGCTCTCATCCTGTTTTTGACCAGCTGACATGTTTCAGATCCTGCCCTCAACATCCTCATTTACTGTATCTCTGTTTCTTTTACTCTCTTCGTTTCTGATAATCTCTCCCTTCCTTTCTAAATTATTGGAAGTTTATGTCTGTGTTGCGTCAGTGATGCACAAGACAGCACAATTTTTCTTCTTTTTACAGGAATTTCCACTTGGTTTTTTGCTGTAATTCGTTGTGTAATGTGAGAACCTTTTGCGCAACGTGTATAATAACCTCTTTTTTATGGTACATGCAACCGCAGCTGAACATCGTTTCTCTTGAATGAAATCTCACTCGAAAGTATCAGTAAGAGATGATAAGAGATGTCTGGAGCAGTTTTCAGACAGGATGAGGGAAGAAGCCCTGTTTTATTATTTTAGTCTTTTTAAATGTGATGTGAGGAAAACATTGTTTTTCAGGTTTCATTTCATGACAGTTGTGGTTGATTTCTATTTAAAATTGATGCCTTTATTGTGAATGTTTAAAATCAGTTGTTGTGTTGAGCTGGTTCTTTAAAACACCAAGAAACTCATGTTTTTTTTTTTAAATGAGGAATAAATTTAGTTTCTTCATTGTTCTTGGTTCACGCTCAGATCATGATTTGTGACACCTTTCAGTGCAATCAGTGGCGTCAGCTGTGGAGGGGAGGAGCTTTAGTTATATAGAGTGTGTGGAACTCTTTGTCTGATGAAAGCGAAATGTTAGTTTGATGCTTGAATGCACGAGCTGTGTGCAGGAATCGTACTCCTCTACAAGCTGCTGAGCTCTTCTGTGCTCTGCCTGCATATGAAATGACAACTTTCCTAATCTGCTGTATTCATCAAGCTCGCATCTCTTTCATTCTCTTGCTGTTTTTCATGTTTTCTTGGCAAGACAGACATTATACATCATAGCATGAATCACAAATTATGCCAGCAATAAATAAATTCACTCCGTTTGCCAAAATAAAACATCAGTGTTTTAGTAGAGACCTGCGCCCCACTTTCATATTCAGTACTAACTTTAAGCAGGTTTCAAACTTAAAAAATGAAAACTTATACTCAAAAAGTTCTGTATGCACGCTAAAGAAAAAAACACTTGATTTTTTTTTAAGTGTGCTGTTGATGGAAACTAGTATCCCACAATGCAATGCACAATGGAAACTCTCACAGCTGTGAAACATTAGGACAAATTGTTGATAGTGGTGAGACAGCTGAGGACGATCTCAGAGCGAAAAAACAAGTTTAAAATCTTTGGTAAAACATTTGGGTTTCTTGGTCTTTAAAAAAACCTCCTTTTTCAAACTACATTGGTGAAGACATATTTCCATTTTACATTTATCATAAAAAAACGTGTAAAGTAATAGAGCTGGAAGGTGCAAGAAAAAAATGTCTCTACAATATCTGGTTATTTCACTTGGTGAAATAAGACCTGGACTATTTGTGTGTGTGTGTGTGTGCTTTTAAAGCAAATGAGGTATTTTGTTAGTCATTCAACATTTGTGAATGAAATAGCATCAGATTTACAATGACAATATTCTTTTGGTCGTTTTGTCTGAATACATAAGAAGTCTCTTAATCTGATTCTGATTCTGGTTCATTTCTGTGTGTTAGCAAAGTGTGAAATTAAAATAGTAGCATAAATGTGATGCTGGGTTTTTAAATCCAAAGCACATCATTTAGTTTAGTAAAGTTAAGTGCAAACAAACTGCTAAAACACCATTAGAATTTGGACACAGTGTGACTCAAGCGCTTTGTTTAGACAAATCTGGACTCAACAGTGATAGATGTTGCACGTCCCCTGAATAAGTTTTGGTATGAAGCGTTACAGACCAACTGGGCTGGCAACCATGACTTTATGTCCATGAATAAAACACTGGATGCGCAGCAATTCATTTCAGTGACAGCAGACTTCAGCACATTTTTTTTTTTTGTCCTCCAGTTGTTGGAGCAGGCGCTTGTGATAGAGGAGCAGTTGCGACGGGCGGCCTACCTGAACATGACCCAGGACCCGAGCCACCCGGCCATGGCGCTCAATGCTCGCTTTGCAGAGGTGGAGTGCCTCGCCGAGTCGCACCAGCACCTCAGCAAGGAGTCGCTGGCGGGCAACAAGCCGGCCAACGCTGTCCTGCACAAAGGTCAGGGATGATGGGTCGATGGCAGACGCTTAAGAGGAAACAAATCTGTCTGTACAGTTGAAAAAAAATTGAGTGTTTGTACAAGAGGCAAACATAGAAACTGAGAAGAGATTGGCAGACAGATAGTCATAATAAAAAGAAATGTACATCAACACGTCTCACAGTGCTGTTGTGCAATCAGCCATCCCTGCTGCAGCCACCAAATCATTCTGCCTGAAGCTGACTTGAGTAAAGCCAGGAAGATAAGCTTACACCATGTTAAGTGATAGCTCCAAACATTTCCTCACTGGCTCCCCTGGCAAGTCTGTCCATGTTTATATTGTTCTGTAGAAAGGATAACATGTTCAGTATGCCACTGCTCTACTGTTCCTGTTTCTGTCTTGTATTTCTGCACAGAACAGTGGTGGGTTTAACGAATGCTCATAAACATTTTTATCAATTGTCTCCAATCAGTGATTAAGTCCATGTAGGGATGTGATGACAGAATGGTGAGATAATAAAGGATGGGAACAGAAATCTCTTGTAAAAATAGAATGAAAAATGTGATTTTTTTGGTAGGGGGGAATTAAAAGCCATAAAACTCTGCAATGTTGAGGCATTAAAACAAACTATTTATAGTGTTCAGACCCTGTTAACAATAATAAGCCACATATTTATCACCGTAATAACTTTTAAAGAGCTAGGAAGATATGTTTTCTCAGTGCAGAAACAGTCAATCTTCTTAACAGTTTCTTTAACTGAAGTGACCCAGCTCCTGAGTTCAGCCTTCAGTGGACAAAGACAAACTGTCCTGCTTTAATCAATAAAATATCAGAATAAAGCATCAAGTTTTCATAAGAGGTGCAGAAGAAGCTAAGTTGAAGCCTTTTTTCCAATAAGTCAGTAGTTGTTGATGTATTTGTTGTCGTCATTGCAGTGTTGAACCAGTTGGAGGAGCTGCTGAGTGACATGAAGGCTGACGTGACCCGATTACCGGCCACGCTGTCCAGGGTCCCACCCATCGCCGCCCGTCTGCAAATGTCCGAGAGGAGCATCCTCAGCCGACTGGCCAGCAAGGGCACCGAGACGCACACACCCCCGGTCAGCAGCCTGCACACACACACACTTCAACACACTCACACGCACAAAAGAAAAACAGGCGCACTCACAGGTTGAAACCTGCTCGAGCTGCCCTCAATGGAAAAATAATAGATGGAGGGCGGCCAGTGAAAATACAGAGCCCATTATCTTGTCACCCTCCTGTGGTTTTTTCACACCTCAAGTGCTGAGTCAGCATATTTTTCTGTCAGCTTATGTAACTTTAAAGTGGTTTGTCTTATGTTTCTTATTGTCACATCTTCAGTTTCTCTAAATCAACCTAAAAAAACCTCTGTGCAGCCCATACCTCCAGGACCTTACGCGACCCCTCAGAACTACGGCGCCCCCTTCACCCCTGCCCCTCCGAGCGCCTTGCACATGGGAGGGGCCAACTACAGTCAGATGCCGCCCGGATCCTTCATATCAGGTCAGTGTCTGAAGCTACGTTGTTTTCGCTAATGTCCAAGAAATCAAGACTTTCCCCCTTTTGTACAAAGGCTGAGCCATAAAAAAATGGGTTTTAAGCCAACACACCTTTAATCTGAAGAGCTGCCACAAGCACCTTTAAATATGCACATTTGTGTGTGTGTGTGTGTGTAAAAATGTTTTACCTTACTATGAGTGTGTGTGCCCTGTGAATCTGCGCACAGAGAGGCGAGTGCGTTACCATCAGCAATTATAAATATCAAAGGTATTAAGCCATCCGTAATTATAGGATTCAAGTTAATTTACACAAGAATACCAGTTTGTTTGATCGGTTTGATACTTGGCGAGCTGGCACCATAAGACAGATTTATGATTCTTGGGAGATGTGTTTTTTGCAATCTCACCGTAGCTGCCTCTGGCGCTGATTTGTAGCTCCACAGAGAATTAAAGAAGTTGATTGTCGTAGCGCCGCAACAACAGTAGATTTAATACTTTACTAAGGTCGTGTTGTACATTCATGGGCGTCGCAGGCATTAATCGAGGGTGGGACAAGCCTCCACCCCCCACACATGCACACGAGGGCACAACTAACGTTAGCTAGTCATTGATTCCCGGACTGCTAGAAGCTGAGTTCAGCGACGCCGGCTGAGTTAGGGTCATCACGGAAAGCCTTGAGCAAAGAGAGCGGAGTAGGCAGGAAGAAGGGGAAGCCTGACAGGACATTAAGATGGAAAATAAGACTAAAAGAGAAGGAAGGAAAGACGGGGATGAAATGAAGAGGTAAAGAAGGAACAAGTGAAGTAAGAGGGGAAGTGAAAAGGCATGATATGAAGGAGGTAAAAAGCTAGGGGGGAGCTACAGTTATTATCATTAAATCTTTTAAATTCTGTGCCACCATTATATTAGTTGATACAACTGGGTGCCTGGTAATTTTACCCCATTCAATCATTGTTGGTGATCACATTCATTTCAATATTTCTTGAGATTTTGGGGTTCTGTGTGTTGGTTTTAATTTATTTGCTATTGAATGATGAAATCTTGGCAAATGTGTATTTTTAGCCAAAATGCATATATCAGTGCCCCGTGTTGTCCAGATGCTCACACACACCACTCACTGTTGCAGAACATCAGACCCTGATATCGTTATGGTGATCTGCGTGTGGGCTTGAAGTTTGTAAGGGGAAAACTGCATTAAAAAAATGGTATCACGAAGTCTGACATGTGCAGGCATTTACCGGGCAAGGAGGGTCTAATGAAAGATGGGGTTGCATTATGGGAATCATGTGTACGATCCGATCATAGACCTAGTTTTCATGGGGGATGCAGGGGACATGTCAGTATTTTGAATACGTGTATTTGCCACCATCACCTTCATAGCTGGCACCTGAATTTTGTGTTCTACTTTATGAAAATAAAGACGTGCGAACCAGAAGCTGATGCACAAAATGTACAAATCAGTGCATAAAAATTCACCAGAAGTGTGTGACGCTCAGATTTTCCAGGTGGAGGACCAACAGATACCCCCCCACCACCACCAACACTTTGTGCAGATTTGCATATATAAATGTCTCTCCTTTATCACAACCTTATGGTCTGCCTAAGACTGACAACTGAAAACAATCATCAGAAATCTGTATGAGAAAACCCAAGCAGACCAATCTCAGTAACCACAGTTCTTTGAGGGAGTGCACATCCAGCAGAGCTGCAGAGCCTCCACGACACCCCGAGAAGAGAAAAGCACAAATCCAGCTTTGGAGAAATGATTACTTGGCAACTTGCACCGATGATGGGCAAAAGCCGTCCAAAATGTTTCTTCTATTTAAAGAAAGGAATTCCATCTTTATATGGTTATGTCGTTATGGAAAAATATTTAGCAAAGAAAATAAAGAAAAAATGTCCAGGCTTCATCAAAATTTCTGACTCTGGGAATTTCGGAAGAAAAAAATGCACTCTAGTACAGTTTTGTTTAACTCTTACGTTTCAGTATAATCCTTAAAAATGTGGGCTAAAGAACTAGCTGATTAAACACTTTGAATAGACACTTTATCTTCCCCGGGCAGCTTAAGTTCAAAATCCAGAAAAGCGTCCATGTTGGAAAAAAATATCCGCAGCAGAGCTTCTGATGTGGCTGCCAGATAGACACCTGAAATAGACATTACCAAAATCAAACACAAACGTGCTGCGCTGCTATATTAAGGCATTTTCATCTCTTAACATGCACAGCCTCAGACCTCAATACTCAGCTCAGCAGTACATTGTGCAACAATAAAGCACAGTCTGGAGCGATATCAAACCTGTCTGAGGAGTGTTTTCCTTTTCAAGCATGTTTATTTTCTCTTTTGAAGTCCTGTTGTGGCACTCATTACCTTTCGAGTTTAAAGCTTTACAATTAAAATCATAAAAAAAGAGAATCTGTTCTCTTTTGGCCTCCTGTCCAACTCCCTTCGCCTGCAGTCTGTCAGAGCGCTGCACTGGCAGTTTGTGAATTTATTTTCTCATAATTAGTTTGGTAACAGCATATGCTCACCAGACACACTCTCCGCTCTGCATGTGTATTCGTGTTCAGGGATGTTTAGATAGCAGAGATGTGGCAGAGATAACTGGTAAAACCTGATATTCCCCAATAGCTTTGCAGTAAAAACCACAACACCCAGCTCTCTCAGTGCTGCGCCTGCCTCTCACTCGGTGTATCTTGATTTATGTAATTGTAGACTGAGACATCTGTCAAAGGCATTGCATTTTAGGGAGCCAGGGCCTATCTCTGAAAATGTCATTATGCTCAGCCTGTCTGAATCTGACCATGCCAAGAAAACATTCGGACTTTGTACCAAGGTATTTTGAGAGGGACTGAAACCACAGAGGGAGTTTGGTTGTGTAAACGTCGTGTTGTGACTTGTGAACCGGCGGTGGGCTGGGCCCTGGCGCTGGCTGTTCAGAAATAGTCGCGCACGATTTGTGTTAACTCTGTGGCTTTTTTTTTTTTTTTGCGGGGGCTTCGCAGCGAGCAGCTGAGCTGAGCACAGGCAGAGCTGAGTGCAGTCTCAACATCCTAAACTCTGGTGGGGCACAAAGCAAGCAACAAATGAAGCCACATTTACAGTCTTGATTGGGGTCACGCTGGTCCCTGACCTTTTTAGACTCAGCTAAGGAGGGGAAAAAAAGTGAGCAGGAGAACTGGACGGAGTTAAAACAACACAATTCTCCTGATTTTGTGACCTCCTAGATTCCCTCCATTAATAGTCCTTCTCCTGAGGGAAGCTCCTTCACTCGAGTACACAAAACATATCCAGAAATATGCACCATCTGCCATGGCACTACTACATCTACATACTTTAGCTGCTCTGTGAACTCTTCTACACAGTGTAATGACATGCCAAATGCTCCGGTGAAGAATTATTTTGTGCTGTCATACAAATGGCATACCTCAGCATTTGCTCAATACTTTGAATTGTATTTTGGAAAACCTGTTTCAGCCATCAGTACTGCTCTGAGGAAGCTGCTCATCTGCACTAAAAGGAGTCCATTTTTCTATAGACAAAACCTCATCTTTCAGGGGTGTAGAGATTAGGTAGATTGCCCTTCAAGTGGAGCACACTTGTTCAAGCCCTCATGACTGCAAGCACCTGCCCTGCTGAAGTGTCCTTGAGCAGGACAACTGAACCCCTGCCAGCTCCAGTAACTCCCCTCCCAACCCCTGACCTCCCAGCAGAGGAGGGAGGCAAACTAAAAGAGAATTCCCTACGGGGACCAGTAAAGTGTCACATTATCCTGCTCCCCTCTTCGAGTCTCCACTACAGTCTGCCGCTTGTCTGCCCCCACAGAAGCCGCCGCCGCTGCTGGGGCCACCGGGGGAGCTGCATGGGGCGCCGCTGGAGGGCCAGCCGCTGCTTGCCAGAAGACCAAGGAGCACGATGTGGTGCAGCGGCAGCGAGTGGTGGACCTCTGGAAAGACGGCAAGTCAGAGGGGGCAATTGGGCAGGAACTGAGGATGCCCAAGTCCACGGTGCACAGCATCATTGTCAAGTACCGGCTCAGCAACACGGTGGAGAACCTGCCCCGCAATGGGCGACCCAAGAAACCCTGAGGGGAGGAGGTTCCACACTGAGGGATAAGAAGAGAGGACATCCTGGAATGTAAAAAAACTGAAAAAGAAACCATAAAAGCTGAAAAAGGAGGGACAAAACCTGAATGAATGAGGAGAAGGTCCAAAAAGGACCCGAGGACAGAGCACTTTGATGCTGCTGGAATGTATGGAATATAAAGGGAGAAGTAAAGCTCATGGTAGAAAGAGGACGAGAGGCGAAACTGAAAGGACATGAAAAGAGAAAAGAAATGGCGGCACTTTGATCCAAGAAAACAAGCAATCAGCTGCAGGGAGAAAGAGGAGCAGAGGGGTCCAGAATAAGAGGGGAGAGGTGAAAAGCTGGCCCTGAGATCGAGCACTAATGATGTGTGGGGGTGGGGGGGACGACATGCGTGGAACTAATAAATCCTAGAGTAAAGAGAAAAGGTGCTACTGAAAACAAGACCAAAAATCTGACTTTGAGGAGAAAGATGTCTGGACAAAGAGGAGAGAGGGGGGAAAAAACGATAGTATGTTAATGCAATCACAGATTTCAGATATGAAGGCCAAAATGGAGAGAAATGCAACAAAGAAGGATTTTTTTATTTTTTATAGCTCTTCAGACTTCTTTTTCTCCCGTTGTGGCGAGAAAGGTTTCCCCCCGGATCAATTCTTCATCCGCCGGCTGGCTGAACAAGTCTGTCCCCTCGCTCTGACCCTGCACTCCCTCATTCCTCCACCACAGTCCTCCACTCCTCTGTCTCTCTTTCTCAGTCTGTCTCTCTCTCTCGCACACACACACACACACACACATATATGTATATATGGACCTCACACACAACCTGGAAACCTGCAAAGAACCTCATTTGTCTGCTGAGTACAGGCAGATGAAATCCAAGCTCAAAATAGAAAGGGACAAATTGGACTGAGATTGTCCTGCAAAAAAAGAAAAGGAGGAAAAAAAGCAAGTTTTCTAAGTACAAAACACATTCCCATGGACTCTTTTGCCCTGGCATTCCTGAGTCCAACCAAGCATAGAAAAAAGAACCATGAATTTAAAAAAAAAAAAACCTTAGACGTTGCCTTTGTCCAACAATCAGTAGCAATATTGCTCTGACTCAACCTGATGGACTGGCATTGAGAAATGTACTGTATTACAAAGGATATTAACTATTGCACCTTTCTTGTGAGCTCACTTAAGGGGGAATATCACTCCATTTCCTGTTTTTAAGCCTCATCGCGGCCGAAATCAGTATTTATGAGCGGCTCTTCCCTAAAGCTAAAGACTGTAATCTGTCACCGAAATAAAAACGGAGACTGACTTTGAAGCCCGAGGAGACATTTTTGTTCCTGAAACTTCTTTATTGTGACAGCGTGATGAATTCCACGCTGGAAAATGTCCCCTGCTCCCTGAGAAAATAAAACACTCTGGACTGTGTCATCGTTTTTCCAGCTCGGTGCGTGTGTGCAGTAGAGCTGTACATCAGTGTGACATCCCAGACTAAAGATCAGGACAAACTCGTCTGTCTTGTTTCTGGAAGGAGGAGAGGTGAACAGTTACAGCCCAATCTTTTCTACAACATATGAGTATTTTTAAGCTAAAAGTGAGTGGTATTTCCCGTTAAGCTTGGAGCACATCAAGACCAGAACAAGTCTGGCAGCAGTGTGGCCTGCAATGAGAAATATACTGTATGTGCCTGAAAGTGTTTCTCTGTTCGTGTGTGCACCATGTTTAAAACATTTCAATACTGTTGGAATGATGCTTGAATTTATTCACTAATTCAGAAACAACAATATTCCTATTCCACAAAATAATAAGCTCAGCTGTTTCATTTTGTCTGTGTTCAGACAGAATTTTGCCTAAATGCATCAGTCTTAAACGTAAAGCTGCACTAATCAGTATTTGTATGTTAAAAATGATTATGTGTAATGTGAAAGGAGTCTCTCATTGTGACAAACCTGTAGAGAATTACACAGTTCCTCTTCACAGAATGTTTTAACATCTTTCAGCTCATTGTTTTGGTTTTGTGGGCCGTGAGTTGACTGCTTTGGTTCAGCCTCACTGCTCTGTTCAACATCGTTTTCAGCTGCAGGCAGCTGTTTTGGGTGAAAATGCTCTGATGAACCCTTTGTGTGCTACCTGAGCACCAAACAAAGTTAACAACTAGCTGGTGAAGACTGCACGGCATTTAGCAGTTAGCCAATAACTCCTTTGGGAGTTGGTGGAGACCGAAACAGGAGAAAATGCAGGAGGAGAATATTTCACTTGTACTGATAAGGTGGACGGAAACATGGCTCCAAATGAATGCTAGTGTTGCTCTGTGTCTGCTGGATGCGGAAAGATGCTAACACATTAGCCACATCAATTTCACAAGGTGACTTGATGCACTGTTGCGCTGCCCCAAGGTCCCCAAAAAAATCAATTGATCAGGACAAGGAATCTGACCATTCATGCCAACTTTCAATACTTCCATTTCACTTTTCGATTGATATTCAAAGAGTAAAGAGGTGTAACACAAGCCTTAAAAGAAATGGAACACATGCATGCATGCTCACAGAGGAACACAGACATGCATGCAAATTACTCCTGAAACAGCGAAAACCTTGACTGAGGACTTCTAATTTCTTGCAGCACTTGGATTTATGAAGCTCTTTTCAAGCCTCAGTTGGACAGACTGTTCATTCTAAAATCAAGCCTGTGCCTTTTTAGTTTCGGAATAGTTGTCAGTTCAGACACAGAAGGTTGTTGCTGATGAAAGGTTCTGGCTTAGATACACTCACGCAAAGCTTTTCAGCAAGCAAAAATGCTTCGTTTCCTGCCAAGATGGCAGCACTCACTTCTATCAGATAGTAGGCAGGACCTACAGGGGAGAGACACAGGCTGTCATGTCAGCCAGGAATGTTTTTTATTGCCTTTCTGGACTTGAGATGCTCCATCCAGTGCAGCCCCAGAGTTTTGGGCCTACTAGATGCATAAATCGGTTTAAGTTTTGGGAATTCATAGAGATACGTCCAGGTGTGGACTGTTGGAGTTGTCATATTTTTGCTGTAACTGCAATTATCACTGCCAGCCTAATTTGAGACGAGAAAATGTCTGTCAACAGTGTCACGGCTTCTGTAGAGAGAGTGAGGGTGATGAGGAAAGAGAGGAGGGTGGACAGAGGTGAAGTATTGCAGAGTGAATTTGGCAGCAGGGTGAAATGTACGATGTTGGACGTCGCAGAGGGAATCTCTTATCTGGCGCGATACAAGTGCCTCATTGAATTCCTCCTCCTGTTTTATCTTCACAGAGGCCAATGTCAATATCCAAACTTATTGTCCTCAAGAGGGCGCTACGCCCCTGGATACTGGTGGTTAGAAAGTGTGCTTTTACACTATAGCAACACACCTTTAAAAGCTCTTCTGCCAGAAATACCAAATTATCAAGTCCCACTGGTTTGCATCCTGTTATTTCCTCCGAATTTTTCATATGTCGTCAGCCAATTTGAGTCCAGCGCAGGAGTGGCAGACTCCGCCACTAACGGTGAAAACTACTAACCAGAGAGGTAACTAGTGAATGTGAATACACTGAGATAGATTATTACTGCCATAAATAGTATCAAAAGAGAGCGGTTTTGATTTCATGAAAATCTTGAGGATTATAACTGAAAAATATAAATCGGCTTTTTTTTTCCTTTCAGTAAATGCGTGACATGAATGCATAAGGATCTTTTAAGTTCCTGTTTTTGAACAAGTGATATACCATCCATCCATTTTCTGTACCGCTTATCCGTCAGGGGTGGCGGGGGGGTCTGGAGCCTCTCCCAGCTGACTGGGCGAGAGGCGGGCTTCACCCCGGACTGGTCGCCAGTCAGTCACAGGGCTGACACACAAAGACAGACCCAGTGATATACTGAGCAGAAAATTTTGCATTTGAAACACATGCATCAAAAGGCATGTGAGCGCTCTGTAGTGGACAGAGTATATGGTGATAACACTGTTTCCAAGATACCTCAAACGCGTCTTTTCTGTATTGCAGTTTCTTGTTGTCCTATCAGCCTTTGGTGTCAGTCAGAGAACTTTTTTTCCACCTCTCTTTTTTTTAGCTTTCTTCTCTCTTTTTTATCTCCATGCACCCATAATTCCTCTTGCTCTTTCACCCAGTCTTTACCTCGATTTGTTTTGCTTCCTATCAGATTTTGTCTAACCCCCACCACCACCACCACAGACACTCTCTCTCTCTCTCACACACACACACACACTTAGCAACTCTGTCTTCCTTCTTTCTCTCCATCCCCTCTGTTGGCCTCCACTGGCGAAATGCCCTAAGTTTTCCCATAAGTGGTCCCCCCTCTCTGATTCTAGACACACACACACACACACACACACACACACACACACACACACACACACACACACACCTTTTCAGCTCAATACACTCCTTATCACATCTTTGATCTGCACGGGGGTGTTATCGCAGTTTATCTTTCCCCATGGCGCGAATGAGAGGAGCGCACTGTTAGTCTATTCCTGGCGTTGTTTTGAAAGGAGCACTAAACTCGCCGTTCCACTCCCCGAGCAGATTCGTGATAGCGCACAAATGTGGGAAGCACAGATCCCTTTGCTGGCCAGCTGTGCAGTCGTGTAGAAAGATGTTCGTTTTCATGCATGTGTGCGTTAGTGTGTCTGTGACCTCATTTGTGTGTGTGTGTGTGCGTGTGTGTTTTCCCTCATTGCCGGCCTCACTTTCTCCAGGTTAACTGTTGTTATTCTGGTGTTTCATCACTATTGTAAACACAATACTGTATATGTAATATGTTATATTGATGTACTGTATTATGCAAGTTCGCTCATTAAAAAGATTATCAGCGTATTATCAGGAAGTCCGGATGCAGTTTGTGTGTTACTTGACATATTGAGAACTAAATATGATATCATGTTTGTGTAGAGGAAAAACAAAAAGAAATGACGCCATTTTTCACTTAAATTTGAAAGAGTTTACGTCTCCCGGTCACCCGTAAAGGCTCCACTGCCAAAGACTCTTACTTTGATTTGTCAAAGAGAACAGACTGATGAAATGTATTTGGTTATTTTATGCAAAAATCAACCCAGAATTTTAAAAGGAGAAGGTTGGGATAAACACAGCACAATGGTGATCTTACATTTT
Organism: Scatophagus argus; assembly: GCF_020382885.2. Classification (NCBI taxonomy): domain Eukaryota; kingdom Metazoa; phylum Chordata; class Actinopteri; family Scatophagidae; genus Scatophagus; species Scatophagus argus. The sequence goes on along the minus strand of NC_058515.1, from coordinate 11,032,078 downwards.
TTGAACATCCATCCTAGCCGGACGTCAGCTTATTGAATCTGCTCTTTGTGCTTTATCAGAGTTGACTGATGTTGAAAAGTAGTCTTGAAAAGGCGTTTTGTAATTGCACGCTGGCGTCCGAATGAGCGTCTCATCAAGGCTTTTGTGTTTTCAGAACAAAGACAAGTTTCTGATCTCTGTTTCGCTCTCGCCTCCCCGCAGTGCTGAACGGGCCTCCCATGTCTGTGAAGAAGGAGCGGGAAGCAGAGCTGCTAGCCAACCGGCGGGAGCAGCGCAGCGGAGAGGTCATCTGTATCGACGACTAGACTACACACACACACACACACACATGCACGCACACACAGAGAAACCCATCTGCTGCAAAGATACCTTCAATTGCTCTCCAAGACGTTTTCTAAAACTTTACTCTGCTGACTGGTACTCCCCAAAAAACTACAACTGCACGAACATACAGCACAGTATAGCACACGCACATGTGCCCTTACTGTCCACGCGCGCGCACACACACACACACACACACACACACACACAAACACACACCTTTGCAGTACACACAGTCCGTATTGTCTAACTTCTTGTGACCTTTTCTTGTCTGCCTCAAACCATTATACTCCTCATAAGTGGCATCTTCATACAGGCCTCCTCCTCCTCTTGGGATGCTTCTAACCTCATTCACACACGCAAACACACACACACACACACACACACACACTCCCACACACAACGCTCAACGCACCTCAATCCTTGAAACCTTTAGGTCTCCCAACAGATCATGTAACCTTCCTCCTCCTCGCCTGGTCTTTAAACTCAACAGGAAGCTGCATGTGAAAATCATTTCTGCCGCCGCACTCCAACCCCTGAAGCATGCTCTAATCACAATAATGCTGTCTCGTGGAAGAGATAAAAAAAAATGGTGTCAAGCTGTGCCTAAGGTCGTTTTAATACTGTTTCTAACTCCCCCAGAGAGGTTAAACCTCTTGATTTCTCAGTCCGAGCAGCTCCAAGCACAGCTCCAGCTTTTGTTTTTGTTTGGCCTTTTTTGTTTTACTTTTTGTCAAAGGTACACGTTCAGACAAACACAGGCAGCAAAGGTATGATATGATAATTGTATTCAGGACTTGTTCGACCACATTAAGTATTTGCCACCATCCCGCTCCCTTGGCTCTAGTTATGTACAGAGTTTTGAGGTATTTTGGGGGGTTTATTCCAGAAAAGGCCTCGCAACGACGCTGTTTTTCAGAAACCTCCTATGAATGTTTATAACCTTTCATAAGCAAGTCAGTGTTATTAAAACCTATCCATCACCCTGAACACTCCTCCCGATGCCCCCTCTCCTCCCTTCCTCTCTCTCAATCAATTCTATTTTTTTTTCCAAGTTTCTATTTCTTTCCACAAAATCCTGTGATATACTTTGCATATTTAAACAGCTCATTCGTGTTCTCTTGTGTTTCTACTCTGGCGATTATGAGTATTGTTGTCGTCGATATTGCTGTCGTTCTCGCTGTTGCTATTTGAGAAAGAGCTTCTACCAAAAGAGACATTTTTTTGTAACTATGATTAAAAAACAAAACAAACCATACAGTATGTGCGACACACAATGCACCTCTTTGCCATGTTTGTCCTATAATTACAAGAGAACACAAACGAAGAAGTTAAGCTAACTTCAGAGGTAGATATATTACAAGAAAACTTTCTTTTTTTTTAATTTTTGCTTATGTTTTAGATTTGGGGCTTGCAAATGACATATGCATATATAGAAAAAGGCCATATGTAACCCTAAATGCTTCTCTGAGCAAAAAGAAAATGTATACTATCTAACCCCAGTAAAAATACTTATTATTATTATTATTATCTGGAAAATCAGAGGCTGGAAATCCATTTTATATACCGCACTGAAAAAACAAAAAAATGCCTTAATAAACATCGCTGAACAAATGTAAAGTCATCAAAGTTAATAAAGGACCTGATGTCAACCTGTAAATCTTAGTCCGATTCTGATTTAAGTTAAAAATAAAAATGATAGCTGCTGTAGGATTTAATTATCCCGTAATTATCCCAGACATTTTGCACCAATCTTCCCAGGAAAAATCGTCCATTTTATGAATTGCTTTCATACGAAGATTTTGCAACCCCTGAAGAAAAACTAAAATGTGTCAAAAAACAAGCACTTAGTTCTTCTTTTTTCCACTTTTGCTTTGTCCTCTCTCCAGACTTTTTTTTTCTTTTTTTGGGGGGTGGGGGTTAATTTCTGGATATCTTGTGTCACTGTGTATGTAGTGGTGCCAATCAAATGATGAGTGCCAGTGATGACGCATCTCCCTTTTTTTTCTTTCTTTATTATTTTTGTTTGTAATAAAACTGAATGAAATGAAAAGAACAAAAAGCACGTGTGGATTTTTTTTGAGACGGTGCACGGACATTCATGGTTCCCAGCTGATGAATCCTGTTGACTTTGTTGATCCCCTGACTTTCTCTGTAGCGCCACCATGAGGGTTTTGAGTGAAATGTCTCAGCAACATTTGGATTGGATTGCACTGAAGTTTCCTGGAGGATAAATTTAATAACTTTGGTGATATTTTTTTATTGGACACTTCACTAATGTAAAGACAAAACTTAAGAGGTGTGAATGGTGTCAAAGGCTACACTGCGTATATTACAACTTAATATGAAAAGTTGATCAGGTTTTCAGCTTCAAATCGAAATGATTTAAAAGCCTGTAGAATGAGATGCATGGCTTCTTAGCTTTTGTCGATAAAGAAATTAAAAGGAACCCCTTGACTGAACACATGGCGTCAGTCTGCTCTGACGACTGTGGATGCTTCGTCAAAGCGCGGTGGATGTCGATGTGGGAGGCTGCGAGAGCGATGGAGTGATTCAGTCTCTCCTCTTCACAGGCCTTCATCAGACTTTCCTCTGTCTCCCACACACAAACAGCAACCTTGAAGAGCAGATGGTTAGTGATTCATGATGACTAAAGGTGAGGAGTCATCCTGTTCTGTTATTCAGAACAGATTGATGCCATACAGTTCACTGTTTACTGTTATCTCAGCTTTATGATTCCTGCTGGACTCCCATTAAATGCACACTGACAGGCTCATTATAGATAACATACTGGCTGTCTGGGCTGGCTGCTTCTCTGCACTGTACATCCATCTTACATTCATGTTTCTGGCATAAACTTAAGTTTTGTTGTGGAGACAGGCAAGCAGTTAGTTTCTTACTTCAGGTCACTGCCAAGCTTATTGAGATGTCAAAATAAAGGAAAGGAATGTAACAAGTACAATTAACACTAACGTCATATTTTTGGAATAGAGTCAAGGCCAAAGTCACATTTATCCCAATAATAATTTGATTAATAAAATTATTATTAGTACAAGACATTTCCTGTTTGTCAAGATTAATTACAGTGGTGGTTCTTAAATCCCCAACGTAAATCTGCAGGGTTACTGGATGAATAAAACTGTGTTCCTTTGAACAACTTTTGTATGCATGTTTTTTTTCTTCTTCTTGGCTAAACACTGGTTGCTTTCATTTCTTTAGAGAATCTAAAATTCCTTCAAATGCAACAATTTGAGAGGGGAAAAATTAATAACTTGATTAATTTGTTTAAATTTACAGTCAGAGTTTTCAGTATGAGTATGAGTATCAGTATTAGGGTTGTTATTATGACAGTGTTTAATAGCTTGAATATTATTATTATTATTAAGCCATAAAAAAATTATAACATATTATTTCTACGGATGATTCCAACAATCATTGTCCCCTGACAAAAAAGAAATTCAAGCTTAGTCTTGAGTCTTTGTGTCTGTCCAATTTTAACTCACCTCTTCATGATATTTTGGTCTCCGCCAACTCCTGAGGGGCGTATCTGACTCTTTAGCTGCTAAATGCTCCAGTGTGTTCACTATTTTGCCATTTGGTGCTGAGAAGGTAGTGTACAATTGGTTTAGCACAGCTTTTTTTTCTTTCTGAAAACAGCTGCCTGCCATGGCTGGAAACGATGCTAATGAGAGCCGTGACAGTGAACCAAGAGAGAAATTTTATTACATTTTATTGACTTACTTTTTGACACTTTCTGCTCGTCTTTATTTTTGGAAACACATAAGTTGTTTTCGAGCTTTTTCCATTCAACTTATCTGAAGGAATAACTTGGACAGGAACAAAAACAACCACAACAAAAACTTTATTCAACATTATGCTGAGTGAGTTGAGAAATAATCGCATTGCATACATCATCGTTTTACAAAGAACTTCTTCAGAAGACTTCACGAGATTTTCCGAGGTGGTAATAAACTTTGACATTTCAAAAAATAGGAATTGGGGCAGGGAAGTGTGTAAAATTCTGTGTGTGTGTGTGTGTGTGTGTGATGAAAAACATGCCCCTTGTCCCTCCACACACACACACATACACAGACACACACACACAAAGACCTTCAGCTATGTGGTTCAGGTTCAGATTCAGGAAGTGAAAATTTAGATGGCTGCTCATGTGTATATGCAAAGGACGCTAGGGATTTAGAGTGTGTGTGTGTGTGTGTGTGCGCGTGCGGTCTAATCGGTGCTGACAGGGAAATATGAGGTGCACGGGGGTGGTGGCAGTGGCGGTGGTGGTGGGGATGACTGAGCCACAGAAGGGAAGAGGAAAACGATGAGGAAATCAAACAGGATCTAATGTCTACACTTTTCAAATTCTGACATTTTTTCCATTCGAAAACATGAACGTTTGGCTCCAATTAAAAACTACATTTGCTGCAGTAAAGTGCTGAGGAGAAACCAATGTGGTCCGTCCACAAAAACTACTTATAAACAAGAGTGGGAGTGCTGAACCCACTGCTAGAAATACACGCTGTTTGTATTGTAGCAGGGAATATTACAGAAAGCAACAGCAGCAGCAGCGTATGAGAGAACGCAAGGAGTTTCATTTCTAAAAAAGAGCTAAAAAATAAAGAAGCGACAGTCTTACAATGTGACTGAGAAACACATGAGAGCAACAGTCATGAGCTTAGTGTGGCAGTCTTTCTTAAATCAGAAAACAAAACTTTCTAGTTATGGTCTGCAAGGTTATCGAGTTGTGTATTTAACCCAGATCTGCTCCACTGACAATAAACAGCAGAGTGATTTCTCAGACTCGTGGGTGCAAGGGGCGGATTATTTCGGAGTTGTGCTTCACTTGAGACAGACTTTTTATTTCTGATTTTGAGAAACTGATTCAAATCGAGGAAGGGCAACAAACAACATACAAAATACGAATTATTTTAGTGAGACGAACACTGTGGCTCAATTCGCCATTTTGGTCCAACAACAGTTTGATGAACTGACATGAAACTTTGGTATGAACATTCCTCATCCTCTGTTCCCCAGAGGATGAACCATAATGACCTTTTCTAGCACCATCATCTCCCGTCAAAATTTTAATTTCTCCACTGACTCCAAAAACTAACAACATTCCCATCAGCCGCAGTTTAACTCTGTGTTTAGTGCCAAATAGCAAACTGTTAGCACGCTAACACGCTAACATAAGATGGTGAACATGGCAAATATTGTACCTGCCGATCAGATCAGCATGTTAACATTGTCTCTTGTGAGCATGTCAGCATGCTGACGATAGCACTTCGCTCAAAGCACCACCGTAGGCTCTCCTGGCAAGTGAATGTTTTGTGTGAGGCTTATATTAAGACTATTCTTATATATAATATAAAGACTTTTCATTATGATTGTCGTCAGAATCAGAAAATCAAGGATACTATAGCTCTGGACATATGAGGGCCTCTCCCAGTGCTATTTCAATATTGACTCTCAATGCTGATGGTTTACAAGACAGCTCGGAAGTGATGGCTACTGTGTCATCAAACAGATAACGAAGGCAGGAAAGTTGAAGCTACACGCTTTACTTGAAGCTACACGCTTTACTTATTTATAACTTGCAGCGACTCTCCAAAAATAAAGCTGTTACTACACTATAACAATGCCTCGCAATCAAATTCACATCAATGTTATTTAAAATGTTCCCCCTTCTTCTTTGCCAGCTCATGACTTGATATGCAAATATATATACATAAAAATGTGAAGTATATACAAAGTATTTAAAGGCAGGAATTTCACACTCAGACACATGTTGCATTGTAATGATCATAAAATCAGTATCAAAAAGAATTGGTTCATTAGATTTCACAAACACACACATACACTGCATTGTATAAAATATCACTGACAACTCATGTAGGCTGTTTATAGTGTCGAGATCTGACGCTTGCAGACGTGCTCGTAGCTTCTTTGAGGCACCGGTGATATAAAAGTGAAAGGTGCATGCACAGCTTTACTTTCAGTCTAATAAAGAGAGTGTAAGCACAATTTATTACATGATATGAAGGCTAAGATGAACATCCGAGTATTTTTTTTCTTTTTATATGAAGCCCTTTATCTACAGAACAGCTTCCATCACATCTGTTGTCTCGGCACACATTCATCGAGGAATTTTGTCCACTTTGGGTCTTGGTTTTAATCCAAAAGTCTGTGTTTCACGTTCCAAAACGTTACCGCTGTCCAGAGGAAAAAATTCCACAACAACTTCCACAAATGTCAGGTTTGTCTTTCAAATTAACGTCTTTGGGAAGAGGCCACGGCACACAATGTGATGCCCACGATGCTTACAAATGTTTTACCACGTAGAGAAAAAAAAGTATCTCATCCACACAAAGTAATTGTTGTTCTCAGATGAGATTAAGTCAAAAATTTCCAAGCTTCAGTTGACTTTAAAGATGCTGAAGATGTGTGGCGAGGCTGAACGATTGCCCACAGTGTGGAGTTTGAAGGACGAGCCCGTGATGGCCTGCAGCTCTGTGCCTTTGTCCAGTCGCAGCAGGCCGGACACTTGGCAAGGCTTCAGGAAGTGGAAAGGGTGGGGCCCGGCGGAGGGGGTGGTCCCGTAACCCTCCATGCACTGCAGCTTCTGAGGACTCAGGCCGCTGGTCACCACATCCAGCTTCACATACTGAGACTGCTGCTCGTTGAACAACACCTGAGGAGACAGAGAGGACGGTTTAAATCTAATCAAGGTGGGTTAGCAGAGACACCAGGAGATCCTGTTTCCTCTCAGCTATCCATTTGAAAACTAACCAGACCTGCTCAGGATTTCCAAAGTCTTCGTATAGTAATTCTTTCTCTCTCTCTCTCTCTCTCTCTCTTTTTTTTTTGTCTAGATTTTGTCCAGACCTCTTGTCAGTTTGACAAGACCAATGTCTGGCTACATGAGATTAGCCAAAACCTGATAGTCATCAGTCCAAAAACATGATACATACCAGTACAAGTATGACTGATGTTTGTTCAAAATAAAGGTTGTGGTTTATAAAGCTGCACTAGGTGAGAAAGCTGTAAATATGAAGGTTTCTTCACCACTTCAGGAAGTAAGGAGGCCAAACGTAAAAGCAAAGTCAAAGCACAGAAAAGAAAGAAACTTGTTTGAATTGTTTAATGTCAGTGAGTTTCGATACTGATGACAAAACTCTGCTTCCTTCAATTGAGGAATATAAAAATATTTTTACACGTGATAACAATGGTCACATTTTGAAACAGCGTTTGTTTTTAACATCAGCAAGGACTTCCTATATGAAATGCAGTCTTGGTAAACAAAATGTCAATTTCAAAATGGACAAAACATCAACTCATTTGCAGAATCCAACTTTTATACACACAGTATAATGCCATTAATTTGCAGCATAAATATATAGCATTGAAGCAGAGAGTCCAATATTCTTTCTACTTTTAGCTCTGTTTTGGTCTCCACCAACTCCTCTGGGAAATACAGTGCGGATGGCTCTTTAGCTCCACTGCGTTCGTCTACTAATTGCTAACTATTAGCCGGTTTGGTGCAGGCCAGGAAGCATACATAAAATTTTACTGAGCTTTTTTTGGTTAAAAATGTTTGCTCTGTAGAGCTGAGGGAGAGAAGTGGTGATAATAATAATATTATTGTGATAATATACACATATTCCTTTAAATATTGATTAGTTCAGCTTTTAAGTGGAGATCAGACCTGAAGCTGTCATGTGGGGAAGGTTAAGATGACAAATGAGATGTTTGAGACAGTTTGCAGTCTCCAAAACCCAGTGCAAACTCACCTGGCAGAACAGGAAGTAGACGCCCGCTTTCTCCACAGTGAAGGTGCCTTGTTCCTTGTTGTACCTCACTGCCTTACTCATATTCAATGTCCTCTCTTCCCAGCCCTTTATCACACCACCCTCTCCCACTGACACACACACACACACACGGAAACATGCAAATATCCAAGATTAATCGTCTCACAGACAAAAGTTTCACAGATTATCCTCTATCCGTCATATTTTTATGACTCTTACCTTGCTGAAAGGAGAGTCTGGTTACTGGTGGAAAGTAAAAGAGAAAGAAAAGGGAAAGTCAATTAAGATTTTATGAGTGCAATCGTATAGGGGTGTATGATTGAAACCACTTCAGCAGATGCTACACGAGACGGCTATAAGGGATCTGCCAAGCCACTTACTCTCAAAATGAGACGCCGCTTTCTTTCCGTTTCCATTCCTCCCTCTCACCGTCCTCTCTTCGGAAAGGCAAGGAGAGAGAGAATATGAGTTTGAATGGCAGAGGAAATACGCCTGTGGTTTCTTGATAAAACAATCATTCCCATCTGTATCTGTCTAATAACATAGTGTGTTAATTTGCAGCCGTTTAGATTCGACCTGGCTCGTTTTAACGCAGTTAGCAGATGGACAAAGGATTTCCTTTCATGTGCTTCAATATATTTCCTCAAACTGTTATTTTCAGTCAGAAGTGTGTGCCTCTTTTTTTCCTGTGGGGCCTAATCTTAGTGCCAGCTGGTCGCAGTCATCTAGAAAATACAGAATACAGGGAAAGAAGAGGAGAGAGATGGAGTGAAAGAGGATGGAGAGAAGTGTGTGTGTGTGGGGGGGGGAGTTACAGGAAAAGACAAGATGGACAGGAGGGAAGTGAGTGAGAAAGCATTAAATGTAGCCTGGGAGACACAGCTAAGACCACTAAATAAGAGAAATGAAGTGCCGGAAAAGAGAGTCAAAAAGGTCTTTGGCTGCTCTGTGACCCAAAAGAGCCGATTAAGAACAGAGTGAAGCAACAGCTACAGGGCCTGCATGGATAAATACAATAAATAAAACACAACACTAAAAGGCCAGAGCTCCAGAAAGCCTGCTCTTGTTACTCTCTAACGGCTTATTTTAGCTTTGCAATCTGGCCTACGGGGAGGCATTTCAAACACAGATACAACTCTAATACTGTAGGAACTGTGAAATATGTACTTTATGTTTTGAGACAGAGCGGCCAAACACCGGGCCCCCACCATCATGCAGGAATATTAAGTCCCTGCTAAAATAACTCACAGGTGGGTGACCCTGTAGATTTAGGATTTTCTATGGGCGAGCGTAAAGCCCTCAGGCTGGCCAGAGTTTCCTGACTTAAACTGTCAGTCATCGGCAGAGAACATAACAGCAGTGTCCCGCTGAAACGTTGCACCGCCGTGGTCAACTTTCCGCAAACTGGAAAAAAACTGTTTGGGCCTTTTATTTCCATTGATAGTCATGTATTTCTGAACACGGTTTAATGTGTTTTGGAAGACGAAGTCAGATATCAGTTACTACAGAAAAGAAAGCTAACATTTGCAGAATATCAATATAGATGTTTTGGAAAGGTACACAGCTGTCTAAAGGAATCCTTTTGTCAAATTTGGATATTCACCCGTCCACAGAAATCCACCATGAAAGTGTCTACGGGTTCACTCTCGGACAAAATGTGAACAATCAAGCAAATCCCGTGACGGTGACGCAAGCAGAGGCTATAAATACTGCAATGATAGGTCATCAAATGTCACCGCTTTCACAACAAATCATAGCTGTGTCAGTCGTGTGCTCAGAGGGGGAAAAGAAAAAAAAAATCAATTTCTTTGCCCAAAAGCGTGCAACAAGGCCTCGCTCTCGCGCCAGCTGGTTTTCTGGGCTTCGAGGCTGTTTTGGTCAGACCTGTAATTTCTGAAACAGTCATCCAGCTGCCTACTTTTTCCTGTGTCAACTTTTAGCAGCGGGTAGTGCCTGCGGCCCGCTAGACCTGACCAAAGTGGCATGTGGGCCAAGACTGGCCAGCGTTTGTGTTAAATGTTCTTCCCAAAAAAACACCAGAGTGCAGTGAGTGAGTATTGTGTCTGTGGTGATTTGGGGAGGGGGAGGAGGCTAAAAAGCACAAAACATCTATATGTTGGTGGTGCTGAAGTCAAGGAAAATGCAGCTGTGAAGGAAGTCTGATTTTCAGTACCATCTCTCTTCACTCGCTGCCCCACCAGTAGCTCTCTCTTCTCCAGAATGAGCTGAACGATGGCCTTCCTCTGTGTATTGACCTGTTGAGAGAGAAAAAAGACACACCATTAGTAAATATTAATAAGCCTTTGATGGCTTTTTTCTGGCACTGATCCCATGCAGCCACAGCCACAGCCTCTTCCAGCTCTAGACATCCACATAAACAGGCTCATCTCTTCCAGTATTCTACCACTGCTGCCATGCTAGCTTCAGAATAGGTCCACCACTTCCTCAGAGACTGGTTGCGACACCTAATGCATGTTTTTAGTGCTTTGCATTCCTCACATGTCTTTACTCCCTTACTGAGAAAGAAATGAATTTTGTCAAGCCAGCAAAGTTTTAAACCCTTGGCTGGGGGCCCACTGAATGACCAAAGGAGGCCTATATGAAGTAAGAGGAGAAGAGGCTCGGGGAAAGTATGTTTAAATTTACTGCTACTGTGGAAATGGAGGCAGCAAGTTGCTCTCTGCTCTCCAGACGTTCTACTCACTGGCTCTCATCAGGAGTTGGCCAACGGTCAAATGGACAGAACGGGGCCCCTTGGGAAAGGCTCCAGCATCAACACTCCACGTGTCCAATTTTGGGGTGATTGTGTGTTTGTGTGTGTGTGTGTGTGTGTGCGCGCGCATGCAGGCCTGTCAGCATGATACACAGCCAACCTGTCCCCCTGATCTCAAATCCAGCGCAACCTGGTTTTGTAAATACTGTGAACTTGAAACCAGAAGAATTTCCATCAGCTCCCTTTGGCTGCTTTTGGAGAAATAATTTGCCTTGTGATGCAACTTCAGGCTGGAGTCTAACATTTGATGCAAGTGCAAAAGTTTCTAACCTGCATTTTAGCACGAGACTGCAGAGGATTTATCACTGTTCTCTGCAAAAAATGAACTCCTGCTGAAACGATGAGAAGTAGCATGTGCAATAACAATAAGGCTGTTTCACGCCTCGAGCCTCTCTGCAGTCAGTTGGGTATGAAGTGCTCACATGCCAAATAGCTGAGGCTTTCCAGTAAATTGAGATAAAACTGGAGCACAACTGGCACCAGAGTAATTAAACATGGCGGGGGGAGCAGAGAAGGGGGGGGGGTGGGTTGGATACAAAAATAACTCCGCAAACTCTGCACGAGTTGACTGCGCTTATTGGTAAGCAATAAAAGTGCCAAGCAGAGAAATGGTGCAATAGAAATGAGTACGTGCAGGGTTGGGGGGGTTCGGGGGGGGGTGTTGCATTTTTCCATATACCCCCCGCGACGATTCCCAGTAACCGCAGCCACAAAAGAAGTTACATAAGAAACACTTGAAGGTCTGCGATAGTTGCAGGCGAGTAAATATTATTGTTGGTATAAATGTGCATGCTATTCAATGAGGCAGGCTTGATTGATTTTTTTAAGTACGCTACAAACCTGCTCCAGGCGGTCCTGCAGGATCTTGAAGGATTGCGACAGGTCCCGCGTCTGTCGCCAAGTCCACGCCGTAAAGAGCGCGCTGCATGCGGCCAGAGACAGAGCCACCAGGGCCAGAGAAGCCCAGACGACCCGCAGCTTGCGCACTCGCCTCCTCTGCAGAATCCGATGCATATTGGTGCAGACTGCACTGCTACTGACCGCCGCAGATCATCCGAAATCCCCGCTTCAACTCCATTCCAGCAGGGCATGAAGTCCTTTCAAATGCATTTCTGTCCAAATGTCCATTTTGGTAAGAAAGACGCGCGTGTCGACAGTCTACAACCACTGCTTTTCTTAGACGCGCGGATCTCTCTGTTTAATTTTCAGTTTATCTGACAGATGAGGAGGTTTAAAGCAACAAAACATCCGATCCTTCCTCAGCACAGTTCAAAGCCACCATCCTCATTGTGTGCGGGCCGTCTCCAAATATAAGAAAACTGTGCAACTTGCGCACATCAACTGTTGCATCCTTCTCCTTGTGATTCGTTGACTCAGCTCTCTTGTCTTCCCTTTAAACAGCGAGCTGGGGGGTCACTCTATTAGACAGGCAGACTGAGCACACATGAGCGCGAATTCACACATACACACACACACACGCACACGCACAAACTGAGAGACTTGGAGGTGAACTTTCCGTGCGTCCTCAACGAGCTCTGATGTTGCGATACCAGCGTGCATCCGCCGTAAAACCCGACGAGGTGAGCCCAGGAAAAAAAACCGTACGAGGCGCACCGTAGCTTGCTCTGCTTCTCAAATCACTTTCATCAGCTTGCATGTCTTGAAAATATGTGCCATTCACGCGTGTAACAGTTCCATTTGTAACCACACGGTGGCTGTAGTGCATAGGTAACGATACAGCAGACTGCCCTGCCGGGGATCATGTGCTGACTGTACCGTCAACGGGTGAGCAAAGGGTCGATTTTGATCCCTTTGGCCAGTTTCTTCATCTAACATCTAAACAAAATCCCACAAACGTACTGTGGTGTGGTCATTATTCATCCTGGAACAGTCATGTGTGATCCTTTCTGACAGGTTGGCTGTCAATGAGCTGTGAACAATTTCCTCTTGTCACGCTGTTTTATCTGAATGCTTTTTAGAGAGATTATTTCCAACCCTCGAGACCGCCTGGATTCAACCTGTGACTCCTCGTGTGGGTTCCTGACCCCAAACTGGGTGGCATTGCTCTGAGATCCCACTGCTTTTCTTTTAAAATGAAGCAGGGGTGTAACAAATGCTTCCCGGGTCCTGGTGCATATTTTTTGCCTTTTTCTAAGTCTGTTTACTTCTGCTGTAAAATCAGGCATTTTAATATGGTTGTCTACGGGGATCAGCTTGGCTTTGGAGCCAGCCTCAAGCAGCCATTTGAGGAACATCTGTGTTGACCTCACTTTTCAGTGCTGGAGCTTATCGCTTGGTTTATTTCTGTGTTTTCTTGCAGGTGTCCTCATGTGTGCGCATGAGAAAGTGGTAAAATGAGGATCCACATTTTGAGACAATTGCTCCATGGCACAGTTGTGGGTGAAAAAACTCCACAGGGTACCTTTAAGTCGTTCAAAGATGTGATTAATCCTGAAATTCCCACATGGCTTATGGTTCCATATTTTCATGATAACTCCCATGATCCCTTGTTTCTTACTCACCTCACTGCTTTTGTTTTGATGAAGAGACCGCTAGTGGCAGACACTGTGCATTAAACCAATTAACGTGGACAAATTCACTCACTGACCGAAGAATCCTATTCACACAACACTTTATTTAACTAGTCGTCTGACAAGTTTAGAGTAAACAGTAAAACAGTAAAAGGTTTGTGTGACAACAGGAAGCCTAAAATACTTTTATGAAACCAACATTTGACTCTCATGCAAGTTCTAAAAGTGACAGGATCAGGATTTCTGGTACAGCAAATGACACTTCACCATGAAGGTGAAGTTATGGCATCAAACATTTCACTGTTTATAGGAAAACCCTATGAATCCATTTTTGGTGATTCTGATGTTCCAACTGAGAAATTTCATGCTCTTTTGGGGTTTGAAGGAATTTATTTGATCTTAAAAAGCCCTTTAAAAAGATGAGTGGATGAAGTCTAATAAAATGCATGGTGTTCCCGAAAAGTTTACTTTTTTGGATTCACAAGGTTTTCCGTGAGCATCTTTATTTTCCGCCATTTCAGAGATAGAAATCAGACACGTGAACACATTAAAATTTATGCCTCCGCTGGCAGAAATCATCCATGACTGCACGTAGCATTTTGCTGAACACACCGTATTGACGTGTATCACCAAGTGAATAATATACTGGGCCCTCTTGACAACTAAACCACACTGTGGAAATGAGCCCAATACATCAACATGGCTGTCTCGTCCACTTACTTTGACCGTGTAGTAATTACATCCTGCATGCTATAAACATTTCAGACATTTAACTATCTTTTCTTGTCTTTTATATGCAAAGTTGCTCTTCGACATCTGATTTATTGCAACAATTTGTCAGAAAGCATGGGGTGAACTTTGATGTGAACTTTTGGTTTGAGATATCCATGCTGGGAACTGGGCAACAAGATGAACAATTTATAGTTCTGGGTCTGGCATTCTGATGGGAAGTTGCAGACAAGCGAGAATATAAATAACTCATCGTGTCACTTTGGACTCTATATTGATTTTTTGGGGCTCATGTGCTCTAATAACACAGTGACTGGACATTAATGGTACTTTTCCGAGATGATGAAGTCAGTAGATTTTGCACATTGAAGGAGACCTGCATGAATATTTCACAACCCAATGATGAAAACAAAATGCACATTCTTTACTCAATTATTTTGCAAGCAAAGTATGAAAAAAAAAGCAAATTGCAAAAGCTACAAAGGAGGGTCAGTGGTTCTTACTTGTTTAGACTAAGAGAAAACAAACTAAATATAACCCACCACTCAGACTGTTTTCATTAAATTGCTGGAAGTGATACAAGTTCTCCTTTAAAAAAAAAAAAGGAAAAAAAAGTGGACTGGATATGAAACAGAAGTGCCCCTTTCGTTTAAGAAGGACAGGTTCAAAGACACAAACTGAGCCCAGTCCAAGACTTTTATTTTTTCAATCCCACCAGATGGATCGTTTATGTCAGCTTCATCCACTTTTAGAAACCAGCCCCAAGTTGTTTGGCTACATGAAAGTGGGTTTAGGTTGCGTTCAAATGATTCCTTTACTTCGCTGTTCCATCACAACTCAGTGCATACATAGCTTAAAAGGAAGGAAACAGTGCAAATACCAATGTTGTGCTTCACAGCAGCTTTTACAAGTACTTCCCATCTGGAAGACGAGGGGAGAGGTGACTGACTCTTTGGTTACTGTTGTCATAGTTTATTTAAAGGGATAAGATACCCAAAACTCACTCTTTTGCAACAGTCGTGCGATGATACATACATCTTTGCAAGTGTGTAAAGCTTTTCTGGATTTTTCTGCAGAGGAAAGGGTGTCTTTTCTGGATAATGAATTGTTAAACTGGATGCCACCTTCTCTTTTTGTCTCCTTCACTCCACCACCACATACACAACACACTCCTGTTACACCTTTCTTATGCCCACATATGTACCATTTGTTTTAACACTGTAAGCAAAAAAAGGTTAGACTATCTGGTCCTTTTAACACCAAAATCAAAGGTGCTCTGGGTCATGACACATCACAAGGGACAAAGAGAAAACACAGATTTCAGTCCCTCACTTATGCGCTATTTAAATGTACTGCATAGGGCCCATTCCAATATTTGAAACTGCATCCCTGCATTGACCTCATTGTTGCACAGGTCTTGAGTCCAGCGTTGGGTCAGGGCTGGGCCAGGCGCTCCAGCTCCTCCCCCTTGCAGCGCATACAGTGGTAGCCCATGTTAGCTGTGATATCGAAGCAGCCCTGGCTGAGATAAAAGTCTAGAGATGATTTGTTCCAGTCCAGGACTGTGAAGTTGAGCTGACTGCAGCCAGCAGCCAGGCCCAGCTGGGGACAGCAAAATGGAGGAAGAAGACAGATCTGAGTACTGCTGCGCTGACATGATATGGAAACAAAAAGAGAGTCGAAACAACTGGAGTCGTGTATCAGCATATCTGAATGTGTGAATCATTTTGTATTCAAATGAAAACAATGAAATCGCCACAATGTGTGAGTGCATAAAGGATTCAGGAATATCACTTCATAACCAAAACCTAGAGGCACGAGGCTAAAACCTTCTGTGGCCGCAACCAGGCTTTACGTTGTGGAAAATTACTGCTATCTTTCTGAATCTGGTGTACCAAGACGGTTATCTCTACATCACAGTAACTTGGTTTAACAACCCCAAGGTTTTCTGTGTAGATACGGCTATATATGGCTATAACTAATGATGATGATATTTTAATCTCCTCGTGGTTAGGGGGTAAATCGTTTTCTGATTGCCACAGGTAGCACTCAGCGAGCTAACTTCACAGCTTTTCCTGGCAAGCAGTCTTCAGAGCATATTCACAACAAGGCGACAGTCAGCCGTCCCGAATCCGAGAGGTGCGTCTCTACTCTGAAGAGGATTAACAACCTCCTGAGACACAAATGAACCAGTGTTTTTGAACCAGCACACCCATGATTACTATGAGTGTGCTGTAGGGCTTCTGCCGCCAGGTTGTGCTGTTGAGTATTGAATTTTGAAGCAGAAGTTTACCATCTATTGTCCATAACTCCACATCATTTTCACATATTCTGATCTTTACTCCTCTACTGGTTCCCTACTGGTTTATATTATACTAAATTTGCCTGATGTGTTGGATCGTGTTTTTTTGTTTTTTTAATGCTTCCTTTCATGTCAGAGTAAAATAATTGTTAAATATTTAACTGGAAAAGTAGAAATGTGTTATTCAGTTATTTGCCTAAAATCATAATGGGGTGTTTGCTAAAACTGACTGGATGAGGCTCAGCTCTACCGGGAAAATTTTCCACCAGCCACCGCTGGAAGGGCGCCATGAGTTTTCTATCCAGGCACGAAACACTTGGAAGCCACATCTCAAAAAGAATTGTGGACAACGTGAATCCTCAGTGCTAACTTCTTTCCGACGGATTAAGAATAACTTAATATTTGTTGAGGGCACTTCTTTGTAGAAAACAGGGAAACTCGAGGTACATGTAAACATTGTAACCAGGACAGATGAATAAAATAAAAGGTAATCCCAGTTTGAAAGCAATCCTGAAAAATTCACTGATTTGCAGAGGAACTAAAAGATGAATCCAGGGCGGTAATATTCAATATTCAAAGCTTCTGTTGAGGTTTTTAAAATGACACTGATCCATCTGATTAGATTGGATTATTTGTTTATTAATTTTACTTACCTGGGCTACCTTGCTCATAAGTGCTTTACCGATGCCCTTCCCTGAAAGAGACCACACATTACTCAAGATTTCCTGCACATACAGACATGCTTTTCTGATGTTACAACAAATTTTCACACATTATAATAACAGTGACATGTCCATCTTTGAAACAGCGTACTGTACCTCTGAACTCAGGCATCACATACAAGTCCTCCATGTAAACAGCTCTGCCTATCCACGAGCTGTAGGAATAGAAGTAAAGTGCGTAGCCTATCTTGGTATGGCCTGAAAGCAAACACAACGTGAAATCAATGCACAGAAATCAATTTGTAAAAGCACCATAAAACTGTTTAATTCATTCTGTTGGTCATTTCCTACTACGTTGACGACTGTGCTGCTGCCTCAGCCAAGAGAACTGATCACCATCTCAAACGTGCTCCTAACTGCATGCAATTCTCTCAACGATTTCACATGTTGTCAGTTAACCCATTTGGAACATATGTTGAGTTTTATTACAGTATAAGGAATTCAGTACATTCATGTTGTTTGTGCTAACATCTTTTCATCCTGTAGAAATCCAAACGAATCTGTATCCTGTCAGGCAAATATCGCTATCGTTTGACTGATGAGCATGTTTAATCGCCAGAGTCAATCATCCATGACTTTGAACGTGCAGGCACAGGAAGCTACTCGTCAGTATGGAGTCAGATCTCAGTGTAGAGTGGACTGTGGTGAGTGCCTGGAAAAAGGGCTGTGTCATGGAGGAAAAGGCCCAGCCGGGCAGCAGAGCGTGCCTTCACGCTCCCATTACTGTATGCTGAGGAAAAGCAGTGTGTCAGCCTTGTTATGTAAGTGCTGTGTTAGGAGACACATCAGCAGGATGCCTGCATATCGGGTAACAGAGCTGATAAATATAGCCAGTAGTGATGAATTTAGAGTCAAGGATTTAAAATACTGCCTGATTTTGAGTTTTGTGCCATCCTCAGTTGGGCTTCAGCACACGTCTCTTAGTACCTCAAAAAAATTTTACCTGCAAATTTTTTGGACACACAACAAACTAAAAGTACTTTCTAATTATTTTGTTTGTTTTAAAAAAAAATACAATTTTCATGGTCATGAGCCTCTTGTTAATCCTGTGTCAATGTTGCCCGTTACACCTGTGCTTTTACGACTAATTTTTGCCCATTCATGCAGTAGAGCATTTGATGACACTGACACTGACACTGGACCAAAAGGTCTGGCTCACAGTCTCTGTTCCAGTTCATCCAACCAGTCAAGTTTTTCCACACCAAATTCATCCAACCATGTCTCAAAGTTTTGCTTTGTGCACTGGGGCACAGTCATGCTGGAATAGAAAAGGGCCTTCAACAAACTGTTGGCACAAAGTTGGAAGCATAGCATTGTCCAAAATGTCTTGGTGTGCTGAAACATTAAGATTTGAGCCCAAACCCCTGAAAAACAGCCTCATAAAGAGGTGTGTCTGGATACTTTTGTCTATTTCCTGAGAGAGATCGAGAGAGAGAGAGAGAGAGAGAGAGAGAGAGAGAGAGAGAGAGAGAGAGAGAAGCCACTCTAGTTCAACAAAACTCTTAAAACACACTTAGCACTTCAAGAGTATCAGACAAAGCAATTTAGCTTCAAGCTGTTCTAAT
The DNA here is from genome assembly GCF_020382885.2 of Scatophagus argus. Classification (NCBI taxonomy): domain Eukaryota; kingdom Metazoa; phylum Chordata; class Actinopteri; family Scatophagidae; genus Scatophagus; species Scatophagus argus. The sequence goes on along the minus strand of NC_058515.1, from coordinate 11,013,321 downwards.
ATTTTGTAATAACTAATCAAATGACTGCACGTAGCATGAAACAGGCCGCTCATTGTTATAAACTCATAGGGAAATTATCAGTCCCTCGGTTTTCAGTGTTTTAGAGTCTTTTCAGCTCATTGGTCGGGCTAACTTTACTGCTGTGGTTGGCTGTCTTGTGCTGTAAAGCTCAGATCAGCCTGCTGTGCACTAACCTTTAGCCCTGCACCAAACAGGGCTAAAGCACAGCGAATGTTGGACTCAAATGACATCAGCAAGTTAACTTTAAATTCAGTGTAGTGCGTTTAACCGTCAGAACTGGAACAGGCCTAAAAGAAGTGCATGATTCCTCATCTAGATGGATATTTGGGCGGCGAACACGACTGGCTTCAAAACATTTAAGTCTGCTCGTGTTTTAAATGTTGAATATTAATTGTTGAGAACGATGTCAGTTAGTAAAGTAAAGGTGTGTCCGACCCCATCGCTCACACATACACATGACTGAGTGCTACTTTCACAGTTTTACATGAGGTTACCGATGGTTCTTTCTTACCTCCTTTGGTTTTGTGCTGTTCTGGGACCTCAGCGATGATCCCGTGGAAGAACGGGTTTTTGGAGAAGCCGTCCTGCTCCAAGTCTGCACATAAAATAAAAACTTACATGTGACACGCTGGTCACACATCTCATCATCTTTTCATGGTTAAAACAACCTCAATACGACTATTATTGTATCACAAGCTTGACTGACATGAAATTCTTCCTGTTGGCAAAGAAGTTTTTATTGAGCGTTCATAGTTGGACTCGGAGACTTGCAGCCAAAAAAATCTTGCCACAAAGTCCAGCTGTTCTGGAGTTTGGACAGTGTTTTAGTGTATAAAACTTCATGACAGCAGGGCAGCGTTCAGTGGTTGAGTAAGTACTCAGATGTAGAAGTAGTAATACTGCTGCGTATACAAATCAATGTCCTACACTCGAGTAGAAGTACAAGAGTATCAACAACAAAATGGTCTTAAATTAAGTAAAAGTACTTGTTGGGCAGAAAGGTTCTATTCAGTATAACATATTATGGGAATACTATTACAAATGCCCTCATATGATTTGGGATATTAAAAATTAAATATAATTAAATATCACTATCATATTTTAGAAACTGATCATCTGTCAGATTTGTAAAATCTTGATCTCGAAAGTAAAAATCTGCACCTCTGAGTAGAGGTACAAAGTAGCATAAAACTGAAATACTCAGGGTAGGTACCTCACAAGTGTACACACAGTACTTGAGTAAATGTACTTTCTTTCCACAGTCCACCTGCTGAGGAAGATCAAGTTATGTGAGCCAAAGCCCCTGATGTTCTACATTGTAATACTGTCTGTTTGTCTAATATATTCACGTCTTTTTTTAATTTTGTGTTGCTGCCTGAAAAGTATTTTTTCAGTCTCAATGGTTAAATGACAATAAACAAAGCGATAAAGCGACCTGAGGCTGTTAGGCTGCTGTTTGTTGCCACTGGTGCTGACATACTGTACCACTACACCGGCGGGGTTTACTGAAGGTCAAATGCATCTGAGCATGAGGTCAAGGCTCAGAACTGCACTCAGATCAGTACCTCTCTGTGTGACTTTCACATGGTCTGCAACTTTCTCATGTTCAGCCAGTTCCTGTGAACACAAAACATTGAATGCGTATTAACGGCGTATTAACAGGCACAGTTTCACCGTCACAGCGTCCCTGAGTGTCGGCCTGATGTCAGTCAGTCTATTTGCACTGAAACAAACAGCCGGAAGTGACACCCTGGGGGCTGCCAAAACGACAGCTAATCCAATAATTTGTCGATAATCTAATAAAAGCAACGTGGTGGAGCCTGCACGGACTGTCGACGTAAACCCGTGAGTCACAGGATGCGCCATGTCTCGCACAGCTGCACGCGCCAACACGTCCGTCTCACCCTGATCATCCGCGCGATGTCCTTGCAGTCCTCCACGTTGGCTGCGCGGATTGTGTACTCCATGGTGCTGGGTGTGTTGATGCGCTGCTCACAGTGTGGCGGGTCCGGATCCGAGTGGATGTAACGTGAGACAGAAAATAACTGAGAGAACTGCAGCTGTATCGCTCAACTCAACCTCAACACAAAAATAACAGGCTGGGAAGTGAGGCGAGAGCGCCCCCCACCACAAAGGAGGTGACCGGGGAATCAGCGTCCCCTGTGGACAAAGTCTTCATGTGACCTTTACATTCCTAACGAAATTTTTGTCACGTTTGTTTAGTCAAATCAGTGATGAGAAGCCCAGTGATCTTAAGTTCACCTGCCACTACAGTGAAGTGACTTGTGAGCGACGCTTTTGATTCTGGATTCAGTCTGTAGCTCCAGCTGGGTGTGAGAGGTACATTCAACAAGCTGCACAAGCTCCTGTGACACATTCAGACACGAGCAAAACAGCCACCATGATAGTACTTTTTATGAATTTTTCAGTTTGTCATTTTTGCCCAACAACCCCATTCTCAAGTCGCGCTCGCCTGGCAGCCACTCTGCCTGCTTCTTTGGCCGAGGGGTCGCGTGCAGGACAAATGAGTTAACTCTGACTTGGAGAGACTCCCTGAGTCACACAGTCATGAAACAGGATTTTGGATAAACTACTGCTTGCGTGTTGAGTTGACTCGCTGCTCTTTAAAAGCCCTCTCAGACACAACTCGATTTTAGCTGTGTTCATCAGTTCATCATCTGTCTCTTATGAGCCTGAAAGTGAACCTTCTCCTCACATTATTTGGTTCCCAGCAGGACAGTCAGAAACCCCACCGAAGCACCGAATGCAAGGTTTGCTTCAGGACTCTGAGATGCCACAAATACATTTTGCAGTCAATCAAAAAAACACAAACTAATTGCTATATGGTAAACATGGGCTCTTTGTTGGCCTCCAGAGTCTTGTGCACCAACACCATCTTTTAAATCTCTTCTTAAAACACATATTTTCACAAAAGACCAGCACACTGTCTTTTTGGGTTTTTTTGTAACTTTTTTTTATTAAAAACTTAAAACCAACATTTAATTGATTTGAATGAAACAGATCTGAAATTTGGCTGAACTAGTTAACAGCTCACACAAGGCCTTAAAGGAACAGTTCTGTTTAGGGGGTTTTGAACTGATGTTCCTACAGACTAACTGGTGCTCTTTTGGCCTGAGGATGGCGCTGTCAGCCAGTCACATAGTAATATTTAACTTTTCTGGTAGTGTAACAAACATTTTGGCCTCTAGGGGTCCCTAGCAGGATCTGAGCCTTTTGTTTTTAGACCCAATGCAGTGCAGTGCAGTGCAGTGCACACCCAAAGCCTCAGGGTGAAATGCATTGTTCTCATTACTGCCCCTTTTGAGTGGAAAGGCCACAGATGTAAACTGAGCTGAATTATGTTGCATGATTTCAAGCTGCACACAAAATGGGCTGTTTTAGACTGATATTTGGGCAAAATGCCTCACTTTAACATTGTTCACCGTGAAGATTATTTCTATTTATAATGAAGCTGATACGTACTGCACTGGTGTGCGTGGGTGGAGGTCTGTTTCATCCTTACTCCATCCTTCAGCTTTTCTTCCAGAAATCCCCTGAATTTCACAGAAGGTGTCAGCACCGAAAGGTTTATACTTAGTCAAAGCTGCACGTGATGACGTACAGTGTGGACATGTCATCAAACTGTGAACTTTGGTGCCAGAAATAAGAATGAGCTCATGATTTGATCTCATTTGCAGTGTTTCCCACAGGCATAACAATGAGTCCTCAACTTAAGAAGAGTTTGATTTTGAGGAACTGAGAATGCCTTGTGACAGGTCTTTCCTCGTGGAAGCCTGTCAAATGAATTTCCCACTTTGAAAAACAACATTCTCTTTAAAAAAAAAAGAGAAGTGATGTAATTGAAATACCTCATTTTTGATACGAGCTGCTAAATGAGGAGCTCCAGCGGACACACAGCAGACTTACACCTCACCCACAGCCTTAAGAAACCCAAGCAAGCCCCTCTGAGCATCATTTCATGTAAAATCATTATTAGTCTGTGTTTGTTTGTTTCACTGTAACACTGATGAGCAGAATAGATTCAGCACAGGGGGCGGTTACACCAGGAAGTTGATTGTTAACACATCAAATGAGGACACTTGAACATTTTGTCAGTTTTTTTTTTTATTATTTTTTGGGTAGTTGAAGCGAGATGATAAGCTGGTATTGAACTGGAGATGTTGTGATTACATGGAAAGCATCTTATACCGCGAGGCCAAGGCAACACCCTACAAATAAAAACATCCCTCTTTTCACCCCAAACAGCTTTTTTGAGTCCCATATTGTGAAGCAAAGGCAGTGACGTCTGTGTTCAAGCCAAACCTTTGTGTTTACACAGAAACAAAAACCTTCAGGATTTGCATTTTCCATTCATAGCTCCTTGTGTGTATTTTCATGGTTGTATCTCTCAACAAAGGCAAGGAGCACAAGTGTGCGTTAATGTTTGTGCGAACCCTTGGTTAAAGAATGATTCTCAGCGAAACCAGACGACCCAAGAAAAAGCTGACTTTAACTAATAATTTATGAGAGATTCAGCAGTCAAGTATTTCAGAGACGGTCACAGCCATTTCCCACATCTCTCATTGTTATTAATTAAAATAACATGCTTAAAACTACTGGTACCTCACTGCCTTTGGTTATTTCTGTGCCAGCTCTTTACACATGTCACAGAATAATTAGACCATGTGGCTGCTCGAGGCTAAAAATACTTTTATGAGAGAGTTGTCACAGTACACGGCATTCTGCAGACTGCAGGGTGGGGAGGAAATGACCAGGGAAAAGGGGGATTTTAGCCAGCTTTCTCCTGTAGAAAAAAAAACGCTGCCTGTGTGGCTATTAATAGCTCCAGCAAATCGGTGTGGTTCTTTAAGACTGACTAATGTCTCCTTTCATACGACGCAAGCAGAAAGACCAGAACGTTGCCACCGCTTTCATCAGCAGCCTCTCTGGCACTGCTGATGACGTGCGCAAGACACCCCTGACAGATTTTACAGACGCACACGAGGACTGAAAGGCAGCTAGAAGCACAGACATTGTAGGCAACATTAGTCAGTGGACTGTGAGTAAGAGAGTCAGGCCTCTCACTGGACTGTGGCCATCTGACAAATGTCGAAAAAATCCTGAGAAATTCTGCTTATTGATTTGATCATCTGCGTACTTACAGAATGTTATCCGATGTACAAGAAGTCTAATCTTTTTACCACAACATGGTTGTATTATTCTGCGCTCTGCTGGGATACAGTTCACGAACCCTCTGAGCAAGATGTTGAAAGACAGGAAATGCCTGATGATCCCAAGTTCCAACACTGATGATGTATCAAAGTGTGATACATATGAAAAGGCCTATCTCAAAATCAAACATTGTTCATCATACCCATTCTGAACCCTTTATCTTGCATGAATAGTTTGACACCCATTTGACCCTTTTATTTATGGCATGACAATTTCTCGGTCAGGAGCAGTCATTTCTTTCAGCCTTCACACGGATTAAGCTTGAGCTTCACAGCCACTTTGCAACCTTATTGGACAGAAGCAGGCTAGCTGTTTCCCCCTGGTTTTGGTCTTTTATGCTAAGCTAAGCTAACTGCCTTCTAATGTTAAATTTACCGCACAGACGTGAGATGAAATCAATTTTCTCAACAAACTTTTGGCAAGAATGGGAATAGGTTGAAGGTATTTATATTTTGATCAGTCTTTGCCTATTAAACAGTATATAATGTGCTGCATAACAATGACACACAATGACAGAAGCACTTCAGTCGGACTGTAAGAACCTTAAACAGTAAATACACTGTAACAGATTGTCTGTTTTATTTTTCAGAATTTGGTTATTTTGAATTTTTCACATAAACTTTAAGTGTTCCTTTAAAAGTTGACTACATTTTCTTGCATTATGTGAAAAAATTGCTGCCACGAAGCAGCCTTTTTAAAAAGTTTTCTCAGGACAGCCACAACACTGTCAGCTGTCATTTCAGGACATAAAATTGACACAGTATTACGCCTATGAGGCAGAAAGAAAGTGAAGCCAAGCACTAATGAACAGACCACTTGTTACATAACGCTGACATTATTCACACCTCTGACTGCTTAAAAAAAGATGCCATTCAGATTGAGCGTCGCTCAAACAACCCAATATGCTGTTAAGTTTATTGTCCTGGCGTTAAAACAGAAAGGTAAACATGTCAGCCTGGACCTTTAAATGTCATTTTACATGCTGTGATGGTCTGCCATAATTTTCTAATCTTAGACGCCCACAAATCTAGAAAAACAAACCTGCCTGGTGACACTGAAAGAAACAAGCTGCTCCTTTGAACCTTCATATCCAAGTACTTTATACTTTTTTTATGGTACAAATACATCATTTTTGTCTGGCTACTTTGGATTTTGTCTGACTTTTTCTTTGGATGTCTCTTTGATTGTTCCAGTATGGCTTAAATAGAGTCACATACTGGATAATCTCACCTCCTTCAGGCCCGGACAGGAAGCCACCTCCTCTTCCTGTTTAGTCTAGCTTCTGATTGGTCCCTGGGCTCGAGAGTATTTCCACAACAAAAGCAGTCAACACCGCATTTATCTGTTTCTAAAAGGAGCTAAAAGTGGCTAAAAATGAAAGCAGTGGAAGGGACTTATAGAGTCAAAACAATAGAGGAATCGCTGCTGACACCTTCCTCCCTCCTACAACTTCCATAAACTCCATTTTTGGACACGGTTTTGCTTACAAAATAGGTACCCTACATAATTAACTACTTCACCAAATTGGTGGGTGTCTGTGCATGAACAGAAAGCAGAGAAAAGAGCTGTGATAAGAGCTATTCAAGTGGCTCAGCACTTCTATTCTTATCATGAATAGCTCACTCTGGGAATACAGCAGCCACAGGAGAACACATTAAAGCCCCATTTTTCATTTATTCTAGGACGTTACATAAGTGGCCAGTCTGTCTTTGGCATAAAGTTTCCTGCTGCAAATGGCTGTAATAATGAGACATTTTAAGACATGAGAACTCGATAAGCCTTATGATTTAAGGAATTCACCCAGACAACCCTCCCCCCCTGTCTGGCCACCTCGTGTTATGCTTAAACCCAGCCAGATATCTCAGCCTGACAAACAAAAAAAAAAAAAAAAGGAAATTAGCTCATCAGCAGGCTGATGCAGTCCTCATGTAAAGATAAAGAAAAAAGCAGACGCAGTGTCATTCTCTCTGCTTTCCCCGTGGTCCATTAACACACCTTATTAGGACATCTGCAGCCGGTTGTGTGTAGAAGCAGTCAGGCAGGCAGATGTTGTTTGATGGTTTCTGTTTTTTTATTGGCCGGCGTGCCTTTCATGACTTCCCTCAGAAGGTCTGAGTCATGTGATTCCTGCGAAGGTCAGGTCACTTGACCACTTATTTATCATAGCACTCTGGCCAAGTGGGGCGTGCAGTAAAAGATTAAACAAAAACACTTCAGGTGAATTTTCGGTAAAGATAAATAAATGAGTTGCTCTCCAGGAAGGAAAAGAGAGAAGTTTGATATTCTGGCACACTTCCATGTCACTGTCCAGGCTCCAGGTTGACTTTCTGGAAGACACTGGCAAATGTCCCATTTGTACTGTAACCGTAACTGGGATAAATTACCCTAGGGTTATTTAGTGACCTCGTATCTCTATCTCACCAATAACACCTCCATGAACCCCTCAGCTTCCCTTTTTGATCGCAGGTCATTGCAAATTCCCTGTTTTAGCCTTAAGGGCAGGTCAAACCTGGGATCAGTTTACAGACAACACCAATTTACGTGTAAACCTGTTGCTATTGCAAACACACGTTACTTTTGAATTGTTTTAAAGTATAATAATACCCCTACAAGCCTTAGGGTTACTGCAGCCTTGCATATTTGCACACAAGGTAAACCCACAGGTTAGCACTTCCCGATATTAAACCTTGAAGCATGAACTTTCTAAATATGTCCCAGTTTGTTTGTTGATGCTGATATCAGTAGCTGACGGGCAGTAAAGCTGCAGCCAGACAGTTCCCAAGCAATAACTGGACTAAAAGGGGTCGATATAAAACAACTACAGCCATGCTAGCGGCTGTGTGAGGTGGTATTTTAGGCACAACTAAATGCTAACATTAGCATGCCAACCTTTTTGATAGTGTTTACAAGCTGATTGTAATGTTTACCACGTTTGCAGTCTTAGTTTAGCATACCAGCACATTAATATTTGCTAATTGGCGCTATGCCACATTCATATGGAATTAAAGGTGAAAATGAAAGAATCCCATTTTGATTACTAGAAGATGTATTATTACTTTAAACCTGTATAATTCAGGGACCCTTATGGGAATGTCATCAGTTTTTACAGAACTGATTGACAAATGATTTAAAAAAGCGCTTATGACATTAGCCTGTCGATGTACAGGTCTTATAAATACCACATAGACGTGTGACCGTCTTTTCTGAACAACAGCTCCACAGATTCCTGTGAAATGCATGTAGCATATCTAAACCAAACCAAACCAAACCAAACACAGAAAAGCACAAAAGCAATTGTGGCAGCTTCCTGAGGAAATCGCCTCTCCCTTAAAGCCTTACTGTAAGGAGACCTCAAAGCTTGGGCTGCAGCCAAAAACTGAGATGGGTGTGTGTGTGTGTGTGTGTGTGTGTGTACTAGAGATAAATTAGTGTTAAGCCTCTGTAAAAATACAAAACCTCTCACATTATATTAAACTCACTAAATTCACATTTTACTGAAGGACAGAAAAGCCCACAGTCCATCCTTTTCTTACTCTTTGGTACTTTCCTCAGATTTGATTCCTTTGAATTTAGATGAATAACAGGAAAATCTGTGCATGAAGCCCCGTAGATGACTTCTCTTTTGAATAACTGAGCCATTTCCCTCTATGAAATCAGAGGCCTGCTGTACTTGTTCATGGAAGGTGTAACCAAGGAGAAGAGAAAGTCCTGGATTATCAACACTGGATAAGATCCCTTTCCCCGGAAGAGCAGCTTTTGTTCCTTAGAGTGACTCAAACACAGGAAAGCATGCAAATAACCTGGAACTTCAGCCTTTCTTTTAATATCAATGGAGAATAAGTGAATTGCTTTCTGCTGTGCTTTGCTGTGAAAATGGCAAAATCATGCTCACAATCCAAATGCATCACATCTCAGCACTGACAGACGAACTTATGCAACACATCTCTGCTGCGATTACGAAATCTAAATTGGACGATATGCTCAACTCGCTTGTCATGCCATACATGATCAACAACACAACAACCATCCTATCACCTTTTCTCTTGTAGTGGTGATCCGAGAACAGCGCACAACGACCCATAAATCTACAATTACCATTCCTGTTTTCATATCTCTACACCCCATCCAACTTCCCCTTACGAGTAAGAGCTCTGCGGGAACGTTCTCTCTATGGGTGTGTGTGGTATTCACGCAAATAACAGCACAAACTGGTGTGACTAGAAATGATGAGGTCAGCAAATGACTCTGCTGTAATAATCAGATGCACATTGGGCTGAAATGTGGCAGACTGTAGAGGTGACCAGTTTAATGGTTTTCGACATGAATGATCATTTTTTGATTTGATTTGATTTGCATTTTGTTCAGACACTTTTCTTTTTTTCTTCTCTTGTTCCTTATTTCTTTGATCTGATGATTATTTAACCGGGCGAGCCTGTGCATTCATAATGATGCTGTTATTAGGGAAACGTGTTATTGTTTTTATACTGCATGAGTGTTTCTTTTTCTTTTCTGTGATGCTTAAAGCACAGTAGCACTTACTGCTAAATGCTAATGTTAGCATGCTAACATGCTCACTATGACAATGCTAATATACTTGTGCTTAGCAGGTACAATGTTAATGGTATATATATTCTAGTTTAGCAGTGTTACTAGCATTTGCTACTTAGCACTAAACACAAATTAAAGGTGACGGGAATGTTTTTCAGCTTGGTGGTCATAAACCAAATCACTGGACAAAACTAATTTTTTATGATGATGGCATTAAAGGGATAAAAGCAATTATATAGGTAATGTCTTTGGCAATTGTATAGCAAAATCCATTACCCTGCTAAGAAATTTCACAAAAAAAAAAATTCAACTTAATGGTGGCACGAGAGGAAAAATCTGGGGGCCACAAGGAGCCTTCTTTGGGGAAAACCAATTTCTGCTCAAATGTTAATTATCATGTGAAGGTAAAAGTTCATGATGTTCCTTTGGCTGTCATGGGGCCAGGGACAGGTTGTAATGTGCTTTTTGTTTCAACAGAACTCGGCAATAGTGAACTGGAATGCTGCCTGCACTGTTGACAGGCAGGTAGATATGTATCAGTGAATGCCAATGATTTACTGCAGTTTTCGAAAAAGGGGAACTGAGTATAAAACATTTCTACCATGAATAGACGGCAGTTCATATACTGTTGACTTACTTCCTAAATTTTATGTGTTTGCACCGCTTCTAGCAATACCATTCCTGTTGAACTTCTCAAGACACTGGGTGGCAACCAGAACAGAAGTTACACCCATTGCGAGTATGATGACATCAGTTCTAAGAAGCAAAGTATACAAGACAACTCAGATAACTTCTGATTCTCTCTGATTGTGATGGGTTGTAATGACCTCCCAGTCTCAATCAGTTATTCCACGTGGTTAGTGTGAAGTAAGAGCTCCAGCTGTGTTTCTGGCTTTATGTGATTTTTGTTTCTCGACATTCCCAAATTTCCTCCCGGCTCAACCGTGAGCTGTGTTGACTTTTACCATTCAAGGAGCTGTTTTGCCATGGAGCATTATGTTCTTTCTTGAACCAGACTTGAGCTTCCACTCTGCCTTTTGCTACAGTCACACATTGTCTCAATTGTTTGCCCACAACGACTTGTAATAACCTCCTTAGAGGCTTTTAAACTTGCTGGTTTCAGTCACGGGGAGCAAACAAGACATTTGAATTAATGGCTGCCAGTTTCTGAACAATCGGGTGTGTCTCTAATGGTGGCACAAACAGTGGTACAAAAACTAACGGTGGTCCATCCAGTAGTTCTTGACTGACATTCCCTTTTGTGGAGTAGCCAGACAACAAGTTGAGTTAGAAGTATAGGATACATCTCTGGCTGCTTTTAAACGAACAGCACTGAACCTGGACTTACAATCTTTACCAATCAACTGAGCAATTAAGACCTCATTCAATGCTTGGCCTCACTGAATGGCTCTGTCAATAGGAGCATCAAATAAGACTACGCCTTCAGTGCAACACGCCACAACAAGAGCTGCAGCTGCACTCGATTTGGATGCTGACTCTGTTCTTGCTGCCTGTTGTGAGCTACGTAGGGAGGGTGGGTTGCCTGTCTGAGATGCTCCATTATGTCACCGGTGCCCCAAGAATAGTTCCAGTGTGTCCTGCTAGGAGCTGAGGCGAGTGTGACGTTCAGAACTCAACTGTTATTGGGCCAAACCCAGGAGAAACAGGGACCCTACTGTTTCCACACGTCAGGCACACCCAACCACACACACACACACTCAGACAGACGCATGCACACATGGAACTGTTTAAAGTTTTCCCTCTGCCACCGTTCAAAATACCCACAGAATAAACACTTGAAGCTGATCTGAACCAGTGAGGCCAGTGATCCCCATTAGAGAAGGGCTCTGACGCAATGTGATGGTAAGGAAGGGTAGTGGGTTTCAGGTGGTCCCTGTACTTTTATAAAAGTAATGTGAAACTCTCAGCTGGAAGAGCGTGGTGTCAAGGGGAAATCTGGGGAATCTGAATCTAACTTTTGATAAACAAAAGGGGATATGGCAAAGACATAAGATATGTATTTTTAAAACTTCTGCTTTTTCTTTAAGACACAAGATTTCACATCCCAGCAGGCTGCGGCCTGCTAGTAGGTCAGTCAGTACAACGTCCAGGCAGACATTGTCCAACTTTTAGTTTGTTTTCAGTTCAAGAGGATATCCCAACATTTACAGCCAAACACAAAATATGTCAGGCTAATATTTCGTGACAGTTGCATAAAATAGCCCAACATATCTAAAATATTTCCATAAAAACCACAGTCTTAGGTTTGAATTTTTCGCTTAGCGCAGACAGCAGAATTTACAGATACTGTCAGTGTGTGAAATGAGATTACAAATCTACTTAAGGCAAACTGACTATGATCAGGGCTTAAATATGTATGTAAATATGTACATAAACGATGTGGGCCATAAACCCACTTAAAACACTCAGTGCCAGTAAAACACTAAATGTTATTCGATTGTTATCCAACTTGCCATAACCTATAAATCCCAATTCTCTTGTAAATCATCAGCCACCTCAGAAATCCCTGTGCTCACACACCAAGCAGCTTGCTCACTGCCGCTCAGACGCAACTGCTCGTCCACGTGTGTGTGACGAGCTCGCGCCTACGCTGTTTAAAACGGTCTCCCCGCGGGCTCGCTGATTCACACACCTCACACAGCAAGCAGGAGGAGCGGAGCGTGATTCAGTCCGTCTGCTACATAAACCTGTTTCAGGCTGTGTGCGAGTCTCACTGGCTTTTACATGCGCACGAGGATCGCTGAGCTCGCGGAAGAACCTCAAATTTGAGTGTTTATCGACCCCGGCTGGATAATCGATTCTTTTTTTCTACATTGCCAGGGAAACTGGTTGTGTATGAACTTGCAGGATAGATTTCCACCTGCCCCGTGTGTTTAAAAAAAGGTCACGCGATTCTGCGGTTCAAATCAGGCGCACGAGGACATTTTTTGCATGACACTGTGGCCAGGTAAGAGTGATTTTTGAGAAATTCGGATGTGATGCCTTAAATTCGCTGAAACGCGCACACTTAAATAATTGTTTCATTCATCTGTGCTGTCTACTGAGAAGTATGGCTGGTGGCTCTTGAGTCTTGCCGGGCGCTTCGGTGCTCGCCGAACTCCTCTCTAAATTTCTCTTATTTTAGTCATCCCGCTTATTTCTGAGCTTTTTTGCCCGTCAACATGTTTTTGAGCTGTTTAAGTAATAATTAGGGCCTATGGGTTAATCCGGCATGAAATGGAGGAGAACATGAGAGACTTTTGTCTTTCTGGTGGCATCCAGAAATACAGAGAAGAGATACTTAATATAGCCTCTTAAGTGACATTTTTTTTGCTCAGGTGTTGTTTCGTGCCACATAACCTATTTAAAATAAAGTATGGTCAAATAATCTCTCTATATGATGTTTATCTGTTCTGCAAGGTAAATTTTAAACATAAAATTAAAATTTCCCTCGGGATCAATAAAGTGTCTATCTATCTACCTAAATGTTGATGTCCACTTGTAAGGGCTCTGTACAACAACAACAGGAAGTGTTTGGATGTGACAGCCCTTTGCACATGTCAGGGAAACCTGGATTGTGCGTGCGCTTTGCTTAGCCTTGTCCCCAGTGATGGGGAAAACTAGTAATACTGAGTACCCTTGGTTTAATTCTTATTAGGTTAACTGGGTGTTTGAGTGTCTGTCCAAGTCAAATTTGCCTGTCAGTACCTTTACATGTTTGTTACCCACATGTGTAACTGTATGTGTTCACGTCCTGGGTCGGCCCTGCCTCTAGGTCAACTTGCATCCCTTCTGTGATGTGACACACTCACAAAAGCACGCCATTGTTTATAGGAGAAATATTTAGCAGGGAATGCAAAGCTGTTTCCTGCGCAGTGGGTTGACTAACAATGGTCACTACCTTGGAACAGTCGGTGGTTCTTGCCACAACTCACTTCTGAGGATGGAGCAAGGATGTTGAAAGAATGGCCAAGAAAAGAGAAAGGGGGGAAAAAATAACATTTAACACAATGGGGAACATGCAGTTCTTTGGGCTTGTAAGATGGGAGACAATGGGAGGCCAGATGTTGCATAAGATGAGGGCCAGCAAGGTCACAGAAGCCTTCAAACCATCCAGTAACAAATACTGTGTGTTATGAGTGCTGGTTGTCATACTTGGTATGGGGTTGAGTTTGAAGAAGACTATATACCTGTGATTACCTCTGTACGTTACAGTAAGCTTCTTTCATTTATTTTAGCACGTGTCCAGTTTGTAAGTGTGTTTGTATGTCACTTTGCTGTGAGGACAAAACCCAAGCCAGACCTGAATGTCAGGATTTAATGGCTGGCATTTGTGGTGAATGAATATTCCTCACTGAATACGTCATCGGTGTAACTGATCCTCTTTGGTGGCCTTTGGTTTTGCCTGTGGTTGTGCTGCCTGCATATTTTTCTTTTGCACAAAATATGTGATGAATGAAGATTTGCTTCTTGGAGTTAAAACGGTCCAAGAATGTGCCCTTTCCTTCACCTTACTAAACTCTGAACAAAAATTAAGCATTTGTCTTGTTTGCTTATTCATGCTGTTTAACATCAGTGTCTTTATCTGCCTCATTACAGATAAAAGCAGTGGATGCAACTACGCTCCATTTGTAGAGGAGAGGTGGAAGACTGGGAGAGGCTCTGAAGAGGACCAGCTGACCACCAGCAGATACACCTCAGCTAAAGTTTGCTCCAAACCCAACCTCAACCATACCATGTCCCTCAGCACTTTTCACCTCATGCAGACCCTTAAGAACTCTCCTGCTGCGCTACGTCGCCGCTTTCGCCGCGACCGCACAGAGTCTTTATCCCATGGCGACCCTCTGTTCAAAGTCCACTACCTGGGCACAGAGAAAATCTTCTCTCTGGATCGAGAGCAGGCCCAGGAGGCTATTAGCCACCTGCTAGAAGGTATTGCTAATGGGAAGAAGCTCAGCAAAGATCACGCCCTGGTGGTGCGCCCGAGATACGTTGAGGTCAAGGAGCTGAGTACAGGTCGGCAGCTCACCAAGACGTACCTGCAGGACATTGCATACTGTGCCGCTGATGCCAACCGGCCCAACGTCTTCCTGTATATCTGCAAACATCATGGGCAGCAGCTGCAGTGTCGAGTGTTCTGGTGCAGCCGGGCGGAGCGGGCGCGGGACATGACTGCTTGCCTGGCACACTCTTTCCAGCGGGCGCTGAGCGACTGGCAGGACGGTTCGGCTACGCTGCAGCCAGGAGACGTGAAGGGGAAACGAGCAGAGGAGACGTCCAACTCTCCCACCAACACGAAGAGCTCCACGCTGCCCGCCAGTCTGGGAAAAGGTGAGATGACGCCTTTTATAGGGAGCGGTACCTAATGAAGCGGTGAAATTTGCTTTTTCTTAGTCGAGATGTCCGTCTGGTCAAGTCTGCCGTTTGGATTTTCAACTTTTATGTAGTTATCGCAAATTTGATACACTGTTGAGTTGCCAAAAGGTACACATTTTTATTACAAAATAAGTCGATATGTGTGTATTAGTAACATATTCCTGTCTTAGCTCACTTCTGAGAGAATAGTTGTTTTGAACCAAAAGGGCCTTTAATGGAGTATGACTAATGAGCCATTCCCCTGACTCATTATCCTCATATTCTCCTGTCTTGCTCCCAAAGTTGTTTAGAAAGATAAGATTTCTAAAGACACTGTTGACGCAAGCATATTTAGTGAAAGCAATGAAAACCAAGTGCTGAAGTAAGCCCTAGTAAATGGTCAAGGTTAAACCGACAACTTGACAAACTCCTTTTTTGTCTTTTACAGTTCGCTGGAAGAAGCGGGGCTCAGTGTCTCGCAGCCCCCTCAGGGCCATCAGCAGAAGAGGGTCTGCCTCCGATAGTTGGAACTGAACCCCAGCTTTAACCCCTTCCAACAAGGGAACACATTAACCTGATGACAGCCTCAAGGATGGCAGCACTGACGGGAGGGGAGAGAGTGATTTGCAAGACAGAAGGAGGGACAAAAGGGGATGAAACATGGAATAAAGTGTCCATATTTGGACATTTGAGGACTCTGCTTGTGAGAGGATGTTGTTGCAATCAGTGAGTGTATGGACTTGAAGGTTTTTGACGCAGCAAAGTTGTCTTTTGACTTTTGCACGAGTGGCGTCCGGTGTAGCACAAAATGCTGTTGACAGCTTCCTTTGTTCATCTGTCAGCAGCTACTTGAGGACTTGTGCCTGACTGCAAGCCCTTTGTGGACTGGACTGGTTCATTTCCAGGGCTTTTTGTTTTTGATTTGTTTGGTTGCTTTTAAGTAGTCGGCTTGATCCTGAAGCCACGATGAGTTTGATCTGTTTTGACAATGATACCATTTGTTGTTGATCCACAGATGACAACTAAAACTGGAAAAAGACAACTAGAGCTTTTTTGTAGGCTGATTTTTATTTATTATTTTTTAATTTCTCTGACGTTTGTTACAGATTGTGATGATTTTATTTTGTTGCTTTTAACTCTGTGGCACTGGCAAGAGTGTTTCTGGTCATTATTTTTAAGTGGATAGACAAAACCACATTTGTAATCAACATTGTGAGAGTTTTTACCAAGATTACATCAATGGCGAAGGTCAAACAAACATTAGGTAAAACTGATTAGCCTGTAACGTGCATGAATTTAGTCATAGTTAGCAATTTATGAGCACTTTCTGAATTTTCAAGCGTAAAATCTGATCTCTAAACACATTGCGTTTTAATCACAGGCTTCAGAATTTCTTACAATTTAATAGGTCAGTACTTTCCATGACTTCTATGACAGGTCCAACACCTGCATTATAAATGGAGGAGGAAAATAAATGGACCCAAACAGAACCTTGCAGGGTCAACAAAATCCTTCCCTGACGGACCACTCCAGCATCCTGCGAAATAAGCAGATCTAACGGTCCACTGCGATGAATTATTTGGAATGTGGAAAAACAGACTCGGCCCTGACTTGTGGGGTTTGTCTTGTGTCCAGACACTGGGAACACTGTGTTCCCAATGTGGAGCCTGTGTGTGGAATGCGCAGCCATGCACCTGCGTTCACACTGGGGATATTTGAGATGGATGATCTTCTTTAAAAGCTCTGAATTCTTCTCCACGTCCAGCCGTGACTTTGCATATTGAGCAGCCTCCTCAGTAGACGTGTGTTTTGACTCTGAGCCTGTGACCTGTTCACATTAAAGACACGAAAGGGGTCCTAACTACCTAAGTTACAGTGACGTTTAAAGGCATTGATATTTGCAGTATTGCATAACATGCTCTGACCGTGGTGATTTGGGTCTCGAGGTTTACAAATGAGACTTGAGGATTAGTGGTACACCCTGAGGCTACCATTTGTTGTTTTTTGTTTTCTGACCAAAAGCTAGAAATGTTGCCTATTTTTTTTAAAACGGGAAAAGTATTTTTTTGACTGATGTGCCACTAAATTTAAACCAGTTAACATTTTGTAGTTGTGGTGTATCTTTTCAACATATGGCGCAGCCCCCAATCTCAGACGAGGGGTTAAAGTGCCTGCTTTAAGCCGTATTTTATCAATGTACTGTTTTATGTTGTTGTACATATTTAATTAAATATGTATTTTATGGAATAATAAACCTTTTTTATACAACATTTTGTTTGTCTGTACATGTTGTTCTCACACTGCTCAAACCTTCAAGAAGACAAATATTTAACCAGCTTTAACTTCTGGAGCTTTGACCCTGATGAATGCTCAACTTTTTAAAATGTTATATTTGGCCAGAAGAAAATAGAATTCCTGTCCTTAAGTTTGTGTGTGTGGGAGAGCAGGGTTGAACGGTGTGGGGGGGGCGCCGCTTTGGGTGGAAGGGCAAACCATTTGCAGAGGTCCTGGGATGTTTTGATCTCAGTCATGTGACTCATTTCCCAGGGTTACTTCTCCAGCTTTATCACATTTTCAAATACTCATACATGTGACAACCTTACAACTGTAGTAAAGCAAGAGGTGCAGCTCCAACTGGACAACCTTGAAACAAACAAATTTTGTTCACGCAGGTTACATCAAGAAATCATGACAAACAAAAAATATCATTAAAATGAAACAAATGACTTATATCCTCTTGATGCACTTTCACACCTATTTGTTGCCTGCTTTTTCCCCCAAAAAAGTCAGTACAACTGCACCAAGCAAATCCCATCTTCATGTGGATCTCAGAGGAACAGTCATAGTCACTCGTGTCCAGGAGAGTCCTGCACGGTGGGACTGCTGCTCAACCCCGAGCTCTCTCTGTGTCGCTGTAAGTCCAGCAGGGACTGGACATGAAGACGCCTCAGAGGCTTCACTTCCTCTACGACTGAAAGGAGAGGAGACTGTCAGAAATATGAACCTTAAAACTCAAACACAGCTAAGAGTAGTGTTGTGTGAGAAGGACTGCATGTCTGATTCCTCTGTAATGTAGCTAAACAGCACCATCTGCTGGTCGTAATAAAATCTGTATTAAAACGACAAAACCTTGACACGCAGCACTCTGTGACAACATGAATGTAACCCCCCCCCCAGTCAAGATTTCTTACCTTTGTCATAGTGCAACTCGTCCCGGTTCCCGTACACCACATACATCTCCAGGAAGCTGAGGAGAGCACCTGTGACGAGGAAGAGGTCAGGAAGGGGAAGGTTTTTGATGTAACGCATGTCCAGGGCGAAGGGGTTGGAGGGAGAGGGAATGGTGCACAGGCACACCAGCTCACTGACAATGTCCCACACACGAACACCTGCAAAAAATAACAAACTTCTGCTTCACATCTGTGTAAGTCTAGCAGTGAATTGAAATGTTTCTAACTAAAAGCACCAAGAGCTTTTTCCACAGACGTAATCCACACCACACAGTAGTCTCTATAAAGGTTAAACTCAAGCACAGACATCTGTGTCTAATTTAGCTCATGGAAAACTGTGTAATTACTGAATCTGCGCAGTGAAACAATAACTTTCTCCTGTTTGGATTCCTCACATTGTTTCCATACCTCGTGTCTGCCAGTCTGAGATGGACTTGAGTTTCATGGGCGTGTCCTTGACCATCGAATCGGTGCCTCCGATGTTGACCAGGCGCTCGTGATTGGAGCGTATCCAGGCGTAGGGCCGTCCGTACTTGACATAGCCAGCCAGTAAGAACAGAGTGCAGTTCACCTCCTGTTGAGGGACAAAGTCGAGGCTGTTGGACTGGAGCGAGCGAGTTAATCCTTAAATTCACTGAGTGTGGCTGAAGCACTTACAGGCACTGCTATCTCTCTTTCACTGGGGGAGGCTGGGAGGAGATGCTCCTCACCCATGGGGTCCCTGAGGACGGAGGTGGAGGTCAATCAAGGTGTTAGTGTCGAAAGTCTGCATGCAAGACACTCTGTCCTGTATGAGTTTGTGACATGTGCTTGAGATGGTCCAGCAAAACACTCAGTTAAGGAAACCAGCAAATCCTCACATCTGAGAAGCTGTAATCATTAGATTTTTGGCTAAGGCCCAGATGCACCTATGGATGTCATTCAAGATGCTATTTCGTAGAGCTGTTGCCCAGTTTCACATTTGAAAACATCACAAAACTGAGCACAACATTAAGGGCTTCTGCGGACACTGAACACATGTGGAATATACACATGTTACTGTTTCCAGGCGCATCAGTCACCTGGCGCTCTGCGGCTGCGTCTTGGTGCGTGTGTGCGACTGCGGGTCTTGTGGGCCCGGAGGCTCCCCTGGTAGGGGCGAGCTGCTCCGGCTGTCCAGGTTGGGGGAGCTGCTGCTGGGGGAGACATCGCTGCTGTTACAGCTGCTGGTGGAGGAGCAGGAGGAGGCTCTTGACACCACAAAACCCGGGGAGCGCCATCCCTGCAAATCAAGTCATCAGGGATAGGAGGAACAGGGTCTTTGCCACAGTCAGTGATGGTGCAAGTCAAAACGGTGAGTGTTTGCTGAGATATACCAGAAACTTACCAGATCCTCATTAACGACGGTCAGCAGCAGCTCCTCTTTCCCTCTTAGCCAAGGCTGGAAATATTTAAAGCCCTGTGACAGAAACAAGATCATGTGCAAGAAATAGTTTGACCCTGCTCAAGGACTTGCATGTTGCATTCACTAACCTGTAATGATCCAAGCAGGGCCAAGTCACTCAGAAAGTGCTGCAGTTTCCTCCTCTGCTCCCTCTCTTTTTTCTGGTCAGAGAGGGAAAATAGTCACATAAAAGGCAAGACATAAAATCATCAGTAAAGCTTAATCTTCCCCAGTTTTGACCTTAAAATCCTCATCCATCACCCCCCTCCCAGTCTGGTATCCTAGCAGCCACCTCGCTGCATCCAGCATCTCTATCGACAATAAAAGCCTTCATTCGTTTCCATTAAAAGGTGCACAATAGGAACAACGCATAGACTGAGTGTACAATGTGAAACATGCGTAACAAACAAACAAACAAGGCCAGGAAACGACTCACGCTGCTCATCTTGTACCAAATCGCTGACACCGTGGTTTCCTTCGCAGGCGGTCATGATGTGCTGGCATTAAAAACCTTACATTGTGCTATTTGATAACGACCTCTGTTTCCGGCCGGCTGCAGCGGTGATGCACAGACAGACGAGGGTTTATTCTTTCTTTCTTTTTTTTTTTTTTGTTCCTCGGGTGTTGGCTGGTCTGTTGGTGCGTGAAGTCGGTTTGGTAACGGGAGTATGGAAGCCCCTAGCGGCCATGTTAGCGACGTGACAGCACAGATAAAACGGTTCCACTTGGTTAAGGCAAAGCAGCAACAATTTCACTGGCAACATAGCTTTAATGCGGAAAATATTGCCGTTAGGCTGTTAAAAGTCGTATGGCATTCAGCTTTCAGGCCAAACACTGATTCATGTTACTTATGGATGGAATTAAGAGTGAAAAAATATAAATCCCCATTTTGCTGAGGGCTTCCTCAAAACACCTCAAGGACCCCATGGGGTCCCTGGACTCGGCTTGTGGACTCAGCTAGACTTAGCATGCTGGCATCATCCCTTCTTTAAAAACTCCTCTTCAACGGTTACAAGTTTAAAAATGCAAGGTCCGTTTTATGATACCGAAGCAAATGTTTTAAATGCATCCGTGGTCAGAACACCTTTGCGCTGCTTTCATTGGAATGAATGAAAAACCATGTTTCTCATCTGTAATTTAATATAAATTCCCAGCGTTAGACAAAGTTTACTGTGGTGTTGATTGTGTGAAGTTAGACATTAGACAAAAATAATCACTTAATTCACATCTGATCAGCACGTCAGTGTTTCTCAACAACACAACATAATGTGCAAAAATAATGTTAATTAGCAGTGCAGGAAATGATCAAATCTTTAAAAGCATTGTCATATTGTGTCCAAGGGTCGGCTGTCTTCACAGAAGACATTTCAGCCTAAAAGTTCCTGGAAGTGGCGAAGTGAATGAAGAAGGTCCTGATCTCTTTGGGTGAGATGGTCACAGTGAACGGTTCATCTCCACAAGTCCAGCACCGTTTTTTGTCTGAGGTGAAGACAACACAGACAACATGAAAGCCATAAAAGGAGATGAGGAAAGTGGCATTTGATAAAATGTTAATGCCAGACAATTTAAACATCTGTCTCACTTGTTCCTAAGTTATCAGCAGTCTTCCACTTCCATCTCTGCAGAGAGGTGATATCCCAGGTACCCGTGAGTGAACGCTCCTCCAGCACTTTTACTTCCCCTATGCCCTGCAGAACATCCTGCTCACAGGAAATGACCATTGAAGAGGATACAGATTATACAAGTACTATTTTAAAATGACATAAATCTGACAACACATTAATGTAGAAATTACGTTGTATTATTATGATTATTAAGACCTTCAAATTTATGGTGACTGGCTTTGAAAGCTCAGGGTCTTCTCCTTCCTCGAAGAGATGCATGATCCTCAACAAGACCCGACTATAGTCTGGCTCTGAGGGCTGATTCTTACCTAGACACATGTAATGGGGGAAAAATCATGTTCACTGATGGCTCTGTCCAAGAAAAATCAAAAGCAGCTTTCATGAGCCCAATATGTCTCATAGCTGACCGGAGTGAACGTGGCTGAGGTGAACATCATGGTTAGAGCTGTAGTTCCATCCAGGGATACTGAGGCTGAGCAGATGAAGGTTGGGCGGGAGAATGACTGAAGGCACAGGAGAACTTCCTCTGGGTTCCTTCTCCTGCCAGGGCCTCTCTAAAGATTCAACAGATTGGGGAGTTTGGTCAGCCAGAACAAATCTATGGTAGTGAGGGCAACACAATGCAATACTAGTACTGGAAATTAGTGAAAGAATGAGGGAACTTACTGTATATATTTTGCACTATTCATTTCAATGGTGAGTGGACTGATTTTTACTTGCTTTTTATGTGTCTGATTTTGTTGATGCATGTCCTGTAATGGACTGTTTTGATAGCTATTGCAGATTTTGTCATTGTCATATCAGTAAAGTTTTTAACATTTGTGTGATATATAAATAAACTTGACTTGGAGATGCTGACTATTAAGAGAGAGCACTTTGAGCTTTGAGTTTTTGATGTCATGCACTCACGAGGTCTGTCTATGGGCATGACGACAGGTCTGTGTTGCAGCTCTATTGCCTCCCTCTGGTAAAGCTTGGAGGTGGCGGTGATGGAGCCCAGCATCATCCACAGGGTGGGCGTCACAACCGAGCTGTTGTTGAGGGTCAGGTTGTAGCCGAGGTTCCAGGCTAAGTTGTTCCAAAGTCGTCGATGGAGCATGACCTGAGGACGGGGTGAAACACAAAGAACATAGAATATTTGTGAGCAGACACCAACTGAAACACGTGTATGTGTTACATGTTTTTTTTTTTTTTTGTACCTCCAGTTGTCCGTTGGCTTGGCTGGACACACCGTGAGCTCTGTCGCCGACCAGCACGAGTCTGCTGAGGTCATCCTCGATGTAAGCTGCCCGAACCATTGGGAAATAGTTCTGCAAAATGCATATTATGTATAGATTATTCTACATATCCCAGTATTTTGTCCTCAATCTTCAGTTTACCAGAGGACTTACTCTCGCTAAAGTGTTATTAATGAACTTCCTGTATGTCCTCTTCATCATCTGATAGCCGTTTTCATCTGTGTAAAGGGTCCTGTTGTTATTCAAGGAGGAGCTGGTTCTGAGGACGACCTCTGTGTTGAGACAGAGGGGACCCAGTGAATAGGTCTGTTCCAGCCTGTAACACCGGCGTCTGCTCCCAAAGCATTCTGGGACACGGGTGGTGATGGAGTAGGCATAGTCTTTATCACTTTCCTCTCTGAAAGATGGAATGGGGAGTGTGAAATATCACAATTAGGGTTGAGAAGGGAGAAGCAGAATTACTGCAGTTGCAGACAGATGCAAGAAGTAAAACGGGTTCATTTAATCCACCTGTAGAAGTGCTGCCTGATCTCCGTCACAATCTTCCCGGGGATAATCTCCATTTCCACAGCCTTGTAGGCCCGCACAGCTGAACTGTTAGCGCTGAAGATGTAGTTATCAGAGATGGGTCCTGCTTTTACATCTCCATTTGCGCGGTACTTCCAGAAATCCTGAGTCATCCGTATTCTCCTTTTTTCTTCACTGCCAACGATGACAAAAAGGAATGGGTGTGATAACGTGCAAATATACAGAAATGCAAGCAATACTTAAACTTCTCCCTATGTTTACTGCAAATTAGTTGAACAACAACTTCAGTTTAAATGGCTTAAAGTCTCACAGGTAAGTGATGCTGTGCAGTAGATTTGTATCCTGGTCAAACATCAGCTTGTAACATTCATTCAGAACAGGCAGCAGCCTCCTCCCTGTTCTCAACCAGTCTCGCACGTTACGTCTCTCAAACAGAACCCCTTTAGCTTCATAAGTCCATCCACACTTGGACCTCCCAAAGCATGGCTTCTCTGAGAACTTAATCAGGTATTTCCTGTGCTGAAGGCCACCAAGTTCCACCATGATGAAAAGATCGAAGGTTGCATTGGACTGTGCAGACCTCTGGATCTGTAACAAAGGAAGATGACGATTATTACAATGCTTAGAAATCCATCACTATAAAACCGATGAAAGTTTCAATTTCTTATAAAAGACACCTGATAACCTTTTGAATTTTATGACATTGTCTGTCCAGACAAGTAACATATAGTAATATTTTAAGAATTTCTTTTAAAAAGTCAGATTATGTAACTTATGAAGACAGACGTACCAAATTTCTCTTGCAAAAGCTGAATTCATGTAAACATAAAACACACTATTGCTCATGGTAGCCAGTAGCTAAGGGTGGCTGTTGTTAGGGAATGTTATCAAACATCACAGTTACATAGTTTCCCCTTAAAGACAAAACATTTCAACATTTGTTACAGTCAAAAAAACAAAAACCACTACCTGTGCAGGTACAGGCTTTCCATGATCATCAAAGACAGCTGCAGTGGGGAAGGTTACAGTGATGTTGATGACAGTTGTTGTGTTCCATGCTAATGGGTTGTAAACGATGACGTGCTGCTCCAAACCCTGATGAACACCTGGCATGAGGAAATTAAGGCCTAATTTATTTATACAGTCATATAAATGTTTAAAAAGATCATTTATCAGCATGCTAAACGAAGCTGCCGTTCTCTTGCAAAAATGTCCACACCTCTTTTGTGGTAGCGGCTGCCGAGGATGCTGGGTATGTCCAGGTTTTGGGGCAGCAGGAACAGTGCAGCCAGAAGCTCCTCCACTCCCATCATGGCCTGCATGAGATGCTGCAGGTACATGTCTGCCACCTTGGGAGACTCTGTGCCAGTGATGCCATCATGGTGCTGGACCTAAAAACACCAGAAAATAACATTTTGTTAAAACACTGAGTTTATGGTTTGTGGTAATCTGAGAGACATCTGAAAGTCAAATATCTATAGGCTGTTATTATCATTTACCTTGTTTTGTGCATGCAATAGGTATTAAATCATCTTGAAGATTTTGACATATCGATACCTTTCTGGAGTCAAATATTTTGACAAGTCACCTCGGAAACAGCCCAGCGAAGTGCCCTTAGTTTGTCCAGAGCCCAGTCTTTAGCTACAGGCCCATCAGGGAAGTTGATTCGGTAGCGTGTGAACAGAGTCTCTGCTGCATGCAGCTGGGAACTGGCCTGTCGTGCCACTCCTTTCAAAACACTTCTGGAGGCATAAAACCCCGTCCATGCCTGGTGCGGTTCTAAAAGATGATATCAACAAGAAAACTGACTGTGCCTGATTTCCTTCCCTTCATGTGAAGCAGGTGATGGTTTATAGGATGCAGATTCTCACCAGTAGAATATGGCAGAAAATCTTCACTCCCGCGTTGCTCCCAGACAAGATCTGATTGGTAGATGGCCTGGAAGTATTCACCAAGAGTGGCATACTGGACCGTCACGCCAAACTCTTTGCTGTGCTGGTTGATGTACTTCATTAGAGGATCCATGTTGTTAAACTGGACAGATGAGTTGTAGAACTGTTTGTCACAGCCCTGAAACACGAGGGGAGGTCAAGGGTGTTAATTACATTCAGAAAATTCACAACATCCTCTTGAACAGAAAAACTTCTTTCAATCATAAAACATAGCTTTGAAATTAAAAAAAAAGGATAGCAGGTTTCTCTTTACTCACCCACGGCCAGAGCACATGGTTGGTCCTGAACCAGGCAGCCCTCTGCTTAATGTTTTCCACCATCGTCTCGGCGTAAGCGCGCACTGTCTCCTTTGTGACAGGCAGGCTCATGTTCGGGTAAACTCCATCTTTAGGGGGATCAGGGAACAAGGCAACTCCGTTCCAATAGAACCCAGAGCTGAAATGGAAGAACACATCTGCCGTTTGTCTATTCAGTGGTACTAATTTAATAAATATGGATACAGAATTATGGCCAAAACATGGACTACCTATTGGAGAATGGCAGAGATGACGGGGTGCAATAGCTAAACTGGTCCATAGTGTGAGTGAAGATCTGCTGCTTCTGTTTTAGAGAGTGAGAACCTCTCCACACAAACTGTAGTCTCTGTACGAAAAAGATAAACAACATGCAGTGACTTTTAAGTTCCATTCTAAGGTTAGACATCCAAATTAAATGATAGTATACTTTTCCGATGAGAGTGTGTGAGTACAGGTCTAAAAGAAATGGATTCTGTGTTCACTTTTGTACAATTTAGACACCAACTAGTACCTTGTTTTTCTGCATGGTATCTTTGAGGTCATAGTCAATGCGGGAGATGAGGTGGGCATTGAACCCAGCCAGGGCAAAGAGGACAGGCGTGGTGGCAGAGGCTCCAAATGGATCCACGTGCCAGGAGAACCGAGGACGTA